>NC_136063.1:1634746039-1635385762 GCF_964261635.1 Lissotriton helveticus
TGTCACGATCTATAATGGGCTTCATCTCAGTAGCAAGAATGGTGATTATTTCTAGGCTCCTTAACTACTTTGTGAACTTACTGCTACTAATCACCGTGAAATATTTTGATGAACTAGATACATTCCTAGGAGACCTCATATTAGGAACTTCTTGATGGTGGGCAAACCTAATTAAGTTGACTATGCCAATGAGCGGACGTGGTTTTGGGGACTTGAACATCTAGGGTTATTAAGTGGTAGCGCAATTGCAGTAGGTAAGGGAAACCAGATATATAGGCACACCTTAAGGATGTAGACTTGCATGCAATCCTCTTTCCTGCCACTCAGCCAAATAAAGTCGTTCTACTCTTGGTCTGAACAGTGCTAACTTATACACATCTAACCCTACCAATATTTAGCACTGCCCCTTAACCCCTTCGCTGCTACCCCCCCCAGACCCCCCCCCGTGCTAAGCCTTTTTTGGGCTATTTGGGGTAGTGCGCGCTTAGGCCCCTGTAACTTTTTGACCACATAAGGTATCCACGCCAAATTTGCATCCTTTTCTTCAAACATCATGGGGATTCTAAAGGTACCCAGGGTTTGTGGATTCCCCTGGAGGGGTACCAGAAATGAGCTAAAATACAGCTACATTTTGTTTTATTTTGGGAAAAAAGGGCTGCAAATGAAAGCGTCTGGGTTTTTCCCTGCAAATAGTATCAAAAAAGGGTTTGTGGGGCTGAAATCACCATTTTCTCAGCTTTTAGGGAATGACAGGCGTTTGTCATAAAACCAACATTCTTTACACAGTTTTGGCATTTTTCTGGGACATAGCCTATTTATGCTATTTTTTATGCTTTCAACCTTCTTCCAGTTACTGGTAGAAATGGGTATGAAAGCAATAATGGATCCTGGAAAGCTATACATTTTAGAAAAGTAGACAAAATTCTGAATTCAGCAAGGGGTCATTTGTGTAGATCCATCAAGGTTTCTTTATAGAAACTAACAGTTAAATATAACAAAAATTGAAAATTTGTTGAAAAAAACAGCCTTTTGTGTTAATGTTTTCACCTGTAACTTCTTCTAATTATGACAGCTCTTTGAAAGCAATATACCGTTACATCCGCTGGACCTTACTGGTTGTGGGGATATATATAGGACTTGTAGGTTCACCAAGAACCCAACGAATCCAGAGTCAAAAACTGAGCAGCAACTTGCAATGGTTTTTTATTATGTACCGGGTATATAGCAAATATTGTGGGAAAATGTATACATGGAAAAATTGGTATGAAAGATACCTATGTATTTCTGAAATGGGAACAGAATATAGAGTTTAGAAATAGTAGGTATTTGCACATTTCCGAATACTAGCATGAGAATGATCGGTCTTTTTTTAAAATGACTTCTTTTTTACACAATGTCTTTCATTTGGAAGGCAGAAATGCATCGAAAGTCAATTGGTAATAACAGTTGCTTTACAAATCTGAATGACCCTAAGTCTCCCTATAAAAATGGTACCTCACTTGTGTGGGTAGGCATAGTGCCCACGACAGGAAATGGCCGAAATCCAACGCGAACACACCACATTTTCACAATGAAAAATTACCCTTTTTTTTCCAAAGTGCCTAACTGTAGCTTTTGAACCCTAGCTCTGCCGGCACCTAGGGAAACCTAGCAATCCCACAAATTTTTTAAAACTAGAAACGCAGGGGAATCCAGTATGGGGTGACTTGACTGCCTCTCACCAGGTTCTGTTACCCAGAATCCCTTGCAAACCTAAAAAATTGTCAAAACAAACCACCTTTTCCCTACATTTCTGTGGTGGAAAGTTCTGGAATCTGCCTGAATCCACACATTTCCACCAATCTCGCGTTCCCCAAAGTCTTCCGGAAAAAATGGTAGCTCACTTGTGTGGGTCGGCCTAGTGCCCGTGACACAAAACGACGCAAAACGCAACGTTGACACGCCTCAATTACGCAGTGAAAAATGACCATTTTTTGGCAAAGTGCCTAGCTGTAGTTTTTGAACCCTAGCTCTGCCGGCACCTAGAGAAACCTAGCAAACCTATTAATTTTTTAAAACTAGACACCCAGGTGAATCCAGGATGGGGTGACTTGACTGCCTCTCACCAGGTTCTGTTACCCAGAAGCCCTTACAAACCTAAAAAGTTGTCAAAAAAACAACATTTTTCCTCACATTTCTGTGGTGGAAAGTTCGGGAATATGCGTGGATCCACACATTTCCTCCCACCCAGCGTTCCCTCAGGTCTCCCGATAAAAATGGTACCTCACTTGCGCGGGTGGGTGAAGGACCCCGCGACAGGCAAGGGCCCAAAACCTATTGAGGCGACATCAAAATTGCCTATCACAAACCAACCTGGTTTTGCATGAGGGGGTCCCATGAGGTTTTTTGCCCGGGGCGTGGCAGCCATCTAGGAAAACCTACCTAACCCACAAATTTCTGGAAACTAGACACCCGGGGGAGTCCAGCGAGGTATGGCTTGCATGGGTCCCCCATCATTCTCTTACCCAGAATCCCCTTCAAACCTCAAATTTCACCAATAAATTCACTTTTTTCTCAAATTTCTATGTGGGAAAGTTCTGGAATCTGCGTGGATCCATAAATGTCCTACCACCCATCGTTCCCCCAGGTCTCCCGATAAAAATGGTACCTCACTTGCGTGGGTGGGTCAAGGATCCGCAACAGGCAAGGGCCCAAAACCTATTAAGGCGACAACAAAATTACCTATCACAAACCAACCTGCTTTTGCATGGAGGTTCCCATGAGTTTTTGGCCCGGGGCTCGGCAGCCATTGAGGGAAACCTACCTAAACCACACAATTCTGGAAACTAGACACCCGGGGGAGTTCAGCGAGGTATGGCTTATGTGGGTCCCCCATCATTCTCCTACCCAGAATCCCCTGCAAACCTCAGATTTCGCCCAAAAATTCTCTTTTTTTCTCAAATTTCTGTGTGGGAAAGTTCTGGAATCTGCATGGATTCACAAATTTCCTCCCACCCAGCGTTCCCCCAGGCCAAAAAGGGACAAGGTACACCCTGCTTGAGAAAGACAGAAAAGACAAATATTTCTGCACAACCACCTATTCTTCAAGCACACAGACGTACTGATTGGATTTGGCACGAGGGTGAGTGATGGTTCAGTATATACAGTTCTATTAACCAGAGATTTCACAAAAATGAAATGCACTAATAATAATTTAAAGGACGAGAAACTGAACCATTGACTCACAGCTTGTGAGCTGTAAAGCCACAACAAGGCACCAACCGCTTTACAGGCCATTCATACACCTTTCATACGTGTGACAAAACCATTCACACCGCTAGCCGCGGGCCCAGCACATTACAACACTCACACCAGCAGACAGCGCCATTCTAGGGCCCATCACTTTCACATGCCCACATTCCTGACAGAGCAACCACACCAGCTCATGGATTGCGTGGAGTGGCGTTTAGCTAGCAGTGTGTGCATTGACCAGGAGCAAGTCACTACTCGCACACCGCCAGCCAAGCGCCAGTCCACGCACACCGCCAGCCAAGCGCCAGTCCACGCACACCGCCAGCCAAGCGCCAGTCCAAGCACACCGCCAGCAAAGCGCCAGTCCACGCACACCGCCAGCCAAGCGCCAGTCCACGCACACCGCCAGCCAAGCGCCAGTCCACGCACACCGCCAGCCAAGCGCCAGTCCACGCACACCGCCAGCCAAGCGCCAGTCACTGCACACCTCCAGCCAAGCGCCAATCCACGCACACAGCCAGCCAAGCGCCAATCCACGTACACAGCCAGCCAAGCGCCAATTCACGCACACTGCCAGCCAAGCGCCAATTCACGCACACTGCCAGCCAAGCGCCAATTCACGCACACTGCCAGCCAAGCGCCAATTCACGCACACTGCCAGCCAAGCGCCAGTCCACGCACACTGCCAGCCAAGCGCCAGTCCACCCACACCGCCAGCCAAGCGCCAGTCCACCCACACCGCCAGCCAATCGCCAGTCCACACACACCACCAGCCAAGCGCCAGCCTACCTACACCGCCATCACATTTAGGAATTTTTATACAAAAAAGAAAACACAAACGAATTGCTAATGGATACAAATCTACTAACACAAAATCTGAAACTAAATACATTGCACTAATGCCAACCTTGAAACTGAACAAAAAGGTTTAAACAATACAGACCAGGCAGTTCACTTTACCACTCATGGATGCTCCCAATAATTCTTTTGCGTGTGGTACAATCATAAACAAGCAGGCACACACGGCCCAGGGTTAGAAGGACACTCGGGGCAGTATATACGAGTCTCCTTACGCGTACCTCTTCGCCAACAAACTCTACACTCCTAGTGGGAAAGTCTTTTGAGGGTGTGGGAGGAATGTGATCAGGAAAGTGGCGATCTTTCAATCGAGCCACATCCTCCACCACTCCAACTCAAGGAACACTTGCCTGTTCCACAACAAGGCTGCCCATCACTGACTGCGGAAACTGAACAAAAGTCAACTTTGTCACAGGAGAACACTCCTTGAACACAACAAAAGCATTGAAAGTTGCTAAATTGAAGAGATGGATGGTCAACTTCTTATACCAAACGTAAGCCTTACGAATAGCAGTGTAAGTTTCCAACCTCTGATCTACTCTATCGAAACCACCCATGTGCTTATTGTAGTCTAAAATGCACACAGGTTTGAGCACTTCAGCAATCTGACCCCAAACAGCCACAGGTGAAGTACTCTCATCATGGATGGTAGTCAGCATGTACACATCCCCCCTGTCCACAAATTTCACAGCTAGTAGTTCATCACTACGCAAGGAACTGCACTGTCCCCTCTGAAGTTTTTTGTAAACAAGCTCTTTTGGATAACCTTTACGGTTAGAGCCGATTGTGCCACAAGCAAAAGTGTCCACTTTGAACAATTCCTTAAACCATTGCACACCATTATGGAAGTTATCAAGGTACAAATAGTGGCCTCTTTCAAACAGTCCTCTAGCAAGATCCCACACAATTTTCTCTGAAACTCCAAAAGTGGACGGACAACCAGGAGGGTCAATAGTGGATCCCTACCAGTGTACACACGGAACTTAAAAACATATCCTGTCCTACTCTCAGACAACATACAGTTTAATTCCATAGCGTGCCCTCTCTTTCTAGGAATGTACTGCCTAAAAACCAAACGGCCCTTGAACAGGACCAAAGATTCATCAATAGAAATTTCTTCCCCTGTGTAAAAAAGTAAGTAGCCTCTTTGTATAAAAAAAGGTAATTTATTCCAAGTTAAATAGAGGGAAGCACAGCACATCCGTTAGGTAACAGGTACAAGGTAATTATAACAGTTGGGACAGAATCTGGAACCAAGGATGTAAGATGCAGGCACGCATCACACATTCCAGGTTCCAGCACAATGGTAATCACAGTAAAAAACAAGCAGTGGAAAGGCAAGGATGCTACACATCTTACCCCAATAAAGAAGAAAATTAACATAGATACCTGCTAGGAGTTCTCTTGGGTCTAACATCAGATTTAACCCTAGAAGCAACAGACAAATCATTACGAGTAAAACTCTGGAGTGGTACATTAACTTGCACATGAGGAGAAACATTGGCATGTGCGGGAGAAGGCATATTGATCTGCGCTTGTGATGGTGGTGGAAGAGAGGTAGAAGAAACAGGACATCTTGCAACCCTACGAACGTTCCAAACCCTCCCATCTTGTGTGGCAACACAGTTTTTAAATACTTTGACCACTTTAATAGGAGGAAAAAACTTGGAGAAGCCTTTAACCAAAAAACCAGGTTTCTTTACTCTCACCCATTCCCCAACAACAAAATCATGAAGTTTAACATTCATTTTAGAATCAAAAGCCACTTTCATACACTGTTGTTTATCTTCAACACGTTTGGCCACACTTTCAATATCAACCCTAGGGTCATTTCTGTTAAGCTTTTTGACCCACCAAGGGCAAATGACAGACGATGGTTCTCTACCCTTCAAGAGTTTGAAAGGGCTCACACCAGTGACAGAATGAGGCGTGATGCGGTAGACCCAAAGTCTTTTCCTGACAACATCCAACCAAGAATCATCAGAAGAACCAATCCCAGAAATACAATCTTTGAGGACACGATTAAAACGTTCCACCTGACCATTCTCCCTAGGTTCGTACAAAGATACAGTATGATGTTTAATACCACAGCAGTCAAGAAACTGTTTAACCTCAGAGGAGATGAGTTGTGTACCGTTATCAGTGACAAAGGTTTCTGGAAAACCTTCCCTGGCAAAGGTCTCTTTCAAAAAAATTAAAACAACTTGAGAAGAAATGCTATTTACAAACTTAACTTCCGGCCATTTAGAATGGTAATCAACCAAAACGAGGGCAAAGCGGGCATTGGAAGGTAATTGTTTAAAGGGGCCTGAGATGTCAAAAGCCACCTTTTGCCAAGGAAATTTGGGCCAAGCCACAGGTTTAAGGGGAGCCGAAGACAATTGAAGCATTTTGTCGCTGCTGATACACTGAGAACATTCCCTAACCATCCTATCAACCATTTTGTCAATGCCAGGCCACCAAAAGTTTTCTCTAACCAGGCGTTTCATGGATGACATGCCAATGTGGCTTTGGTGAGCTAACAACAAAATCTTCTCTTGCAAAGAAGCAGGGGGAATTAATTTACCAGTCTTGAACAGAAAGCCACCAAATTCCTCAATTTCCGAAGCAACTTGGGAAAAGGAAGCCAAATCAGAGGGAATGGATTTAACATTAGGCCATCCACCCTTCACAAAGTCTAAGATTTGTTGACAAACAGAATCCTTTCCCATTTCTTTAAACCATTCCTCCTCGGATAAAGTGGAAAACTCCTGAGATATACAATCATCAATAGAAGCAACAACATCAACATCCTGGTCAATGGTAGAAACCTTATCAACACTGCATGGTAACCTGGACAAAAAATCTGCAGTCACATTGCTTTTCCCAGGAACATACATGATCTCGAAGTCATATTCCTGAAGACGTGAAGACAAACGAGCAATCCTTGCTGTCGAGTTCCAACCACCACCAGGAGATAGGATTCCAACCAACGGTTTGTGGTCCGTTCTCAAAACAAACCTGTTTCCCCAGACATAGTTTCTAAAATGTTCTACAGCCCAAATACACGCTAGTAGCTCCTTTTCAATAACGGAGTATCTCCTTTCAGTGGGGGACAAGGTTCTGGAAGCAAAGGCTACACACCATTCATCTTTACCCGCAGTTTGACTCAACACAGCACCAATGCCATACAAACTAGCATCAACAGTGATAACACATTTCTTACTAATACAGAAAGATTTAAGAGTAGGGGCATTAACAATCTCACTCTTAATCTGCTTGAAAGCAATGTCTTGCTTGTCAGTCCAGACAAACTTGGCTGAACTTCTGGTCAACTCTCTTAAAGGTTCCATCTTGTTGGCGAAATTTTGAATGAATTTACTATAATATTCGCACAACCCCGCGAAGGAAAGTAACTTTTCTTTACTATCCGGGGCTGGTGCCTTCATAATGGCGTCAACAAGATTCTTCTTCGGTACCACCCCCTCCCCAGAGAGAGTATGTCCCAAATACTCAACAGATTTGCAGAAGAACTTACACTTACTGGCTTTAATGGTCAAGCCAAATTGTTCTAACTTGGAACAAACTTCTTTAAGATGAATATGATGCTCATCATTATTCTTTGAAAACACAAGGATATCATCCTGAAAACATTTAACGAATGACAGGTCTTTAAAAATATGATACATGGCTCTCTGAAACACTGAAGCCGCTGAAGCTAAACCGAATGGCATTCTTTTGAACTGGAATAACCCATGAGGGGTAATAAATGCAGTAAATTGTTTGGAGTCCTCAGTGAGCTCGATCTGGTGATACGCAGATCTCAGGTCTAATGTTGAAAATACGCTAGCCCCATCCAACATGCAAAGCATTTCGTTAATATTAGGAAGTGGATGGCAGTCTGTAACTAAGCTCTTGTTGAGTGCCCTTAGATCAATACATAGCCTAATACTTTTATCAGGTTTAATGGCTAAAACAATGGGGGAAACCCATTCGGATGATTCCACTTCCTCAATTATGCCATCTTTCACCATGGTGTCCAGCATATCTCTAAGTTCGTCCCTAATGCTAATAGGCACTCCTCTTAACTTCTGTTTTACAGGAACAGAGTTAGGTTTAACTTTAATCTTATGGCTAAATCCATTCAATTTGCCTAACTTGTCAGAAAATACTTTTGGAAAAGTATGAGAAATTTCAGTGAATTCAGACGATTCTGTGGAGTCACGAGAAATTTCAGTGAACTCAGATGATTCAGTGGAATCACCACCAGATATAGCTAAAACTAACACAGGATCTTTAAGTCTAGGATTTAGAGAGACACCAAGCCTCGCTTGGTCCCTCCACCCCAAAACATTCACACCTCTCCATGCAATATAAAGCTTTATATTAGCAGAACTATTTTTGATAGTGAGCATAACTTCCTTAAAACCAATGATGTTGATCTTGGACCCATCAAAGTTGTAACCACGTATGTCAGGTTTCGATAAAGCATTAACATCAATTAGATCTCCAAAAGACTTAACACAATACTCGTGTGTGATAATGGTCCAAGGAGAACAGGAGTCCACCATTAGTTCTAACACTTTACCCAAAATGGTTACTGGGCTTTTTGGGGATGAAAGAGTATCAGCTAGGGATAAGTCAAATGACTCCTGTATAGCAATTACAATACCACATTCCTTAATATCAGGATCATTACATGCATCATCGTTGATATAAGACACATTACCAGAAGGACGTTTAGATGAAGAAAAGGAATACTTCTTTGTGTCTTGGAAGGGTCTTGCGGGAGTTTTACACATCTTGGAAAAATGACCAGAGCGTCCACACTTATTGCATTGCCTAGAAATAGCAGGACATTGTGGAAAGGAAGCAATGTGGTCAGGATTTCTACATCTAAAACAAAAGAATTGTCTGGTCTTCCCATCATTTTTGTTGGAAGGTGCAACATTTCTTTGTTCCTGGGTTTTGACAACACTGACTTCACTAGTAGAAGTAGAACTACTTGCAGAGGTGGAAGTAGAAGCTTTGTCTAATGTTTTTATCCACTTATCGGACTGTTCAAGAGCCTTAGCAGTACTAATTGCTATTTCCAAACTAGGATCACCTAATATCCACAATTGCTCTTGAACCTTCTTATTCTTTACATGCACAATGATCTGATCTCTGATCATTTCGTCTGTCATAAGACCAAAATTACAATGTAATGACAATGCACGTAGAGCTGTAAGGAAATCATCAAAACATTCTTTTTCCTCTTGGACTCTGGTATAAAACTTAAATCTATTCAAAGCGACACTAGTAACAGGCTTGAACCTGCCTTCAATTCTAGCCACAGCTTCATCATAAACATTAATGTCACCTCCAGATCTTACAGATGGTAGTGTTCTGAAGACTAATTGCCCTTCTGAGCCAAGACAGTGCAGAAATATGTTCTTTTTTCTCTCTGCAGACATGCGTTCTCCATCCATGGCTTTTAGATAAGTAAAAAATTCCTCCTTCCATCTTGCCCATGGGATGGGTGGATCACCCTTCGACTGTAAAAACTTAGATGGTGGATCAAATTGCATGTTAAAATAATAGTCAAATAATTGCCAGAGAACAATACAAGAAGCAAAAGTAATGAAAAAAAATTACCAAAAATATCCAGTAGATGGCAGTCTAATAAAGGAGAATAAACATCTACTGAAGATTTCCACAAGGAGTGAGAACGTGAAAACAGTCTTTTTGATCAAATATATAAATGTATTAGAACGTGAAAACAGTCTTGAAGCAATTAATGTAAAACACTGAGAGTAAAAAACCAGTGCCTTAATGTTTTTCAAACAGTACCTTAATGTCTTCTATGTTATCAAACAGTACCTTAATGTGTACAGTTTTCAGTCGATGTACACGCGTTTTCTCACAGAAAACAAGGAAATCCTTCGTGTAATGTAAACACAGTGACTCTGCCGTTAGGGAGACCAATGCAGAAAGCCTTCGCACTCTGAAATGACGTTGTCAAGGCAACACAGTAAGCCTGCGTGAAACAATGCGCGATCATTCAGAATGACGCGATGACACACAAAGGCCGGTTGTCAGCAGCCAATGAAATATGGCAAAGGTTGGACAAAGTCGATTGGATAGGTGCATAAAGGCTGGTTACCAGTAGCCAATAGGAGACAGCAGGCACTTTGCTGACGTAGATCAGATGCCGTTTTTTGACGAAGGAAACAAGGAAAACACGAAGAAATCTTTAAAAAGTAAAATACTTAGCGCAGTTTGACCGGATTTGAAGGAAAATCCGTGAAGAGAGTTCCGCTTCACTTCTGAAGTAGGTGAAGAGCTTTATGAGGTTGATGACGTGGATTCTTTGAATTTCTGCTCCTGTGCTTCGAAGAGATGTGGCAGAAAATAGATGAAGGTCCGTCGTCGCCAGTGTAAAAAAGTAAGTAGCCTCTTTGTATAAAAAAAGGTAATTTATTCCAAGTTAAATAGAGGGAAGCACAGCACATCCGTTAGGTAACAGGTACAAGGTAATTATAACAGTTGGGACAGAATCTGGAACCAAGGATGTAAGATGCAGGCACGCATCACACATTCCAGGTTCCAGCACAATGGTAATCACAGTAAAAAACAAGCAGTGGAAAGGCAAGGATGCTACACCCTGGAGTATAGATCTCTGAAAATCGATCTACAAAGTGATCAAGGACACGCCGAATCTTAAAAAGACGGTCACAGTCAGGGTGATCTTGTGGCAACACCAAAGCATTATCAACAAAATGCAGCATCCAAAGCAAAAGTAAATACCGATCACGAGTCATAACTGCAGGAAATATGGCCGTTGCCATCAAGGGACTGGTAGACCAATATGAAGCCATGGACGGCTTCCTTATCAAACCCATCAATAAAGTCAAACCCAAAAACGTCCATCTCTTTCAGATTTGTGGGAGTCCACCGGGTAGCTCTAGAGTTGGGCCTAAGTCTGGCACTGTTGTCCCTCAAAAACTGTTCAGCATAGAAATTAGTCTGCTCAACAATCTCACCCAAAAATACATCATCCATAAACAACTGAAAAAACTGTATAGGCAAAAAATGTTCACAATCCACTCTACACCCTGCATCACCACTCAAGGCAGGAACCACCGGTTGCACCATGTTTGGATCAACCCAGAGTCCTGCACTTCCAGTAGGAAGCCTAGCAGCCTCAGGCTGCAATCCAGATGCCTCTTGCACCATCGGCACAGCAGTATCCTCCTCTAAAACAGGCCATTCATCCGCACTGAGATTACCTTCATTCACAGCGAGAGTACCTTCATTATCCAATGATTCCATGTTGAGAGAAAACTCACTGCCTGAATCTTCCTCTCCCTCAGATGCACTGTCAGTCTCATAATCATGGTCAGAGGAAGATTCAAGAAGCATACCAACCACCTGCTGAGCAGTCATTCTACGGCTAGCCATAATGCTTACTAATAAAGATAAGACAATGCAAAACACAACCCAAATAATTTCATGCTCTGAACACTAACAAATCTGCTGCAATTATGACACCAATTACAAAAAAATCATTCATGCATGACAATAATACTCATTTGTAGTATACACAACAAAAATGCTTTTCTTACCAAATAAATGCACTTACGCAAAACTTGAGAACAACCACTGCCAAAACCCCCCCACACAAAACGGACTCTTGGTCCAATGGTCCATTTCAAAAACAAATTATGCAAAAAATCTGCCCCCCCAGGGGGGCAGACAAAGTTATTTAAATATGCCCCCAATAAAGGGGAGGGAACCTTGCCTAAGGGGGCACTCCCCGCACGCAAGATTGCCCTTTAAATAAATGAGAAAAATCCCTGGCGCTAGGGGGCATTCCTGCTGCACAATCGTGCAGCAGGAATGCACCCCCCAACAGCCACAAAACGTATCTGTTTGTTCCCCGATGCGCTGGAAGCAAATGGCTTCCTGCGCGTCGAGGAACAAAGGGAAACCTCCATTGATGACACTGGGGGGGGGGCAGGTTTAGGCAGGGGAAGGGCTTCTCCTGCTTTCCCCGGTACAAACCTGACGATCAGGGGACCACCAGCATTTCCCCCGTGGGTGGGTGCCATGACTGCCTTGAGCCGTCATGAGCACATGCCCACTGTGCATCATGACGACTCCAGCCCGTCATGAGCACAGAAGGGGTTAAGGGTCTCCCCACCAAAGCCAGAATACTCACCTCCAGAAACCTAACACATTGGGAAGGCAGGGATGTGGAATTCCTATAGCCTGACACCCAGGACATATAGTTTGGGGTCAAGGGCAACAAGCTTTCATGTGTATTTTGTCTGCCCTTGGGACAAGTAGGCCCAACCCCCTGCAGCACAAACCCTTTGGCTGCCAGTTTGCAGTACCACATTATAGATCAGGGAAGGGCACTGTCTGCAGTTAAGTAATATTTTTGCCCATTTGTTAATTCTATTCAAACTTGTATTTATGTTTCATTAATTGAAAGCATTTATTATTAGAGTGAGCGCTGTATGTAAATGTAAGCTCAGACTGCACTTCTGATAGAGGGTCCAGTATAAAAATGTATACACACGTTTTCAAAGTTTAGCAATACGAGGTTATGTATAATGTTCCCAGAATGCTCTCCGATTTGATGCAAATAATTGTGGAAGCTGGAAAGCAAGGTTGATTCTTTGCTTTCAAAATGTTCATTAAAAAATGAAAACTGGAAAAGTTTTGCTAAACTACTGTAAAATTTCAGGTACCATTTCTATGCAGCATCATTTAGTAACATGTTTTGATGCATGCAAGTATTTCCCCAAAATATTCAAAATGAAAAATCAAGTTTCATTAAGATTATGGGGAACAAAAATAAACAAACATTGGCAAAGCCAGTAGATTTGAAATTGGTGGTCAACTTTTTAGTTTTGTCAATGTGCCTTTTTATGCATGGTGTATGTAAACCCTTATTGGTGTAGGAGCTGCCGGGCCCTCATCATTATAACAAACATTGGCAAAAGCCAAAAAAAACATTTTTTTGGTCTCAAAAGGCACACACTGCCACAGTAGTTACTGGCACTGAACAAAACTACTTTGTGTGCCGATATGCTCCTTGTGAAAGAGAAGAATGTTGTCAGTTACAGTGAAGCCTGACGATACACAGAGAGAGAGAGAATTTTAATCAACACATTGTTACGGTCAACGCCAGACCAAATTAGGGGCCCAAATTATTAAAGAAAGCTCAAAAGTGCACCCATGGTATATGTCTTTGCATTAAATGCACCTATATGGCTTTCTTGAGTTCCCAAGAATTTACAGAAGTAGGACAAGAAATAGTACTCCTAGAAAATATTTGTGAACAGCAGTTTAGCATGAGCAAATATGCATGTGTAGATTTGCTCATGCGAAAATCTGAATGTTTGCAAGTTTGCTTTCCCTTCAACCACTTTTTTTCCCAACCCTGGAAAAAGGTTTACGTCTGCAATTGTCAGGAGTAAATTCCGAACATTACTCAGTATGGAAAAAGATTAGCGAAAAGTTGTTAAAGGTTTGCACAGACTCAAAAGTGCATTCTAACCCTGGAACTATTGCTTACCACTACCTTCAGCCCCAGTATGTAGATCTGTGGATTTGTGGCAACATAAGAGTATTGCAAGTATTCAAACACTACTATAGTGTGAGCCCTGGCATAATCAGAGAAGCTATATCAGAGCTCTTATATAATGAGATTGCTGCCTTAATTTGTCTCTGCACTACATGGCACTAAAGGGGCAAGTGGATTTTTTACAGGACAAGTAGATTTATGAAGCAACCTGCCCCATAGACAAGTAGATATTTGATAAAATCCCACAACCCTGGAAGACGTAGGCAGAAGTACACTAGAGGATCTGTATCAGGAGAAAATGTTACACAGCATCCAGATGTTGGTAGACAATTATGGGTTGCACACTGGTCAGTTCCTATTATATGCTAGAATTGTACAAGCATTGCAGACACAGTGGGATGGCATACAAAACAGAGCTTCAGACACATGCAGTGATATAGGCAAAATACACAAAGGGGAACATCCGGAAATATAATGTATTGTAATTGCATTCATATAGCACTTACTAACCCTGATGAGGCGTTGGAGCGTTTTTTTCGGCGCGTAGCATGCTGCTTCGGAACCCATAAAGGATTGGTGTTGAATTAGTTTATTGAAATATGAAAGTAATTTGAGTGGTGGAAATTCTAGTCATTTATTTGGTTTCAGAAGGATAGCGGAGGGATAGAAGAGGGGAAAAGGTTTGCATTTATATATCGCTTGTTACCCTTGATGGGGTGTTGAAGCTTTTTTTGGCAAGTAGTACACAACTCTAGAACTCATAAAGGATTAGTGGTTACTTAGTATAGTGAAATAAGAAAGTAATTTGAGTGGTGGATATGTTAGTCAGTTATTCTGATTGAGAAGGGTAGCGTAGGTATAGAAGAGGTTAAAGGTTTGCATTTATATAGTGCTTGCTACCCCTGATGAGGTGTTGAAGCGCTTTTTCGGTGAGTACCAATCTACTTATTAGTATAGTGAAATATGAGTGGACATGTTAGTCTGTTATTTGGATTGCAAAGGATAGTGAAGGGATAGAGGGAAGGATTTAGACTTTTTTGTTTGATAGTTTTGGATGTCATAGCATTAGTAGGAGGCTTGGGATGAGTAAAAGGGATGTGGAGGGAAAGAGTCAGAGAGAAGGGTTAAGAGAGGTTTGTTTTGTGGAATCGGTATAGTAAAAGAGGTATGAGATGATGCAAGGAGGGGTAGAGTAGGCAATAGTCTAGAAAGGGTTATTTTGGGGGTCATAGTATTGGTATGGGGTTTGCGATATATTGATAGAGGTATAGGGTGAGAAATAGGCTATTGCATTGGATATGCTGAATTAGCAGAAAAGCAATGAATATATAGATCCATAAATACATGGAAACTATTTAGATGCATAAAAGAAGTAAGTATATGTAGATTAAAGATGCATTAAATAAATTACGACTTTCAAGTGTTGTAGTTAAAAATCATTTACTTAATTTGTTTTAAAACAAATATTCTACACGTTTACACAAAGAAACACACATATATATATAGGCACATATCTATAATACAAATAAATGCTTATATACAGATCGATATGCTGTAATGTATTACATGGCTATACAAAGCTACACAGGGATAGCCCTTCAGCCATTGTGAGATAAATGGGAGATGGAGGTAGGGCTGGGTCTACACGATAAAGAGTGGGAAAATGTGCTGGAATACCCTCGCAAAATCTCATGTGGCATGTGCTTCAAATATATGCAGTTCAATATATTGCATAAGGCCTACGTCACACATTGGAAATTATGCAGAATATACCCAGGAGTAGCCACTGACCGACAGAAGTCACATCCCACAAGCAGGATTCATATGTGGTCTAGGATTGTTAATAGTGAAACAGTTTTTATCTGAAGTTTTGGGGGCCAAAGCCTATGTTTGTTGGGACTGTTTCAAGATCAAGGAAGAACAAGGTTGACCTCGCTCTCTTGATAGCCATAAGAGCAATAAAGATTGCCTGAAAATAGTTCACCCCCACCATCTGATTGCCTGGAAGAGGAATTGACGTGGTGGGCAACAGCAGAGGCTGTGTCACTGCCCAGAGAAGAAAAGCGAAGCTCAGAAAGCGAACAATAGCTGGACAATGGGAAGCCTTTGTCCAGTCACACACAGTTAAAACTGAGCTATATGATCTACTCAAATATTTACCAAAAAATGTGAGGTTCCAGGACATGGAAGGAAAGCATTACAACCTCATGGGCCCCTGCTGCACCAAGAGAAGGTGCAATAGGAAAGGCAAGCGACGCCTGAAACCTCAGGTTCAGGCTGCAGGCAGACCCTTCCCACGGAAAGTGTGTATACACAATACAAGAACTACTGACTGGAAAAGATACATACTCTGAAAATAAGGATGGAGTTACCGTTACAGGTTGTTACTGACCGGACCTAAAGTCCGCCCAGAGTCATAGAGGGAAGAGAGGGTTGTTGCGATAGCCGGGCAATAAATAACAAAAAAGTAATCTATCTTACAAATAGAACATTCGTGGACTTTAAATGAGTGGTTGGCAGCTTTCCATGTACCAGACCCTTCATGCGTGTCCAATTTGTTAAACAACAAATTATATGTAATCTAGAACGTGAAAGAGAACTGTATGGCATTACTTTGTACTAAATTACAGTAAAGTGTTTAAAACATGGCTGTTTGCATGGTATATGGCATCGGGTAAATGCAAGCAAGTTTTTGTTTGTAGCTCTTATGTTGGGTGCGGTCACCTTTGCTGCTGAAACTCAGAACTTTCATTAAGTATTTATATTTCAGGCATCCAAGGAATGGAGAATAATTGCATCATTTGTTACAACATCTCAGTCAAGTGATGATAGTAAGCCCTTAATTGAAGTGCCCATAGAGAAATTTGGAGTGCCACAGTGCAGGCCACTAGCCTTAAACCCAGATATGCACAAGGTAATCTTTTCTCTTAAAATGTGTATCTACTGTGACAGGAGTTCGTTTTAAGTGTGAACAATGTATGTCTCTATTATATCTGGTTTTGTTCTGACGATTGGCCCTAATTTTATTTTCACTTAGATGCTAAATGGAGAACTGAAGCAATTGTATACAGCTATCACTAGGGCCAGAGTGAATCTGTGGATCTTTGATGAAAACCGCGAAAAACGAGCTCCAGCTTTCGAGTATTTCATGAAACGAGATTTAATTCAGGTTGTGAAAACGGATGAAGACGAAAGTAAGCATTGAGCATCCATTTTAAAAATTCGGTGGATACTGGTTGAGGTACTTATACCTAATTGGCGAAAGCATGAATTGTCTCATAACTCATAATCTAGTTGTTTCTTAAATGAAGTAAGAAAGGTATGCTCCACCCGGTCACCTTTTATTAGCTGTCATACATTTGTTTCTCATTGTATTATCTTTAAACTCAGATAAATGATCCCAACTGCGTTGATGATGCCAGAAACACGAACATAACCAATGTCTGTTCCTACCATATGGTACCAATTTTTTAACTTTTAAAATATCAGCCTTGGAAAAACTACTGACTTGACTTGTTTTACATAAAGTCCTACTGACAATTATCTTTAAAAACAATTTGCCCCCAAACTCATCTTGATCAGTTTTCGAATACTAGAGTAAGATTTCAACAGCCATCTTACTACTTTTTGTATGGTTTCATGTTCTCAAATAGTTGCAGTTTGTTTCTTTTCACAATATTTGTGTAGTCAGACTTATTGGCAAAGTCTTTAGATGTTTTCAAAGTTTTAATTGTTCGAACACGTTATGTAACTTTAATAACCAACATTTTTGGAGACGTAGCTGACCCTAGTACATGTGAAGCCTCCTGTTGCTCTTCAGTTGTGAACTTTCAAAAAAAGCAAAATTCATGCATGCTGAAAAAAAGGTTACTGGTACCTTATCATACTGGAAATACAACATGAATCTCTTGTTAATATATATATATATATATATATATATATATATATATATATATATATATATATATATATATACACACGCACACGCACACGCACACACACCTAGCCACAGATTACTTACCTTTGAATTTCCCAGGCATCAGACTGGATCTGTAAGATTTTCTTTTAGCAATACTCTGTGCGCTGGTGGCTCCGCATGGCGTAGTTGTCACTTATATAGGCACCAACTCAACACGATAACATCAGTTCTTTTCTTTCCGCACCAGTCAAGCTCTGATCCATTAAGAGAGCTACTCTGTTTCACTTTTTGACAGTATTATTTGACACTTTATTGACCTATTTTTTGACTGTGTGTAGGAAGTCATGTCATCTGAGACGACTTTGGGGATTAAACTGTACGTCACCTGTCACCATGCGGATCCAGGTATGGTTTGCCAGTGGTGTTTGGAGTGCGACCACAACTCCAAGTCATGGTCCTGGCTTCGCCACGCCGACTCCTCTGAGGTCTTGGTGAGAGGAAGGTCTCAGAACTTATCCAGGAGTCCCAAGTCCTCTTTGTCCCACTCAAGATTTTTGGGTCATTCATGTAAGAGGCACAAGAAGTTGAAGCGTGCTTAGCCTTCTTCTGGTCTGTCGGCCTAGACGACTGAGGAACATCGACGTTCAAGGTCTCATTCTCCAGAACCTGGCACTGGGCAGCTGAGGTTCTTCACCTTCAGATACCCTCAGTAGTGGTCAAGACTAACATCTTGACAGAGGACCTACAGCTGGGCGTTTCCTCCTCAGAACCCTTGCTCCCATTTAATGAAGCTCTCACGGACACCCTACTGGGAACCTGGTCCAAACCCAGCATAGGGGCTTCTATGACCAGGACTATCGCCCGCCCCCACCACCCTGCCCCAGGTGACCCAAACTTCCTCACTAGCCACCCCACCCGTAGAGCTTGGTAGTACAAGCCTCTACTTCCCATGGCACGTTCCCTGCCGCTCCCCAGGACAGGTAACCAAGAGGCTGGACAGTTGGGGCAAGAAAGTGTTTTCATCCGTCAGTCTTGCATTGCAGTCCATGAAGTCTGCATACTTATTGGGGTGTTGTTCCCACTCTCTGTGGGAAATGGTTGCACTAGTGCTGCCACAGGTCCCGAAGGGGGCCCGGGCCAACCTCTCCCAAGCAATATTAGATGGGATGGATGCAGCAAAGTTCTCAATTAGATGTGGTTTGGAAATGACAGACTTGCTTGGCCGAGTGATTTCCACGATCGTGGCTGTTAGACACCACCCTGTGCTTATCAGGGGATGTCCAGGCTTCGCTATGGACATGCAGAAGAGGAATGTATACCGACCACATGGGTTGGGCAGCCAGAGGTCCAGTCAAACCACCACCCCCTCAGCAGCTTCAGCCTCCAAGCCCTCATAGTCTCACCCTTACAGACCATGCCCGTCCAGTTGGTGGCAGGATTAGCCACCACCTCCACCACTGGCAAAACATACCATCTGGCAGGTGGGTCCACCAGATCTTCCAGAGGACCTAATCCCTTCCCATGAAGACCACCCCTTCCTCCATGCCTCCATCCTATGACTGGCTGACAGAGTATCATTTACTATTGCTCCAGGAGGAAGTCACAGATTCCCAGTCATCTGTCAGGCCGCAATGTGGGCATCCCGGCACATTTTTACCAAACATTACTGACTGGATAGTCAGGTCTGCAGGGACGCCATGGTGCGCTTTCAGTCCGGCAGGACTTCTTAGTCTGAAATTTGTCCTATGTTCCTCCTCCGGGAACGTTATTGCTGGGGTATCTATTCAAAGTTAAGGAATCTGCGATTAGACATCTGTCAGATGAACAAATTACTTACCTCTGGTAAAGCCTTATCTGGTAGAGACATGATCTAGCTACAGATTCCTTACCAACCCATTCATCCTCCCCACTCTGGGTACAAGTTTTTACGATCATTGCTGGTCCATTTTAGGGCCCTAGTTTTCAAACACATCAAAGTCATTACACTTCATGGCTCTGCGCTTCTGGCGTGGACAGTTGTGAAAAGTAACTGACGTCAAATCGCCAAGGTGGAGCCTATATAGGTGACATTGACGTCACTTCTGGCGTGGACGATGCCACACGGAGCCGACCAACGCCACATACCGATGCACAGGGATATTGCTTGAAGAAAAATCTTCCGGATCCAGTCTTATGCCTGGGAAATTTAAAGGTAAGGAATCTGCGGCCTGATCATGTCTAAACCAGAAAAGGCGTTACCGAAGTTAAGCAACTTGTTCGTTTTGTCCACTTCTCACATCATGGAATCTTTAAAAAAAATATATGTGATCCTGCTTTGAAATTAGGGCTGAGATTGAAAGTCTTTCAAGGCTAAACATCAGTTGATGCCCAACTGTAAGAGTTTGGAATATTAGATGAGGAGTAAAAACCCACATTAAATAACAATCACATTCCTTTTCAGGGTAAACATACGTAGTCACTAAATCAATCTATGGTTACCCTCTGGTAGTTTGGTAAATTGCAGTCAGGCTTAACTTGGAGGCAATGTGTAAATTATTTATGCAGTACTCAAAACAGTAATCAAGTGAAAACACAATACTAGAAAAATCTGAAACCCATTTAGAAAAATAGAGCAAGTTTTAATAAATAAAATCACACCAAAAAGTAAAAAATACAGTAAGTAGAACTATAGATTTGAACTTTGAAAGTTTAAGGTTCACAATAGCAGCAATAAGCTTTAAGCTCTAACCATGGTCATCTGGTTGCGTTGGACCATTATAAGTGTAAGATTTAAGTCCTATCGCGTTGCTGTGTGGCTCGGCTACTCGGACCAAGTTTGTGCCGCTGAAAAGTTTTTCCTACCGACTTAGTCTCTGGAAAGAAAGTTATCCCATGCTCTTTTGCAGAATCCCATCACCTTTTCCAGAATCCCATCACCTCCCCGATATCCATTTCCTTTCTTCGCTCTCTCTCTTGAGGTGATGTCATTTTATTTCACTCAAGATATTCCTTTCTAGCGGCATGACCAAGATGGCGGCCGAGTAGGACGTGCCTGCTCACCCCTCCGTTCCTCAACCTAGGCCCCAGTTCTACAGCATCAGACAGCGGACCCGGGAAGGTGCAGAAATTTCACCGACAACTCCGGTGACTGCTCCTGCGAAAATCTGGGGCCGGAGGTGGCGGCGTGGCGTAGCGCAGGCTCTGGATGTTCGCGCCTGCCGCTACTGCGTCACTGAGCCTTCGGATCACCCTGCCGAGGGCGGGCGCACGCTACCTTCCTGGAGCCTGTGCAGGCTCAAATTTGCTCACCGGGACAGGCGGACAGAGGTGGTCCAGAGCAGCGGAATACGGGACGTCCTGGTGAAGCTGAGCGGATTTCCTGCAAGAACGAGCCAGATTGGCAGAAGTAAGCCGTCCCCATTGTAGCAAGCCGGCCTGTCAAGGACCAGAGGCCCTCCTGGTGGGGGTAAGGCGGGTCTTTGTGCCTCAGAATCTGGCGGTTAGCCTGCAGAACTGCAGAGCTTGAAGTAGGTGAGCCCAGCCAAAGAGGAGGACAGGGCCTTCCCTTTCCTCAGCAACCCGATCCCCTGCTGTATAATTGTGACTACTGGCCGAGTAGCAGGGAGGGGACGCAGATAGACCGGGAGCCGGCGCTCAGGGTGGGTACCCTTTACAGCAGATGTGGATTGGCATAGGGGCCCTTGCCCCGAAGAACGAGGCTGGGCCGTGATGCGACTACTTCCAGGGCCTTGTGGTGCAGGAACGCCTTGAAAGCCTGGGACACTGGTGGCCTGCCCCTGAGGCTTGCATCATACTGGGCTCCCAAGCACAACTGGGACTCTGCAGGAGGACAACCTTGGGGGTCGAGGTGTAGATGCTCAGGACTGAGAGGGCTCACGACCGAGAGGAGCATCTGGGAGCAGTGAGATCAGTGCAGCAGGCCTGGAGATAGCCCGAGATGAGCCTCGTGGGCTTGTTGGGGCTGACTGTCGGCCAAGATCGGGAGGCCAGAACAAGCAAGCGGGCTGACCCGCAAAGACTACCTCCCCCCACCTACAAAAAGAGCAGACAGAGCATGCATGGTGAACAGGGAGACTCTCTGGGCAGGCCTTGTGACTCAGCGACTTGGTCTGGAAAAGGGCAATAGTAGGAAGGTGCAACGATAGACAGCTCTGAGGAACTTTGGAGAGGTCGGGGCTCCTTTGTCCCCTCTTCTCTACCTAGCAGCTCTTGCACATCAGCTCTAAAACCAAAGCCCGGAACTTGGACACAAGAGGGGAAGCAGTGACTCTTAGCCATGGCGGCCAATAACACTTAGAAAGAGCGATCAGTTAAGGAGCTCAACCTCAAAACCAGCACTGGAGGGCCGAAGCGGACCTGTCCTTGAGGGGACACTCAGCAGAACACGGGCAGGGCGACGTTGAGGGGCAGTCACAAGTGGATTCCTTGAGTCTTATTTGCCTCATTGAAAGGGGCATTCAATGCCATGAAGAAGGAAATATCCCTCGAACTCCGGGAGTTGAGAAGGGGTTAAGACTCAGTTGACGAAAGAGTGGACACACTGGAGACACAGGCTTTGACAAGGGATGAGTAGAGTGAGCAACTTCAGCAGGCGGTCCTCCGCCTTCAAGACCAACAAATGGACCTCCAGGCCCATGCGGAGGACCTTGAGAACCACTCCCGATGGAACAACATAAGAATCCGTACAGTTCCTCAGGGAGCAGAGGGACAGAACATGGAAGCCTTCGTGGAGGAACTCTTCCGTTACATCCTGGGTGCCCCCCCGGAGCAACAGATCAAATTAGATCGGACCCATCGGGTTGGGCCTAAGAGATCAGCGACTGCTACCACCCCAGACATCTTAATGTGTGTCCATGACGGATCCTCCGGGAAGCATGGACAAGCACCCTACAGACTTTCGCTCATCCCGGCCCCTCTTGTGTCAGGACTTAGCTGCTTCCATTGTGCGAAAAAGAAGGGAGTTCAGGCCGCTCACCGAATTCTTATGCTCGAAAGACATTTCATCTTCCTGGGGGCACCCCTTCAGGATAAGTTTTAAGTGGGATTGCAAGCTCCGTCAAATCCTCTGTTTGCAGGAGGCCAAAATGCTAATCAACCTGCCCGATCACGATGAGGGGGCCCCAGCACGGGAGGACACAGGAGGACGACGCGTTGGAGTTGAAAGATGGCGACGGGTTGGAAGGTATCCGCTGCGCCTTCGCCCTGATCCCGATATGATGGCCAAAGAAAGGAAAGCCGTCATTGCAACATTGGAAGAGGAATCAGCTGCCTCAGATTGAAGAATGCAACAAACCAACACTATGGGGTCGAGTTGAAAAGGAGTGGCAACTCCGGGTCTCTGAAATTGGGGCTCGGCGGGGGTGGTGAGCTGTTCCTGATGGACATCTCACGCCTCGCCATGGGGTTTGTAACCCAGGTCACTTTGGACTTTGTAAGTTGCCGTTAAGTTTTGTTTGTTATGTTTCAGGGGCAATGGGGTTCTCCCCTCCTCCTTCTAAATATGGAAGAACTTTGAGATGCGTATGCCAGGGCGGCCACTGGGTACTCCAGGCAGGCATGAATGTAGTGTGTCCCAGGGTGGGTGTGGGTCCGGACTTAAAGGTCCCTTATATGCATCTTGACATCTTTGCCACTGGATTCAAGCAAGCCGGGCTGAAGACGGCTGCAATGCCAGAAACCGGTCCTCGGAAGCTTGTTTCCGGTCCAGGGAAGGCATGGCTTGGCAGTTCGGGCTGGACTGTTCCCATGAGGCACAGGGTCAGACTGATTTGCATATAGCCATGTCTGAACTGGGGTGGCAGAGTGGACTAAAGAACGGTGATGTATTAAACCCAGATCGTTTGACAGGGTGTGAGTGTTTGATTGGTTCAGATGCTCCGTCCATCACCACCCCCTTTTGTACCGCTTTTGGCCGCCATAAGTGTGGCAGGGTATGCTCAGACGTGAGTCCCTTGCTCACTTTGCCATTGGATTCAAGCAAGCCGGGCTGAAGACGGCTGTAATGCCAGAAACCGGTCCTCGGAAGCTTGTTTCCGGTCCAGGGAAGGCATGGCTTGGCAGTTCGGGCTGGACTCTTCCCATGAGGCACAGGGTCAGACTGATTTGAATATAGCCATGTCTGAACTGGGGTGGCAGAGTGGGCTAAAGAACGGTGATGGATCAAACCCAGATCTTTTCACTGTGTGTGAGTGTTTGATTGGTTCAGGTGCTCCGTCCATTACCACCCCCTTTTATATCAGCACTTCTGTGCATTGGAATTTGCAAGGTGTCTCTTATTCGGAGACGTGTTCCATCTCAGTGGGAAACATAGGACTCCTGTATGCCTTCCCACCAATACCACTTCTGCCCAGAGTTCTCAGGAAGATCAGGACCGACTGAGCCCTATCCATCCCAGTGTCTCTGGACTGGGCACAGTGAGTGACAGAAAGGTATCCAGGAATCCTGTGTATGAGCATCTGTGGTCTGATCAGTCGGCCACTCTGGGGGGACATAGGCAGGGTTCTGCACCTGGGCCTTCGAAATTTCCACCTTTGTGCTTGGAGATTGAGCGACAACAGCGAAACCTCTGGAGATTGAGCAGCAACAGCTGAACATCTTCGACCTTCTTCCGGAGGTGGTTGGTTTCATCTTGGTAGCCAGGCGTCCCTCTATGAAAACCGTATACATCTGTCCTTGTGACACATTTGTGGGGTAGGATGGTGCTTGCCAGATAGACCCTCTCCAGTCAAGAGGTTTTGTTTTTTTTGGCCCTAGCCCAACAAGGCTTTGTCCTGGGCACAGTTAAAGGGTCCATTTCAACTGTTTACGCCTTTTTGTGGTTGCCTAGTCAGCCCCCATTGTTTAAGCCTCTGGTTGTTATGTCTGTTCGGAAAGGTTTGCATTATTTGTTTCCTCCCTCTCCCTTTGTCATGCTTCAGTGGGACCTTAACTTGGTCCTCACATCTCTGATGTGCACTCCCTTCGAGCTGTTTCACAACTGATCCTTGCGGCTTCTCACCCTCCTGACCGTGGTCCTTGTTACCATAACATGGTGTAGCATGGGATTAAGTATCAGATTCTCAACCCACCACCTTCTTTCCAGGCAAGCTGAAGCTGGTTTTGTGGACGTAAGCATCCTTCTTTCCTAAAGTTGTGATGCCGTTCCATGTCGTTCAATATATCACTCTCCTGGCGTTCTATGCTTTTTTTTTTTTATAAAGACATTAATTACACAGTTTTAAAAGACACAGCTACACGCCTACATCCAGGGGCCGTCGGCATTCTGCACATCGATGGTAAATAAACACAGCCTTTTAGCCGACAACCCTAGGGTCCGGCGGCGTAATAAAGTAAGGCGTACACAAAACTACCATATCCTTGTAAGGCGGTACTAGCGGTCCGTTTTCTTTTTATATTAACTAAACAATTGAACAAAACAATGAAAGCGGAGTCAAAAGCAGTCATGAGCACTGCAGTACAGTCATAATCTACGTATAGGTCAAGCCAATCACTTTTTACCGTACAATCCCACCTGCAGGTCCGATACGGGACATAGCCAGTTCAGCTGTAGGATAGTCACATAGTTCCCCCCGGTAAGCATTCCAATGCCCCATTTCTTGTCCCACAATTTGGGGCACCATCGAATCTTGAACTGTCTTTTCCGCAATCATACACCGATCCATTTCAGCCACCCAGCCCACTACCAATGGCCTGTCTGGTGATCCCCATTTCATTGCTATAGAACGCTTAATCAACAGAAACCCCAATGTCGCCCACTGGAGCTCCTGAGCCGTCAGGTCGTTGGCCCCCCAGACATTAAGGACACATTCCTTGGGAGTCGGCGAGAGTGGCTTACCCAGGGAGCTGCTCATTTTCCGAAGTGCCCCGCCCCAAAACTGTTGCACCACCGGGCAATCCCATAAGATGTGGTAGTAAGTACCAGGGAGGCCACAACCGCGCAAACACAAGGCATCCAGGCGCCTTCCAATTTTGGTTAGGGTATGCAATACTTTCAGTTGGATTAACCTAAACCTATGGCAGATAGCCGATTCTCTCGCGGACATTAAGGCCGAGGGCCAGTCTTCCTCATCCAAGGGACCCAGGTCAGCCTCCCATTTGGTCCGCAGAGATTGAAAGGGGTCAGGAAGGTTATTACACAACTTACGATAAGTGAGGGAGTTGGCCTTCTCTGGGAGAGGTTCCGATAGTAGTCTGTCCTCCAGAGGAGAAGTCACCGGCAAGGTGGCAAGGTCCGGAACTGCCACAAGAATAGCGTGTTTAATTTGCAAATAACGGAAGAATTCAGTGGGCGCAAGAGCATATTTAGTCTGAAGATCCTCAAAGGTCAACAGTTTTCCCTTACGAACAAGGTCCCCCAGCTCCGAAATCCCAATCGTATCCCATCTATCAAAGCCCCGAAGGAAACAGAGGGAGCCCAAACTTTGCGTAGACCACAGAGGCGTTTGCAAGGTGAGCTTGTCCGACCACCCCAAACATCTATTAGCCCTGTGCCAAATAGCTACTGTGTGTGCCATCGGACCCACATATCTAGCTCTAGCAGGTTTACTGTATAGAGCTCCCAGGTATCCCTCTCGACCCGTCTGGCATCTGTCCAGGAGGAAGGCCGGGTTCAAGGGCGAGCCGTGCAACCATTGGTTAACAGCCACCAACTGTGAGGCCCAATAATAAAGGCGGAGGTTGGGCAGAGCAATGCCCCTGTCATACCACCCCTGAAAGAGTTTACATAGGGCAATCCGAGCGGCACCCCCGTTCCAAAGTAAAAGTCGGAGCTCGCTCTCCACCGTCCGGAAATATGATTCTGAAATCAAAAAAGGGCAGTTGTGCAAGACATATAAGAAGCGCGGGAGTGCCAACATTTTAAACAATGCCGCCCTGCCTGGGAGTGACAGTGGGAGCGATCGCCAGTGGGCAACGTTGCTACGGTGTCTACGCAGGGGGCCCAACAAAATGCGCTCGTAAAACACCTTGGGATCGGGTGTAATGAAAATGCCTAGATACTTAAAACCCTCAGTGGCGATTGCAATGGAAAACTCTCTGGGCAGACGGGGTGGAGGGCCACGTAGCATATACAGCACTGATTTGTTCCAGTTTATAGAGTAACCTGAATATTTCCCGAAGTTGGAAAGAACATGGAATAAACTATTGACAGAGGAGCGGGGAGATGACACGTATATTAGGATGTCGTCCGCATATAGGGAAATTTTATCTACAACATCCTCCTTCCAGTGCAGGCCTCTAATGGAATTATCTGTGCGGACCCAGTGAGCCAAGGGCTCCAAAGTAAGGGCAAACAATAGTGGGGACAGGGGGCAGCCCTGCCTGGTACCCCGATGAAGTTGAAACCTCCGAGATGTGTGATAGTTGACTCGGACTTGGCCCCACAGGTCCGTATAAAGAAGTTGCACCCAACTAATGAATTGAGGTCCAAAGCCAAAGCGGCGGAGAACCTCGAACAGATAAGGCCATTCGATCGAGTCGAACGCCATTGTGGCATCGAGGGACAAAATGTCCGCGTCTTGTTGCAGAGTAGAGCGGCGACTCAACACGTTATGCACCCTCCGAAGATTTAACGCTGTGTTGCGGCCCGGAAGAAAACCGGATTGGTCATCGTGTATCAGGGAGGGGAGCACTAGGAGAAGACGATTGGCCAAGAGCTTAGCGAGGACCTTAGCCTCTGCACTGATCAAGGAGATAGGCCGGGAAGAGCCACAATCAGTGGGCGGTTTAGCCGGCTTAAGTAGGACCACAACGGAGGCCACCCTTTGAGCCAGTGGAAGGACCCCGACCTCCAGACTTTTTGTGAACATATTGAGGAGATGAGGGATAACGTCAGGGACCATGCCTTTCAAAAATTCGACAGGGCCCATAGCTTTGCCGGAATTAACGGCAAACAATGCCGTAGTCAACTCCTCCGCCGTGATGTCTGCGTCTAAGGCCACCCTATCAGTGTCCGATGCAGTTGGAAGGCGCATCTCGTCCAGAAGTTGCCTGGACTCGTCAGACGTGTAGCCCTCGCCGGCCGTGTAGACACGTTCCAAATGGTCGGCAAAGGCCTCCGCGATGTCTTGATGGTCTACCACCGTAGAGCCATCCGGCTTGGTTAAGGACGATACCCATCTGGACCCCTGGTCACGGCGCTCCAGCCAGGCAAGCATTTTCCCTGCACTATCCCCATACTCGTATACCCGATGGCACGTATGAAGAAGTCGTGCTTGCGCCTTTTCCTGCGACAAGGCTTTATAGACCAGTTGCTGGGCACGGAGTTTAGTAGCAGTAGCTTCCGACGGATTCGCGTTTTGGGACGCCTCAAGACTGACGAGTTCAGATTCAGCCTGGAGGACCTGCTCGTCATGTTTCCACAAGTATCCCATCTTAAGGGCCAGTGCCTCTCCCTTTATCACTGCCAAGTAAGCCTCCCAGAGTGTGACCGCCGATTCGACGGACCCAACATTTTCAGTGAAATAGAGTTTGGTGCGTTCATGCAACGCGTCTCTGATATCTGGGATCTGCATTAGCCAAGGACTAATGATGATCGGGCCTCGCGTCACCTGCCGATTATAGGTGAGGTCCACACTAAGTGGTGAGCGATCTGAGATGCCACGGGGGAGGCCTCTCGGGGGAACAAAACATTCGACGTCCGCGATGGGGCAGAATAAATAATCGATGCGAGACATGCTGTTGTGTGCATTGGAGTAGTATGTGAAATACGGTTTGTCCGGATACCGAAGGCGCCATATGTCCTCCAACCCCATGGCATGAGCAAAGTCTGCCAAGTCCGAGCTATGACGATGAGAGCCCCGCTTTGGTTTGCGGTCTAAGTCATCGCACATTGTTGCATTAAAATCACCTCCTATTAGGAGTGTGCCCGGGTAAAGGCCTAACATTTGAGCACCTAGCTCTCTAAGGGAATCCCCGACCAGCGTCGTCGGAAGATACGCTGAGATAATATTTAGGGGGCGCCCTTCCCAGGCGGCTTCGACCAGCGCAAACCGGCCCAGGGGGTCAGCCCAAGTCCGAGTGTGGGTAAGTGCGAGAGTCTTTTTGACCAGAATCCCGGCACCGCGGGATCCAGAAGAGAACCCCGCGTGGGCTAACAGTTTGTACCCTTCCCTCTGGAGCGCCTGACAGGTGTTGCCCACCAAATGCGTTTCCTGTAGTAAGACAATGTCGGGGGAGTGGCGACGGAGAAATTGAAGGACCACGCTCCTCTTTATTTTATGACCTAAGCCATTGACATTCCAGAATAGGATGGTAAGGGTTCTATATAGTGGTTGTGGCATGCTGGCGGCGTCGGTGGAGCTGATAGGAAGGATGACTTGAGAAGGGCCGCCCATGATGACTGAGCCCTAGGATATCTTGGAGCGTGGGACTAGGAGGATCTCTGACCCCGGGGGAGCCCGTGGCCCATCGAGGAGGCCAGTCTGTCAATAAGGGACCATGAATGGGCAGAACAGCACGACTAAATAGTACTCCGCTGAAAACATAAAGAAACAGCACCACAAGAACAAACCTTTTCCCTGCCCCCCCCCACCCTCCACTCCCCCCACCCTGCTTCCCTGCCTGTGGATCCAGAACTATCCACCCCCCAACTAGGCAGAGTGCCTGTCGCCCTCCCCTCCATGATCGGGGTACCTGGTAGGCCGTTAACGCCACTCGCCTGACACTAAAAGTATTGTAAATGAAATACATATGTAAAACTACAAATATACCACGTGCAATTTCACAAATTAGAAAAGTTACTTGTAAGTCGGCTGGTGAGGCCCGATCGGGGCCGGGGAGGGCACTCCCCCGGAGCAGAGGTCCATGGAGCGTAGAAGCCCTCCAACCCCACAAATAGCACAAAGCAAAAAGGATCAAATGAGCAATGTCCAACAGTCCTCTCAAAATATACTCCTCTTGACCGGGATTTGTCACTCCTCTTCATTACCCGGACTAGTGAATAGGTCTTGGCTGACAGCAATTGATCTTCTCTCGAATGTTCTTCTGATTCCACCCGGTCCCGCGGGGATTTCCCAGCTCGGCGCCATCCCTCCAGCCAGTCCCACAGGCTTTACCATCCTTCTCTACACGGAGTTTCGCAGGGAAGAGCATAGAATATTTAACGCCTTGGTTCCGAAGGGCCTTCATGACCTCGAGAAAGCTGCGCCGTCTCGCCTGCACCTTCACTGTGAAGTCCGGGAATATCGAGATACAAGTGTTTTCCAGGAGAAGGGCCGGACCAGATCTAGCTGTCTGGAGGATAGCGTCCCGATCTCGAAAGTTGTAGACCCTCGCTATGATGGGACGGGGCCTGGCCTCGGTTTACCCCCTGGAACCCTGTGCGCCCGCTCGATGGAAAAATATCTCGACCGTTGTTTGGGTTTAAGATGTTTCGTAACCAAATCTTCCACAAACAGGTCCGCCGCCAGCTCCTCCATTCTCTCCGGAACTCCCAAAATTCGAATGTTGTTCCGTCGCGCCCTCCCTTCATAGTCGTCCAGCAGGTCACCCATTTGTTTCTGGTGTTTCTGAAACTGGGCCACTTGTTGTTGGAGCGTAGAGGTATCGTCGAGGAGTGCCGCTGTTTTAACCTCCACATCTTTAACCTTAGTGTCCATTTTGCGTAGGTCCGCCCGCAAGAGTGTCACCTCGATATTAACAGAGTCAATTCGAGTTTCGAGTGAGGAGCGAACTCTCGCAATCGCCTCCATGACGTCTTCCAGAGTAAGCGTCTTCGGTCCCTGCGAGGGGGACGCATTTTTTGGTTCGCCAGGAGGAGCCGCGTCCTTATTGTCACCTCTGGAGGCCCAGGAATTCTTATTTATTTGCCTCTGGGTCGAGGGCCTCCCTCCCTTGCTGGACGCCATCGTAGATCCTCCTGGGCGGCCGCGATTCAATGTGGCCTTAGATAATATCCGGTCAAATCTTCCACCCCACGCCTTGCCGTCTCACCTGAGGCCAAGCAGTCCACTCACCCCAGGGCCCACGTATGTCCAAGTAAAGCACCCACAGGCAAGGCCAATCCAGTTTCCCATAGCCAGGTCGAGGGGGCCCGCGCCGGAGCCCCGGCGGTGGTAGGCCCCTAAGCCGGGACGTCGCGTGAATGACGTCCCAGCGGGCCGGCAGTGACCTCCGATTTTGCCCGCTATCTCTCTCCGACTTCACAGCCGCGGGGGGGGGGGAGAACTCCGACAGCCGCAGAAGGTCTCGGCGACGGCCCGATGAGAAGCGGTGGGGCAATACAGAGCAACAGCAGGTCTGGACACGCCCCGCACCTCCGAAGCTGGTCAGTGTTCAGGTCGGAGCATCAGCACAGCCGCCATCTTGCGAGCCCCGGGGGACCCCCTCTCAGAGGGCTCGATCTCCAGCACGGTGTCACCGATCAGGCCAGCAGTATTACAAGACGTACACAATCGGTTGTAGGACGGGGTCTCCCATTTACAAGGGAGTCCCCAGTCGTAAAAACGGATTTGTTGGGCGGATAGTCGGGCGATGGCTGGGAGTCGCTCTAGCAAGCGACCATTCCCTCCGGCAGCTAGCCACGCCCCCTGAGATTATGTATTTGTAGTAACATTTTGTAGTGGACAGTGTCAAATACCGCTAATAGCTCTAAAAGTAATTGACTAGCCACCCCATTCTTGTCCTTTGGGAGTTTTAGGTAATCCTAGATCGATGTAGGCTTTTAATCTGTGCATCTATGTGGCCTGAGTCCAAGTTGCTGGTCTAACAACCAGCCATTTTCTTCAGTAAGCGTTCACGCGGAGTAAAAACTGCTTTCATATATTTTCATATATTTTCTCTCGGAATAGACCATTAGATATTAGTCTTATGTTTTCTGTGTTGGATAGTCTGAGGTCGTTTTTCCTCAGGTCTATTGTAGGACGTTTTCAGGTTGGGCAGGAAAGAACCTAGTTCTAAGGACTTGAGTAAACTTGTAGCTACCTCCTCTACGCAGGTTGTGTGAAAGACCGCTTAAAACGTTTTGATTTTGGAAGTACTGGTTCTGAAAGTCACCCTGATTTTTTTTAAACAGGTTTTATTGGCATTTATCATTCAGCAACATACAATTACAGTATCATCCGGTCAGGAAACATCCATAATTCCCCATGTAGGATCCGTCCCACTGAGTTTGTGCGTCTCCCTTCCCAACCTCTACTTATCCTACAACTGTCGTCTACCCCATTCAGCAATGGTTGTTAGACTAGATTCTCAGCAATGTTAACAGACTAACAATATCCCCCCTCCCCCCTCCCCTGCTGCTGCCGACCTCCTTGCCACTTTAACTCTTGCTGCGTACATGGTCTGGGTCCCATTCGTACTCGCCACATCCTTGTACCTTGTTCTAAGAGCTCGCCATGTGGGTGGATGTTAGGGTACCATGGCCCAGTTACGTCCCCCCTCACCTCTTTCTTGATCCAACTCCCCAGGGCCAGCCAGTTGGGATCCCGCCCGTGGCGAGCTAGGTGTTGACTCTTGGTCCTCATTATGCAGATCATCTACCAACACCCCCCAGGCCTGTGCCCGCTCCAATCTCCCAATACCTCTTTTCGCGTTCCTAAGCAAGATTCTATGTTCGCAGCTTGCCCACTTCTCTAGCTCCCTTTTCCAGTTGCCGACCCCCGGACCTGCCGGGGCCTTCCACTTGCTGGTAAGTTCACGTTTCGCCCAAATGTATGCCAGGTCTTGGAACCTGGCTGTGACTTTGGTTTTAGCGAAGTGGGGAAATAGATTGAGCAGTACATGACCAGGGTTGCATGGGATCTCCATCTCTGTGACACGTGCTGTCTCTCGAACCACCTCCTGCCAATACCCCTCTATCTTCGGGCAACTCCACATCATGTGAAGATAGCTAGCTCCTATCTCCTGGCATCTGGGGCAACACGCGTCCTCCCGACCAAAATATCGGTTAATCCTGTCAGGGGTATTATATAGCCCCATGCAGAGTATAAAAACGAATTAATTGGAATCGCGCATTGCGGGAGACCATGGTAGCTCGGAGCAGTGTATTTTCCCAATCCTTCTCCGCTATGGGGCTTCCCGTGTCCACCTCCCATTTATCTTTCAGACTCTCCAGCGGCCCTGTGGAATCCCACCTAATAGCTCTATAGAGACATGAGACCGCCTTAATGACACCGCCTGCTAGACTTATGTATTCACATATAGAATGTGTAGGTGGTTCTAATGGCCCCCGACCCCAATGTCTCTGCATGGCCCCAGTGACTGCCCCATACAGTAGAAAATGTCCCTGTGGGATATCCCAACTAGCTTAGAAGGCCTCAAATGTGAGCAGTTCCCCATCACAGTATAAATCTCCTACCTTAGTGACCCCCGCGCGTGCCCACTCCTCCAATCCCCTCCACTGACCCCCATGCGGGAGCGCCTCCAATAACGCTACAGGCATCTCCGGGGAGTAAGGTTGTTTGGTTTTGGTTTTGTGAAGACACCTGATCCAGCAGCTTCTTATCACCGTATGCTCTGAAGTGGTCAGTGCGCGCTGTTTGATGGTACTGCAGGACAGCTGCTCTACTCGGGGTGAACGGGGGCGTCCTCCTGTCCGGATCTAGGCTTCCTGCCACCCACTGTGTGAAACGTTGGAGTTGACCCGCCAAATAATAATTCTCCATATCCGGCACCGCTAGACCCCCCTGCGCTCGCACCCTGCGCAATGTGGCAAACGCCACTCTGTGCCTGCTGGGACCCCATATAAAAGCGGTCAGAATAGAGTCAAGGGATCGGAACCACGCCTTAGGGATCCACACTGGGAGCGCGGTCAAAAAATATAACAATCGAGGCAATGCCACCATTTTTAGCAAGGATATGCGCACCACCCCTGACAGGGGTGTGGCGCCCAGAACGCCATGCTGCCTTTGAGCAATCGGAGAGCCCCCCCTACATTTCGATCCTGGACATCAGAGAGATCATGGTACACTTTAACCCCCAGGTATCTAAAGCAGCGCGGCTCCCACTGGAGGTTCCCCAGGCCCGCAGGCGGCAGGGCCTCTCCCGCTATCGGGAATAGTCGTGACTTCTGCCAGTTGACACAGAGCCCAGAAAGAGCTCCAAACTCGTCCATCATATGCCGGGCTCCCTCCAACGCCACACCTGTGTCCTTTAGAAAAAGGAGCAAATCATCCGCATATAATGCAATATGGTGTATCTGAAAGAGACATGTTAGTATTAGATTCCTTACCTTAGAATATCCCCAGGCGTCAGACTGGATCCGGAAATTTTTGCGTAGCAGTACCCTTGCGCGTCGGTAGGCGTCGTCTGCGGCTCCGCATCCGTCGTCGTGGGCGCCGTGATGACTCCGTCGGAGTACTTAGACGCCGCCTCCGCGTGCTGACGTCAGTTCTTCTTTTTTCCGCGCCAGCTAGCGCAGATCTGGAAAAAGCAGTAACCCTAGTCAATTTTTACTAACTTTTTGATTGCTATTTCGAAGTCTCTCGACTCCGAAACGGTGCCGATAGGGATGCCCGGCTTCAAGCATTGTGACGATTGCGACCGGCTGATGTCGGTCACGGATCCTCACCGTGTGTGTTTGTCGTGTTTGGGCGTCGACCACGATGACAAGGCCTGTTCCGACTGCCGGGCCCCTCTTCGAAAGCCAGGCGGGAGCGGTCCCGTAGGCGCCTCGAACTCCGGCAGTCGGCCCCGTGCCGTGAGAGGTCCCGATCCCATGGGAGGTCAAGGGACAGGTCGCGGGCCCGGAGCCACCACAGCTCCGAGAGTAGGCCGTACTCCTCCGGGTCAAAGTCGTCGTCAGGTAAGCGGCACAAGAAGTCCAAGCGGCGTCATCGCTCCTCGGACTCCCCCCGACGCTCGCCCGATGCGGCCGGGGGTTCGGGTGACACCGCCCACGCGGCTCCGTCGGAGTCGCGGGCGCCGCGTACAGCTCCACACCCTCCGGTCCCTGGGCTGAACGCGTCGCCGGAGGAGATCGAGCGCTTCCTCATGGCCATGAGGAAACTCTCCTCCGACGGGCTCCGCGGCGCCTCCGGGCCCAGCGGACCCGTCTGGGAGCCCTAGCGGGTCGGCGGCTTCGGCCCCGACGCCGTCGGGTGCTTCGACCCCGACGCCGCAGGTCCCTGTTATCCCGACGCTGTCGGCGCCTTCGGGCCCGGCGCCGAGGGGTCCAGTTGTTCCGACGCCGCCGGCGCTTTCGGGCCCGGTGCCGCAGGACGCCGCTGGTCCTCCTTCGGGAACTGGTTCGTCGCCGGTGGATCTGACGGCCTCCCTGGCGTCGGACCCTCAGGTGTCGTCCTTCCGTTCCTGTTCGGCCGTCGGGACGGCCCCGTTGGGCGCCGCTCCAGACGCCGTTGGGTGAATTTCACTTTTATGAACAGGCCCCATTGGTTGAGGACCCTGAATTTCAGGAGATGGGTGAAGGAGAGGACTGGGAGGGGTCTAAGGACCCTCTGACCAGGGAGTGTCAGTCTCATGAGGACTGGACAGGAGACCTTGGGGAGGCCAGTGGCCTGGACACCTCTCCAGACACTGGGTTTGTCTCCCCTCCTACCGTGGCTTCGGAGGAGGGGGCAACATATAGTGTGGTGCTGATGTGGGCTGCCAAGGCCTTGGGCCTTGAGCTCCCCGTCGCGGCCGTGAGGACTAACCTCCTCACTGAGGTCCTTAAACCGCAGTCAAGCTCGGCCGAGCCTCTGCTGCCCTTTAATGAGGCCTTGACTGACGTTCTTCTGGGCACTTGGTCCATGCCCGCTACGGGTTCGCCCGTAGATAGGAACGTGGCCAGACGCCACCGCCCGGCCCCGGGCGACCCATGTTTCCTGTCCACCCACCCCACCCCCGAGAGTCTGGTCATCCAGGCCTCCAATTCCCAAACCGCATTCCGGTCGGCCCCGCCGGATCGGGAATCCAAGAGGTATGACCAGTATGGGAAGAAGATCTTCTCATCCATTAGTTTAGGCCTGCGGTCTGTCAACACCGCCTGCCTCTTGGGACGTTACACCCACTCTGTGTGGGATAAGGTCGCGGAAGTGCTGCCAGAGTGTCCGTTGGAGGTACGGCCAAGCCCTTGTGGAGGGCCGGGATGCAGCCAAGTATTCCATCCGGTGTGGGCTGGATACCACTGACTCGCTGGGTAGAGCGATGGCAACGACGGTGGCGGTCAGACGCCACGCCTGGCTGAGGTCCGCCAACTTCTCGGCAGATGTCCAGAGCACGCTCATGGACATGCCGTTCGATGGCCGTCGCCTCTTTGGCGACAAGGCAGACCATGCGCTGGAGCATTTTAAGGACTCCAGGGCTACGGCCAAGTCCTTAGGCCTCTCAGGCCAACGCCAGCAATCGGCTGCCTATCACTCCTTTCGTGGCCACGGAAGTGGTGCGCCCACACGTGCCGCCAGCCACGCACCGCAGGGCAATACCCAACGCCGTGGCGGCCGTGGGAACCGCCGTCCAGGCGGTCGGGGGCAGCGGCGAGGTCAGTCCACACCTTCCCCCGCAGCATCCGCCTCAAAACCCTCCTAGTCCGTGCTTTCAGGCCCATGTGACGCCAGTGGGAGGCAGGGTTCGCCATCACCACCTCCACTGGCGCACTGTCACGTCGGACAGGTGGGTGCTGCAGATCGTCCGAAGGGGCTACTCCCTCCCCTTCGAGGCGACTCCTCCAGCCATGCCACCGCAGAACCACCGTGTATCGGGGGATCACTTGCGACTTCTGCAGGAGGAAGTTACGGCCCTCTTGGCCAAGGGGGCCATCGAGCGCGTTCCTGGGCCAGAAGTAGGGTGTGGTTGCTACTCCCACTACTTTCTGGTACCCAAGAAGGGCAAAGGGGGCCTACGCCCTATCTTGGACCTACGGGACGTCAACGGCTTCCTCCGGAAGGAGAAGTTCAAGATGCTGACACTGGCTCAGGTCCTAGCTGCCCTGGACCCAGGAGACTGGATGGTAGCGTTGGACTTGCAGGACGCTTAATTTCATATCCCCGTCCTGCCTGCCCACCGGCGCTACCTGCGGTTCATGGTTGGCCACGAGCACTTTCAATTTACCGCGCTCCCCTTCGGCCTTACCAGCGCCCCACCGGTGTTCACAAAGGTGATGGCGGTGGTCGCAGCTCATCTGCGCAGGTTAGGGGTTTCAGTCTTCCCCTACCTCGACGACTGGTTGTTGAAGGTGGGCTCGCCCCAGACAATCGTCTGCCACCTCCAGACGACGGCAGACCTCCTGCACCTGCTGGGGTTCTCCATCAATGTGCCGAAGTCACACCTGTGTCCCTCTCAGAAGCTCCTCTTCATCGGAGCAGTTCTGGACTCGGCGCGGTTTCGGGTTTATCCGCCCGAACAGCGGGTCCGGGATATTCAGGCTCTGATTCCCATCTTTCAGCCGTTATCCCGGGTTTCGGTCAGGTTGACGCTGCGGCTTCTGGGGCTGATGGCCTCCTGCATCCTACTGGTGCATCACGCCAGGTGGCGGATGCAGGCTCTGCAGTGGGACCTGAAGTTTCAGTGGGCCCAGCATCAGGGCAACCTATCCGACCACGTCCTGATCTCGGAGGGCACTGCGAGACAGCTGCAGTGGTGGCTTACGGACCGCGATTGGGTCAGCGGCAAATCCCTCTCCCTTCCCCAACCGGAGCACGTAGTTGTGACGGACGCGTCCCTCCAGGGCTGGGGAGGCCACTTGGGAGAGGCGGAGATCAGAGGCCTCTGGTCTCCGGCGGAGACCCGGCTCCACATCAACCTGTTGGAGCTCAGGGCGATTCGTCTGGCACTGAAGGCATTCCTCCCCTCTGTCCGGGGGTGTTGGACCCGGCCTCGTGGCGTGGTCCTACCCCTCCCGCATGGCGGGCCCCGGACGACATCGGCCCTCCATCCAGCCCGGGTCGGCCTCGGGCACACCTCTGCACGCCCTCCAAACCACCAGATCCGCCACCCGGCGGCCCACAACCACTGACACGGCACCCTCGGGCCGCCCCAGCATTACCGGTCCGGTGCCCACCCCTGACCCTCATTCCAGGCCCGACGCCATCTTGGGCCCATCACGTCACAGACACGTGGTCCCGGACCAGCCGCGGCCACGGCCCCAGCGAGCCCGCCATCGAGGCACCAAGAACCCTCCGGGTGGTAGAGTGGCCACTCCACCAGAGACAAGGAGAGGGGAGTTTCGATGGCTCTCCAACCATCCCCGGATGCCTGGTTTCGATCACCCTCCGGCCTTCCTGGGCTCTGGCTCCACCCCCCTGCTGGGTGTCTGGACACCATCATCCCGGCCCCTCTGACCCCCAGGCGAGAGGGTCCGGACATCAAAGGATTCCAGACCTATATCTGGGCCAGCCCCGGAGTAGGACGGCAGTTGTATCCCGGAGTCGAGAAGCCCTGCTGACGCTGTCGCGGCTGACCCTGAGACGAACTCCCCTTGCTGCACTACCTGGAACCTGCTGGCGCTGCCGCGGTCCATCTTTGCTGTAACCACCTTGGAGCCTGCTGGCGCTGCCGCGGTCCATCTTCGCTGTAACCACCTTGGAGCCTGCTGGCGCTGCCGCGGTCCATCTTTGCTGTAACCACCTTGGAGCCTGCTGGCGCTGCCGCGGTCCATCTTTGCTGTAACCATCTTGGAGCCTGCTGGCGCTGCCGCGGTCCACACTCGCTGAACCATCTTGGAATCTGCTGGCGCTGCCGCGGTCCACACCCGCCGAACCATCTTGGAACCTGCTGGCGCTGCCGCGGTCCACACTCGCTGAACCATCTTGGAACCTGCTGGCGCTGCCGCGGTCCACACTCGCTGAACCATCTTGGAGCCGGCTGGCGCTGCCGCGGCCCAACCTTCCGGAACCCCCCAGCTCGAGGATTGAGAGCTGTGCGTAGGGTCCCCTTGCAACCGACCATCTATAAGACTGTCCCGCTACCTTGCCCCTTGCCACGAGACTTTCCAGATCTCTGGATCTGCTGTATATATTGAAACAATACTTATTGCCAGATAAAGATTGAAAACTCTATCTACGTGTGGTGTATATTTGTAGTGGTGTGGTTACTCTGCTGTACGATTCTAGGAGAGGGCCCTCCCGTCGGAGACCTCTCGACATCGCTCGGTCCCTTCTCTGAAGGAGGGGTAGACCTAGGGGTGGTCAGTCAGACACCTTCTGCCTCCCCCGGGTTCGCCTTTCTAACAGGGGGAGTGTAGTGCAGGTGTTCACGGACAACACCACCGCCATGTGGTACTGCAACAAACGAGGCGGGGTGGGGTCGTGGATCCTTTGTCAAGAGGCTCTTCGCCTTTGGCAATGGCTGGAACGCCAGGGCGTGATCCTGGTGGCTCAACACCTGGCAGGTTCTCTGAACGCCAGGGTGGACGAGCTCAGCCGTCGGTGCATGATGGATCACGAATGGCGTCTGAACTCGAACGTGGCGCAAGGCCTCTTTCAGCGATGGGGAGAGCCTTGGTTAGATCTATTCGCCACCGAAGAGAACGCGCAATGTCATCAGTTCTGCGCGTTGGAATTTCCAAGGCGGCACTCGCTCGGAGACGCTTTTCGTCGCGAGTGGAGTTGCGGTCTGTTGTACGCCTTTCCGCCTATACCACTCCTGCCTAGAGTGCTAAAGAAGATCAGGCGCGACCGGGCCCAAGTCATCCTTGTGGCTCCGGACTGGGCTCGAAGGTACTGGTATCCAGAGCTACTCGGTCTGTCAGTCGATCCCCCGGTTCGTCTGCCTCTTCAGGAGGACCTTCTGTCGCCGCAGCAGGGGACGGTCCTCCACCCGAACCTGTCCAGTCTCCACCTCCATGCTTGGAGATTGAGCGGCGACAGTTGAGGCCATTTGACTTGCCTCCTGAAGTCTGTAACATCATTCTGGCAGCCAGGCGTCCCTCCACAAAGTCGGTATACGCCTGCAGGTGGAACAGATTTGTGGCATGGTGCACAGCAAAGGCTGTGGTTCCTCTTTCTGCCCCTCTTTCGGAGGTTCTTCTCTTCCTTCTTTCTCTTGCCCAGCAGGGCTCTGCTCTTGGCACTATCAAGGTCTACCTTTCTGCCCTTTCAGCCTTTCTCAGGCTACCTGATCAGCCTTCTTTGTTCAAGTCCCCTATTGTAAACAGATTTCTTAAGGGCATCACTCACACGTTTCCTCCTGTTCCGTTTGTGATGCCTCAGTGGGACTTGAACCTGGTTTTAACATTCCTGATGTGCGCTCCCTTTGAGCCACTTCACAACTGTCCTCTTCGCCTTCTGACCTTGAAGACTGCTTTCCTGGTTGCCATCACCTCTGCCAGGAGAGTGAGTGAGCTCCTGGCTCTTTCTTGTACTCCGCCTTTCCTTTCTGTCCATCCTGACAAAGTGGTGCTTCGTACCAAACCTTCTTTCCTGCCCAAGGTTGTCACGGCCTTTCACATCGGGCAGTCTATCACCTTGCCAACCTTCTTCCCGCCACCGCATCCCTCTAAAGAGGAAGAGCGGCTCCACCGTCTGGACCCAAAACGTGCGCTCTCATTCTACTTGGATCGCACACGCCAGTTCCGGGTGGATGACCAACTCTTTGTTGGTTGCGTGGGCGCTAAGAAGGGGAAAGTGGTGCACAAGAGGACCATCTCCCGGTGGATCATCCTGTGTATCCAGGCATGCTACTCCTTGGCTAGGCAGGAGCCCCCGGTTGGACTGCGGGCTCATTCTACCCGAGCGACGGCGACTACCACTGCCCGGGGCAGGGGTGTGCCCTTACAAGACATCTGTCAGGCAGCTACGTGGGCATCGCTGCACACGTTTGCAAGACACTACTGCCTGGACAGCCAAGTCCGGAGGGATGGCTTCTTTGGCCGTTCCGTCCTCCAGGACTTTCTGGTGTGATTATTGGTTCGCAGACCCACCACCGGGGTTGGTATTGCTGGGGTATCTATTCTAAGGTAAGGAATCTAATACTAACGTGTCTCTTTCAGATGCACAAGTTACTACTTGTGTAACGATATATCTGTAAGAGACATTAGTTAGTATTAGATTACTTACCGACCCACCCATCCTCCCCGTTCTGCGAACCAATATCTAGGGTTAGGGTTGTCCCCTTTCAGGGCCCTAGTTTCAATGGCACCAGTGTTGGTTTTTAACATGGCTCTGCGTTTCTGGCGCGGAAAAGCTGCGTCTAAGAACTGACGTCAGCACGCGGAGGCGGCGTCTAAGTACTCCGACGACGGACGCGGAGCCGCAGACGACGCCTACCGACGCGCAAGGGTACTGCTAAGCAAAAATTTCCGGATCCAGTCTGACGCCTGGGGATATTCTAAGGTAAGGAATCTAATACTAACTAATGTCTCTTACAGATATATCGTTACACAAGTAGTAACTTGTGCATTTGCTCTGCTAGTCAAATGCCCTCATATGGCGTCCCTGATCGTGGTTCTACCGCCAGCGCGAACAGCAGGGGGGAAAGTGGACAACTCTGTTGTGTACCCCTCTCCACCCCGTACTGTAGGGGGATGGTGCGGCCCGTCCGTACCCGCGCCACTGGGTCCGTATAGAGTATTTGAACCCATTGGCTAAAGTCCTGTCCCAGCCCCATCTTTGCTAGAACTGCATACAAGTATTCCCACTCAAGGCTATCGAATGCTTTCTCGATATCAATGGCAAAGATCGCCCCCTCCTGCGCCTCTGCCGCTCCCTGCTGTAGCACTGCAAACAGCCTCCTGATGTTCAGGGTGGTATTTCTGCCAGGGATGAAACCCGCTTGATCGGAATGCACCAAAGATGTCATGTGTGGCAGCAACCTGGTGGCCAATATCTTACTGAGGATTTTAAAATCGAGGTTTATCATCGACAGCGGTCGGTATGCTGAGCACTCAGTTGGGTTCTTGCCAGCCTTAAACAGGGGAACCATTACCGCCTCCCTCGTTGTAGGTGGCAGTCTCCTGCTCTTCCATGTAGCCGCGTATAATTCCACTAGCCTGGGAGCCAGCTCTACCAGGTACGTGGCATAGAACTCCTGGGGCAGGCTATCTGTGCCCGGAGTCTTCCCCCGTGCCATCGCTTTGACTGCCCCCCTGATTTCGCGTGCCGTAATCGCCGCACCTAGCACCTCCGCTTCCTCCACCGCTAAGGTATGGAGCGGAAGGGTTGTCAAGTAGTCTGCTATCCTGCCCATATCACGGTTGCCAGTGTTTTTATATAGGCGGGCGCAGTACTCCCTAAACCGGCCACTAATCTCCTCCTGCATGTAGAGAGGGCGTCCTCCCTGGTCATGTAGCGTCAGGATGGGTCAGCGAGCCATGCCAACAGTCGCCCAGCTTTGTCCCGCTCATCATGTGTCCTATCCCTGTACTTCTCGAAATTAAAGCATCTTAGACGCTCTACTTTCACTGCCGCCACCTCCTTAGCTTCAAGGAGTTCCTGCCTCAATTACGGGTGGTCCGGCCTACTCTTCTTTAATGCCCTGAGTGCCCCATCCGTTCTCTCCAGGTCGGCTGTGAGCGTCCTACGGGCCCCAATAGATGCAGTCATGCAGCTCCCCCTGATCATAGTCTTGAAGGCCTCCCATTCCGGGATTCTAGAGTCCATGCTGCCCGCTTTGAGTTTGAGTTTAAAATTACTTGTAAAAGCGCACATACACCTGCGGTTTCTTGGCGCTACAACTGATAAGATCCGGGGCTAAGAGACAAGGGAAGCTATTGGGAATTTAGTCAAAGGCCTTAGTGAACAGGTAAGCCTTGAGGTGTTTACGAAATTGCGAGTACAAAGTGAAGGAACGGAGTTCAAGGGGGAGGGAATTCCACAGGATCGGGGCAAGGGTAGCAAATTTCGAGCCTCCCCACTTCTTTCTCCGATAGCGAGGGATGGTGAGGAGGGACTGAGAGGAAGAGCGTAGTTCCCTGGTGGGAACATAGGGGGTGATCTCAGAAGAGATGAATGCGGTGCCAAGCCCAGTCGAGCCAAGAAAGTGATGGAGGCGAGCTTGAATTGAACCCGAGCTCGCACAGGGAGCCAGTGTAGAGATTTCAAGACATTTCATTGTTAGTAAAATATTGTATGATGTGTTCCCTAGTCTCTTGCTGAAAGACCTGATCCTAAAACGCTTCCGGTTTGAGGCGCCATGTAGGGATGGGCTGTAAAATCCTACCTCCCATGTATCGTAACATTAGTGGATTATGGTCCGAGACCATCCTAGTGAGGTATTCTGTCCCCCCCAACTGGGTGTAGAGGCCCGGTGTGCTCAGAAAGGTGTCTAATCGGACATGTAAATCGTGGGTGTGTGATAAATGTGAGTAGTCCCTTTGTCGGGTGTGCCCTGCGCCACACATCCACAAGTCCCCAACGAGTCTGCCAGTCCCTAAAAGCTCTAGCCACGACGTGTACTGGGGTGATTGGTCCATGTCAGTATCTGCAATACAATTAAAATCTCCCCCTATTAGGACCGCCCCTGTCATGTACGGTGCCAGCACCCCCGACAGCTGCTCCAGAAATCTAACATGATCCACATTCGGGCCATATACATTGACTAGGGTAACATCCTGCCGTCCAACCTGCTGGAGACAATCTCGTACCTACCCTCCGGATCAATTTTGTGCTCTATTGGGTGGAAGGGGACTCCCGCCCGCACCCAGATCAGCACCCCCGAGCAAATGCTGAATATGATGTGTAGAACGCCTGCCCTCTCCAGCGCCTGCGCAGAGCCTCACCTTCCTTATCTAGTATGTGGGTTTTCTTGGAGCATTGCTATCTGCACCCCTCTCCTATTTACTTGTGAGAATATTTTATACCTTTTGCTCATAGAATGCATGCCCCTAACCTAACATTCCACGACATTATGCTATAGGTGGCCTGTGTCTGGTGCATGAGTGCACATGTACACCCCCTTGCATGTAACTCTTACAGTACAACAGGACGTGGCACCACCCCCCCTGCCCCCCCTCCCGTCGGCAGCACCATCCCTCCCATGACCCAAAATACTAACCCCTTCCAAACATTACAATAACCAGCCCAACACCCTCTCCCCAGGACAAGTGAGAACAGCTCCCCCATCCAAACTACGCACTTCAGTGCTCAAACAAACAAAGTTCAGAGGTGACGATCAGGCCAAAGTCCACCGAGAGGTTGCCATCCTCTCCGCCAATCCCCCCCCCCCCCCCCCCCGGCCAACAGATCACAGATAAGCATCAGGGAACCCCCTCGAGTGAGAAGTAACAGAACATTACCATCAGTCTCTTTTTCCTGCCCCCGAGCATAGTTCCGGAAGTACCTGCACGCGTGGCCCACCTCACATCAGGTCGTCTGCTGATCTGGGAGTTACGTGCGGCAGGGTCTGGCTGACATCCCCCACCGAACTCGAGCTGGTCTCCGAGTCCCTCCGGTCTTCCCCAGAGGGTGGTGCTGGTTCCCGGGTTCCTGCTGCACTCAATGAGGCCACTGCTGCGATCGCACTGGCCCTAGCTCGATATGCCTCTTCCGCCGCCGGGTGGTTCTTTGAAGCAGCCCCTCTGCGAGGGGAGTTCGGCAAGCTTTTATCTCTAGGACCTTCCTCTCCACGCTGTTGCCCTCGGGGTTCTTGGTCCTCAATCCAACCCCATATGTCCTGGGGGGTGGTAAAGAAGGTGGTTCCTCCATTATGCACGATGCGTAGCTTGGCGGAAAAAACCATAGAGTAGGACACCCCCATCTGGCGCAGTTTTCGTTTAACAGCCGTGAAGGCTCTTCGCTGCTGCTGTACCTCTCGTGAGAAGTCGGGGAAGATCCGTAATAATAATAATAATCCACATTTGTAAAGCGCACCATCACCCGTAAGGGTCTCTAGGCGCTGGGGGCCGTCGGGAAGATTAAGCAAGCTATTGCCCAGCGTCACATGGTGCTGGGCTAACCTGCCGCCGGAGCCGGGGTGTCTTTGGGTGTCGGAAAAGCTTACCCTCGGCTGGTCACGGTTGGGGTGGCCCCTTGTTCTGAGTCTGCAGGCGTCGGCTGGTTCGTCGAGGAGGGTCTTTGGGCACTGGACTTCGGGTCCCAGTCGCCGGGGGGACGTCCTCGTGGTCTTGGTTCGGGTTGGCCCGGCCCGGGCTTGGCTGGTGCAGAGTGGGCTGGTCCGGAGCTTCCTGGTGGGCACCAGTGGGTTGTTGCAGCAGAGCCTCTGCTGATGGGAGTCCCAATCGTCGAGAGGGTCAAGGCAGGCAGGTCCTCTGGGTGTCCCAAGGTTGCTGTCCACAGAGGTCGCCGGGTTTAGGCAGGAGCAGGTTCCAGGATCAACAGGCCGGTAGGGCTGGGGCAAGTCAGTTGTTGTTGTCCTGTTTTAGCAGCTGTGCGGCGGGTCGTTTCTCCAGTATTAGGGGTGTCTTTCATAGATTCACATGCTTGAATATTCCCCGTCCTCGAAGTGGGAGTCCCACGGTAAATAAAATAGCAATAATGTTAAATATATATAAATATATAAAAACATAATGCAAGAAAAAGAAAGGAAATACAACTGAAATCCTCTAAAAACGATCCCTACATAGGAATGCAAGGCAAAGAGAAAAAACTATCTGTAACACATTAGTGTCATTATGTTAGTCCAAACTGCAGCCAATCAGGTGCCAGCACCCTCTAGAACCTTCTCCTCAGAAGCTCAAGCCCTCAGATTTTCTACCGCACGTCGTGTGAAGGGAGTCTCCCTGAGCTCTGCTCAGTTTTCATCTCTATTCTTCTAGTTCAAGATATTTCGACAACATGTCAAGTAAGAAGTCTTTATTCAGACCCTGCTCTTCTTGTGGGAAGCTGCGCCTTTTTGAGAAGGACCCCCACCAGAAGTGTATTTATTGTTTATACCCGGATCATGAGGCTGGCAGTTGCAAGTTTTGCAGAACCTTTTCTACCAAAACTCTTAAGGACAGGGAAGGCCGTCTTCTCCTTTGGCTGCAACGTCTTAAGGACAAGGACTCTGTACTGTCCGACACAGAAAGTTTACATTCTGGTTTCTCTTCAGCAGCCTCAAAGCGTGGTAGTGTTCAGGAGGTTACTTCTCCTTTCCTAAAGAAGCCTAAATTAGCAGTGGCTGTGGCTCCTGTGGTGTCTTCTGCCACTCCTACCACCTCTACGCCCACAAGACCTGGCTCTCAGGCGTCTTTGGCTGCCTCTCGAGGTGTTTTCACACCTCTTAAAGTTCCGCCGCCGACGGGAGCGTCGACGAGCGCTCCGACGACGAGAACAGCATTGCCTGCATTTTCGACGACGCTGACTACCACTTCAGTTTTCTCATCATCGACGACGGTTTTGTCGACAGCCTCGACGTCGACGAGGGTTTCGTTGCCGTCTAAACCTGTCCCGTCGACGATTCCCATCTCGTCGGCGAAGAAGAGAGAATCCTCGTCGACGAAAGACCCGAAGACATCGTCGACGACGACGCCGTCGACTAAAGCCTGGTCGGCAAAGACACCGTCGACCAAGATCTCGTCGACGAAGATCTCGTCGACGAAGACTCCGTCTACGGAGTCAGTACCAGCATCGACGACGACCCCGTCGACGACTTCATCTACAGTGGATCGCCCGTCGACAGTGACACTGTCGACGACCCCGTTGACGACCACTCAGTCGACGAAGGTTTCTTCAAAATTACCGTTGACAACAGCTAAATCAGCCTCGTCGGCGATAACGGCGATGGCTCCGTCAACGGCGGCACCGACCTCCTTTGCGTCTTTGCCGTTAGTGCCATTGAAGACCTCTAAATCTTCATATCCTCGCACTACAGTACCCTGCCAACAGATCTCTGATCCAGAGCCTCAACCACCTTCTCCAATGTTCGCAACTACATCTGAGCATGACACAGACTCGGAGCATGAAGAGGACACGTTTGGGGCAGCACATAGTCCCTCTGATTTAATAATTAAATGTCAGGACACAGACTCTGACGATGGCGGAGAACCAGACTTTCAACAAGAGGAGCAGTTCACTCAAGCTCCTGCGGCCACCATTCCTTTGTCCTTGATTTCTAATCTCCAACATATGCTGGATGATTACAAACGCTGTTTTCCTGCAACACCGCAGAATACACCTGCGCAATCTCCCGCTCCTGTGGCACTACCTCCACCTTCATTGCCGCCTATCGTACCACCTGCAACTTCATCTCAGGTTCATAGATCAGCTAGCATCCATACCACTGTATACCCCCAGGATGCGGATGATGAGGCGGTCGCAGAACGGGAAGACGGTGAAGTCCCAGACAACACGGATGATGAGGCAGGCGACCAGGATATGGCCGAATGGGATGATTATCGGGCGCAGACGCCCTCTCCTCAACCTGGTACCTCGAGTGAGTCACCACCAGTAGATATCGCCAGTTTCCATCTTTTAATGGATAAAGCGGCTCAGCGTTTCAAACTTCCACGATCACAACGGGAGGAGGATTGTTTTCTTTATCACTTTAAAGATAAACCTTATAAGCAGGTACACACAATTCCTATTATCGATTTTGTTTGGAAAGAGGGCATTAAACTAATGAATGCTCCAAACACCTTACCTGCTCAGATTCCGTGCCTTGAGAAGAAGTACAAGGCCCCAACTGGTTCTCCAGCTTGCCTGATTTCTCATCCCAAGCCGGACTCTGTCGTGACTCAGGCCGCACAGCGTAGAGCACGGAATCCAGCGTCCCAAATCACAGCCCCTCCGGATAGAGAGGGTCGACGCTTAGATGCTATTGGCCGCAAGTTCTCAACGATGGCTTCAACATCTGTCCGGGCAGCCAATGCCTTAGCCATCTTGGGACGTTATGACCGGCAGATGTGGTCAGACATTGCAGATTACATGGCACTCATACCCGATGCTTCCAAGGCTGACGCACAACAGATTCTCCGCGATGGTCAAAGGGCATCGGAGGAAATATTCGACTGTGCAGTCGATATTGCTAACACAGGTTTCCGCCTCCTGGCAACTGCGGCTGCACTCCGACGACAAGGCTGGCTGAAGTCCACCTCCTTCCGGCAGGAAGTCCAAGGCAAAATACTGGATATGCCATATGATGGGGAATCGTTATTCGGGTCCCATATCGATGATGCGCTTGAGTCCATCAAGAAGGACACCGATACGGCGAAGTCCTTGGGCACGCTGCAATTTCGGAAACAGTCCTTTCGAGGTGCGCGCGGGCGCGGCACTTCTTCCAACTTTCGAGGTGGTCAACAATACCGCTCCTAGAATCAGAGCGGCCAACGTTACACGCCCAATCAGCAGTCTCGTCAACAACCCTCCAAATCATACAGAGGAAAGTCGTCCTATCGTGGCGTCAATCAGAAACGCCAATGACTTTTGCCACTCTCAAAGTGTTGGAGGACGAATCTCTCTGTTTTATTCCCAGTGGTCCTCCATCACCTCGGACCGCTGGGTTTTGGACATTGTCAAACGGGGTCGATTTTTCCTCATACTCAAGAAGAACGGAGATTGGCGACCCATTCTGGATTTGAGGGCTCTCAACCAGTTCCTGAAGTCTCAATCATTCCATATGCTGACGCTACTGGAAGTCCTGCGTCTTCCATCCAGTGGGGATTTTATGACCACCATAGATCTTCAAGACGCATACTTTCATGTTCCGATAATCGAACATCGCCAGTACCTGCGTTTCAAAGTGGGACCAATGCATTTTCAGTTCAAAGTTCTACCCTTCGGACTGCGTTCAGCTCCTCGTGTGTTCACGAAGGTACTGGCCCCGGTGGTGGCTCACCTGCGTCTACAAGGAGTTCAGATCTTTCCCTATTTAGACGATTGCCTTCTCAAGTCTCAATGCCACCATCAGCTGGGTCGGGACACGCACCTTTGCCAGCAAGTGTTTCGGCCTCTGTGGTTGACCATCAACGTCGAAAAGTCACAGTTAGCACCTCTGCAGACCAGATCATTCCTGGGAGCGATCCTAGACACGCAGCTCTCAAAAGCGTTCGTCTCGAACGAACGACGTCTAAAGATCCTTTGTCTGGTCTCACTCATTCCACTAAAGCAGTCCGTTTCTGTTCGGACGTTAAAATCATTCTTGGGGATGGCTTCATCTTGTATCGCACTGATCCCAAATTGCAGGTTGCGCACCCGTCCTATTCAGGAAGAACTGGACTTACAGTGGCGTCAGGTCTCCGGGTCCTTCAACGACCTAGTTGCCGTCACAGCCCGCATGAAAATGGCCTGCTTTGGTGGGCGCAGCCCGCAAATCTGGAAGGGGTGTATCCTTCCTCGATCATGCTCCAGACCTTACGCTGACGACGGACGCCTCCTTGGAGGGATGGGGCGCTCATCTCCAGGGCCTCTCCATCAAGGGCAAGTGGTCGCCGACGCAGCGCACGTGGCATATCAACAGGCTAGAATTGATGGCGATCTTTCTAGCGCTCAAGTCCTTCCTCCCAGTTGTTCACGGGGAGTCAGTGCTAATCCAAAAAGACAATACCACCAGTATGCACTACGTGAACAAGCAGGGAGGGACCAGGTCTCCACTTCTGTCCCGCTTGGCCCAGTCGATGTGGGATTGGGCTCTTCGCCATCACATCACCTTGACAGCTGTCCACCTTCCGGGCATGTCCAACCTCCTGGCGGACTCTTTGTGCAGGTCCACTTCCTCAACACACGAATGGGAACTGCACCAACCGACTCTGGATCTTGTGTTTCGCCAATGGGGTCGCCCAGATCTAGATCTCTTTGCAACACCGGAGAATCGGAAATGCCCGTCTTATGCAAGTTGGCATCCCCACCCAGGGTCCTGCGGGAATGCCCTTTTGATCAGCTGGTGCGATCCATTCGCTTACGCTTTTCTGCCGCTCCCGTTAATACCGCGGGTACTGTGGAAGATGCGGAGGCAGCCCTGCCACATCCTGTTGATCGCACCTTGTTGGCCCAGACAGGCATGGTTTTCGGAACTGCTTCCAATGTCCCAGTGCGAGCCCATTCCTCTACGTCCTCGTCCAGACATACTAGCTATGGACAGGGGCTTAGTGTGTCATCCAGTTCCCTCAACGCTACAATTGTGGGCATGGAACCTGAGCACCTTGAGTTCGCTGGCTTGAACATATCCCAGGAGTGCAGAGACATCCTGGCTTATGCCAGAGCTCCGTCTACCATCAAGACTTACAAACTTAAATGGAAGCAGTTCTGTCATTGGTGCGCTACAGCCAATATCCATCCCATCCCTGAACAGCTCCTTCCATTCTTTTTGAGCCTCGCTCAGTCAGGACTCTCTCATGCTACACTGAGAGTTTTCTTAGCTGCAATATCTCGTTTCCGACATGATGGCTCTTCATCCCTCTGTTCATCACGAATTATACGTCAATTCTTCAAAGGGCTTTTCCGCAAGTTCCCACCTGTGCGTCGCCCTCCTTCAGCTTGGCACCTCAATGTTGTACTTTCTCAACTTATGAAATCACCTTTTGAGCCTATCCATAAGGCGGATATCAAATTCCTCACCTGGAAGGTTGCGCTTCTTCTGGCTTTGACCTCATCTCGTCGCGTGAGCGACCTTCACGCTTTTACTATCAAACCGCCTTATCTACAGTTCAAACCTAACGGAGTGGCACTTCGTACCAACCCCTCTTTCCTACCTAAAGTACCTACGGATTTTCATTTGAATGAGCCTGTGTTCCTCAAGACTTTCTTTCCGGACCCAAAATCTCCGGCTGAGCAGCGCTTACATTCTTTGGACATCAAACGATGTCTTAAATTTTACATTGCCAGAACTGCCACCTTCCGCAAGTCCGACCAACTGTTCATTGCCTACGGACGACTGCTCAGGGGACATCCAGTTTCCAAACCGACTATTGGCCGGTGGCTTTCCTCAGCCATTGCCTTCTGCCACCAACAAGCGGGCAAACCATTGCAGTCTTTAGTGAGGGCTCATTCTACGAGGGCGATGTCTTCATCCACCGCCTTGTTTGCTGGTGTGCCACTTCATCAGATCTGCCGTGCAGCGACATGGTCCAGCAGGCACACCTTCACCAAACATTACTGTTTGGATGCCATCAATGAAGCGGATACCGCAGTGGGACAGGCAGTGCTTCGACATCTTTTTCAGTAAGGTGAGCCTCTGTTCCCTCCTCCTTAGTGTTTCCTGTGATTGCTATTGTGAGAAGTTGGCCTGATATGCAGTGCTCACTATTCTAGTGATCACTATGTATCAGTCCAAACAACCCTTATTGATGATTGGTTGTAAATCAACCTTATAGACCAGCTATCCTAGTAGCATGGATACGAGCAGTCTAAGGCTAAGACTCTAGAGGGCGTGTTAAGCCAGCTGTTTTACCATCACATTACCCCTTGAACACCAAGTGAAAGGACACCACACAAGTTGTTATGAAAATAAACAGATATTTATTTATAACAAGACTACCCTGAACTCTTTATGAGTCAGGGAGCTAAGCACATAACAAAACCACGAAAATACTTTAAGTCGCACAATTTACACAAATGCCCTAGGGGCACGAAAAACCATATTCACAGTAAGTGGAATGCGAACTTGCTAGCAGGTAAGTAATACTTTTCTAGACTCAGGAATCGCTAGGCCTACAATTCTAAACACTGGGATTAGATGCAGGAGGCCTGTGGACGTCGTGTGCAGAGTGGGAACTCTCACGCGTAAGGCGGGAAAAAGTCTATGAAGGCTAGCAGTTGCAAAGTTACTGTTCTCGGGTGAACCCGACTAGGTGGGTCGAAAACAAGAGTGGATCCGAACACTTAGGGTGTTGGACTATGCTGGAGCACCGGAGTACTCAGGTTACCTAGCCCAGGGGCTGCGGCTGCATAGGGTTGAAGTTGCGTCGGATACCCTCGTTGAAGATCTAGGCGCCTGAAGAAAGAGTTGCTGGCAGGCGGCCAGTGAAGAAAGTTCGGAGTGATCCAAGCCTGGATCAGGGAAGAAGAAACCTGTAAGCAGAGGGGACCAAGTTCTGAATCACTAGCCAGTGATTTGAGTGGGCACCAGGATGGCACCGGACGAAGTCATCTCAGCCAGGTGAGTGGGCGCTGCTGGGCTCTGCAGTCTCTCGGACCAGGAGGCGTTGTCGGCGACCAGGATGGAGGTGCGAGCTGTCCCACGAAGGTTCTTGCTGTCGACGTCGCTGGACCCAGGATTGGGCAACAAGTCTTGGCAAATGCAAGGCCCACGCGGTGGACCTAAAATGGCGTCTTGGGTGGACCAGGAGGGTCCAGGGTGCTCCTCTGTTGGAGGGGAGCAAGGGCTAGTCTGGAGCAACCAGACCAGCAGTAGTTGTCGTCGTGGAGCGTCGTGAAGGGGTCACTAGCCAAACGGGCAAGCGACCTGGACAACGCGGTTGGCAGCAAAGATCAGAAGGGCCCCACGCAGATCTCGTGGATGCAGGGGGGCTGAACTTCGGTGCTGGAGCTGCTCAGGGTCGGGGCTTCTCTTACCCCAAAGCACTTAGTCGAGGGTCACTCGGGAGTCGTGCTGGACAAGCGTCGTGCAGTTCTGAAGATGGCCGGTCCCTCGAGGTCTCGTCACACCCACGGATCACAGCTGGGCTGATGATGTAGGTTGAGGTCAGAGGTGCCAGGGAAGCCGGTTCTCGTCGTGCTGGAGCAGTCTTGATCCGAAGGAGAGACTGGCAACAAACCGCGATGCTTGGTTGGTGCCTGCTGCTGCAGGGTGACTACTCCTTAGTCACAAGGGAGAATCTTGGGAAGAAGTCTTGAGTTCCTTTCGTGGAAAGTAGTTTCAGGATTCAAAGATGATCTGATTTGGAAGGGGGCCAGTTCCTACCTTTATCCTGCAAAAAGGGGCTGGCACGCGACTAAGTCCTGCCCTATGGGTGGGACTAGGATGGGGGTGGTTACACCCCTCTCCTTTGGCGGGCTTTCCCCAGGCCAGGGGCTGGAGTGCCCCTGGAACTGGTTTCAGCCGGCCTATGCACAGTGAGCACCGGGGTGCCACTTGCAGTCACCTTCCTCTAAAGCCCTGCCTACCTAGGATACACAAAATCCTGTCTGGGACGGTGCTGGCACCGCCCCTGACAGGAAACCCTTTGTCCTTGCCTCCTGCTCTGGGAGGACTCCCAGCAGCAGGAGGGCAGACTTGTGTCTCGGTGGCAGCATCCATTTTGTGGAGCTATGGCTATGTCTGACTTTAACCGGGGTTACAGGTTACATACATGTCGTGTCCCTCTAGAAGGGTGGAATGCTAACCCCGTCGCCAGAATTGGCGAGGGGTTAGTATTCCAATTCGTATGACACCTTACTCGACATGTTTTGATAAAGCGATACCAGAGTTGGCATATAACCGCGAGGATTATAATGCACTTAAGAGTATATGGTATGCGATATCATGGAAACGGCTAAGGGATGGATCCCGAAAGCTGCAGACAGGCTCAGCTCATGCCAGAGCACTATCTCACACGATTCCAAGCACTCTGCCTTCAGGATTGTTAAGGCCTGCCATAGGAGTGACTGATAGGAGATCTGTGTGTCCATTTAGGTTTAGATATAGGGATACTATATCTAAAGCAAAGGGTGAGTACACCACCTTGCCCCCAGCTGTCAAGCAGCCAGTTGTGTCTGTTTGGTTAGTCAGTCCAGGGGTGGCATAATACATGCTGCAGCCCCTGGGAGACTTCTGGGTACACCTCAGCCCTGGGTACAGGGACTTGGAAAGGGCCCAGTGCCAATTCAGTACCTGGGTACAATTTGGAATAGAGAGAACAGCTAGGCTGTGGGTCTGATTAGCAGGCCCACAGCCAGGGAAAGTCGTAAACCAGTGAAGCAAAAAGCAAAAATCTGGGTGATCATAGGATTGCAGACCCTACTCTCCTACATGACCCCCCCCCCCCAAACTTTGGGACAATAAACTAACCTTGACCAGGTGAGTCTTCTTGCTCTAAGTGGAAATACCTGGAGAGCCCATCGGCATTGCCATGATCAGTACCAGGTCTGTGCTCCACTGTAAAATCCATCCCCTGTAGGGAAATGGACCACCTAAGTAGATTGGGGTTTTCGCCCTTCATCTGACTTAGCCATAAGAGGGGCTTATGGTCGGTCTGAACTGTGAAGTGAGTTCCAAACAAGTAGGACCTCAACTTCTTCAGGGCCCATACCACAGCAAAGGCCTCCCTCTCAATAGCTGACCAATTTTTCTCTCTGGGGGTCAGCCTTCTGCTAATGAAAGCAATTGGCTGGTCGTTGCCATCAAAATTCAGCTGAGATAGAACAGCTCCCACACCCAACTCAGAAGCATCTGTTTGGACAATGAATGGTTTGGAGAAGTCTGGACTCTTTAGGATAGGTGCTGTGCACATGGCCTGCTTTAGGTCATCGAATGCTTTCTGACAGCTTGCTGTCCACTGAACTTTCTTTGGCATCTTCTTGCTTGTCAGGTCATTAAGGGGGGTCACTATGGACCCATAATTTCGGACAAACTTCCTATAGTACCCAGTCAGGCCCAAGAAAGCTCGAACCTGAGTCTGGGTGATTGGAGGAGCCCAGTCCTTGATGGCCTGTATCTTACTCTCCAATGGCTGAACCTGGCCTCCACCTACAAGGTGGCCCAGGTGTACAACCTGTGTCTGCCCTATCTGGCACTTAGTGGCCTTGATAGTGAGGCCTGCCTTTTGCAGGGCCTCCAACAATTTCCTCAGGTGGACCAGGTGATCCTCCCAGGTGGAGCTAAAGACAGCAATATCGTCCAGCTATGCTGCACAGAAGTCATCCATCCCAGTGAGAACTTGATTCACCAGCCTTTGGAAGGTGGCAGGTGCATTATTCAACCCAAAGGGCATTACCACAAACTGATAATGTCCACCAGGGGTAGAAAATGCTGTCTTGGGCCTGGCTTCCTCAGCTAACCTGATTTGCCAATACCCAGCTGTCAGGTCAAATGTGCTTAAGTAGTTGGCAGAAGCCAATCTATCTATAAGTTCATCTGCCCTTGGTATTGGGTGGGCATCAGTCTTAGTGACTGCATTGAGGCCTCTGTAGTCTACGCAAAACCTCATCTCTCTCTTACCACCCTGGGTGTGAGGCTTTGGCACTAGAACTAATGGGCTAGCCCAAGGGCTATCTGAGGGCTCAATGACTCCCAACTCCAACATTTTCTGCACTTCTGTTTTGATGCAGTCTCTGACATGATCAGGCTGTCTGTAGATTTTACTCTTGACAGGCAGACTGTCTCCAGTGTCCACTTCATGGGTACACCAATCAGTTTGACTGGGTGTCAGAGAGAACATATGTCTGAAGGATTGCAGAACTTGCCTGCAATCCTGTTGCTGATGTTCAGAGAGGCTGCCACAAAAGACAACACCATCTACTGATCCATCATCAGGATTCTGAGTGAGCAGGTCTGGGAGAGGGTCACTCTCTTCCTCCTGTCCCTCATCTGTGGCCATGAGCAAGCTCATGTCCTTCCTGTCGACATATGCCTTGAGCCTGTTCACATGGAGCACCCTGAGGGGGCTCCTGGGGGTTCCAAGGTCCACCAGGTAGGTGACCTCTCCCTTTTGCTCAATGATGGTGTGGGGCCCAGACCATTTGTCTTTGAGTGCTGCTGGGGCCACTGGCTCCAGTACCCACACCTTCTGTCCAGGCTGGTACACAGTCAGGACAGCCTTCTGGTCATGCCAAGCATTTTGGAGTTCTTGGCTGGCCTCTAGGTTTTTAGTTGCCTTCTCCATGTATTCAGCCATCCTGGAGCAGAGACCAAGTACATAGTCCACTATGTTGGTTGCAGGCTTTTTGAGAGGTCTCTCCCATCCTTCCTTCACCAAACACAGGGGTCCTCTTACAGGATGCCCATACAGAAGCTCAAAAGGGCTGTAGCCAACCCCCTTCTGTGGGACCTCTCTGTAAGCAAACAAGAGGCAGGGTATCAGGGCATCCCATCTACGCCTGAGCTTTTCAGGTAGTCCATGAATCATCCCTTTGAGGGTCCTGTTGCATCTCTCAACAAGCCCATTGCACTGTGGATGATAGGGTGTGGTGAACTTGTAGTTAACACCACATTCCTTCCACATTGCAGTCAGATATCCTGACATGAAGTTTGCACCTCTGTCAGAAACAACCTCCTTAGGGAAGCCCACTCTGGAGAACACTCCAACTAGGGCCCTTGCCACTACAGGTGCTGTAGTGGTCCTAAGTGGAATAGCTTCAGGATACCTGGTGGCATGGTCCACCACCACCAGTATAAACTTGTGCCCTGATGCTGTCTGGGGTTCCATTGGACCAACAATGTCAATCCCCACTCTTTCAAAGGGAACCCCCACCACAGGTAGTGGTATGAGGGGGGCCTTTGTGGTGCCACCTGACTTACCACTGGCTTGGCAAGTGACACAGGAGCGACAAAACTCCTTGGTATTCTCATTCATGTGGGGCCAGTGAAAGTGTGAGACAAGCCTGTCCCAAGTCTTTGTCTGGCCTAAGTGACCTGCAAGGGGAATCTCATGGGCCAAGATGAGAAGGAAACCTCTCAGAGACAAGGGGATGACCAGCCTCCTGGTTGCACCAGGCTTGGGGTCTCTTGACTCAGAGTATAGGAGTCCATCTTCCCAGTATACCCTATGGGCACCTGTGGCATTCCCTGCAGCCTCAGCAGCAGCCTGCTGTCTGAGGGGTTCAAGGGAAGGGCAGTCTAACTGTGCCTTCCCCAGGTCTTCTCTGGAGGGTCCCCCTGAGCCCAGAAACTCAACTTGATCAAGTTCAAGCTCTTTAGGCTCAGTTTCCCTCAGCTCTCTCAGATCAGCCTCCTCAGAGACTTGATCCTCAACCTGGGGCAAGGGGGAAGGCAAAGCCTTAACCCTACTGCTCTTCTTCTTGGAAGGTGTCTGGTCCATTCTTCCAGGATCCAGCACCTGTTCAGTGGGGCATCTTCTGGCCTGTGACCTAGTCACAGCAAGCACGTGTGCTGGCAAGCCTAACATTTCCATGTGAGTCCTCTGCTCCACCTCTGACCATAGTGATGACTCCAAATCATTGCCCAACAAACAATCCACTGGGAGGTCTGAACTAACCACAACTTTCTTTTGGCCACTTACCCCTCCCCAGGAGAAAGCAACAATCGCCATACTATGACTGGTAGTGACGTTGCTGGCATTGGTCACCAGGAAATCTGTACCTGGCATGATCTGTCCAGGGTCCACAAAGTTAGGTGTCACCATGGTGACACTGGCACAAGTGTCCCTATAGGCCTGAGCCATTTTGCCATTTATTAAAGGTGTCTGCCTGTATTTGCCCAAAGTATTGGGACTTACATCAGGGGACATATCCATATCCCCTGTACAGACAAGGACAGCCTGAGTGAGTGTGCCAACTAAGTTGTCAGACTCCTCAGTTCCCAAGGTTAACCCAACTAATCCCTTGGGAGGTGCACTACCACTACTGACTGTACTAGGGGGTGCAGTTGCCTTAGGGGCTGTAGTGGTAGAGGTTTGCCCTCCTCTTTTGGTGCACTCACTAAACCAGTGAGACTTACTTTTACAGTACTGGCACCACCTTTTTGACTGGCCTTCTTGAGTCTTCTTTTTCTGCTGTGAAGCCTGACCCCCACCCTCTTTGGTTTGTTGGGGACCTGTTGAAGACTTCTGGTCATTTTGTTCACTCTTAGTGTTACCCTTCTGGTCTGCTTTCTTCTGACCACCCTGGTTCTGGTTCTGGTTCTGCTTGATCCTTGTTCTGACCCATTTGTCTGCCTTCTTTCCCAATTCTTGGGGAGAGGTCAGATCTGAATCAACAAGGTGCTGGTGCAACAACTGGTTCTGACCGTTATTTAAAATTTGTTCTCTCATCATCAGATTATACAATCCTGTGTAATCAGTAACCTTGCTACCCAGCAACCAGCCCTCCAAAGCCTTAGTGGCACTATCCACAAAGTCAGACCAGTCCTGAGACTGAGTTTTCTGGGTGTCTCTGAACAGCAACCTGTACTGCTCAGTGGTTAAACCAAACCCATCAAACAGTGTATTCTTCAGGACCTGGTAATTGTTAGCATCCTCCACTCTTGTAGTGAGGAGCTTATCTCTACCTTTGCCATCAAAGGAGAGCCACAGTATAGCTGCCCACTGACTTTGGGGAATGCCCTGCACAGTGCAGGCCCTCTCCAAAGCAGCCATCCATTTCTGGATGTCATCCCCTTGTTTAAAGGGGGGCACTATCTTTGTCAGGTGTTTAGTATCTAAACCCTTCTCTCTATCTCTTGGGAGATTGCTGCCACCAGTGGGAGCTAACCCACTCATCTGCTGCTCTCTAGCAAATGCAAGCTTTTCTTTGGCCAGGGCAAGTTCTTCCCTTTCAATCCTCAGAGCAGCCTGTCTCATTCTGGCTTCATGCTCTATTCTCTGAGGGGAAGTCAATCTCTTCTGGGGAGAGTTCCTTCTCCTCTGAGAAGAGGCATTAGAGTGCAGAGATCTATTGGAGTCCCTAGAAAGAGATCTATCTCTCCTAACTCCAAGGTTAGGCCTACTTAGGGTCAGTACTGGGGGTCCCCCAGATCCTAGCCCAAGCAAGTCTATGTTGGCCCTAGTTAGCCTTCTGACTACCTCAAGACCTTTGTCTGCCTCATCCCCAGAGAGTTCCTCAGGATCCTCCTCCTCAACTGCATTTACAGTGTTGTGGAGGTCTGGATCCCCAGTGGTACCCTCTAAGGCTGGCATATTCCCATCTAGCTGAGAAATCTTTCTCGCATCATATGTCTCTAAGAGACCTATCAGAAAGGGAATGGTGGGGTTAGACCCCTGTTTCAGTTTCCTGGAGGTACACACTTGTCTCATCTCCTGGAAACTGAGAGCTGCATATCTTGAAGTGACCTGTGGAGGGTCAATAACCACAAGGGGAGTCTCTGAAGACTCTCCATGTGTAGACATGCTTTTCTAGTGAGGTGTAAGTGGTGCACTTACCTACACTATTTGTTTGCCTACTGATCCCTTGCTAGAGTTGTAGTTTAGGGTGTGCTAGGCCCTAGGAGCTACAACAGCTGGTTCAGTAGAACTCAGAGTATTCTAAGCTAAGTTATATGTACCTTTAGTACTTATGTGATCTTTCAAATGATATTCTTAGGATATGTGTGGTAAAACAACAGCAAGCTCAAATCCCAACCGCTGCTCACCAATGTGAGAAGTTGGCCTGATATGCAGTGCTCACTATTCTAGTGATCACTATGTATCAGTCCAAACAACCCTTATTGATGATTGTTTGTAAGTCAACCTTATAGACCAGCTATCCTAGTAGCATGGATACGAGCAGTCTAAGGCTAAGACTCTAGAGGGCGTGTTAAGCCAGCTGTTTTACCATCACATTACCCCTTGAACACCAAGTGAAAGGACACCACACAAGTTGTTATGAAAATAAACAGATATTTATTTATAACAAGACTACCCTGAACTCTTTATGAGTCAGGGAGCTAAGCACATAACAAAACTCTTACGAAAATACTTCAAGTCGCACAATTTACACAAATGCCCTAGGGGCACGAAAAACCATATACACAGTAAGTGGAATGCCAACTTGCTAGCAGGTAAGTAATACTTTTCTAGACTCTGGAATCGCTAGGCCTACAATTCTAAACACTGGGATTAGATGCAGGAGGCCTGTGGACGTCGTGTGCAGAGTGGGAACTCTCACGCGTAAGGCGGGAAAAAGTCTATGGAGGCTAGCAGTTGCAAAGTTACTGTTCTCGGGTGAACCCGACTAGGTGGGTCGAAAACAAGAGTGGATCCGAACACTTAGGGTGTTGGACTATGCTGGAGCACCGGAGTACTCAGGTTACCTAGCCCAGGGGCTGCGGCTGCATAGGGTTGAAGTTGCGTCGGATACCCTCGTTGAAGATCCAGGATCCTGAAGAAAGAGTTGCTGGCAGGCGGCCAGTGAAGAAAGTTCGGAGTGATCCAAGCCTGGATCAGGGAAGAAGAAACCTGTAAGCAGAGGGGACCAAGTTCTGAATCACTAGCCAGTGATTTGAGTGGGCACCAGGATGGCACCGGACGAAGTAACCTCAGCCAGGTGAGTGGGCGCTGCTGGGCTCTGCAGTCTCTCGGACCAGGAGGCGTTGTCGGCGACCAGGATGGAGGTGCGAGCTGTCCCACGAAGGTTCTTGCTGTCGACGTCGCTGGACCCAGGATTGGGCAACAAGTCTTGGCAAATGCAAGGCCCACGCGGTGGACCTAAAATGGCGTCTTGGGTGGACCAGGAGGGTCCAGGGTGCTCCTCTGTTGGAGGGGAGCAAGGGCTAGTCTGGAGCAACCAGACCAGCAGTAGTTGTCGTCGTGGAGCGTCGTGAAGGGGTCACTAGCCAAACGGGCAAGCGACCTGGACAATGCGGTTGGCAGCAAAGAGCAGAAGGGCCCCACGCAGATCTCGTGGATGCAGGGGGGCTGAACTTCGGTGCTGGAGCTGCTCAGGGTCGGGTCTTCTCTTACCCCAAAGCACTTAGTCGAGGGTCACTCGGGAGTCGTGCTGGACAAGCGTCGTGCAGTTCTGAAGATGGCCGGTCCCTCGAGGTCTCGTCACACCCACGGATCACAGCTGGGCTGATGATGTAGGTTGAGGTCAGAGGTGCCAGGGAAGCAGGTTCTCGTCGTGCTGGAGCAGTCTTGATCCGAAGGAGAGACTGGCAACAAACCGCGATGCTTGGTTGGTGCATGCTGCTGCAGGGTGACTACTCCTTAGTCACAAGGGAGAATCTTGGGAAGAAGTCTTGAGTTCCTTTCGTGGAAAGTAGTTTCAGGATTCAAAGATGATCTGATTTGGAAGGGGGCCAGTTCCTACCTTTATCCTGCAAAAAGGGGCTGGCACGCGACTAAGTCCTGCCCTATGGGTGGGACCAGGAGGGGGGTGGTTACACCCCTCTCCTTTGGCGGGCTTTCCCCAGGCCAGGGGCTGGAGTGCCCCTGGAACTGGTTTCAGCCGGCCTATGCACAGTGAGCACCGGGGTGCCACTTGCAGTCACCTTCCTCTAAAGCCCTGCCTACCTAGGATACACAAAATCCTGTCTGGGACGGTGCTGGCACCGCCCCTGACAGGAAACCCTTTGTCCTTGCCTCCTGCTCTGGGAGGACTCCCAGCAGCAGGAGGGCAGACTTGTGTCTCGGTGGCAGCATCCATTTTGTGGAGCTAAGGCTATGTCTGACTTTAACCGGGGTTACGGGTTACATACATGTCGTGTCCCTCTAGAAGGGTGGAATGCTAACCCCGTCGCCAGAATTGGCGAGGGGTTAGTATTCCAATTCGTATGACACCTTACTCGACATGTTTTGATAAAGCGATACCAGAGTTGGCATATAACCGCGAGGATTATAATGCACTTAAGAGTATATGGTATGCGATATCATGGAAACGGCTAAGGGATGGATCCCGAAAGCCGCAGACAGGCTCAGCTCATGCCAGAGCACTATCTCACACGATTCCAAGCACTCTGCCTTCAGGATTGTTAAGGCCTGCCATAGGAGTGACTGATAGGAGATCTGTGTGTCCATTTAGGTTTAGATATAGGGATACTATATCTAAAGCAAAGGGTGAGTACACCACCTTGCCCCCAGCTGTCAAGCAGCCAGTTGTGTCTGTTTGGTTAGTCAGTCCAGGGGTGGCATAATACATGCTGCAGCCCCTGGGAGACTTCTGGGTACACCTCAGCCCTGGGTACAGGGACTTGGAAAGGGCCCAGTGCCAATTCAGTACCTGGGTACAATTTGGAATAGAGAGAACAGCTAGGCTGTGGGTCTGATTAGCAGGCCCACAGCCAGGGAAAGTCGTAAACCAGTGAAGCAAAAAGCAAAAATCTGGGTGATCATAGGATTGCAGACCCTACTCTCCTACAGCTATGATGTGTTATATGACTGTATTATTATTATTAGTACTGTCTTGATTTCTTCTTCATATGCCTAGCAATCTCAGTTCTAGGAGGTTACTGCTTTATATTCTATTCAAGCATGTGAATCTATGAAAGACACCCCTAATACTGGAGAAGAACAATTGTATTGTTACTTACCTGTAAACAGGTGGTTCTCCAATATTGGTGTCTTTCATAGATTCACATGCGACCCACCCTCCTCCCCTTAGACGCTCTCTTCTCCTCATACACCCTTGGTTACTTTGTGCTAGTAAAATCTGAGGGCTTGAGCTTCTGAGGAGAAGGTTCTAGAGGGTGCTGGCGCCTGATTGGCTGCAGTTTGGACTAACATAATGACACTAATGTGTTACAGATAGTTTTTTCTCTTTGCCTTGCATTCCTATGTAGGAATCGTTTTTAGAGGATTTCAGTTGTATTTCCTTTCTTTTTCTTGTATTATGTTTTTATATATTTATATATATTTAGCATTATTGCTATTTTATTTACCGTGGGACTCCTTTTTCGACGACGGGGAATATTCAAGCATGTGAATCTATGAAAGACACCAATGCTGGAGAACCACCTGTTTACAGGTAAGTAACAATTGTTCTTCCTTCTTGATCTTCTTTCTTCTTTTTTGATATCTGGATCTGAGGAAGGAAGGTTCAGGGAGCCCTAAATACTAAATATAGGGGCGTTACAGGTAGGGCAAGGACAGGGACCAATGGGTCCCTGTCCTGGGGAGAGTACACCCCCTAGCCTGCTCCTCTCCTGTGGGAGGGGGGCAGGAGCCTAGCCGGGATTGGGCAGGACTCCCCATCTACAAGATGGCCGGAGCCCGGGGTCGTGCTTCACCTTGCCTCCTCCACCTGACGGGTGGAGTTGGCACAGGTTGGCACACCCCCCTTCCTGACGTGGTTTTTCCCGCCAGTCTTCCTGCCAGAGTGGGGGTAGAACTGGTGGGGGGCTGGTTGCTGGGTACAGCAAATGGTCTGGGGAAGCTCTCAGAACCGGTATGCCTTTGCAGCTTCCCCCTGTCCATCCTGGGGGAGGAGACATCGCACCTCGCCCAGGATGTGCTTTGTTGCAGACCCAGGAGAGCGGGGGGCTCTCCACCCAGGGGTCAAGCAACATGTCTGCTGGGTGGCAGCCTCTGCAGCCACTCATCCCAGACGTGGATTGTAGGTTCGGGTTTTTGGAGGGCATCTCTAAGATGCACTTTCGTGCATGTTACATTAAATCCCACACTTGCAACAGTGCGGGTTTAATGTGCTGTAAAGTTTGGTACCAAACTTGTCAGTCTTCAGTGAAGCCATTATGGTGCTGTGGAGTTAGTGAATGACAACCTCCCAGCACCATATACTCTTAAATGGTAACACTGCACTTACAGTGCCCAGGAATGGCCCTGGGTACTGTAGGGGAACAGGGCTAACGCACCTTGGCCCTCACCTCTGGCATAGGGCACCCAGCTAGAGGGGTGACTGAAGTATGCCAGGGCAGTGGGTTCTGTGGGCATGGCACACAGGGATGTGTGCCATGTTGACTCTTGCTTTAGTTCTGTACTGAGGCACTCAGCCTGCAAAGGCAGTGTGTGGGAGACAGGGTACAGGGACCCTGAGGGTGGCACAATAAGTGCTGCAGCCCTCAGGGGTCTTCTCTGGTCACCATGCCCTGGGTACCTATGGTACCATTAACTAGGGGCTGACAGGGGACAGAGATGCCAATTGGGTATTTTGTTTCAGCATAGCTTTTCTTTGTAGGGAAGGAACACGGGCCCTGGGTACCTGATTGGCAGGGACCCAGGGCACACTCAGTTAAAGTACATCAGCAGTTAAAAAAAAAAGTGGGGGCATACCAAGGCAAGAAAGATGGCACTTTCTCACAGCTGCCCTTTAGGCCAAGCCTGTCCAAGCACATGGTCCCTATCCTTGTAGAACAAGAGGCGGGCCGGCACCCTGTGCGCCGGTTCCAGCGCAAAGAATGGGGACAACCCTTCCCCTGCCACTTCCGTGCGCAGCCATCGCTCGAGGTACTCCACAATATTGTTCCCTTCGACCTTTTCAGGAAGGCCTGTGACTCGAATGTTATTCCGGCGGGCCCTATTTTCTGCATCCTCCGCCCGTTGCTCCAGAATCTGCACCCTTTTCTCTATGGCCATGAGTTTGCTTGACGTCGCCGCGACCGGCGGTCCCAGGCTCTCTATCTCTGCCTCCGTGGCCGTGACACGATCTGCCAGTTTCCTACGGTCCGCTCGAAGGAGGCCCAAATCTTCCCTGAGAGTGTAAATTTTAGCTTCCACCACATGTTGTGAGCGTTCTATGGCCTGCAGAATGTCCTGGAGGGAGAGGTTTCCCTGGGGCATCCTGGTCCCCGGGCGTGAATTAGGGTCTCCGCAGTCCTCGCCCACTCCCTCCTGTTGCTCAATGTCCCGCCTCTTGGTGGTCCAGCCCATGGTGACCGCAGGTCCAGTAATCTTTGCTCCCCACGTGTGCTAAGACGGGGTAAAGGTGATTGCAGGTATCCCCTACCCGCATTCAGTGTTCAAGCCAGTAAAGGCCACGCCCTAGGTGCCTTGTCGCTACCTCTCCAGTGCTGTGTGCCCACCACTTCACTCCACTGGTGCCTCCCTTCACCAGTCCACCGTTACTCTTCCACCTCAATGGTCGGCACAGGTGTCCCCAGCAGCACTGCTCTCCAAGCTTCACCCGCTCCGCGGACCGTCCAAGGACCACACAAGGCCGACCGCAGACAGGCCCACCGTCTTGTGCGCCTCCGTCCCCAGGCGCCGCTGCCGCCGTACCCGTCCACCCGCAGGCCTCTCCTTGACGCTTCCCGCCCAAGGCCTCACCCTGGCCTCCTGGGCCTTGGTCCTCGCGTCTTTCATGCACTCGCTGTAGGGCCCCTTGTCCCTCTCCGCGCTGCGTTGCCTCTGCTCTCACCACCGCAGTCCGGGCTCCGCTGCTACTGCGCAGCCGCCATTGTGCGCCACTCACGTCCTCGCCGGCCTAGTCGTCCAGCACCTGCAGGGGAGGGCTATCTGCCCCCACAGCCAGCGTCCAGGACCATTGCACAAAAGCCTGCCCCCCTTCACTGTGGGCCCACCTCGTCCTGTTCGGCCGGTGCAATTCAACTGATGGGGCCTCACACCTCGGCGTACAGCAGCTCCTCTACCCCCTCAATGTCTCTCCCAGGCTGCCACCGTTGCCTTCTAAGCAGCCCGGTTCCAGGCCTCACCCAGCACCAGATCCACTCGGCGCCTTCTCCTCACTTCTTGCCGCGGGCCCAAAAGCTGCCCCGACCTACCACACTTAGTCCTGGAGCCCGCCCTCCCCCGATCCCTCCAACATGCGGGGGGAGGGGGGTACCTGCAGACGTCCCATCGCGGACTGGACGGACCGGGCCGGGTCTTTGCCGTGTCAGCGGTCCTGCACTTCCCGCTCCCACAGCTGGCCACTCGGCAGGACCCGGGGTCCGCCGCAGCTCCTCCCTGTACCTTCACCTCATCAGCGACAGTCCGGGCTCCGGTCGCCACCAACTCTCCGCGGCCCGCTCCCAGGGAGACCGTACAGGGCAGCCACACCTCTGTTCACTAGCCCCACAGTGTTCCCGGGGCCGTTAGGACCGCGCAGCCGCCATTTTGTTCAGGCCGCCGCCACAAGTCCCCCGGCCCACCGAGGCTCCGCTGTGTGTCGCCTCCTCACCAGGAACAGTTCAGGCCTTCTCCGCTACTCCGGCCACCGTGCCAGCCGCAAAGATGGCAGCTCAGGTCAACCCCCGTGGACTCCACCAGCTCCGCAGTGCTCCAGGAGCTGTCACTGCCGCGCCGCCGCCATCTTGTGCAGCCCGCAGCCTCACCTGGTCCTCCGCTCTCCCTCGGCTAATAAAGGCTATCAGCCCTCCGCAGCCTTCGCCACCGCCGCCCCTATACTTCCGACACCACCGGGGCCGGTCTCCACTGTCGGGGCTCCTCCACAGAGGTCAGGATGGTGCCAGAGAGGGGATCATCGACGAGAGCTCCGATTCAGGCTCCCTTCCCCTTCGGTGTCAGGCCACGCCCCCCCCCCCCCCCTGAAAGTCACCCTGATGATCTGCTTGCAATGATAATATCCTAGAATTCTTTTTTGGAATGAGTGCTGACAATTTTAAGTAGCAGACACTGGTGTTGCCTTTGAGGTGGTTGAAGCATGTGTACCGGGAGTGTTAGCTGTGAACTTCTTAAAGTAATTTTCTATATTTTATATTTTTTGGATAGTTCCATGGATATTGTGTCACAGAAAGCGCACAATTGTGGTGTCTTTATAACAACACAAAGTGCCTTCCAGTAGTACCTCCTTACAAAAACTGTTTTTTCTTTGTTTTCAGGTCTTGATGATAGCATGTTTGTTAAAACATCAACTCCTGAAGAGTGGATTGCACAAGGAGACTATTATGCCAAACACCAGTGCTGGAAGGTAAGTGCTGCTTTCAACGTCATTCTTACTGTTGCATTAACAGTTCAACTCTAGGCCATTCTATTTGATAATATTAGCCACTTGTGTTTATTGACGGTTGTTATTTTAACGGTTGTCATTTTGATATAAAGAAAATACTTCTTCCAGATTGTCTCTGTGTCACCATAAGGCCGCATTTAGATTGTGTTTTACCTGATAACGTTGTGCTCTGCTTGCCTAAATTTGCTTCTCTTAATATATTTGTTTGGGTCTGTTCTATACAGATAACATGACACTTTTCAGATGCTTCTGAGTACACCGCAACACCTAGAGCAGGCAAACATTTCTAAACCATTTTGTTGAACAGAGTGAGCATGGTGCACCATGAGGTGAGCTTTGCTATATGATTCTTTCTCCCCTGGTGTCTCTAAAGCCTCAGTATTGACCTCTTCATAGCCATTTTCTTTAGGTGAGTTAGTTATTTGGGCCAGTCTCAGGAGATGCACCACTAGAGTCAACTTTTATTCCATCTATCCATTCTCTATCTCATTCTCTTCTCTCCCTCTCCCTCTCTGATCGCTTTCTCTCTACTTTTGTACCCTCTTGCTCTCTTTGTCTCTCTGTGTTGAAGCCTCCAGTGCCTTCTGCAATTAACCTTAGAGAGGTCTGAGGAAAATGACAGAGGGCTCCAGGAGCGGCCTCTAGTTTTGAACCAGGCTTCCAGCCCACCAGGGAAGTGCCTGGAGGGATAAAAGGTCTGTCCTGCCCTCGGACCAGTGTGATTGTACTATAATGCAACTGTTGCCCTAAAAAACTCATTCATAACAATATCTCTTATGTGATTTCAGCGTACTATCCATTAATGGTACATTAGTTTGTCACTAGAAGAAAAACAGAGTTTTAGCGAAAAAGTACATGGCAAACCTATTTCTTTTTAATCTCTCATCCGCTTTATTTGAAATTAGGTTAGGTGCAGTAGATACAATGTTGTAATATTGGTGACGACGCCGTGCTCAATAGTGAAAGCATATATATATATATATATATATATATATTGTCGCAACCTCCGTCTGGTGAAGCCGCCGCCCCACCGCTACCAATCTTTTTAGCAGCTCCTTGTCGAAGACGAAAAAGAACAAACCCTTCGTAAGTGAATTCAGTGAATTCAGTGGTTTATTTCATAAAATGAACCCAGCAAGTCCGCATGACGCGTTTCGCCTCCAACACGAGGCTTGGTCACATGATAGCGTCGCGGAAGTAAAACAGGATATTTAAACATTTACAACGGGAGGAAAAGGAGGAGTCAAATGACCTCCATCCTGTGCTTTTTTTTCCCTCAGTTAACTCTTCGCTCCCCTATGAAGTGCAAATAGGCAAATGTAGAAAATAAAGGGCATAGTGCCCAATGTCATAGGGTAATAACAAGTCAAAACAAACTGCTCCGATCAAACCACATTTCATACAAGGTTATTATCACACGAAATACTGTACATCAAACAACTCAATATATATCCACCTACATCTGATTATATATACATATAAAATTAGTGGCTATCAAAAATATATACTGTATACATACAAGATTACAAAAATATATATATACTCTAAATATTTATACTTCCAACAATTTCATAATATTTACATTTCCCAAGTATCTACTGGAAAGATTTAAAAATCTATACTTCCATTTCATCTACACCTGGATGATCATGTTTGTCAAATTGTTGATCGGAACCCTATTAGCTTATCATGTTGATCAGCAACCATAATTCAATTATACTGATCAACTAAATATTATACCCATTGATGTTATTTATGATTATTCTATAACTATTTGCCATAATCCTGACTCCACAGGAGCTACTCAAAGTCAGTTGTATATCCTGTGAATGACCCACACCTTACAGTGTCAACTAACATAATCTGTGAAAAATCAAAAAAGCTCCAAAAGAAAAACTACTATTTCTTTTAAAATCTGTTCAGTTTGGTTGAGTCAATGGGGGGAAGGACCAGGTCTACAAAATCCTACCACTACCCCTGTGGGCCCACAGAGCACCATCTTCCCACATCCTACAAGACCCATTTCCACATTATCATTGTACTATTATCAGAGAATTCAAAGGATTCGTATCCCAAAACATAGAACTGAAATATATATAGCAACAGAGAAAACTGGAATAGATCTATAGGCACTGTAGGCAAGTGTGCAAATCTTCACTTGCGTTCATGCCATTTGGAGTTTTACTATCTAATTCCAGTATATATCTGGTCTCCAGAACCCTTAACTTGGCATTTCTGTCACCTCCTCGCTTCAGAGGGGGGACACAGTCGATGGCATAGTATTGTAACAAGGCTGCATCACTGTTGTGCATGGCTTCAAAGTGGCGAGCCACTGGATAGCTCTGATCTCTCCCCACAATTGCCCTGATATGCTGAAGGACGCGTTTATGTAGGGCAGACGAGTGCTCCCTACGTACCGGAGGGCACAAGGGCATTGCAGTACATACACTGCAAAGTCCGTTTTGCACGACATCCTTTTCCTGATTTTTACTGGCTCTTGCTTAAAAGGTACATTATACTGCGTTTTACTGCAGCCATGTTTGCAGGCCTTGCATACTGCACACTTTTTAAATCCTCCTCCCAATGCCCCCCACGTATCGGAGACTTGTTTTTCGAGGAAATTGTGAACCAGCCTGTCTGCCATTGACCCTGATCTTCTGAAAGTTATTTGTGGTTTGCCATGTATATATTTACCAATAACAGGATCCCCTGTTATTAAATTCCAGTTTTTATAGAATATTTTACGAATCTCCTTGTGTTGCCTGCAATATTTTATGATCACCCTGGGTTCAATCACTGTACTACTAGACACTTCAGTGGAAGGTCCTTTCTTGACCTTTACTGAGAGTGCCTCCTGACGTGGAATCGCATTAGCTCGATTTGTAGCTCTTGTAACAGTTTTTGCTGAGTATCCACGTAATAAGAAGCGCTCTCTACTTTCCTCTTGTGCTTTTATGCAGCCTGCTTCCAGACTGCAAATTCGCCTAATCCGCAGCATCTCCCCAAAGGGGATGCTGCTAATTAAGTGCTGGGGATGGTGACTAGAGGCGTGTAAAACAGTGTTGCCCGCCGTGGGCTTTCTGTGCATCTTTGTTGCTATGCCTGTCTCTGTGATAAACACTTCTGTATCAAGAAAAGCGACAGATTTGACATCAATATTGGAGGTAAACGTTAAATTAACACCATTATTATTCAAGGTTTCCACAAAATCTGCCGCTTCCCGCTCAGTACCACGCCATACAAAAAATAAATCATCTATGTACCTTAAGTACAGTACCACGTGCTTATTCATTGTCTCATTTAGCGTGCCCCAGAGGACCTGCTCCTCCCAGAGCCCCATGTGCAAGCACGCTAGACTCGGAGAGAAGCAGGCCCCCATTGCCACACCTCTGATCTGCTGATACAGCTGGTTATCAAACAGGAAAAAGTTTTGTTCCAAACACAGTTCGATCATAGACAACAACATCTTGTTATGCACTGAAAAATTCATGGGTCTCTGATTCAAGAAAAATCCCACTGCTCTGAGACCGTCTGCATGCTTAATCGATGTATATAGTGACGTTACATCCAACGTCATCAATAAGCAATTGTCCTGCCATACCACCTCATTCAACTTCCTGATGAAGTCAGACGTATCCTGGACATATGACTTCAAACCTTTTACCCAGTCCTGTAGGAAAAAGTCGATGTAGCGCGAGATGTTCTCAGTGGCGCTATTGATTGCCGATATAATCGGCCTCCCCGGTGGAAATTTAGTGTCCTTGTGCACTTTTGGTATAAGATAAAATGACGGGATCACAGGGTAGTCATTTTTCATGAACTTGTGCTCTTCTATGGATATCAACTTGGCACTTCTCCATGCCATCAATTTTAGGTTGAGATGCTCCCATGCAGCCTTAACTATGGTCATATTGCTCTTTTTGTAACACATAGAGTCAAGCAGCTGTTTTTCCGCCTCCGCCACATACATCTCCCTAGGCCATAAAACGATGTTCCCGCCTTTATCGGCCTGGCGCACAATCACATCATGTCTGCTGCCAAGTTTGGTAATTAAGTTTTGGTAGCATTGGTTCTTCTTATCAGTGATTCTGTTTCTTTTATTTGTGGCAATGTAGAGTTGCTTGAGATCCTTTGTCACTAGTTCATGATAAACCTCCAAATTATCGTGCACCATGACAGGCAAAAAAGTTGATTTAGGTTTAAAAGGTGTTTGACTTAGGGCGCAGTCTTCAGAGGAAATAACTAAAGGTACGTCCATCATAATCGGATTTTCCTGTTGTAAGTCCCATATCTCTTCAAAAGTTTCTCGTTCCCCTGCAACCAATAACGACGGACTACGCAATGGCCCAGTTGTTTTTTTGCGTTTTGGTTGTTGCAAAAAGAACTTTTTGAGCTTTAACTTCCTAATAAAGCGATACGAGTCCATTCTTGCATCAGCATAATTAATATTCATTGGAGGACAATAAGTTAACCCCAAACCAAGAATACTCTCTTCTTGGTGTGTTAACTTGACATTCGTTAAATTGATGATAGAATTGTTGTTTCCAGAAGTTAATTTGCCTTCTTTTTGGTTTTGTTCCAGCGATTGCTTCCTGTTTGATTTGGTTTGGCTTGTGATGTACTTGCGGCACTTTCTCCTTGCGCCCCGCTTTTGATTGATCCGGTTTTGTTTGCCTGTGTTTGGCCTTTCACCCTTGGTCTTAGGGTATCGCGCCAGTCTTGACACAGGCAGCTCACCTCTTGTGCTAGAGACAGTTTGACAAGCCCCACCGTGGAGGGCCCTGCGGTCTCGTTTTCCACCTCGCTCTCAGAGGTGAGGCTGGCGTCTGTAGATGAAACCATTTCATTCCCATCTCCCCCTGTAACCTGTCTGGTCTTTATATATATACAAACAAACATATGTACACTGTACGAAACCCCGGTTATACAGTAATTCTCTGTAGTTGAGTTGTGTCTTATCTGTATACAGTCTCTCTACATATATTTAAAAAATACACCAGCCAGAGGATGAGATGTTGACATTACGACCCATTTATAATTTGTTGCGTCTCATCAAGACCAGTGTCAAAAGCCTGATGCACCTGTGTCAAGAGAGAAGGAAAAACTAAGTTTATGTTCCTATTTGGTCTGTCAGTCACCTTTCAATATTAGAAAGAAAATTACTTTCTTCTCAACGCACAGTGTCCCAGGACAGGGGGGCACTCATAATGTTACCTCCCACAAGTTCCTGTTGCTACAGCTGATGCAATTTCAGATTACTTAATGATATAGTGATCATATAGCATGCATAATTGCTGTGTGTATCTCCTTCATCCATATGCTGGATGGTTTGGGTGACAATCTCATGTCTCTGGCCAATTATATACAACCCTAGCCTAGCAGGCACCCGTTAATTCACCCGTGACTGAAAATCAACATTAACCCACCTTCATATTTATCTAGAATACTCCAAGAGGGGGGATGTTGAAATTATGTTGATCATTTCCTCAATCCAGCCAATGTGACCTAGTTCAAACACAACCAGATACCAAATACTCTGTCTGCATCAATAACGTCCACCCCAAGGACTTGCACGCCAGTGTCCTTAAAACACCCACCAGAGAGTATACTCGGTTTCCAGTATCCTCATGCACTTTAGAGAGATACAAACCTAAAATAACCAGTCACATGGAACTTCTCCACCACTTTCAGGTCACGGTATTTAGGTCAACTACACCTATACATTAGTTGTACCAAATACATTATTCCCCATTCACAAGTATGAAACCGGGATAGAACACATGAATCAAATTCTGTCTCCCATGTGTCTGGAAGATGGCGGTAATAATTGGCCCATCTTACCTCTATGACAATGCTTCCCAAAGTCCGCTTATTCAATCACCCTCTCCGCCATCAATGTCAAGGCCAAGAGGCAGCACTGCAAATGTTCATACGCTATCACTATGAGTATCATCAAACACTACACCACTAATCACTGTCCGCCATCTTGTGGGTATGTTTGACGGACTACATACATACTAAGCCTTCTGTTGAACCACTAAACCGCTGTTTATCATCTGCCATATTGGAGATACACCTGTGGACTTCATCCCTACTGACCATCCAATTGCAACCATAACATTGAATACCTACTCCTTGAGCAGCAAGTGGGTTTGCAGCCAGATGTGTGCACCCTGTAACCCATCCAGAGGAAACGCCAAAAAAAAACATCCTGCATATGTCAGTGAGGATCAGCTGAGTAAACAAAATTCATTATTTCTCCTAATATTATGCTCTGAACCCACTTATACAAATTCAGCGCTAATATACTACTGTAGCTAGCACTACCACATGAGTAATACCGTATATTCAACAAAACAGTCCGCTCCTGTTTTACTGTTAATTGAGTTATATAGCCTAGCGGACCCATACCTACTTGTCCTCGTTCCTAAATGCCTTTACCAATGTATCTGAGAGAAGTAGCTTATGGTCTGTCATTTCAAACCTACTGCTTGGAGGTGTATATAGCATGTTTACTAGTGCAACCACAATCCATATTGTGCATATCTTTTTTGTCATACACAAAGGTTACACACATAAGGTCTATACATTCGGAAGATGGTAATGCGTCATAATGTGCTAAAATAGTGTACACATGTACAACTTACTTCATCATCTGCCCATACCAATCACGGTATCCAAGGAGCTGAGGATAGTTCATCTCTCTGTTGAGTATGGTTGGTCAGTCTATAGCTGCCTTCTCAGGCCATACATTATTTAGTCCATCTATAGTGCTCTCCATCAAGTCCATCCATTTGTACTCTGACCTCTAGCAGAGTTGTGATATCACTGTCTTTGTAGTCCAGCATTACTACTCTATACAAGTTACAAGTAGATGTTTTCAGTATGTCATTTTTCGATAAAATATCATACCAATGAGGCACCTTTAGTCTCACATTTAATCCTGCTCCTATGTTGTCCAATCTGTTGCTTCAGCATCTGTGAAATCTGACATTACATGGGCAGTTAAACATATATATAACATTTCTGGAATTACAATTAGACTGTTGCATTATATTATTGCTTTACATGTGCTGCAGTGGCACTTCTGTCTCGAGAACAGCTTGCTCTTACACAAAGCAGATCTTGCCCCCTACCTTTAGAACTTATAGAACTTAATATAATAGGCCGTTCATTAAATCCTCAAATGGAGTTACTAAACGTTTCACTTCCTGATATGTAGATGTTCCCTGCTCAGAGTATAAGTGGCTGTTGGTAACCCTCAGGTGGATGAAAGCACCTCATCTAACCTCCTTTATTGATCACATTTAGTTCCAACATGAAGTGCATGAGAAGTCATATAACAGCGCCTCGAAGCTGTCGGACTCAATACCATTTACAAAGACCTCCTCAAAACACTGAGTTGACACTGGTTGAACCATCACCAAGGGCACCATCTACAAGCAAGCTAAGCTGTCTTTTGTTTTACCAAGATCCCTGCACAAACGGCTTCATTACCCCTGCAAAGGAAGTTCAAGGCTTGTCCATCAAATCTAAGTTGGCAAATGAAAGCACTAGGTTCTTAGTGGTCTTGTGCACTTCCTTGTCAAAGATATTGTTGAACCTTACGCCTCAAATATAGAAAAAAGCCTTTGGAGCTGAGGAGAAACCCTTTCTTAAGTCATAAAATGTTCATGCCTCTATACAAGGTGGATGGAGCACCCAAAGACAATTTGGACTCAATGTCTTGGAACCCCTGACCATTCAATGGTGATAATGGTGGCTACTTTGCAGTGAGAAGCTTTAGTCCAAATGTCCAATCAGGCATTCCGGAAGGACCCACCAACTTAACAATAGTCACTGTGCCCACCTCTAATGTACAATGCATTGTTTTGATGATTGTTTGCAGGTGCAATTGGATCGGGATATGAAGATGGCAGAGTTTATTGCTGGAAATCAGTAGTAAACATCCTAAATATAATGCTAACTCTATGATCTCCCAGATGTTCGAGGCATATGCGCTGCAGATTGTACACTTTTGCATTAGATCGCCACCTGGTGTTGGGCTTGGATGATTGCAGGTTGTTGTCTTCTTGGAAGAAGTCTTTGTAGTCACGAGATAGGTGACTCCTCCCTTGGACAATACTGCGCATGGGCATCGACTCCATCGTTGGATTGTTTTTTTCTGCCACTGGGTTCGGATGAAAGTTTCCCCGCTCAGGCTAGAAAAACACTTTTCAGCAACTTCGAAGCGCAAAAACTTCCTAAACTATTTTCGACATCGCGTACAATAACTTTTGACGTCATCCGCTCCATTCCGGTCATCGGCGCGGGCCATTGGGCCTATCGACGCCGTGCGGCCTACACCTCATGGACAGAACTCTGTTCCAAAGATGCCCATAATGTCGAGCAAAGTTCCCACATAACGACCACCATGAGGTTTGCAACCTCTGTCTATCACTGGGAAACAACAAGTCGACCTGCACAGCTTGTGCCTCATTCCGATCGAAGAAAACTATCTGGGATTGGAGGGCCCGTCGACACGAAATGAGGAGAGCAGCCCCAGAACCGGAAGATATCTCCGATGACGAAGTTCCACTCATCCCCGAAGAAGATTCGCCTGATCTCCAGATCGTATCAATGGCAGACGACGCAGATGGCTCCATTCCATCGGGTCAGCGCATGAGTACTACTGCCCCTGCACCACATACACTGCCCAAACCGAAGGCAAAGGTCAGCACTCTGCCCAAAGGGCCCAGTCGAGATCGAATACCTGCTTCAAAAGCCCCGAAGAAACTAACTAAGCCTTCCGGTGCTTCGACACTGAGCAAGCCGCATGTGCCAATTCCACCTATTCCTTCGGCACCAAAACCCAAAGATCCTTCGACACCAAAGCCAAAAGACCCTTCGGCGCCGAAGTCTAAAGACGTACCGGCACCGAAACCTAAAACTGCACCGGTGCCGAAACCGAAAGAAGTCCCGGCTCCGAAGCCGTCCACTTCTAAACATAAAGATGCGAAGCCAGCGTACGACGCCTCGAAGCCGACGAGACCAGCTTCTACACCAAAGACACCCTCTTCAGTGCCAAAACCCACGATGCCTGATTCCGAGGCTCATAAACCCTCGACCACGCCTACCAAGCCGAAAACAACACCTTTGGCACCAAAAACTGTGCCACAGGACGTTTTACCACCTCCCAAGGCTAAAGATACAAGGCAACCTCCGCTGGAACCCGAAAAAATCGATGCTGAAGAAGGTTGTAGATGAGGAGGAACTTTTTACACCAGATCCTCGACAAAAGAAGATCTACATAAACCCAAAGACAGGTCATGTAGGTGCTATACCTCCTAAAAAGAGACCAGCAGATACTCCACCCACACCTGTAGTACCTGCCAAGAAGGAGGACTGTGCTACATCTCCTATGCACCCTCCCTCTTCTCTACCTCCTTCCTCTCCTGTTCTTCCTCACATTTCACCTCAAGTCTCTCCTGTACATTCTCCAGAATCATCACATTCACCTCAGCATACTGATGATGAATACGATATAGGTGGAGGGGAGGATATAGGAGAACCTGATTCATACCCTGTAGATGAGGGTATATGGGACTTTTCTAACCCCAAAAATGTACCATGGGATTTTACAAACCCACAAAATGTGCCTGACATTTCTGATCCACAGTCATACCCAACCAAACCTCCTCCAGAAGATAATATTGGTTTTAGTCCTCTCTTAAACAGAGCTGCTGTTTACCATGGGGTGCCAATGCATTCTGATGACATTGAAGAAGATTTTCTCCTTGACACATTTGAAACTTCAAAAAGATCTGCTCAAATTCTGCCTATGATTAAGGGGGTCATTAAGCATGCTCCTGAAATCTTTAAAGATCCTGTACGCACTAGAATAGTAAATCCCAGAATTGAGAAGAAATATAGGCCTGCACCCACAGATCCAGTCTACATTAAAGGACACCTACCACTAGACTCATTAGTTGTGTCCAATGCTAGGAAAAGGGCAAACTCTCAAACTTCTGGTGAAGCGCCCCCACCTGATAAAGAATCCAAAGTTATTGATGCGTCAGGTAAAAGAATAGCTGCACAAGCTACAAATATTTGGCGTATAGCAAATACACAAGCCCTCCTCTCTCGTTACGACAGGGATCATTATGATCAATTAGAGAAACTACTTGAGCACCTGCCAGACCAGTATAAAGATCAGGCAACAGACCTTATACAGGAAGGCAAACTAATATCCAATGCCTCTATAAAATGTGCACTAGATGTCGCAGACACAGCATCTAGAGCTGAAAATACCAGTGTCGTACTCAGGAGACATGCGTGGTTACGCATTTCATGGTTCAAACAAGAAGTGCAGACCACTATTTTGAACCAACCATTTAATCCGAAACAATTATTTGGCCCAGAAGTAGACACTACACTTGAAAAGATGAAAAAAGACACGGACACCGCCAAGTCTATGGGGGCTTTACAGTCCACACAAGCTAGAGGTTCTTTTTGTCGCACCTTCTATGGAGGAGGCTCCAAGCAAACTGGAGCAGATAATACCACATCTTTCAAGTCACACGCACAAACATCCTCTAACAAGGGATATTTTAAAGGAGGATACAGAGGCAACAATAGCAAAGGAAGAGGTCGCAGTAACAGCAATCGCTCCTCTTCCACAACAAAACAGTGACTTCCCTCTGCTCCCCCAACAGCATTCCACTCCTGTAGGGGCCAGATTAACACAGTTCCTGCCTGTCTGGCACTCCATTACAACAGACAAGTGGGTAAGACAGATTATCCAACATGGCTGCTGCCTAGAACTTACAGCAACCCCTCCGCACATACCTCCCAGGCAACGTCCAATGTCCACAGACCATCTGACTCTGCTTCAACAAGAAGTTCTATCACTTCTACAAAAAGATGCTATTCAAGACCTGATGGGAAACATGGCAGCAGCGAGCTGAGCTGCCGCGGTGCTCGGAGCTCGAGCTCCCGCTAATGGGACGTAATTCTTAAGTTTTGATTACTAGAGATGTGGTTTGGTGGCCGCATCATTACCCCTTCAACATTTGGCGATGTTTTTTGAAAAACTTACCGTCTAGCTGCCACGTGGCTATTTCGCATGCTTTACTATTTTTTACGATTTGCTGTGGAGACTGCGTCTGTCATTCCTCTCCATGTGCTTTGAGGGGGCGTATTTGTCTTTGTTGGAACACCCGCAGTCGGGCTCGTTGAGTCCGTCGAGCCCGCCACGCCTGCCATCGATTCCTTTAGGATTGCAGCTTTGGTCCCGGGCCGTCCTGGAGCTCAGGAGAGGTAGAAGGCTCCGCAGTCTCCTTCAAGGCACCCGCAGCATCGCTGCTGGGCCCCTGGGGAGTGGGGGAGTTCTGAGAACAACGGAGGAGGCGAAGGAATCGTCGCTTCGGCGGCCTGAGGAGTTTACCGAGGTTACTGAAGGTGCTGGACAATTTGGTGAGGCTACTGTTTCTTCTGTTTTGGCGCCACCTTTGCCTCCTTTGTCTGCTACTGCTACTGTTTCTCCTGCATGTACAGCCACAAGAAGAAGAGGTAAGCGTGGGCCAATAAGGAAGGACGCTAGAGGGGTCAGTAACACGGATCTTGTTGTCACTTCAGAGCTAAGTACTAAGGGAGTATCCCCAAATCCAAGTCAGAGTTTTAGCCCGGATTTAAATGCTGTAAAAAAGAAAACCCCCATATTTTTTTGCGCAGAGGTTAAAGCGAAACGCACAAAAATGTGTAAAGTAGCTAAGAGTCTTAAGTCTGTTGTTAGTCTTGGGTCTAAGATCACACCATCCCTTCGGTCCTATTTTAAGGTAGTACCGCAAATACTAGATCTGTCAGAGGACCGTGACACACCTGGATCTGTGCCTTCGATTTCTCCCTTTTCTCCTATGGACCCTGAGCCATCTTCTCTACTATTTAAGTCTCCTTTGGCCAGAGTCATGAATGTAGCTGCCCCTGTGGATGAAGTTAAGGTTAGTGAAGGGAGTGCGGTGGTTTTAGTTTCTGTTCCCGCAACACCATCTTCACAATCAGCCCCACAGCAACCTGTGATGCTAGAAGAGTTAAGTGAGGCGGTTGTCGACGCACCAAACGGGACTGTCATAGAGGCAGCGATAGAGGCAGGGTTACAAGGGCTAGAAGGGCAACAAGGAGAGTTGTTACAGGAGGGTATGGCTTCGCTCCCTAACAGTATTACTGAGGGCGATAATACTGGCGTGATGGCCGCTTCCTTGCAACTCATGTTTTCTTCCCTGTCCACGGATATTAAAAAAAGGTTTGATTTGTCAACTGCAAACCAGCTGGAGATTAGGAATTTTTGTGAATCCCTGGAGAACAAGATTGACGGCCTCACTTCCAGAACAGCTGTACTTGAAGAAACCGTGGCTGGTCTTTCTTTGCATTTAGATCAGGCTAAGGTTGATATCATCAAGCTTAAAAAGGAAGACCTTATGTTATCGGAAAGAATGGAATCGTTGGAAAACAATGCTAGGCGCAGCAACATTCGCATTCTCAATGTTCCTGAGGAAAGTGAGAGTTCAAATATCAAACAATAAGTTATCTCACTCCTAAAAGATTCATTGAGCTTTGAACAATCAGCGGAGGAGCTGGCTATTGATATTCAACGTATCCATAGGGATCCCTTTAGAAAGAGCCCTCAAAGGTCTAAACGTAGAAAGATTCTTGTAAACTTTCACACTTATACTCTGAAGGAAGTCATTCTTAATTTAGCCCCGAGGCAGAAGTCTCTGTCTGGGAAGGGATTCAACTTTCAGATTAGGTCAGATCTATCCAGGGTCACCTTGGAAAAACAGTGGGAGTTTGGAAGACGGCTCGATGCTTTTAGGAAGTTAGGGGCAACCGCACAACTCATGTTTCCTGCCGCGCTGAAGATAATGCATAACAGTAAGATGTATAATATTAGATCTGTTCAGGCGACAGATGAGCTTTTGTTGTCTTTGGGGAATGATAAGGGGCCCTTTGGTTAGATATAAGTCATAGGCTACTATCAACACTAATGTGTTTCTACTGAACCTAAATCTATATAGCTCTATTCACCTAATTTCTTGTTCCAGATGAAAAATAAAAAATAAATCCTGTATATTTGGAAATAGAGCCATAAAAGGGGACGGGAGAAGTGTTTTCTAGATAGAATTTTAAATTCTATTGTTTATTAGTTGAACTATTTTGTTAGGGGATTACTCATTTTTTAGTACACTTTTTCTCTAGTACACTTTTTTTTTATTCCGCCGTCTCTAGTCTATATTAAGTAGAGGCCTGGTGGGATCCTCGGGTTGGGGCACTAGCTTCTGGACTTGCTCGGGATAGATAGAGCAAGGGTTTCTCAGGGGGGGGGGGGGAATAGTTTAGGGCACTGGGGTAGAGGGTGGGTGTGGCAAGGGAGAAAAATTAAAAATGTCCTCATTTTCTGCTTGGTATTGGTTAGTTTTAGCGATGAGCGATTTTCTTGCAATAGAGTGGGTATTGCTGGCTTCCTTTTTATGGGAGGTTTGAAGGCGGAGGGTCTTGATTCTTATGAATAGTCTGAGAATTATCTCCTGGAATGTCAATGGCCTTCGCACCAGACCTAGAGGGGACAAGATTATGCAATATTTGCGGGATTCTGATGCGCAGCTCATTGTTCTCCAGGAGACGCATCTTATCGAGACCGAAATGCTCGCTTTAGCAAAAAAAAACAGGTGGATTGACTTCTGTATCTCAACAACACAATCTATGAATATATGGGGTGTTACGATCATCTTCAAGAGACCCTTAAAAGCAAGGATAGTTTCTAAACTAGTAGACCCAAGTGGCAGATGGGTCATTGTAACGGTAATCATTGCTGGGGCCCAAATTACTATTTTGGGCTATTATGGGCCTAACCAGGATGATCCATCGGTCCTGAAGTCCATTTTTTCTCACTAAGTCTTTCCCGGAACCGATCATCTTGGCTGGGGACTTTAATATAGTTTTGGACCCCTCTCTTGTTAAAACCCCCAGTAGCCGGCCTTTAATTCTCTCTAAAACCAGGGTCTTCTTGCTTAATTGCATGAAGCAGTATGGCTATATGGACATCTGGAGAGTTAGGTCGGGCCAGCTTCAACAATAAATACCATCATCAGTCAAGAATCGATTTTATTTTAATTAGCCAGAAATTGACTGATCTGGTTAAGAACGTCTGCTACCTTCCCTCCCATTTATCGGACCACTCTGCTGTATTTATGGAACTTCTTGGGTTCCCTAAAGTTTCCCCTAGAATCTGGTCTTTTGACCGCTCATTACTCTCGGCGTCAGAAGATATTGCCTTCTTTATAACTGAAGCCCAGTGCTTTATGAATGACAATATTGGCTCTGCTGCACCAGTGAGTGTATGGGACTCTTTTAGGGCCTTTTTAAGGGGTCTAATTACTAATAAGGTTTCTTATCGGAGGAAACTTTATAGAGAAGAGGTGGCATCTATTGAAGCTGAGATGGTTTGGGGTGATTTTTTTGTGGAGGGTTGTTTGCTTCCATGGGAATCCCTGAAGGTTAAAGTTGGGTTAAATCTCTCTAGTTTTAAACACATCCAGATTGCTAGTTGTGCCCATTCATAGGCCTCATCTACTTCTTTTAGTAGTAGATTTCCAGTAGGAGGGGGTAGCCACCGGGAGTCCCTATTGCTTGATAAACCCCCAGCTAGAAAGGAGGTCTCCCTATGGTACAACCTAATGTTAGAGGAGGCGGATGGCAAATTCCTACTGCCAGAGAAATTGTGGAGTTCCTCCTTAGTAGGTCGTAACGTGGAAAATCTGTGGTTTACATCGTTCAAAGTAATGTGGGACATTGTTAAGCCTGCTTGTTTTCGGAGGAATCATCTTTTCACTCTTCATAGAGCTTACTACTCTCCACAGAGACTATCAAAATTCTCTGAAGACACCCCCGTGGCATGTGCTAGATGTGGGTTGACAGCTGCCTCAGATGCTCATATCTTTTTCGAGTGTCCCCTCCTGAAGTCGTTTTGGGACTCTATAAGTGTTTTACTCACGACCTCCTTGGGTTGCCAAATTTCGATTGACCTTCCTCTTGCAATCTTTGGGGTCATAGACGGGGCCCGTAGTCCAGCTAAAAACCTCCTCTTTTATTCCACTTTATTGACCAGAAGGGAAATCTGTAAAAAATTGACAGATTCTACACCACCCTCGCTTATGGACTGGCGTGCCTCTGTTTTGCAGGTGTCAAAACTGGATTTGGTCAGGGCTGGTAACCAAGAGAAAAGAGCCCTCTGGTACCTGCTGAAATGGGACTAATTACGAATCTTGGCTGTGGGTTCCCCCCTCCCCCCCCCGCCCCCCCCATGGTCCAATGATTATGCTGCTGTGGTTTTAGTTCCCTGCTCTATCTGTACTCCGGATTCAGTCTTGTGGCTCGAGTACGAAGGCAGCAACCTTTCACTTTCATGGTTTTGTTTGGGTGTGGCTCTTGAGAATTCGACATTGCTGATGGGTGACGTTAGTTTATATCTTGCGTTCTCTGCCAGTTATATACTGTGACAGTGTGTCGCTCTCTATCGGCTTCATCACTGGAAACCACGGTGGAAAATGAGGACCAAAAAAAAAAGATGCTATTCAACTAGTTCCTTTAGAAGAACAAGTAACAGGGGTTTATTTGCTGTACTTTCTAATTCCAAGAAGGACGGGACTCTGAGACCAATTCTCGACCTCAGGCCCCTCAACCAGTGCATTCAGTCAGATCATTTTCATATGATCACTCTGCAACAAGTGCTCCCACTACTGCAGCAAGGCGATTTCCTTTCAACATTAAACCTAAAGGATGCCTACTTTCACATTCCTATACATCCTGCCCACAGGAAGTATCTAAGATTTGTACTACAAGGACAGCACTATCAGTTCAAAGTCCTTCCCTTTTGGAGTCACAACAGCACCTCGGGTGTTCACAAAGTGCTTAGTAGTAGTAGCGGCACATCTCAGAAGACAGCAGATTCATGTCTTTCCTTATTTGGACGACTGGCTCATAAAAGCCAAATCATTCAACCTATGTGTCCAACACACACATCAAACAATACAAACATTGCACAACTTGGGGTTCACAATAAACTACACCAAGTCGCACCTGCAACCTTCACATGTACATCAGTTTCTAGGAGCTACAATAAACACTTCAACAGCCCTAGCGTATCCCAATCTAGCCCGGATACAAAGCATTCAAGCCTTAGTTTCCACTTTTCACCAACAATACTCTCTCCAAGCCAGAGTGTTCATGAGTCTAATAGGCATGATGGCATCTTGCATCTTCATAGTACCACACGCAAGATTGCAAATGCGACCATTACAGGAATGCCTACTACAACAATGCAACCAGACTCAAGGTCAACTAAAAGACCTGGTGTTGGTGGACAGCCGCACACATCGCTCTCTGCAGTGGTGGAACACCAAAAACTTAACAAAAGGACGGCCATTCCTCGAGCCTCCTCCACAAGTAGTGCTCACTACAGACGCATCCCTCACAGGATGGGAAGCCCATCTCTTACATCATACGACTCAGTGTCAATGGAACAACCAACAAAAACTGTTCCATATCAACCATCTAGAGCTGCTAGCAATATTCTTAGCACTCAAGTCGTTCCAACTTCAAGTACGGAACAGAGCTGTCTTAATCCGGACGTACAATATAACAGCCATGTACTATATACAAAAACAGGGGGGACAGAACATTTGGAGATGGGCCATTCCTCAAAACATACATCTGCTAGCAGGAGTTCACAATCAGATAGCAGATCTGTTAAGTCGGCAGTCACAACAGATTCACGAATGGGAACTACATCCACAGGTTCTTCAGCCATTCTTCCAAAGGTGGGGTCATCCACACATAGATCTGTTTGCCACCCACGACAATACAAAATGCCCAACCTTCGCCGCCAGGTTTCCGCACCCACTGTCCGAAGGCAATGCGATATGGATGAATTGGTCCGGCAGATTTGCATACGCTTTTCCGCCTCTCCCACTCATTCCACTAGTAGTGCGTAAGCTCAGGCAACAGTCTTTCAGACTGATACTAGTAGCTCCCACATGGGCACGCCAGCCGTGGTTCACCACACTACTAGATCTCTCTCTGGTTCCACTCCAAAAGTTACAGCTCACACCATCACTGTTAACACAGAACCATGGAGAAATCAGACACCCAGACCCAAAACAACTGAATTTGGTGATCTGGCTCCTGAAGTCTTGGAGTTCGGTTATCTAAACCTACCACCAGACTGTATGAATATCATCAAAGAGGCTAGGAAATCCACTACCAGAGCGTGTTATGCTGCTAAATGGAAAAGATTTACAATCTATTGCAAAAATAACGACATTGATCCACTGGATGCTTCCATCCAAAATATCATGTGTTACCTTTTACATCATCAAAGGTCTAATTTGGCTTATTCTTCCATACGCCTACATCTTGCAGCAATTGCAGTCTACTTACAAAACAGGCAGCATCTATCTCTTTTCAGAGTACCTGCGATCAAAGCATTCATGGAAGCATTAAAAAGAGTAATCCCACCCAGGTTACCACCTTCTCCTGTATGGAGCCTGAACATTGTCCTTACAAGACTCATGGGACCCCCTTTCGAGCCTCTACATAAACGTGAACTGCAATTCCTAACATGGAAAACAGCTTTCGTTGTTGCAATTACCTCTCTCAGAAGAGTAAGTGAAATACAAGCATTCACTATACAAGAACCATTTTTCCAAATACATCCTAATAAAGTGGTTCTTAGGTCTAATCCAAAATTTCTCCCAAAGGTTATCACTCCTTTTCACCTAAACCAATCTGTAGAGTTACCTGTGTTTTTCCAAAACCCAGATTCTGTAGCAGAAAGTGCTTTACACACATTAGATGTTAAAAGAGCTCTTTTATACTATATAGATAGGACTAAATCCTTTAGAAAGACAAAACAATTGTTTGTATCTTTCTCTCCTCCACATAAAGGCAACCCCATCTCTAAAAGTGGGATTGCAAGGTGGAATATAAAGTGTATACAAATCTGCTATCAAAAAGCTAAACGTACACTAACAGTTCCTCCTAGAGCGCACTCCACTCGCAAACTAGGAGCCTCTATGGCTTTCTTAGGAAACATACCACTAGAGGACATATGTAAGGCAGCAACATGGTCTACACCACACACCTTCACTAAACACTATTGTGTTGATGTGCAAGCCAAGCAGCAAGCTGCAGTAGGCCAAGCTGTCCTTAAAACACTCTTTCAAACTACTGCAACGGATACAAGCGACCACCGCTAGGGGAGAGACTGCTGCACAATCGATGCAAAAGTGTACGATCTGCAGCTCATATGCCTCGAACGGAAAATGCTTCTTACCAGTATGCATCTGTTCTTAGCATGTAGAGCTGCAGAGTCGTACACGCCCTCCCGCCTCCCCGGGACTTGTATCCGTTCCAGTTTTCATCTTACTTAGATGCACACGCATGGACATCCTTTTCTCTTTACTTCTAGTACTCCATTATTTCCCATCATGGCGAAAAACAATCTAACGATGGAGTCGATGCCCATGCGCAGTATTGTCCAAGGGAGGAGTCACCTATCTCGTGACTACAAAGACTTCTTCCAAGAAGACAACAACCTGCAATCATCCAAGCCCAACACCAGGTGGCGATCTAATGCAAAAGTGTATGAGACTGCAGCTCTACATGCCAAGAACAGATGCATACTGGTAAGTAGCATTTTCCTACTCTTCCATGGTTATTGAGATTTTTTTTAGTGTATCTCAAAAAATGAAGCCATTGAAACCTATTAAATGTTACTCCGAGGGGGATTCGCTTCTACTGATTTCTGGCTTCCTCGATCAGTCTGTATGATCAGGAAGATTAACCATTAGAAGATAAATATCAAAATAGGTGGTCTGATCGCCCATGTCTTTACTTATCAGCCGAAAGCACACCCCTTTAATTTTCTTTAAAATAATTGCCTGTCCATCTGAGGACACAACTGTATCGTGAAATTCTTACCGTCAAACATGACGAGTATCCAGACACATGCCCGGTCATCATGTCCCTTTTTTTGCCATAGCCAGCATTGCAAAGCATGCATTAATTTTTGTCCATTACACTACTTATATGCTCACTTAGAAATCCCAGTATTACTCTGTTTTGCTGGAGGAAATTCTGTTTGCTCTCCTATTCAACATTTTACCATTTTTATAGAATGTCAAAAAATCTCTGTTTTTTCTGTGCGTGATGTTCACTACACTCAAAAATAATTGAAATGTATAATGCACCTATCTCTGTTACAGCATGGATTTGCTTTTCATATCTTCTTGTAGTATTGCCATAACCAATATGAGGGAGCATGTTTAAACTCTCCCTTTGCTTTGTTTCAGGTGGCAGCTAAATGTTATCAGAAGGGAGGAGCCCGCGACAAAGAAAAGCTTGCCTTAGCACACGATAGTGTTCTTAAAGTCCAAACAAAGAAAGCCAGTCCTAAGTAAGCACTAAAATGCTATGTTAAATGTTATATTTTGAAATATTGAAGACTTCTAGCACCGTTTTGGGGTGCTTTTCTATGTTTTATGAGAGTGCGTGTAAATTTATTTGAGTTATTTATTTTAGGGAAAAACAAATGGAGTACATGGAGTTATCCAAGACCTATTTGGAATGCCAGGAACCAAAATTGGCATTAAAGTGCCTGACCTATGCAAAGGAATTCCGGCTTTGTGCAGAGCTATGTGAAAAACTGGGAAAGGTACCAACATCTTTATCAGTTATCGCGCTATTGGAGGTCTAATTTTGCTATTCCCCTTCATTTAAAATGCAGTATAGTGCACTTTGATATCTTATGTTGGGTTTAAAAAATCTTTTTTTGATACATATCGAAAGGTCTTACCGAAGCGAGAGCTGTTTCATTTGCACTTTTGTTTTATGACTGGAAATCTTAAATCAAGCCTTCTTGTTTGCTTGACCATTTTGACTGTCTATTAAAATATCTTGTAAGCATCACTTTTTAATCTGTTTATAGATTTTCTTTCATAGTGAGTTAACCTACTCCTATACACTACAATAGGTACATGTTTCAGCTGTGCGTAGTTTACAAAGGCCATCATATAAGTAATATTATTAGTTGAATTTCATAGTATTCTCTACCAAATGGTTTCAGTTATGAGAGAAGGTTTGCAAATTATCACAGATTATGTACGATGCAATTAAACCTTAAACAACAACATATAACTTCCTGCAAATCCATTAGGGATTATGAATTCTAATGCAGTTCCTAGGTGAGGCTACACTGTATTTTACCAAAGGAGGGAGGAGCAAGACTAAATCCCTATGTTAGCACAAGTCCCAGTTGGAGCTTATCCTATTCTGTTGTCGAAATGGCTTTAAAATTTACAAGAATTTCCTCCCATGAACGGGATAATGGCAATGTGTCTTTTCTTTTCTGCATGCAGCACTTTGCTTTCAGATTCAGCCCATCTACTGACATCATGATGCCATTTACCAATTGGGGGAGGAGATAAAGCTATTTGGTCAAAACTAGCACCAGGTCTTTGAATCTGCTTTCAGTTTTTTTTTAGTTTTTTGGCTTTGACTGTAGGCCCAAGAGGCGCACTTCTGGTGCATGCAACCCTTCCCTGTCCAGGAGAGTTTGTCAGCTACTTCTCTCTAAACACCTGTACCTCAGTACATCCAAGCCTATGTATACTGTCCCCTGAATGAGTTTTTCTCATAGGCGTCGTATAAATAATAATAATAATAATCCACATTTGTAAAGCGCACAATCACCCGTAAGGGTCTCTAGGCGCTGGGGGCCGTCGGGAAGATTAAGCAAGCTATTGCCCAGAGTCACATGGTGCTGGGCTAACCTGCCGCCAGAGCCGGGGATCGAACCCTGATCCCCGGATTCCAGCGTCAGTCGCCCTGGCCGCGGCGCCACACCTCTCCCTCTCGTATAAGCTATATGCATGCAGTTGAACTGAGTGTATTCATGTTGGAACGTTCCTAGAGAATGTGTATGTGTTTAAACCCTCTTCCACTCTTTATCAGTGTGTGACTTGTTCAGATTCATTTTCAGTTTTGCTTTAGTACATAAATGCCCAGGCTTAGTCATTTCAAGTTAGGATCTATATAACTAAGTCATTGGTTAATGACTGTTGCCTGCAGGGAACAGTTGTTACAAAACTTTGTGGGTTTCCTGTTCCGTAGCATTGGATGCCCATCTACCTTTAATGTTGTATGTAATAGCTTCATACTTTCAGAACAGAGAGGTGGGGTCAAACTCCTCTGTCAGTTTGTTGAGTGGAATTAGATGCCCATTATGAAACAGATCACCCGGTTCTGTCCAGTGCATTAGAGTGGTAGCTGTGTAATAACCTATGCAATCTTTGAACCCCGTTTGTACTGATGATTAAGTGGTGTATTTGTATTGATAACCATTGTATTCTTGCATTGTATTATTAATGGTCATAGAGTGGAGTGTGAATGAATGACTGTCATTGTGATATTGAATCAACCCGAGGGATATTTTTCTTGTTAATCTTGGAACCCCACCAATGGAGTAGTAGGTGCATACAACAGCTTGTTGACATGCCCATCTCTCTCAGCCAGTGATGGCCATTGCGATCCAGGCTTTAGTTGCACTCTGTAGGAAGGTAGATCCCTGACTATGGTTGCCCCCAACTTTTTGCCTGGTGTTTTGCTGGTTTTCTGACTTAGTTGACCTGAGGCCCTGCTATTCAGGACCTCAGGCCTACTGCTCTCTCTGTAAAATGGATTCCATGTACCCTAGGTACATATCTAATTGGATACTGAGTCACCTTATCAGTCCCTGTACAGTGTACCTTAGGTACCCAGGGCATAGGTGTACCCAGGGCCTACCAGGGGCTGCAGCATGTATTATGCCACCCCTGGCTGGCCATCCAAATCTGACACAACTGGCTGCACGACAGCTGGGGCAAGGTGGTGTAATCACCCTTTGCTTTAGATATAGTATTCCTATATCTAACCCTAAAATGGACACACAGATCTCCTATCAGTCACTCCTATGGCAGGCCTTAACAATCCTGAAGGCAGAGTGCTTGGAATCGTGTGAGATGGTGCTCTGGCATGAGCTGAGCCTGTCTGCGGCTTTCGGGATCTATCCCTTAGCCGTTTCCATGATATCGCATACCATATACTCTTAAGAGCATTATAATCCTCGCGGTTATATGCCAACTCTGGTATCGCTTTATCAAAACATGTCGAGTAAGGTGTCATACGAATTGGAATACTAACCCCTCGCCAATTCTGGCGACGGGGTTAGCATTCCACCCTTCTAGAGGGACACGACATGCATGTAACCTATAACCCGGTTAAAAGTCAGACAGAGCCTTAGCATCCACAAAATGGATGCTGCCACCGAGACACAAGTCTGCCCTCCTGCTGCTGGGAGTCCTCCCAGAGCAGGAGATAAGGACAAAGGGTTTCCTGCCAGGGGCGGTGCCAGCACCGTCCCAGACAGGATTTTGTGTATTGTAGGTAGGCAGGGCTTCAGAGGAAGGTGACTGCACGTGGCACCCCGGTGCTCACTGTGCATAGGCTGGCTGGAACCAGTTCCAGGGTCACTCCAGACCCTGTGCTGGGGAAAAGCCCGCCAAGGAAGTGGGTGTAACCACCCCCCTCCTAGTCCCACCCCTAGGGCAGGACTTAGTCGCGTGCCAGCCCCTTTTTACAGGATAAAGGTAGGAACTGGCCCCCTTCCAAATCAGATCATCTTTGAATCCTGAAACTACTTTCCACGAAAGGAACTCAAGACTTCTTCCTAAGATTTCTCCCTTGTGACTAAGGAGTAGTCACCCTGCATCCGCAGGCACCATCTTAAAGAACACTGCGGTCTGCTGCAAGTCTCTCCTCCGGATCAAGACTGCCCAGCTCGACGAGAACCGGCTTCCCTGGCACCTCTGACCTCTACCTACATCATCAGTCACGCTGAGATTCGTGGGTGTGACGAGACCTCGAGGGACCGGCCATCTTCAAGACTGCACGACTTCTGCACAGCAAGCCCGCCGAGTAATTTCCTGGTGAGTGCTTTGGGGTCCGAGAAGCCCCGACCCTGAGCAGCTCCAGCACCGAAGTGCAGCCTCCCCGCATCTCCACGATCTGCGTGGGGCCCTTCTGCTTTTTGCTGCTCACCGCGTTGTTTGGCTACTAGCCCGCTGGCTTGTGGCCTTCTGAACGACGCCCGACGACATCACTGCTGCTAGTCTGGTTGCTCCAGACTGGCCCTTGCTTCCCTCCATCGGAGAAGTACCCTGGACCCTCCTGGTCCGGCTAAGACGCCATTTTAGGTCCACCGCGTGGGCCTTGCATTTGCCAAAGACTTGTTGCCCAATCCTGGGTCCAGCGACGTCGACAGCAAGAACCTTCGTGGGACAGCTCGCACCTCCATCCTGGTCGCCGACAACGCCTCCTGGTCCGAGAGACTGCAGAGCCCAGCAGCGCCCACTCACCTGACTGCGGTGACTTCGCCCGGTGCCATCCTGGTGCCCACTTAATCACTGGCTAGTGATTCAAGAACTTGGTCCCCTCTGCTTTCAGGTTTTCTTCTTCCCTGATCCAGGCTTGGATCCATCGAACTTTCCTTCACTGGTCGCCTGCCAGCAACTTCCTTCTTCCAGGCTCCTGGTCCGGCAACGAGATTCCCGACGTCTTTTCAGACCTATGCAGCTGCAGCCCCTGGGCTAGGTAACTTCGGCACTTCGGTGTCCCAGCATAGCCTCACTATCCTAGGGTCAGGATCCACTGTCGTTTTCTCCCTACCAGGTCGGGTTCGCCCGTGAACACTAACTTTGCCTTTACTAGCTTCCATAGACTTTGTCCCGCATCCCGCGTGAGAGTGCACACTCTGCACCCGAGTCCCCTAGGTCTCCTAGAAGTAATCTAACGATTCTATAGTCAAGTCCTAGCGATTCCAAAGCCTATTAGTACTGTACTTACCTGCTAGTAATTTCGCATTCCACTTTTAAAGTATATGGTTTTTCGTGCCCCTCGGGCATTTGTGTATAACGTGCTAACTTAAGTATTTTCGTAAGAGTTTTGTTGTGTGCCTAGCACCCTGTCCTCATAAAGAGTACAGGGTTGTTGTGATTCTAATTAATACACTGTTTATTTTCATAACACTTGTGTGGTGTCCTTTCACTGGGTGTTCAAGGGGTAATGTGATGGTAAAACAGCTGGCTTAACACGCCCTCTAGAGTCTTAGCCTTAGACTGCTCGTATCCATGCTACTAGGATAGCTGGTCTATAAGGTTGACTTACAACCAATCATCAATAAGGGTTGTTTGGACTGATATATAGTGATCACTAGAATAGTGAACACTGCACATCAGGCCAACTTCTCACATTGGTGGCAGCGGTGGGATTTGAGCTTGCTGTTGTTTTACCACACATGCCCTAAGAATATCTTGTGAAAGATCACATAAGTACTAAAGGTACATATAACTTAGCTTAGAATACTCTGAGTTCTACTGAACCAGCTGTTGTAGCTCCTAGGGCCTAGCACACCCTAAACTACAACTCTAGCAAGGGATCAGTAGGCAAACATATAGTGTAGGTAAGTGCACCACTTACACCTCACTAGAAAAGCATGTCTACCCAGGGAGACTCTACTGAGACTCCCCTGGTCAGTGTTGACCCTCCACAGGTCACTTCGAGATATGCAGCTCTCAGTTTCCAGGAGATGACAGATCTGTGTCTCCAGAAAACTGAAGCAGGGGTCTAACCCCACCATTCCCTTTCTGATAGGTCTCTTAGAGACATATGATGCCAGAAAGCTTTCTCAGTTACATGAGAACATGCCAGCCTTAGAGGGAACCTCTGGGGATCCAGACCTCCCCAACACTGCTACTGCAGTTGAGGAGGAGGAGGATCAGGAGGAACTCTCTGGGGATGAGGTAGACAAAGGTCTTGAGGTAGTCAGAAGGCTAACCAGGGCCAACTTAGACTTACTTGGGCTGGGATCTGGGGGACCCCCAGTACTAACCCGAAGTGGGCCTAACCTTGGAGTTAGGAGAGATAGATCTCTTTCTAGGGACTCCAATAGATCTCTGCACTCTAATGCCTCTTCTCAGGGGAGAAGGAATCCTCCACAGAGGAGATTTACTTCCCCTCAGAGAAGGGAGCATGAAGCTAGGATGAGACAAGCTGAACTGAGGATTGAAAGGGAAGAAATTGCCCTGGCCAAAGAGAAGCTTGCCCTGGCAAGAGAGCAGCAGATGAGTGGGTTAGCTCCCACTGGTGGCAGCAATCTCCCAAGAGATAGAGAGAAGGGTTTAGATACTAAACACCTGACTAAGATAGTGCCCCCCTTTAAGCAAGGGGATGATATCCAGAAATGGATGGCTGCTCTGGAGAGGGCCTGCACTGTGCAGTGCATTCCCCAGAGTCAGTGGGCAGCTATACTGTGGCTCTCCTTTGATGGTAAAGGTAGAGATAAGCTCCTCACTACAAGAGTAGAGGATGCTAACAATTACCAGGTCCTGAAGAATACACTGGTTGATGGGTTTGGTTTAACCACTGAGCAGTACAGGTTGCTGTTCAGAGACACCCAGAAAACTCAGTCTCAGGACTGGTCTGACTTTGTTGATTGTGCCACTAAGGCTTTGGAAGGCTGGCTACTGGGTAGCAAGGTTACTGACTTCACAGGATTATATAATCTTATTATGAGAGAGCAAGTCTTAAATAATTGTCAGAACCAGTTATTACACCAGCACCTGGTAGACTCTGATCTGACCTCTCCACAAGAATTGGGTAAGAGGGCAGACAAATGGGTCAGAACCAGGATTAGGCCCAAGAACCAAGGTGGTGACCAGAAAAAGGAATCAACCAAGCCGCAAGAGAAGGGTGGGAATAAATCTACAGATCAAACCACATCAGGGCCCCAAAAATCCTCTGAGGGGGGTGGGTCCCAGAATCCTTCCAACAACCAGAAGAAACCTTATTGTTATCCCTGTAAACAGGTGGGTCACTTAAAAACTGACAGCAGTTGCCCAAAGAATAACAATAAGGAAAACATACCCCCAAGTAACATTCCCAAACCTCCTGTTACTACTAGTAGTAATCCCCCAGGTGGTGGGAGTGCCCCCAAGAATTTGGGTGCATTTACTTTGGGAGTTCCTGGGGACTCTGGCCTAACCAGGTCCCCTGACTTAGATACTCTTGTCTGTGAGACTGGCATGGGGTTTGCCAACTTCACAACTTGTCCCAACACTATGGGCAAGTACAGACAGGAGCCCCTCATCAATGGTATAAAAGTTGAGGCCTATAGAGATACAGGGGCTAGCATCACTATGGTGACTGAGAGTCTAGTCCCCTCAAGGCAACTTTTACCTGGTGCCACATACCAGGTGACCAATATTGATGGAGTACAGAGAGATCATCCCATGGCAGTGGTCAATCTCAGCTGGGGAGGTGTCACTGGCCACAAGAGAGTGGCAGTGTCACCAAACTTGCCTGTAGATTGCCTACTGGGGAATGATTTAGAGCTCTCAGCCTGGGCTGAAGTTGAGCAAGAAACCCATTCTAAAAAGGTAAATACCCATGGTAAGGTTAGTGGGGCAGTGATAGCCACAGCCCCAGTCCAAGATGTCCTCCCTGAAGAGGTCAGGAGGGTTGTGCCAGTCACAACCCAATCTCAGACAACTTCCTTCCCAGAACAGGTTGTCAAGGCTGTCATGGTAACAGCCCACACCCAAACTGAGCCCCCTCCTGAAAAGGTTGGGAGAGTTGTGATGGCCACAGCTCAAACTCAGACAGATGATAGTGTTGTGAAGCCTGAAACTATGGATCACTCCACTCAGACAGAGAGCATTGAGGAGGAAGAGAAATCTCCCTCCCACCAGACTTTAGGAAAGGATCAGCCTCCTCAGGGAACTGATCTGACCCCTTGTGAAGAAACTGCCACAGAGGTAGTCAGGCCTAGCCTGGCAGAACCCCTGATGTCAGTGGACCCTTCCAAGGTGGGACCCAGTCTGGAGCAGGTAACCTGCCCCTCTCTACCCTGCCTCAGTCAGCCCAGGGCTGTAGAGGTCAGGGAGGCCAGTGTTGGACCCCAAAGGGCCCCCTGTCCAAAATAACCCTCCAATCAGCAGATTAAGGGCACTGAAGCTAGTAGTCCTAGCCAAGTGAAAATAAAACCAACTCCTGAGGGATCCCCCTTAAATTTAGTTAGGGACCTCCCACAGATGGACACTGTTGGGCACAGCCAAACTTGGGACCTGAGGGCCCCAGACCTGACCTGTCCCTCCAGTAAGCCAAACAGAGGGACCCAACCTCCAGCTGTAGGTAGCCAGAGGTTGACCCTGAGAGCCCAAAACAACTCAGTCTTGGAAAGAAAGGCCTCTATGGTGGAAAATGATTGGAGGAAGCTGAGCCCAAAATTAGTGGAGCCTCACTTCAGTACTCCCCTTCAGCACCAGCCTTTTTCTTTGACAAAACACACCACAGGTAGAGATTCCCTATGGTGGAGACCCTCAGATACCCTTAGGGTGAGGGATTGCTTAGTGGACCATGAGATAGGGGGTAACCATGCCAGTGCTGGTACTTCCTTATATGGCCACTCAGGCAATATAGGCTTACCTGGCAAGGCTAGCCTTATCTCCTTTCGTTTGGGGGGGGGTTATGTAGGAAGGTAGATCCCTGACTATGGTTGCCCCCAACTTTTTGCCTGGTGTTTTGCTGGTTTTCTGACTTAGTTGACCTGAGGCCCTGCTATTCAGGACCTCAGGCCTACTGCTCTCTCTGTAAAATGGATTCCATGTACTCTAGGTACATATCTAATTGGATACTGAGTCACCTTATCAGTCCCTGTACAGTGTACCTTAGGTACCCAGGGCATAGGTGTACCCAGGGCCTACCAGGGGCTGCAGCATGTATTATGCCACCCCTGGCTGGCCATCCAAATCTGACACAACTGGCTGCACGACAGCTGGGGCAAGGTGGTGTAATCACCCTTTGCTTTAGATATAGTATTCCTATATCTAACCCTAAAATGGACACACAGATCTCCTATCAGTCACTCCTATGGCAGGCCTTAACAATCCTGAAGGCAGAGTGCTTGGAATCGTGTGAGATGGTGCTCTGGCATGAGCTGAGCCTGTCTGCGGCTTTCGGGATCTATCCCTTAGCCGTTTCCATGATATCGCATACCATATACTCTTAAGAGCATTATAATCCTCGCGGTTATATGCCAACTCTGGTATCGCTTTATCAAAACATGTCGAGTAAGGTGTCATACGAATTGGAATACTAACCCCTCGCCAATTCTGGCGACGGGGTTAGCATTCCACCCTTCTAGAGGGACACGACATGCATGTAACCTATAACCCGGTTAAAAGTCAGACAGAGCCTTAGCATCCACAAAATGGATGCTGCCACCGAGACACAAGTCTGCCCTCCTGCTGCTGGGAGTCCTCCCAGAGCAGGAGATAAGGACAAAGGGTTTCCTGCCAGGGGCGGTGCCAGCACCGTCCCAGACAGGATTTTGTGTATTGTAGGTAGGCAGGGCTTCAGAGGAAGGTGACTGCACGTGGCACCCCGGTGCTCACTGTGCATAGGCTGGCTGGAACCAGTTCCAGGGTCACTCCAGACCCTGTGCTGGGGAAAAGCCCGCCAAGGAAGTGGGTGTAACCACCCCCCTCCTAGTCCCACCCCTAGGGCAGGACTTAGTCGCGTGCCAGCCCCTTTTTACAGGATAAAGGTAGGAACTGGCCCCCTTCCAAATCAGATCATCTTTGAATCCTGAAACTACTTTCCACGAAAGGAACTCAAGACTTCTTCCTAAGATTTCTCCCTTGTGACTAAGGAGTAGTCACCCTGCATCCGCAGGCACCATCTTAAAGAACACTGCGGTCTGCTGCAAGTCTCTCCTCCGGATCAAGACTGCCCAGCTCGACGAGAACCGGCTTCCCTGGCACCTCTGACCTCTACCTACATCATCAGTCACGCTGAGATTCGTGGGTGTGACGAGACCTCGAGGGACCGGCCATCTTCAAGACTGCACGACTTCTGCACAGCAAGCCCGCCGAGTAATTTCCTGGTGAGTGCTTTGGGGTCCGAGAAGCCCCGACCCTGAGCAGCTCCAGCACCGAAGTGCAGCCTCCCCGCATCTCCATGATCTGCGTGGGGCCCTTCTGCTTTTTGCTGCTCACCGCGTTGTTTGGCTACTAGCCCGCTGGCTTGTGGCCTTCTGAACGACGCCCGACGACATCACTGCTGCTAGTCTGGTTGCTCCAGACTGGCCCTTGCTTCCCTCCATCGGAGAAGTACCCTGGACCCTCCTGGTCCGGCTAAGACGCCATTTTAGGTCCACCGCGTGGGCCTTGCATTTGCCAAAGACTTGTTGCCCAATCCTGGGTCCAGCGACGTCGACAGCAAGAACCTTCGTGGGACAGCTCGCACCTCCATCCTGGTCGCCGACAACGCCTCCTGGTCCGAGAGACTGCAGAGCCCAGCAGCGCCCACTCACCTGACTGCGGTGACTTCGCCCGGTGCCATCCTGGTGCCCACTTAATCACTGGCTAGTGATTCAAGAACTTGGTCCCCTCTGCTTTCAGGTTTTCTTCTTCCCTGATCCAGGCTTGGATCCATCGAACTTTCCTTCACTGGTCGCCTGCCAGCAACTTCCTTCTTCCAGGCTCCTGGTCCGGCAACGAGATTCCCGACGTCTTTTCAGACCTATGCAGCTGCAGCCCCTGGGCTAGGTAACTTCGGCACTTCGGTGTCCCAGCATAGCCTCACTATCCTAGGGTCAGGATCCACTGTCGTTTTCTCCCTACCAGGTCGGGTTCGCCCGTGAACACTAACTTTGCCTTTACTAGCTTCCATAGACTTTGTCCCGCATCCCGCGTGAGAGTGCACACTCTGCACCCGAGTCCCCTAGGTCTCCTAGAAGTAATCTAACGATTCTATAGTCAAGTCCTAGCGATTCCAAAGCCTATTAGTACTGTACTTACCTGCTAGTAATTTCGCATTCCACTTTTAAAGTATATGGTTTTTCGTGCCCCTCGGGCATTTGTGTATAACGTGCTAACTTAAGTATTTTCGTAAGAGTTTTGTTGTGTGCCTAGCACCCTGTCCTCATAAAGAGTACAGGGTTGTTGTGATTCTAATAAATACACTGTTTATTTTCATAACACTTGTGTGGTGTCCTTTCACTGGGTGTTCAAGGGGTAATGTGATGGTAAAACAGCTGGCTTAACACGCCCTCTAGAGTCTTAGCCTTAGACTGCTCGTATCCATGCTACTAGGATAGCTGGTCTATAAGGTTGACTTACAACCAATCATCAATAAGGGTTGTTTGGACTGATATATAGTGATCACTAGAATAGTGAACACTGCACATCAGGCCAACTTCTCACACACTCGATGTCCGCTTGGGGTCTAGATCACATGCAAACAGTTCACCCCTGGCTACTACCATAATCATTTGATTCAGTTTCTGGGTTAGTCCCCCATCTGCCCACCTGTTAGCCACTGAATCTGCACCGCAAAGTCATTAATTGAAAGTTAGGTAATCCCAGACAACACTTGGTGAGAAGCAGCTGCAAGGTGCTCAAGGCTGATGTGTCGGGCCCAGCCCCTATAAAGCACCAGAGCAATATTCCAGGTCTCTGAACCAGCTTGGTGTGACCCAAACGGGGAGTTAATCAATGCAACCCTGCTCATTACTGATAGGTTCAAAGACAACCAAAGTCCATGCTTCCTTTCAGATTCCTCAGAATGGCACCCAAGTTACTGTCCATAAGGTACTCGGTTCTGTGATACGTCTTCACACCCATGTATCGAGATGCATTTTGTTGCCAGCATCCCAGGGCCCCCTGGATGGATTGGTCAATAGGTACGTGTAGCTTTTAGACCAATTAGCTTGGAAGCCAACTTCTTAAATTCCCTGAACCTTTAACCTAGCTGATCTCCTGCTTGCCAATTATTCAAGAACAGCATAAAGCAAAAGTACGTGCCTCACACCTTTAGCTGGATTCCCTTACCTTTGTTTTCGGTTCTAAGGAGCTATGTGAAGGGCTCTGTTGCCAGGGCAAGGGGCATGGAAGGTAGCCAGGTCTTGTCCCTTATTGGATGGCAAAATCAGCCTCACTCTTTTAGCCCTCGTTGTGGAGCTGCCATAAAGAAGTTTGGTCCACCTGTTTCATACCAAAATCGCCTTTATCCCTCAAGTCTAGCAACTCCTGTGTATTTTTTGAGCTGCGCACGTTATTTCTGATTTGAGTTTTATGCAAGGTTACATCCATGTGCAGCAGCGTTCAATTTCTACCTTTCACTCAGCATTGTGGCAGTGCAGTGTCCCCAGATACTGTCTTTAGAGCCTCCCACTCTATTACAGCTTTAGATACTACTTCCTGCTTCTCTGTAAAGTAATTCCTTGTTCCTTTTTGTGGGGAATGTCAAAATGCAGGATTTTCTACGATGACACCTTGGAACTGGCACGTTGGTATTGGGGTTAGCAATTTGCCCCATTTACATTTCATTATTAGAGCATTATGATCAGAGAGGGTTTTCCGAATGTTCTTTGTTGTGCATCAGTATGGGGTCATCAAGTGACCCCCTAAATCTATTGAGGTGAATGTCCTAGCCATGCACTGGGAAATAAAATAAGTATTCACTGCATAACCCATGCATCTGCCTCCAGGGATCTATCATGCCCCAGTCGGTGAACCATTTTGCAAAGTTCAGTGCCTCTTTTGTTAGCTGGATCATTTGATCAAAGTAAGGTGCAATGTATATATAATGAAAACATAGTGTCGACGACACAATGCTCATAAGAGGTGGACATATATGTACAGATGTTAAACCCTGTAGTGATCCAAAGGTTGAGAGTTAATTACACAAATATCTTAAGGAGAGTGTATCCAACAGTAAACCTATAATGCAAGTCCTTAAACTTGGAAAACAGCCAAGGGTGGTGGTGGGGTGTATCGACGTTTGGACTTGTACCTACTAGTCAGGCCTTATCAGGAACTAGTCATCTGTCTAATGCACTAGCAGATGTCCTGTTCAAAACCGATCAGTAATGCTTCTTCCCTCGCTCCAGCACTTGGACTTAATGCAATATGCAGTAGTGATTGGACACACACGGTGTCTGCGACTTCCAGTTCAGATTCAAACCTGTATCTTTGAACATTTGCATACTTGGATCAGGTCAGGAACCTGAAGGAATTGATAGCTTCAGGATACACTCAACGTATATCTGATGGGAGTTGTAAAAAAAGGGCAGACATTGTTCGCTGCTTATGTCCACCAGCTGTATATGCTACAATTGTAAAAGAGACTGGGTTTCCTAAAGTGAGCCCATTTGTCAATACTCTGAAGTAGGATGTTAATTGGAAGGCAACAGATAGGATGGCTTCTCAGTAGCATGAGCTTCCCAAAGACCTCCAGTGGCCCCTATTGCAGTCCAGATACATACAGGGTGAGACATTCTCCATCCTCTTAATTGAGTACCCTTAACTGCTCGTACTCTGGCTGAGTTTGCATAGGCGTTTAGATTTGTGTTTTTTTACAGTTTTTTTTGTCTCAATGAAAAAGCTGTAAGAATGTGGTCTTTGCTTTAAGTGGGGGATCGGGGAAGTGCAACTACATACCAAATAGAGGACATCGGGCAGAGTTTAGGTAGGGAATTAGGATGAGACATGGGGTGGGGCTAGACTTCAAGCATTTAATGAAGTTGATGATTTCTCAATGTACAAACGTTCATGATGGTACAGAGACATTTCTGCTAATGATAAAGTATTTGGTTGTCTTTGCGTGTACTATGCTACCTTTATCAGTATCTTCAAAATTGTACCTGTGTGCAGATGGCCTTTTCACGTATGGCTCGTAAAAGATATGTGAATTTTCATATTTTGAACAGTAATCAATACTGTACGCAGTTTGAGAAAGAAACCTGGATAACTATATACCACAAACCCATTCTAGTTAATAGGTTGGCAGATTCCAACAGGCTTCATCTATATAATATTCATAGGTTTAAAATACCTTTTGATATTTCAGGCCTGGCTGCACCCTTATATCTTTTTGTTATTCGCTTATGCCACGCCTCTAAATTACACAGGACTATGCACAGAACAGGAAGAATGAGACTCAATGATAGGAGAATTTGTTTTTATTTGTTGTCATGCAGTTAGTTTCTTTGGCTTCTGTTGATATTCTAATAATCTGTATGGTTCTTTTAACCACAGATTCCTTGGTTATCCCTAGGCTCCATTCTGGATCTGGATTTTTTTCAAGAAATTGCTCCCACGTGCTGGTAGGTGCTCTTTCGTACTCCGTGGCAGCCTCGCACCACCTCTGGAAGTGACATTGTGGACCCACATAAAAGCGTCACATCTGCATGCTGACCTCAGTTCTTTTCTTTCACCGCCATTGGATGTGGATGCGGTGCTCCGCTTCCAAATGCTTTAATATCTGATAGGGACTTCTAGCAACAGATTCCTTACCTTAGAATAATCCCCGGGTGTCCGACTGGGCACAGAAAATGTGTGCCAGTAGGTGACGATGAACAGCTCCACATCTACGTCTTATACATCGTCTGTACTAGATATGATGTATGCTGTGCCTATATAGGGACCATCTCCGCACTCTTGACTTTAGTTAATTTCTTTCCGCTCCAACAGCGCGGGTCTAGAGAGTTACCCCAGTCTTTTTTACCACCTTTGTCAACTTTTTCCAAGCATTTTTGCTCCCTTTGTGTTTGGGGATTACCCCTTAAAAACATATGGAGTTTAAAATATGTGGAGCCTGCCACAGACAAATATCTGTAACATAGTCTCACCCAAAGTGATTCGGTAGCAGGCGATGAAGCTCCTGGCAGCTCGTCATCAAGTGACTCCACAGCTCTCCAGCTCACACTCGTCATTTTTGCGGTCAAAGTCATCATCGGATAAGTCCCACAAAAGGCCAAGAAGTCTAAGTGTTCTTCAACTTCACTGTGCTGTTCCAGGTCAATGGTGTGCAGGGATGTTGCCATAAGTCTAGGCCCTGCTCCTGCACTTTAGCTAGGCGCAGTGGAGATTGAGACCTGCGCCCTCAACTTCTTCCTGAAAAAGGAGAAATTCAAAAAGCTCTAGTTGGCTCAAGTCCTGTCTGCCATAGATGCTGGACACTTGATGGTAGCTCCGAACTTGTAGAATGCTTATTCGCACATCCTTGTCCTGCCGTCCCACAGGCGTTACCTGCGGTTCATGGTGGGTCACAAGCATTTTCAGTTTACTGTGCTCCGCTTTGGTCTTATCAGCACCCCTTGGGTGTTTAAGAAACTCTCCAGACTGGTCCAGCTATTGTAGGGAACTGCAAAAGATATGCAGTGGTGGCTGACAAACCGTGATTGGATCAGTAGCAGACCCCTTTCTTTCCCCACCCTGAGCGGTGATCAAGTGGTGGCAAAGGCATTACTCCTGGGTAGGGTGGCTTTCTAGAATAGGTGCAGATCAGAGGACTCTGGTCTCCGACAGAGTCTCAGCTCCACATGAGCTAGATGGAGTGGCGAGTGACTGGCTTCGCATTGAAGCCTTCCTTCCATCCATCAAGGGAAGGTTTGTTCAGGTTTTCACAGACACTACTGCCATGTGGTACTGCAACCAATAGGGTCGGGGGGCGGGGGGGGTACCGGCCCTGAGCCAGGAGTCCCTGCACCTCTGTACGTAGCAGGAACATCAAGACATATTCCTGGTCGTATAACACTTGGTGGGATCTCTGCACGTCAGGGCAGACAAACACATCCGTCGCTGCTTTGCGGATCACGAATATCATCCCCATCCAGAGGTAGTGCAAGGTCTCTTCTGCGACTGTGGTTCCCCTTAGTTAGATCTATTCGACACCACCGACCACGCACAATGTCAGCTCTTCAGTGCATTGGAGTTTCCAAGGCAGTGCTCACTCAGAGACACATTTCGTCTTGAGTGGGACTCTGGACTCCTGTACTCCTTTCCTCTAATAACACTCCTGTCCCGAGTTCTGAAGATGATTAGAGCAATTCATCCTAGTGGCTCCGTATTGGGCATGGAGACTACGGTATCCTGAGCATGAGCTTAGGTTCTCTGATGAGGCTGCCCTTCTCCTGTCACAGCAACAGGTCAGAGTGCTACACCCGGATCTGCTAACATGCTGCGTTCATGCATGGAGATTAAGCAGTGGCAGTTGAGGCTTTGATCACCCTCCCAAAGTCTGAGAGGTCATCTTGGCAGCTCGGCATATATCAACAAAAACTGTACATGTCTTCCATTGGGACACATTTGGTGCTTGGTATGTTGAGATGACCCACTTTCAGCACCCTTGTCTGAAGTGTTGTTTGTTTTGTCCTTTGCTTGGCAAGAGCTTTCTCTGGGCACAGTTAAGAGGTGTTAGTCCCGGTGCCATTGGCGTGGGTTTCCCCAGTATTTTTGCCTTTGCCTCCTGTTATTTTGCTGCGTGTTGGACTTCATTTTTGCTGGTCCAGATGCTTTAGGCACTTTGAAACTGCTGTTCAGTGCCAAAGCCCAAGCACTTCCTTTGTCAATTGTTTTTATGGATTGGTGTTTCCATGGTTGGTATTTGGTTTACTGTTAAGTCCTCAGTACAGTGTACTGTGTGCGTCCAGGCCCTGTAAATCAAATGCTGCTAGTAGGCTTGCAGCACTCATTGTGCCAACTACAAAAGCAGCCTTGCAACAAGGTCTCAGGCCTGCCATTTCAGTGCCTGTATGCAGTCTAGTACTGCCATGTCGATCTGGCAAGTGCACCCACTTGCCAGGCCCTAACCTTCCCTTTTCTTACATGTTAGTCAACCCTAAGGTAGGCCCAAGGTACCCATGTGGGCAGGTGCAGTGTATGTGAAAGGTATGACATGCCCTGATGTGTGTGGCATGTCCTGATAGTGAAATACTGCCAATTTTGTTTTTCACTATTGTAAGGCTATCTATCCCATAGGATAGAATGGGGAGTTTGCTTATAACATCTTATAAACATAACTGGCCCTAGGAACCAGATAGGAAAATAAAGTTTGATATGCCTGAACTCAGAATGTTAAGATGCATCTTTTAGTGAGGGTTGTTTTTACATTCAGGGTTTGAAAATACAACTTTTAAAAAGCAGGTATTTTCTTGCCTAACCATCCAGTGTGCCTCTGCTAGGTTGTATATTGACTGTTTGGCTTTGGAGTGACGGACTGGGAATGTGCATTCTGAACAGACAACCACTTGGGAGTTGAGGTGTGTCCTGCCTTTCCGGGTAAAACAGGGCTGGGCTAGATAGACCTGGGCTGCATTCAGAGTAGGGGGGAGGAGATTTCTTTCACACCTAGTTAAAGCACATACGTTGTAAAAAAAATATAGGCAATCCATGTCGTTGTGAGGAAACAGAGTCTCTTCCATTGCCTCACAACGGCATGCACTGCCCTTCAGACCCGACATGCAGTGCCTCTCAGGCTGCAGGAACCAGGAGAAGAGAGAGGAACCACGAGGAGTGAGAGGTAAGGGGATTGGGTCTGGGTTACTATTTTAGGAAATAACAAGAGGGGGGAGGGAGAGGAAGAAGTGGATTCTGTCTCCCCTAGCAATACGTATAAACAAAAAGGAATCCACTATAGTGGTGTCGGTGATCCCTACAATGGTGGGGAGCGACCAGTGTTGTTTGAATACCCCTCACACACCAACAGGCCCCTTGGTGTCATGCTTCATCATCGGGGTCTTCGCAAACCTCTACGGGATGAGGCGTGCTACGACTCACGACTACGTAGGAGCACTAAAGGTGAAACTATGTGTTGGTGTGTGTGGAATGAATATGTGTGAGTGGTGAGGTGAAAAAGTGATGGTTAAAAGATACCTGGCTCATAGGGAAAAATAACAAAATCTTTTTATTAAGTCCTCGGCTGGTATTCCTTACTATTTTAGGGTAAAATGGGATCTGGGTCATGCAGGGTAGTGTTTTAGGGTAGGGTCGGTGGGGTTGTGCAGGGTAGGGAGAGAACTGGGGTAGTGGAAGGGTCGTGAGAGGTAGTGTTTTAAGGTTTAGGAAAGGGTCGGGGTTTTGCAGGGTAGTGTTTTAGGGTAGGGAGAGGACTGGGGGTCAGGGGAGGGTCGTGCAGGGGTGGTGTTTTAGGGTAGGGTTGGGGTGTCGTGCAGGGTAGTGTTTTAGGGTAAGGAGACTTTGGGGGTTGGGGGAGAGTCGTGCAGGGGTAGTGTTTTAGGATTTAGGGCAGGGTCGGGTTCTTACAGGGTAGTGTTTTAGGGTAGGTAGAGGACTGGTGGTCAGGGGGAGGAATGTGCAGGGGTAGTGTTTTAAGGTAGGCTCTGGGGGGTCGTGCAGGGTAGTGTTTTAGGGTAGAGAGAGGACTAGGGTCGGGGAGGGTCGTGTAGGGGTGTAACTTACCTTAGATACTTTTACCAAGATTATGCCTTTAGCACACATGTAAAGGCATGTGTGCTAAAGGCAAATGCTTGGGAAAAGAATTAGTTGTGATGGTAGGTCATTGTAGGGGTTCTAGTGTAATAATACCCAAGTTGCAATGGCTCGCTTGGTATTAGTATGCGTCGTCCCATCATACATTCGCCTTTCCAGGGTGAGTCCAGGCTGGACTGAATTGACCTGCGCTGCATTCAGAGTAGGGGGAGATTTCTTTCACACCTGAATGGGGCTCGTCTGCTAAGGACAATACTGCCACCACCGCTTGCCAGGAAACTGCACCAGAGAGGACAGAACAGGTTTTGGCTGGGCAAAGAGCTTCCCTGCCACAAAGAATAAAGGATTTTGTATTATAAAAAGAGGGTGACAGACCCCAGACTTTAAGATCACTTCTGGGAATTAAGAGGAACCTTTGCCAAGGAGAAAAGCTGGAGAAACGCAAGAGGAATACTGCCCCTGTGCTGTTTGGGGTTGGCCTGCAGTGGCTACTTTCTGCCAAGGAAAGTAGAAGAACTTTGCTGTTGCTGTGTCCCCAGCTTGAGGAAGATCTCCAAGGGCTTGAAATAGAGCTGGCGTCCTGTTCTGAAGTCTCAGGGACACAAAGACTTCAATCCCAATCCCATCTGAACTCCTTTGCTGGGAGTTCTGACCTGCTGCGAGGTGCCTGCCAGTGTTCTGGAACTCTGGAGGTTGTTTTAGAACTGGAAACTGCAAGAACTGTGAAAATCGATGAATAGCCTGTTTCTGATGCATCGTAGCGGTGCGAGAAGAATTTTCCGACGCATTGCCACCACTGTAGAATTGACACGGTGCCTGCTCGCGGCTGACGTGTCTGCCATACGACAAATCCTGTGCACCGACATCTGAGACCTGGTCTTTCAGCCGGACAGACAAGGCACACCTCTGCTACTTCTGTTCCCTGCTGCAGGCAGCTCTTGCGAATAGTGTCTCTCGTGGAGGTTCTTGACTTTTGTGTGCCAAACGCCACCACCACTGCTGTTGTGTTGAGGTCCTTGGCAGTAGCACCCAGCAGCTCATCACCAGTGTCACAACCATGGATAAATCCTTACATCAGTCTCAGGTAAGTGTTACTTTATTAGACCTCATCTACAAATAGCTTCTTTTCAACGGTCTCACTCAGAGCCATCAAGTCTTGGTGACATCACTGGGTTCCAGATGACGTCAGGGTAAGAAAAAGACATTTCAACCTGTCAAGTGGTTGCATTCATAATAAAGAGATTATGGCTACATCGGAGTTGTGATGAAATTCGGGATCAGCAGAAATATGAGACCATATTAAATGATTGCTTTAATCCACAAAGCAATGAAAAGGTGGTTTGTGGCTGATGGAAAATCTCAAGGGATAAATATGGTAACGGTGGAATTGCAGTCAAGATTACTCGATGCTGGAAGTTCATGAGAGAAAAATACACTTTGGTTGTGAAGATCCCTGAGAAGACTTCGTTCACTTTCTCTTTTACACACATAGGCACTGCTCTTACATACACAAATATACTATAATATTGTGGTTTTGCTGGTAGTAGTGGAATTGTTTTGTTGGTGGTAAAGGTAGTGGTGACGGTGATAGTTGTGGTACTAGTTTTAGTGGTTGTGATGGTCATAATGGTGGTTGTGATGGTAGTAACAATGGTGATGATGATGTTGGTGGTGATGGTAATGATTATAGTTGTGAAGGTGATAGTGGTAATCATGGTGGTGTTGGTGCGAAAGGTGGGGGTGGTAATGGAGGTAATTGTGATATTGGTGATGATAATAGTGGTAATGGTGATGGCTGTAATGCTTGTGACAATTGGTCGTGGTTATGGTAGTGTTTGTGCTGGGGCTGTGATAACTAGGATAATGACAGTGTTTAATGTTGTGTTTTCTGTGCACAGGCAACAGTCCATCACTCAACTGACACTGGATTTGCCAAATAACTTCATTTAACATAAGGGAACTAAAACTGACACTATAAAGAAAACCACTGGCAAACGTTCTACCTCTGGTAACCTGTTGGCCGAACCAACATTAACAGGGAATTTGAGCATAGCATGTGAACTAGACTCATACGATTTTGATTGTACTGAATATCGCCAATTTTCCCAAGGAGCAGTTGATAAAACGCTACCATGGCCTTTATTTGTATATTATGTGGCGTAAGTAGTTCCAGCATTAATCTTCTGGTTTAATAGTGCTGTATGAACTAATTGGAGGCTGCAATATCACAGTCTGTAACTCAGACATTCCATGCCTAAGAGAAGCTATCAAATTGGAGTCAGTTTTCGAACTGAGTTAAGGTGGTGTTGATGCAACACTGTTCGAACTGTGGTATGATGTGTTACTTGCAGTTGAAGGGGCACTGGTGGTGCAGCTAAGAATGGAAATGGAGCATAGATGATCGTAACTAGTAATTAGAAAATGGTTTCACTGGCAGGATGAGTCGCATATGCCACTCTGCTTTGGCTTACTGGTGGCATACTGATATTGTTGCGTTCACCCCAATATTATTGAGATCATACCCAGTAGATCCTCGTGACCCAAAAAAGAAATACAACCTCTTCAGAGAAAAGGTGAACTGATATGTGTCTCTCCCTCCTCCTACAGAAAATTATGCTCTCTTACGCAAGGATTGTTAAGATATTCTCCTACAGGTTTGTCTAACTCTTAAGTGCAGGTGAGAATAAATGGAACGTGCACTTGACCTTCGCAAAGATGTACAAACACACAATGATTTGGTATTTCACTTTCCTATGATTATTTATTTTGCATTATTTGTCTACAAATCATGTGCATCAGAATGATCACAATTATCACTTAATTCTGCAGGTAAACTACAGATCAGAGTGAATGTTGGATATGCCTGATCCTATTTCTCCACACATTCCCAAATTTCCTATTTAGTCTGTTGCCTATTTGGTGTTCCCTAACTTTGTCATTGCTCCAATCTTCAGGATCTATTACTTTGCTTAATTTTTAAAATGCATGCCAAGCCAGGTGTAGTTACACCACATAAGAAGTACATGTATCTAACCCCATCCCTGCCCTTGGTACCTTCTAAATTTTAATGACTAATGATTTCTTATGGAGTGAGTGGAAGTGTCATTTGTGCTTTGCTACAAAAATGTACTTTTGCAGAGGCACACTGAAGTTAATGCTAGTTTGCCTCCTTCCTCACCAAGATCGGTTTCTACAGGATCTTAGTTTCTTGTAGCCACAGTTGCAATAGGTTATCAGAGAAGTGGAGAGTTTTTCTTCTCTGTCATTTAAATTTGAATTGTATCAGAAAACATGGAGTTTCTATATTGACAATATGGTGACTGAGCACACAGGTTTTTTTTGTGTATATGTTTTTATTTGCATTTTTATCAGCCAAACATACTAATCTACATAATATAGTCAGGTTTGTGTGGATTGTCAGATACGCAATCAATAATGAAACTGTCATCACATGAGTGACAAGCATCGGATCCAACAGTAGTATGGCACAGTGAGAGAAGACCCGCACGGGGGGCTCAATACACAGATCTTGAGAATAGAAATAAAGTGCAAGTGCATCCCCACGTCAGCATACCATTCGCATACTTCCAAGCTATCACCGCCATACCTGTCAGGTATCCCTAAGTCAGTCATACCATCTAGGTTCCAGGAATTCAGAAAGATGTCACCGGAGCCGGGTCGAGCCCTGCATTCCTGTAGACGGGGAGGAGATGCCCAGGGGTGCCTCCCTTTCTATGATCTACTCTCCTGTAGTTTTTCTGGGGCAGGCAACTATAATAGTATTCCAAGCGGGGAATATCGGAACCCTGTGCACTCCTCTGTTTTCTTATTCTGAAGTGCTTCTCATTTGCAATGCTCCCATTTCACCAGCTCTAATCCCTTTCTACATATACCAAGGCCACATGCGAACTTCCAGTTCAGCAACAGCTGTCTACGGGTCAGTATAAAACTCAAATCTGCGAATCTGTCCGTCACATTTCGAGCCATTTCACGGTTATGTAGGCCTAGTAGACGTAATTGTGGAGTATGCTTAAAGCTCCTATCCGTAGCTCTGCGAATTACCTGTAAAACCGTGGTCCAGAATGGTGTTAACATCGGTAAGAACTACACTATATAGAAGAATACCACACCATCCGCACAGCATCAAGGGTATGTCAATGCCATATTAGGGAACATGTTATGCAAGGGGGCTGTGCCGTATATAGATAATACATTTGAATGCATTTAAAGCAGGCATTTCTGGATACCTTTGAGGCAAGTACTAGTGTCCTCTTCCAAGCCGTGTCAGTCAATGATGATACCAAGTCCTCCGCCCAGCGCTGCCACAATTGCACCAAATCCAACTGAGCACCTTTCACCAAAGCCCTGTAAAGTCCTGCGACAGTCCTCATTCGACCCTTAATGATGAATACATAATGCAGACATTCTTGTTCTGTAGGTACCACATTGCCTCAACCCCCACCACTCGCGGATCCATTGCCTCAACCCCCACCACTCGCGGATCCTACGCAACAATCCGTGGAGCAAGAAGTGCCCCACCAGGAGGTCATACATCTTTTGTAGCTCCGGAGAGGGGCAAGCCTCCCCCTCTTTAAACAAGTCACCCGTTATTGTGAGTCGTGGCGCGACTACCTGTGTAGGCCCATCCAGCCCCCAATCCATCACCAGTGCTGAGCGGTCTTCAAGGGTAGCTAACTGGTGTACAGAACTCTAGTGCTTGTCCTTTGTAATGGCCTTGACTAGACATAGCCCTCCGTCCTGACCAGTATGTTCTTCTCGGCACCATGGAGGCGAGTACAGGTTTTTTTTTTTTTTTAAAGGCCTTTATTGTACACTTCCAACGTAACACAGCTGATAGCCTACAACCCCACGGGCCGGCCACGTTTTTTTTTGTTGTTGTCATATGAGCAGTGTCGCCTGAAGTAACACAGCCGTTTAGCCGACAACCCGAGGTCCGGCGGCGTGTAAAATTAGAGTGTACATAGTTCAAACAGATCTTGTGTCGGAGAACCCAAAGGCCCATAGGTTTTCATTTTTTTTGTATTTTCCATATTTTCTTTAAACCTGTAAACCAACATACACGTTAACATATTACACGACAATGATTCCACAAGGTATATAAGCACATCAAGATCCGAGACCCCAAATCACAATCATTGCTATTAGTGTGAAGTTTCCTCGTAAGTTCAATTCCAGGCAATAGGGTAAAACGTTAAGTCTCCGTCCCCTTCTAACTCTTCCTCAGAGCTGGCATCGTCATCCTCCGGCAATGGATCGCACAGGTCTCCCCTATATTTATTCCAGGGTGACCAAACCTTATTCCATTTACGCGGGCGGGCTCTAGTGACATATACTGCTCGCTCTGTAAACATTATCAGGTCCAAATTCCTGCCCCATTGCGCCAATGTAGGTAGGTCAGGTGCGCCCCATTTTTGTGCTATATCTCGATTCGCCACCATAATTGCCAACGTACCCCAAATCTGACCATACCTAGATAGGTCATTTGGATCCCAAATGTTCAGTAGACATTTACGCGGTTCAGGAGTCAGTGATATTTGTAGTGCTTGTGACATTGTGCGCGTCACCTGACGCCAGTAGGCGGCGATCAGGTGGCAGTCCCAGAGGGTGTGGAATAATGTACCCTCCTCCCCACAGCCTCGAAGACAGTAGGGATGTGGAGCTCTCTGTAATTTATGAAGCGTGGTTCTTGTATAGTATATACGGTGCAAGATTTTCAATTGTACCAGTCTAAGCTTTTCTGAAATGCCTACCTCCCTCGGTGACGCCAGCGCCTCGTTCCATGCAGTCTCATCCATGTCTCCCAGTTCCTCCACCCATCTTTCGCGCAGTTTCAGTGTAGGGTCTGTTTGATTGTTCAATAGTTTTTTGTAGGTAAGAGAAGTGGCTCTACACTGCATGTAGTCCGTGAGTAGCCTATCCTCTAGCGGTGAGGATTCTGGGATTTCAGTGTCAGTGGGTATCGCTTGTAACAGTGCGTGTCGTATCTGCACATATCTATAGGTTTCGTTGGGTCCTAAGTCGTACTGTTGCCGAAGACTGTAGAACGGCAGTACAGTTCCCTTGTCCCACAGATCCCCCACCGTAGATATGCCTATGTTGTCCCATCGCGTGAATCCTTTACAACTTCTCAGTTGTCCTAGCGCCTTAGTGTCCCACAGCGGGGTAAGCTTTGTAATCACACCCTTCCACCCCAGTTTTGCCTGTACTGTGTGCCACAACAGTGCCGTGTGCTTCGTGGGACCTAGCAGTCGCCGCCTGACCTCTGTTGTAGAGTACCGAAAGCATACTGTCCATGCCTAGTTGAGTCCTGTCTGCGCTATATGCTGGGTCATCTCGAGGCGCATGTATCCAGTAGTTGATAATTTTGAGTTGGGCAGCCCAGTAGTATAATTGCCGGTTTGGCAACGCATTCCCTCCCTCGAACCAACTTTTAGTCAGTTTGACATGGGCAATGTGCGCTGGCTTGTTGTTCCATAATAGGTTGGACACCAGCGTTGTGACCTGTCGGAAGTATCTCGGCGGGACCGAATAGGGTGAATTTTCCAAGGCATAGAGGAATCTCGGGAGAGCCATCATTTTGTAAAGCGCTGCTCGTCCGAGGACCGTCCACGGCAACGAAGCCCAATGTTTGACGTCCGTACGGCGTCGGGTCAGGGGCGGGACAAGATTTTTAGCAAAAAAGTCAGATTGGTTGTCCGTTGCATGAACACCCAGGTATTTAAATGAGGATGTAGTCAGCTGCAGCGGGCAATCCACGTCGAGCTGGGGCGGGGGTCCTTTTAGGACATAGAGGACCGACTTCGACCAATTAAGAGTGTACCCTGACGTTGTCCCGTAATCGTCGCACAGTGTCAGCAGGGCTGGTACACTTCTGTCCGGGTCTGTCAAGTATACTAACATGTCGTCAGCATATAGGGATACTCGGTCCTCCCATCCCTCTTTCCAACCAATGCCCTTTAGTAACTGAGTAGTTCGAAGCAATGCCACCAGAGGTTCCAAGACCATGGCAAACAATAAGGGTGATAGGGGGCATCCCTGTCGGGTCCCTCTCGTCAGCTGGAATGTATGTGAAATGTGACCGTTGGCTGCTAAATGTGCCACCGGGTTTGTATATAACAACCGCACCCAAGCAATGAAATTGGGGCCAAAACCCATCCGAGTCAGGACTGCAAAGAGGTGACCCCACTCCACCATGTCGAACGCCATACTGGCGTCTAGGGAAAGGATCACCGCTGGTTCTGTTAAGGACGAGGCCTGTGCTATCACACCATGCACCCGCCTGAGATTGAGTGTCGTGCTCCTGTGTGGCATGAAGCCGGACTGATCGGGGTGTATCAGTAACGGGAGGTGAGCCATCAACCTTGTGGCTAATAACTTCGCAAGGATTTTAACTTCAGCATTAAGGAGAGAAATTGGACGATATGATGCGCAGGTCGACGGTGGCTTACCAGGTTTTGGGATCGCCACTATTGTGGCTGTTCGCTGATCCAGTGGGAGTTCCACCTTCTCCCGACTCTCCGTGTACATGGCCAACAATGGCGGGCTGAGTATACCTGACATCAGTTTGTACCATTCTATAGGGATCCCATTCGGGCCTACAGCTTTCCCTGATTGTATTGCCTGGATCGCGAGCTGAATTTCATCAACAGAGAGGTCGGCTTCTAGGTCTAGGATCGCTTCTTGTGAGAGAGTTTGTAGCTCTATGCGGGCCAGAGAGTCTAAGGCTATGTTTTCGGAGATTTCCCGATCTGGGGTATACACCGTTTTGAAATGGTCCGCTAGTGTGTTTACAATCTCTTCTGGGTGTGTCTGCAGTTGACCTGCACTAGAGTATAGCTGTGGAATGCCTCTATGACTCCCCCCCCTTCTTTTCCAACCAGGCCAGCATCTTTCCGGCTTTGTCTCCTACCTCGTAAATTATATGGGCCGTTGCTGACATGTTGTTCTGTACCTGTAGTCGGAGATGTTCCTTGTGTCTCTGCTGGCAGAGCTGTAAAGTGTGGGCTGTGTCTGTTGTGGGATCTACTGCATGGGCCTCGTTGGCGACTTGGACTGATCGCTCCAGCTCTGAGAGTTCCCGCTGTTGTGTTTTCTTGTGCCCCGTAATGGAGGCTATAGCCTGGCCACGGAGGACTGTCTTGTACGCCTCCCATAGGGTCGAGGGGGAGCGCACGGATGCTGTGTTTTCAGCAAAGTAGAACTTGGTCGCTGTCTTTAGGGCCTTTATGACATCCGGGATTTTTAGAAAGTTAGGATATAATGGGTATATCCTCTTGCGAGTTTTTGCCCGGCTGTGTAATGTCAAGACTACCGGAGAGTGATCTGATATGCCCCTAGGTTGTATTTCTATGGTGTCCACGCCTTGTATACCGTCTCCCAACCCTACGAGGTAGTCTATGCGAGAGAGGCTGTTGTGTACTGTTGAATGATAGGTGTATTGCTTCGCGGTTGGGTGCCTGTCTGTCGCCAGATATCTATCAAGCCCATGGCCTCTAGGAAGCCGTTGAAGCTGGTGGGGTTGGGTGTATGTGTCCTCACCGGGAATTTATCTAGCGTCGGATCAACCACTGCATTAAAATCACCCCCTATGAAGGTATCTCCCACCGGGAGGTTAAGTAAAAATTCTCCCAATGCTGGTAGTGCCACTGCTTGAAGCGCCGGTGGAATATAGACTGAGACAATGTTCAGTAGGCGACCTTCCCACTGTCCGTGTATTAATGCAAATCTGCCCTGATCGTCCACTTTGTGGTGTAGTAAAATGAAGGGGGAGGTTTTCTTCAATAGTATACCCGTCCCCCTGGACCCAGAGGAAAATTCTGAATGCGCTACCATCTTATAGCCTCTGCGTCCAATGCCTGACTTGCTCTACCTGTGAGGTGCGTCTCTTGCAGCAAAACCAAATGGGGGCTCTGGCGCTTGAGTGCCTGCATCACCAGAACTCTCTTGATCTTGTCTCCCAGACCCCGTACATTCCAGGTCATCATCTTTAGAGGCGCGACCGTTGTGTGTTGCAGTGCACCGCTATATGTTGTATCTTGTGAGTGTTGTGACATTGGTAGGCAGTGTAGGTGGGAACCTCTGTGAAGTCCCCAAGGGTATTGTGAACTGAACGGTCCTGTGCGTGGTATGTGTGGTCTTTTCATCGTGTCGTGTCGTTACGTGCAAAACTTGAACAAAAATTAACAAAGTCTCTTTCCCCACCCCTTTCCCCGCCCCCCTGCTGCACGGACATAGAACCGTCCATCTCCCCAACTTAGCAGCCTCCTGCCTCCCTGCTACACGGACATAGAACCGCCCGCCTCCCCAACTTAGCAGAGTGCATATCCCCGTCCCAACCTATTGTACTTGCTTGTGGGGTAAGTAGTTCCGTGCTGTTAGCGACTCCATCTGCCCTCTTCCGCTTCTTCCTGAATGGAGCCCAAGGGCAACACATCCACCATGTTAGACTTCAGTTGCCAGAGCCATATCAACCGGGTCTGTGGAAATCACGCCTATTGTCCATCCTCCCCAAGTCCTGTTTCTGAGACATCGTCCTGATTTGGCCCAGTGGACGTTTGTGAGTTCGCCCGGCTCTCTGTCCGTTGGTTTCGTTGACCTCTGCCCGTGCGTCGAGGTGCTTCTACTTGCCGCCATCCGTCCAGCCACTCCCGTGCTGCTTCTGGTGTGTCGAAGAACCACGCTTTGTGATTATCCACAACTCACAGTTTTGCCGGGAATAGTATAGAGTAGGGCAGCTCCTTCGCCTGCAGTTCCTTTTTCACGTCTAAGAAGGTTTTTCGACGCCGGGCCACTTCGGCCGTGTAGTCTGGGAAGAAGGCAATTGTGGAGTACTGTATTTTAATAGGCGGTGAATTCCGTGCAGCTTGGAGTATGACATCCCTGTCACGGAAGTTAAAGAGTCTAGCCAGTACTGGTCGCGGCGCCGCCCCCAGCTTCGGCACTCCGACAGGGACCCTGTGAGCCCTTTCGACAGAAAAGAAGTGCGAAAGACCCTTTGGTTGCAGTTTGGTCTTGAGTAGGTCCTCGATATATAGGTCCATTGCTCGCTTGCCTTCCGATTTTGGTAGCCCCAGGATTCGTATGTTGTTCCTTCTCGAGCGTCCTTCTTGATCATCCAGTCTTTCCTGAAGTTTCTTTGTGGCCGCTTCCATACGTTCCATTGCCACTTGCAATTCCGAGGTGTCTTCCACCAGTGACTTTGTGACTACTTCCACCTGTGCCACTCGTTCCGACATTTTGTGCAAGTCTGCTCTTATTAGGCCAACGTCTGTAGAGATGGACCCCACCTTCATCTTCACATTCGATAGTGTTTTCATTAGGTCTTCCATTGTTACCTTCTTGGCGCCGTCACCTTCCGGGCCTTTTCCTGTGGAGGTACGGCCCTCCGGGTGCTGCGTGGTGGTCTTATCGTAGGCATATTTTTCCAATTTTGTCTGTGCCGTGTTATTCTTTGCGCCTCTTCCTGCCATGACTCTCACCTCCACCACGTCACTATGCACGGCTCGCCCTGTATCCGTACGCGATTTATCTCAGATGGTCCGGAGTCCAATGCAGCACGGACTGTATCTTGATATGTAATGAGGGGCTCGTCCGGGAGCAGGAAGCAAGATGGCGTCGCGTCTCTGTGCTCTCGCTCCCTTTCGGACCGTGTCGCCTCAGTGGTGTGTGGTGTGTCCGATCACGCCCCTCTTATACTGGCGTCTCTATAGTATCACCATTGCCGCCTCGGAGGTGGCCTGCATACTAATGTTTAAGTGCTCTGTGGACCGCAAGGAGTTGCGACCCTTCTTCACTCCTGCACGTGGGCCCAGATTAGGTCGCAGTATCTCCGGTGCACAATGCTGCTTTCAGAAGGGCCCCCTCTTGCTCCCCAGTGAGCTGGTGTTTCAGTCCTGCGCCGCCGCCACGAGCAGTGGGTCGAGTGGTCCGGTGCGGGCCACCAAGTGCCCGCCACCCCCGCAGCCTCTTATATCAGTGTCCTTCTGGGCCCCTCATGTGCATCCCGCACTTCGCAGCGCCTCGCTGTGTAAGCTCTCCAGGGGGGTCGGGGGGGGGGGGGGGTTGAAACAAGCGCGGGCCAGTATGCGCACCGAGGCGGTGTATCTGTCGCCTCACCTCGAGCCCTTAAGATGCGCTACGACGTTGCCGGTGTCCGGGCTCTCTCCAAGGCTCCCCTGTCGATGACTACGCCCGTGGGGGCAAATGCCAGGATCGCCGCCTGTGTGGCATAGAGTTGTCTGTGCCTCTCCCTTCGCTCCGCCGCCTTACTGTCAGTGCCGTGGATTTCTCTTCTCTGCGGCGACTTCCGGTGTGCGTCCCCAAATTGCAGGCACTTCCGGCCGGGTGCAACAAGACGCGAGCCCGGTGCAACCAAAGCCTGGAAAGGCCCACACCGGACAACTCGCTCTATGTTCGGCTCCCCTCGTCGGATCCGCACCGGAGTGGTGGCGGACGGTGCCTCTCGCCCTCCTCTCCCGAAATCAGCCTCTGGAGGTAGAAATATGCCGGATCAGTAGACGGATTTAGTTGATGGAGCCGCTGCGGACAAGGAGCTCTTATGCTACGCAGCCATCACGGTCGGCTGCTAGCCACACCCCCCAGGCGAGTACAGGTTTTAATAAAATGCCTGTCAAGATATCTTTGGATGGTTATCCACGTTTCAGAAAGCCCTCTTTATTCCATAGCACAGATTGCCACCAAGTTACCCATTGCAGCTGAGCTAGCAGATAAGAGTTTGAAATCTGGCACATCTAATGTACCCTCCTCTACCTGCAAACCCAAATTCCTCAGTGCAACCCAACGCCGAAAGGTCCCCTAATGTAAAGGCAGGAGAATACCATCTAGCTTTCGGAAGAACCCCCACTGGTGCTCCACCAGCAGGGCCATAAACAGGTAAAGGCGCAGTGGCAGAACTACCATCTTGGAAACAGCTATCTGTTTTCCCACCAATAAAGACAAAGTGGTCCAGAAGGCCACGGAACGTCTGAGGGCAGTAAGGCTCTTGTATAACAACACAGCAGTACGATAGATGGGCACTCACAAATAGTGAATGGTGATGGAGATTCCACCATAAAGTTGGAGCAGCTGGGAGGGTCCAGCCCTCACCCCCTGGTTGCCACGTATAGAATATACGCAGAGATTAATTCCAGTTTGCCTCCAGGGCAGCTAAACGCCTGAAATTCGTCAAGGCGGCCACTTCTCCCTCCAAATCAGGGTTGACCCCCTCATATATATGAGTATGTCATCTGCATACAGGTAGAAATAGAGACCGTCACTGGAGATCTGTATCCCTCAGTAGTAGCTTCCATATCTGATCATCCGTGCAAACGGCTCTAGAGCCAAAGCAAACAGAAGGGTCAGAGGACAGCCCTGCCTGGTTTCTCACTCCACCAAGCAAGCATCTGAGATCAGCAAGTCAGTACGTACTTGGGCCGTCAGGTGTGTGTTTAACGTAACTTTGTCCACTTGACAAAGGGTAACCCAACGCTCATACCAAGCAAGGTTGCATATAGAAATTCCCACAGAGGTAGTCAAGTGATTTTTGAATATCCACAGAAATGACCTGGGAGTCTGGAGGAAGCCCTTCCCATTGATGTAGAATATGAAGCGGTTGATGAATATTAGGCATGGTACTACGGAAAGGTATAAAACTGATCTGGTCGGGATGGACCAGGGCACACATGTGGCAGAAGTCGATTCACCATCCCTTTACTCTAGATTTTGTAATCAATATTTAGCATCGAGAGAGGGCAATAAGAATCAAGGATAACCGGATCGCTATCCTTCTTAGGTAGTGACACAATTGTAGCCGACCGCAATAAGGGTGGGAGGACGCCATACCTCCGGAAGTCATTAAACGGAGCCACCAGTTTAGAGACAACCATCGGATTCTATGAGCAGGCCATTCAACCCGGGGACCTTCCCTCTTGCCATCTCTCTGATCGCACTCCCTATCTCATGCTCTGTAATATCTATACCCAGTTGAGCCTCCAGCTTTCAATACCAACAGGATGTAATTCAAAACAATCTCGTCACACACACACACCGGTCTTTGCAGAATACAGGTCTCTGTCATAATGCAGCAATGCAGGGTTGATCTCCTCCTGAGTAAATATGTCCCACCCGAATGTGTCACAGGCCTGGAGGATAGTATGACCTCTTGTCTCGTTTTGCAAGAGCCAAGCTAGCATACTCCCCAATTTGTCTGTCTCGTAGAGATGTCTAGCCGCAGATTCCTTAACTTAGAATATCCCCAGATGTCCACTTTTCCGCTGCAGCACCTCTGTGCTCGGGCGGGAGGGGGGGGGGGGCACGCTGCAATACTCTGCCCTGATGTCATCCACGGACATGATGTCAGTGGAGCCTTATATGCCCCTCCCAGCGCGCTGATGTCAGTTTTCTCTTTTTCCGTGTCCCAACGCAGTTCCTTGGCCTGGTTTATAGAATCCATCATTTTTATTAAGCGGCATGACATCGAAGAACACATCCCAGCTGCCTACGTCAACCTGCCGGCTGGACGGATACACAAATCAAAGACACAGCGTATGGGTCTACACCCCGGAGGTCGACCTCGCGTGAGTGAAAAGCTCCACCGCCCCACCTGGACCAACGCCACCATTTTATAAGGAAAACAGCACCAAAAAAAACAGGCAAAAAGGGAACAGCCCCCCCTCCCTAACCCCTCACCCAACCAAAAAACCCCTCCCCCCTGCCTCCCCGACCCACCCCGCTCTGCATCAGCTATTCTACGTCCTAAATATCCTAGTGATCCAACCCACCAGTCTGTCCGCATGCAATGTCTTTCAAGAGCTCGGTCTGGCACCCACGGGTTCCAGTGGAATAAGTTGTAGGATTTGCAAGTACTTCGGGCATGTCACTTCTCTTAAATCTTTGGACAGGAGTTGCAGAAAAGGACCCCAAAGCTTAGCATACTCCCAGCCCTTTCCGTCCATACTCAAGGAAAGACGTTCCATGGCAAGGGTATGCCACAAGCGTTGAATCCAGTCTCGGTAGTCAGGTGTCGCCTGGGAACCCCACTGAGCCAAAAGGACGTGTCGCGCCACTAGCAAAGCCAATGCAATCTGTCTGCCCCTAAGAGAGCGCAAAGGGAAAAATTTGGAATGTGGCCACCCCAGCAGCATATGTTCAGGGAGTCGTGGAAGTGTAATCTGAAAAGCAGAATCTAGCTCATCAAGGACCGTAGCCCAGTAGCGCTTCAGTTTCGGGCACCGCCAGAGTAAATGGGTCAAAGTCCCAGCCATCCCGCAACCCCTCCAGCAGAGGCCTAACTTCGCTTTGCCCCACATCTAAATGCGCGCAGGTGTGTAATACCAATAGGTTGCAGTTTTATAGGCAGATTCGGTCCCAGCAGTGTTAGATGTTGTGTGGTGCGCCCTATAGAACATGTGCTCCCATTCTTTGGGCGTCAATGGGCGCCCCAACTCCACCTCCCAGTGGACCTGCGCTTTGGTGCGTTGCTATCGCGGGCAGCGTAGAATCATCGCATAAAGCTCCGAGGTAAGGCTCCGGTCATCCTTCTTGCACACCAGCCAACGCTCAAAGGTCGTGAGGGGCCGCCACATGAGTGCTACTTTGGCTGGTTGGGTCACCCAATGTGCGACTTGCGCATGACAGAACGCATCCTCCTTGCGCAACTGAAAGTACTCCGAGCTCAGAATGCGAAACGGGATTAGCCCGTCCAGGTTGAAGAGCGAGCCCACCCGTTTACATCCCTCTTCTCGCCAGCGATGGAAGGTCGGCGATGCACAACCCGGCGTAAAGTCAGGATTATCCACTATGGGTGTCACCGAAGATGGAAAGGACGTCCATCCCTTACTTAACGCCAACTGGTCCCAAGCTTTGAGTGTCGGTGATGTCACTGGAGAAGAATACAAACCCCACGCTCTATGTTTGCGCGGCAACCATAGCTCCTGCCAAATATTACATCCAGCCACCGACTGGTCCATAAAGTTCCAGTGTTTACTGGACAGGGGCCTATTCCATTCGACTATGTATCGAAGACAGGATGCCTGAAAGTAAGCAGCAAGTAGCGGAAAACCCAACCCGCCCGCGGCCTTCGGAGTAGTCGTCACAGCAAAGGCAAAGCGCGGCCTCTTATGATTCCATAAGAACTTGTTGAGGAGGCCCTGGAGTCTCCGCAACATGCCCGGCGGTGGGCTCAGAGGCAGCATCTGGAAAATATAAAGAATGCGAGGCAGCACCGTCATTTTGATAGCGGCCAGCCTCCCGAACCATGCCAACTTAAGGCGGGACCAGTCCACCAAGGTCTTAGTGATCTGTTCAGCCAAAGTCGAATAGTTCAGGGAGAGAGTCTGAGGAATGGTCGGGGCCAGCCGTACACCCAGATACGTGATATCCGTTTGGAGCCACTGAAAAGGGAAGTCCCTCTGCAGGTCCGCCACCTCAGCGTCCAGGACCGAGATATTGAGAATTTGTGATTTAGAAAAATTAACTTTAAATCCCGCCGCGTTTTGGAAGGCCAGAAGCTCCGCAGACAAACACCCCAGAGAAGGGTGGAGGTTAGTTGGAGTCAAAATTACGTCGTCCACGTACAGACTGATCTTATGGACATCCGCCCCAAAACGGATCCCCGAAATGCCGGCATGGGAGCGGACACGCTGGGTAAAAGGCTCCATATAGAGCACAAAGAGCAGCTGGGAGAGGGGGCACCCCTGCCGCATCCCCCTAGTGATAGAGAAGGCACCGGACCGACACCCATTCACCCGCACCACTGCCGTGGGTGCTGCATAGAGGCACTGAATCCACCTCCGGAAATTGTCGCCTACCCCAAACGCCCGTAGTACCTCGAACATGTAGCCCCAGGTGACGCGGTCGAATGCTTTCTTACGCATCGATAGAAAGCAGGAAGGCTTGGGACCCGGAGCGGTGTACTAAGTCCAGCAGGTGGAGCAGCCTCATAGTATTATCACCCACCTGTCTAGTTGGTATAAACCCCGCCTGATCAGGGTCAATCACTCCATCCATCAAAGGGCTGAGCCTCGCAGCCAGCACCCCCGCAAATAATTTGGCGTCAATGTTGAGGAGGGAGATCGGCCTATAAGAACCGCATTCCATAGGGTCCTTCCATGGTTTGGGGATGACCGTAATGTCCGCTTCAGTCATGGAGGGAGTGACCACCCCTGTGTCTAGGAAAGAATTAAAGAGGCGAGTTAGGACAGGAGCCAGCTCATTACAATATGTTTTGTAGAACATAGCTGAGAACCAGTCCGGCCCGGGCGATTTAGCCGCGCAGTAGCCGAAATAACTTCCTCGATTCAGCATACAGCGCCTCAGCCGAGTCTCGATATAGAGGTGTAATACCAGAGGATGCAAAATATTCCCGTATGCGCTCCGGAGCAGTTCCCTTCTTCTGGTAGAGTGTTTGATAAAAATGACAAAGTGTCAAGAATGTCAGCATCCGCAGTGTGAGTCTGTGCCCGGCGGTCTTTGATTGCGTGGATTGTGTGTGCCTGTGTTCGCGCTGGAAGCCTATGTGCGAGCATCCTACCCCCTTTATCCCTGCAAAGGAAGAACTTGTGCCGCAAGCGCAGTAACGCATGTGCCGCCCTGTCAAGATCTAGATGTTTGAGCATACGCCTTTTAGTTTCAAGCTCTCTCCATACCCGTGGCGCCCACGTTCTGTTGTGGATTGCCTCCAGGCCGCGCACAACCCCCTCGAGCTCCGCTTGCTTCTCCCTGCGCAACTTCTCATACGTTGCCGAAAGTGCTATCAAATCGCCCCTCACCACCAATTTGAGCGCTTCCCAAATCGAGGCAAGCGGAGTGTCCTCCACCTTATTTTCCTCCAAATAGTGCGTAATAGTGTCACGCAGCTTTGCCACTACGGAGTCAGAATGGAGCATGGAGTCTCGAAGGCGCCAGCCAGCCGAGTGCGGTCGGGCACCATCGAGCGCCACTTCCACGGAAATGAGCGCGTGATCGGAGAGGGAGCGCGGTGTAATTTCTGCAGTAGACAGATAGGGTACAAAGGAGGATGAGGCTAAGAAGTGATCGAGGCGCACATAGGTCTTGTGAGCAGCAGAGTAGTAGCTGTAGTCGCGTTCTTGGGGGTGCTGGACGTGCCACACATCATGCAATCCCCCCTCCGCGAGCCACTGCTTCCCATCCTGTGACCAAGCACCCGCTTCACGTGATCGCTGCTCTGAACTATCTATGCCGCCCTCCATTACAAGGTTGAGATCACCTCCCACCAACACCAGCGCATCTGGGGACGCAAGCACCTGAGCAAGGGCTGAACGCAAGAAGGCTTCTTGTTGGACATTAGGGGCATAAATGGACCCTATCGTAGAGGTCCCCCCACCCCACCCCACCCCCACTGCACCCACACAGCCAGGAACCTCCCTCTGATGTCAACTACTTGGGACAGTATTTTACAATGCATACGGGTGCTAAACAGCAACGCAACCCCATTTTTCTTATTCGGGCCAGAGGACCAAAGCTGCAGGGGGAAACACTTATCTCGCATGCGCCGGACATCCTTAATTAGGAGATGCGTTTCTTGTAAGAGGCACACATCACTATCCGCGCCCTCTAATAGGGACAGGATCGCAGCTCGCTTCACCGGATTATTGAGTCCTCGAACATTGAGACTCACCACTTTCTTTCAAAGTCCGGGTCATCTGTCAAACATCAAAGGCACAGCGCTGGCCCCAATACCATACCTAAACCAACCGTTCGAGGCATATGGGCTGCAGATGGTACATTTATGAATAGATCGCCATCTGCTGTTGGGCTCGGATGATTGCACTTTGTTTTTCTTCTGGAGAAGTCTTTGTCGTCATAGATGACTCCTCCTCTCAGTGTTAGCGCGCATGGGCATCGGCTCCATCCTTAGATTGTTTTTTTCCGCCATCGGGTTCGGATGAGGATCGAAGCGCTCCGGACCGACTTCAACAAAGAAGGTTATAACCGGCGCGTATTCCTTTCCAAATCGACGGTATCGTTATCGAACGCGACTTTACTCCATACCGACGCGGTTCGAAGGACGACGACTACGAGAAACTCGACGTAGTCCAGCCCGGGGTCCATGGAAAGGACTCCATTCAAAAAATGTCCAACATGTGGTGCTAAGTTCCCACACAAGGACCTACACGAGGTGTGCAACCTCTGCTTGTCCCCTGAACACGAATCCAGGGACTGTGAGGCCTGTGCAGCGTTCTCTTCAAAATCGACGATTAGAAACCGTCGAGCCCGAAGACACGAGGTATCGAGAATGCAGTCACAAGCAATCCGGGAGCTGTTTGAGGACCAGCACCCAGAAGAGGAGGAAGAAGAGGCCGACGAGGCGGGGTCTGAAGAGGACGAGTCTGACGTCGAGGAAATCGACGTCCAACAAACCGTGAGTGACGACGTCCCTTTACCAAAAAACAGACCCCCCACGGTTTCGAGCCCGGTCAGACAACCGAAAAAAGTTTCCAACGCCCCGCCTTCGAGCCCGGCAACGAAACAGAAACCGAAACACTCGGTCTCCCATCATAGTGGTTCCGGTTCCGATAAACGGACCACATCGACACCGAAGCTCCAAGTCAAGGAAAGCTCGAAGTCGAAGCAGTCCATGTCGACACCGAAGCACGCTTCGGCGTCGAAAACACCCTCGACACCGGGGACATCTTCGATACCGAAGAAATCGGATCCGAATAAAATCTCGGCACCGAAAATACAAATGGACATTCAAAAGAAAAAACACCTTTCGGACCCGAAAACTGCGGTACCGACACAGGAACACGGGAATGATCCTAAACAAAAGACTCTGTTTATTGACCCAAAGACTGGCAAGGTAGTCACAGAACTACCTAAAAAGAGGAAGAATGAACATTCGGACGACAAGACTCATCCGAAGAAGAGAACAATGGGGACGAATACAACTCCTCCCTCTTCTCCCAAACCTAGACACACACCATCTTCTCCTCTTCCTCACAATAGGCCAAATATTCCTCCCACACGACCATCTACACCTACAACAGATGTAGAGAGTGACACAGGGGAGGGGGAACATCCTGGGGATGATGAAGACACAATCCCAGAGGAGGCAGACCCATGGGAAGAGTATAATGTAGGGTCAGATAATGATAACGACCCTGAATTGTATCCCTCAAAACCTTCACCTCCTGATGACAATACTGGGTTTGCACAACTCATTAATAGAGCAGCAACATATCATAAGGTAGAACTACATGCAGAACCTCAAATAGAGGACTTCTTATTAGAAACACTACCTACTGCACAAAGAACATCAGGAACACTACCAATGCTTAAGGGCCTTCTCAGTCATACATCAGAGATATTCAAAGACCCAGTGAGGGCTAGGGTATTGAACCCAAGAATCGATAAAAAATATAGGGCAGCTCCAAAAGACCCAATATACATTAAAGGGCAAATTCCTCTAGACTCACTAGTGGTCACAAACGCTCGTAAGAGAGCAAACTCTTTATCTACAGGAGAAGCTCCACCTCCTGACAAAGAGTCTAAACTAATAGATGCCTCTGGCAAGAGAGTGGCATCTCAAGCGGCAAACAGCTGGCGCATAGCTAATACGCAAGCACTACTTGCAAGGTATGACAGAGCGCATTATGATGAGTTAGAAAAACTCATCACACATCTCCCTAAAGAACATCAAAAGAGGGCAGATCAACTCATACAAGAAGGGAAGTTAATTACTAACACTTCAATAAAGTGCGCCCTAGACGCGGCAGACACTGCAGCAAGGTCTACAAACACAAGCATCATGTTAAGGAGACATGCATGGCTCAGAGTATCAGGGTTCAAACAAGAAGTACAAACATCGTTACTGAACCAACCTTTTGATGGGAAAACACTTTTCGGCACAGGGACAGATGAGGCTCTAGAAAAGATGAAGAAGGATACCGAAACGGCTAAATCAATGGGAGCATTGCAACAGCCGACACAAAGAGGTTCCTTTCGTAGATCCACCTATAGAGGAGGATCCAAAAATACAGGTACAAGCCAGCAGCAAACCTCTTTTACACCTACATCACCCAGAGGTAATTCTAGAGGTGGCTACAGGGGTAACAACAACAAGGGTAGAGGTCGCGGAAACAACAACAACCGCAACTCTCCAACCCCAAAACAGTGACTTCATACAGCTCCCCCCAGACCATATAACACCGGTCGGGGGACGCCTATCACAGTTCCTACCTGTCTGGGAAAACATCACATCAGACAGGTGGGTGAGACAAATTATCCAACATGGTTATTGCCTAGAACTCACAGCTACCCCACCAAACATCCCCCCCAAACAGCGTCCAATGAAACAAGATCACCTGACACTGTTAAAACAAGAAGTACTATCACTGCTAGAAAAGCATGCCATAGAGAAAGTTCCACAGCACCAACAAGGAACAGGAGTATACTCCCTATACTTCCTAATTCCCAAAAAGGACGGGTCTCTAAGGCCAATACTGGACCTAAGACCTCTCAACGCATACATAAATTCGGAACATTTCCCACATGGTCACGCTCCAACAAGTACTTCCTTTACTGAAGAAAGGGGACTTTTTCTACACTGGATCTAAAAGACGCTTACTTTCATATCCCGATTCACAAAGCCCACAGGAAATACCTCAGGTTTGTGGTAGAAGGACAACATTATCAGTTCAAAGTCCTTCCGTTTGGTGTCACAACGGCACCAAGGGTGTTCACAAAATGCCTGGCAGTGGTGGCAGCTCACCTAAGAAGACAACAAATTCATGTCTTCCCATACTTGGACGACTGGCTAATAAAGGCCAGGTCACAAGAGGAATGTCTTCAAAACACACAAAAGACAATTCAGCTACTACACCAGCTAGGGTTCACGGTGAACTACACAAAGTCACACCTACAACCAAACAGGGTTCAACAATATCTGGGGGCTACTATAGACACAGAAAAAGCCAAAGTGTACCCCAACCCAGTCAGGATCCAAACAATGCTTACAGTCATTCAAAGATTTCAGCCACAACACTCACTAACAGCAAGAGTGTTTATGCAGCTATTAGGGATGATGTCATCCTGCATACTGCTAATACCATATGCCAAACTACAAATGCGTCCGCTACAAGAATGCTTAGCGACACAGTGGAATCAGGCTCAAGGGCAGATTACAGATCTGGTGTTGGTAGACGACCGCACACACCGCTCTCTGAAGTGGTGGAACATAACAAACATTGCCAAGGGGCGGTCGTTCCTAGAACCAATTCCACAGGTGACAATAACAGCAGACGCATCGCTCACCGGATGGGGAGCACATATGGACAAATACACAGTACAAGGAAGGTGGAGTGTGCAGGAAAGAAGACTGCACATCAATCATCTAGAACTACTAGCAGTGTTTCTAGCATTGAAAGCCTTCCAAATACATGTTACCAACAAAGCAGTCCTGATCAGAACAGACAACATGACAGCAATGTATTATATTCAAAAACAGGGGGGGACGCACTCTCTCCAACTATCCAGACTAGCACAGGAAATTTGGAGATGGGCATTCCTCAAAACATCTATCTGTTAGCCGAACACCTACCAGGAGTCCAAAACCAGATAGCAGACATCTTAAGCAGACAGTCGGAACAAATACACGAATGGGAACTGCACCAACAAATACTGCAGCCATTCTTCCAAAGATGGGGACAACCAGAGATAGACCTCTTTGCCACTCATCAGAACGCAAAATGCCAAAGCTTCGCGTCCAGGTATCCACATCACCTGTCGCAGGGCAATGCGTTATGGATAAATTGGTCCAACAAATTTGCATACGCTTTTCCCCCTCTCCCACTAATCCCATTAGTGGTCAGGAAGCTGCAACAACATTCAATGACCATGATACTAGTAGCACCCCCGTGGGCAAGACAGCCGTGGTTCACCACGCTCCTGCAACTCTCACAAGTGCCACATCAAAAGCTACAAATTCTACCCATGCACCTTACACAGAACCATGGAGAAATAATGCACCCAGATCCAACTCAATTGAACTTAGCGATCTGGCTCCTGAAATCCTAGAATTTGGGTACTTAGATCTACCCCCAAATTGCATGGAGATAATTAAACAAGCGAGACGTCCAACCACCAGAGCATGTTATGCAGCTAAGTGGAAGAGGTTTGCTATACACTGTACTAATAACAATATCAACCCTCTGGACGTATCAACAAAGGAGATTATTTGCTACTTATTACACTTACAGCAATGTAATCTAGCATACACATCTATCAGAGTACATCTAGCAGCTATAGCAGCGTACCTACAAAACAGGCAACACATATCACTGTTCAGAGTACCAGCGATAAAAGCATTCATGGAAGGCCTTAAAAGAGTCATTCCACCAAGATTACCACCTTCCCCAGTCTGGAACCTCAACGTAGTACTCACCAGACTAATGGGGCCACCCTTCGAACCTATGCATAGGTGCGAAATACAATTTCTTACATGGAAGGTGGCTTTCCTTATAGCCATTACCTCACTCAGGAGAGTAAGTGAATTACAGGCATTGACAATACAAGAACCATTCCTACAGTTACACCAGAATAAAGTGGTTCTTAGAACAAACCCAAAGTTCTTGCCTAAAGTAATTTCAGCATTCCACATCAATCAGCCAGTGGAATTACCAGTCTTCTTTCCAAAGCCACAGACGGTGGCAGAAAGGGCTCTACATACACTAGATGTCAAAAGAGCCATTTTGTACTACATAGAAAGAACACAAAACTTCAGGAAAACTAAACAACTATTTGTAGCATTTTCCCCAACACATAAGGGCAATCCTATCTCTAAAGCAGGATCGCTAGATGGATTGTAAGATGTATACAAATATGTTACATTAAAGCAAAGAGAACATTAACTGTTCCTCCTAGAGCTCATTCTACACGAAAACTAGGAGCATCTATGGCATTCTTAGGGAACATTCCCCTAGATGACATATGTAGAGCAGCAACTTGGTCTACACCACATACATTCACAAAGCACTACTGTGTTGATGTACAGGCTGCACAACAAGCCAGAGTGGGCCAAGCTGTATTAAAAACTCTATTTCAAACAGTTGCGACAGACACTGGTGACCACCGCTAGGGAGGTAACTGCTTTACAATCTATTCATAAATGTACCATCTGCAGCCCATATGCCTCGAACGGAATATGCTACTTACCAGTATGCATCTGTTCTTGGCATAGAGGGCTGCAGAGTGGTACATGCCCTCCCGGCCTCCCCGGAAACCTGTGTCTGTCCCAACATTATCTTATTTAGATACACTTACATGGGCATATCTTTATGTACTATACTACACTACTCCATCTAACCCTACTATGGCAAAACAATCTAAGGATGGAGCCGATGCCCATGCGCGCTAACACCGAGAGGAGGAGTCATCTATGACGACAAAGACTTCTCCAGAAGAAAAACAAAGTGCAATCATCCGAGCCCAACACCAGATGGCGATCTATTCATAAATGTACCACTCTGCAGCCCTCTATGCCAAGAACAGATGCATACTGGTAAGTAGCATATTCCTTACATGGCGCAGACAGTACAAGCCTCCAAAGCATCCCCATCAGACTTCCTGCCTGTGGATGTGGACATTCAGTGGACTACTCATTGCCCCCCTTAGCTGATACGGAGCCCCCAAACCTCCCAACCCCTAACATCCCCGCCCCCCCAAAAAAAAAAGGAACCCAGCAACACAAGCCCCAACAGTGTAAGCAAAAAGAGTGAGCTCTCCTCCCCCCCCAACCCAGAGCGACCCCAAAAACACAGCATAACAGTACAAGAAAAGAGAGCACATAACAGTTCGTGCAACAGGCCTCGAAGGCAGGGGGACATGGCACCCTCCTCCAGTCATCCAGTTCCCGATACAGGACTCCCTTCCAGACAGGGACAGAGAAACACCAGTCAGTTACCTCTTACGGGCCGGTCCCTCCGGCGTCAGCTACCAGCCCCCTTAGGGCCTCATGTAGAATCCGTGCCACAAGTGCCTACCGTGGCATCCGTTACCAGGGCCACAGAGGCGACTGCAAGCCCTCTTTCCTGCAAGCTCGCGGACAGGTCGGGCCTCACAACTGACGCAGGTTTGCCAACTGTCTGCCATTCCGCGGAACGCCGTCTTCGCCTGCCGGGAGAACCGCCGTCGCTAGACGAGGAGGTGGGCCTCTCCAACCCCAGTATGTCCATGGTCGCTTCCAAGGATCGGGCTTGAATCAGTTTATTCTTCCACCTGAAGACAAGTCTGAATGGGTGTCCCCAGGAATAGGGTACACCTTGCTCCCGCAGGAAGTTGGTGACTGGTTTAAATTCCCTCCGTTTCACCAGGGTAGAGGCTGCAAGGTACTGGAAGAGCAAAGGGCGATGGTCACGGAACTGAAGGAGATTAAAGTTGCGTGCCTTCCGCAAGATCCTTTCTTTAAACTGAAAATCATGTACACAAACTATCAGGAGGTGGGGCCCCGTGGAAGCCCAACTCGATGCACTCGATCCATTTGTATGTTCTGCATGTCGTCCTCATTCAGGATATGTTTGAAGAGAGCTTCCACATAGTCCTGTAGGTCCGACCCCACCCCCTTCCACGGTACCGCCCGAATACTAATGTTATTGCGGCGGGACCTATTCTCTAAGTCCTCGGTATGGGCCTGCAGGTCTAGATTCTGCTCTGTCAGGCGGATCATGTCTTGCTGGAGTCGATGTATGTCCTCCGCTGTACCCAGATCATGCTCCTCCAGTGTCGCAACTCGCTCTCCCACTCCATCCACGTCCCGCCGCACCTCGCGGAGATCCGATGCCAGTTGGGAAAGCAATTCCGCAATGTCCTCTTTGATGGCAGTGAACAGCTCTATCATGAAGGCCTTGGTCGCGGGCTCCTCAGTATCGCCCCGCTGCGGGGACTTGTCTGTCCCCGGCGAGGCAGGCTGTGTTGCGACCTTGGTCGTCCCCTCTTTCGCGGGCTTATCTTTCTTTAGCCTGGTCATCGCCATAGTGTCCTCCGCGTAGGCCTGTCAGCAAGCCGCAAGGACTAGGAAGGGAGCACTCGCTTAAGTCCAGTTCCCCCCCACAAACCCCACTTCCACTAAGACCCACTTCCACAGCTACCACTAAGAGCCAAGCCTTCACCCAGCAGGCAGCACCGAACAGCCCCGCAGTCTCGAGGTAGACTTCAGCCCCTCAGGCCCAGTACCGCCTGTTATCGGAGTGTGCCCTGCCAGCTGAAGACACTCGTCGCGGCCGAAAGCGGTAGATATCCTCAAGCCCCTGGGCGCTTCTGCTATCAGGGCCTAGGCACTGTTGAGTGTGGAGCCAATAGCGTGGGGGAGGGGCACTCTTTCTTTAGCCTGGGCATCTCCATAACGCCCTCCGAGCGTCCTCTCCAGTACAGTTCCACCCCGCGCGTCGCACTCCCACTGAGGCCCTTATCCACAGCAACCAACTAGGTTCAAACCTCTTCCTTTCAGGCTGCACCCAACAGCTCTGGAGTGTCACGGTAGCCTCAGCCCTTATGCCCAACTCAGTCTGCTCTCCAGCGTGTGCTCTGCGAGTTAAAGTCACGCGCCGTGGGAGAAGGCGGTGAATATCTTCACTCCCCTGGGCGCTACTGCCATCCGGGCCTAGGCCTTTGTAAATGCAGCGTCAGGAGCGCGTGGGAGGTGCGCCTCCGTCTCCCCCAGGCCTCCCCAGGCTGCCTGCCACTACCGCAACAACAATCGGGGGGGACCAGCAACAGACACAGCTCCCTCATCCCGTTCCACCCTAGAAAGCTGTATAGGCACCGTCCCCCGAAATGCGGACCGCTACTCAGGTACCCCTCTCTCTCTCCTCCTCACCTCCACTGGTACGCTGACTCACGGCCGGGAGAGCCTCTCCGCCGGCGGGCGTCAGGCCTCCCTAGGCTGCAACTCGTGGTGGTGCGCGCCTCCTCTCCAGACTCTCCAGCCGCACTCCACCCTTCCTGCTGGGGAGGGCCGGGCACTGCTCGCAGAGCTCCGGTGCCTGTCTCGCTGCTCGCCTCCCCGCCGCCGATCTCTGGGCCGCCAGCCACTGCCACCTCCCGCTAGGCCTCTCACCAGGCTCCTCTGAACTCCGGCTCTGCGTGGCGTATGTGTCCGCAGGCCTTCCCGCTCCGGCGACTACTGGGATGCTCACAGGTACAGGACACCGCCACCGCTGGGTAGTAACGCCGCAGCTCTCCTCCGCTCCGCACTTGGTTCTGGCTCGGGCCTCTTCACTCTCCCGGGCCTCGACGCCTGCCCCCACTATTCCTCACGGCCGGATCGCCGAGCAATGCCGGCCACACACGGATGCTCCCCCCGCTGGACAGCTCAGGGCCGCAGGACACAGCCGATCCAGCAGTCGGGCAGACTCACAGCGTCGCGGCCTCACTCTCGACCTCCCCCGCAGCTGGGCCCAGGCCTCTACACAGGCTCCTCATGGACTTAGGCCGCGCGCCCGATTACAGCTGTTCTTCGTTCCGTTTCCGCAAAATGGGGCCCCAAACCACCTCAGAGCGACACCGAGGCACCGGGCACTGCAAATTCGTGCTGGGATGGACACCGAAGAGGGCGCTAATCAATGCGGTAAAACTTGCGGCGCCGGAGGGACTGAGAAGCACGTCCTACTCCGCCGCCATCTTGGCCACGCCCCCTTGGCCTGGTTTTTAGTCCTTTTTCGACACCTTTGGTGTCGCCGGAACAGTGTGCAATGCCTTCGGGTTTTAAGTCTTGTGAAGCCGGTGTGCGTCAGATGTCTGGCACTGACCCGCACCTCATCTATATGTGGTGCCTCGGCATGCAGCAAATTGTATTAAATATTTTGTGTGTGTTCGCGCGTGCATCCTCGACCCTTTGGGACTTGGTTGAGAACCTTCTCCCTTCTGTTCCAGAGGAGCCGTGGTCTCAGTTGCTTTGGCTTCTGCTCGATGGCAGGGGAATGGCACAATTTTTGCTCCGTTCTTCCCTTTGTTGCCACTGACTCTGTGGGACGAGCTCTTGCTCGATCTGTGGCTTTCCGCCGCCATGCATGGCCGCGCGACAGTCATTTCCAGGATAATATTCGGGATGTCCTCGCGGATCTACCGTTTAATGGTGTGGACCTTTTTGATCGCCGCACGGATTCGGCAGTCTCCCAGCTCTTGTCCGGGTTGCAATAAATCTTGCACAATTCTCTGCTTTATTATACTAAACATATATAACACACAGGTATAGTAGGTTGCCCGGTTGATGCCACGGCTGTTAAGCCATCTCTGATTTGTTAAACTTCAGCCGTCTGGCGGGTTTAATCTTCTTTTCAGTCCTCTGACTGTGTGTTTTGCCCTAGAGGATCCCCTTATCAGGGGTTGACACTTACCCTAAGTGGGGTATTTATAGGCTATTCAGTGACTGCCTTATCCTTGGTACGCTCCTATGGAGTTTCTCGCCACAATCTTTCTATGGGCTTCTTTTTTGTGCCGTTCTGCGATCCTGACGTTAGCATCGCTCCATTGCACCTCTGGTGCAATTGGCTCTGGTAATCTTTCCCTGCCACGGAATGGGTTCCTTACCGTATGGCTTCTGCCTCGCCTGTATTCACAGGGGTGTTTTTCAGCATCACTGTGATCCTCTTGCCCTTGATGGCTGGTCTTTTTTTGCCAGTCACTATTTTAGGGCCTTGTTCTGTTCAGTTCAGGCGCAGTTCTCACCACTGTCGCCTTATACTCTTTTTGCGCCAAGATACACCCATTGTGTGGTACGCTTCTTAGTGTTGGTGCAACCTGGGAATGCACCCTGGTATGATTGGTATCATATGGTGTTTGCATTGAATCTTCCCCTTCTGTAGTGATCGTTCTCCCCTCCCCTTTAAGGGCTGGGGTAACCAACATTTTCGTACTTCAGCCCTTACTGGTCTTGTCTTTCAAGGTGGCAATTTTGCTCTCTACTGTATTGTGCCCTCGTTTTCGGGGCACTTTCCCAACAGGAATTTTTACACATTCCCTGCTGATTTCCGCACAGGTGTTTTACACACTTCTGCTTGGATTCCTGCTGTACCACTCTCCAGGGGATTGTCCTCTTAGGATACTCACTTCTTGAGTCCTTGGACCCTTCGTTTGGTCCTGACTGTTTCCAACTGTCGTGTCTAGCTCCATCTCTCTCTCTCTCTTGCGCGGGACCCTTGCTCCTCCCGGGTGAAGGACTAATGTGGCTTACTAGTCTGGACATTGTTCTGTCCTCGTCTGCTTCATCATGACTGTTGGTACTTTACGCGTCCTCTGTGTAGCACTTCATTTTTGGGCATATTTCTTTGCCTCTATATCTGTTGTGTTGTTACACAGGAAAATAGTGCTGTCAACGTACCTTCATTCTGTGTCCGAGGTCATTGACCCGGTCTGCTCGCCTAAGTGCTCTTATGTGGCTGTCCAGCTTGCTTGGTGCCCCTTTTTTCCGTTTGCCTTCTTGCTATTGCGTCTCTCGCATCTGGGCTGCTCACGCAACCCTACAGGAGGGTTCTTGTTCTACTTCGTGTGCTTCTACCGTCCGCACGGTATGCTTCAGTTTCGTCCAGTCTTCCACTTGACTATCATTCTTACTGTAGTCCTTTTTTAGGTGCTTCTGCGGGTTGCCGTCAGCCCTTTCACATGCCTCATAACAGAGTGACTCTCCAGCGGCATCTCTTCTGTTTCTACTACTACTGACACTTTATGTTCATGGATCGGTATCCTGCCAATACTGTCATATTTGGCTGGTACAAGATTCAACAGTGTTCTTTCCACTGTTGTGCATACTGGACCGGTATGTGTAGATTCTGTCGTTCCAGTTGTCTTTCCTTTGGGTTTCATTTACGGTCAGCACGTCGGATGCTGCGGATCCATCAATCCCTGGGTTCAGTTCCATTTCTTGTGAAGTCATTAACTTTTCCTTTCACACAGACATGTCTAGAATGTTTTCCTCCTCTCACCCGGTATACATACGGGGGTTTCATGCTGTTCTTTGACGGCTTGCGATACCTTTGCCTCCCAATGTTTTTCGCTCTTTCTGGGCTTCATGGTCTGGTGTGGCTGCACTGGTTGCGGTCCCCACCGTGGGTCGTCCCCCTGTTGACAGCTATGTTGCCTCGGCAACTTAATGGGGTTCAGTCGCAGACCTGCCTCTATGCGTATGGCTCTGGTATCTATTCTAAGTTAAGGAATCTGCGGCTAGACATCTCTATCAGATGAACGAGCTACTTACCTTCGGGGCCGATGTATGTGGTAGAGACATAGTCTAGCTGCAGATTCCTTAACACCTGCCGGTCCTTCCCGTTCTGCGAGGACCTTTTCAGGTTGGGCTTTCTATACTCTGGATGGCTTGTCCTTTGGCAGGGTAACATTTTCTTTTCATTCCGAAACAGAATGCTTCATCTAGTTTCATTGCTACTCCGCCCATTCTCGGGACTAGGCGGTATGCTCATATGTCATGTGTTCTTTCCAGCCCTCGGCCTGGATTGTGCGGTGTGAAATCTTTCATGTTTTTTCACTCCACCCCGCTCTCCCCTTCTCCAGCGCCGTGGGGTCTTTTACCACCCATGTGACCCATTGGTTTAAGTCTATTGGCTCTGCCACATTGTATGGGTCACTTATTGGGGTTAGTACGTCTCTTTCTAGTGCTGTCTTGTGGTGACTTATCCTTAATCCTGTGTACCGGACTTGTTGTCCTTCATGGTTATACATTATGCGATGAGATGAGATGGGCCGGAAGTTCTTGACGTCCTTGGGGTCCGCCTTGGGCTTCTTGAGAAGGACGTTGATCTAGGCGTGCCTCCAGCTTTCCGGGAAGGTAGCTGTCTTGAAGGAGATGTTGATGACCTTCCGTAGTTGGGGTGCGATGGCTGCGTCTGCTTTGTTGAATACGTGGTGTGGGCAGGTGTCTGATGGTGCTCCTGAGTGGATGGAGTTCATGATCTTGCGTGTCTCTTCGTCGTTGACGTTGGTCTAGGTGGTCAGACCGTTGGTGCAGGTGGGGTTCGTCGGGCGGGTAGGAGCTGGCGATGTCGGGGTGGTTGAGGTGTTGAAGCTGTCGTGGATGTCTATAATCTTGCGGTGGAAGAAGGTGGCCAGCGAGTCGCACAGTTCTTGTGAGGACGGAATGTCGTTGGCGCTGGGGTTGGATAGTTCCTTCACGATGCTGAAGAGCTCTTTGCTGTCGTGTGTGTTGCTGACCAGGCGGGTTTTGAAGGAGGATCTCTTGGCCAGTTTGATGAGGTGGTGGTGTCTGCCGGTGGCGTCCTTGTGGGCTGCGTGGCTGTCCGGTGTTCGTTCCTGGAGCCTTTTCTTCTCTAGTTTCCGGCATGCTCGTTTGGAGGTCTGGAGCTCTCCGGTGATCCAGGTGGCTTTCTTCTGGTGCGGCTGTTGGAGGGTTTCTTGAACGGAGCGAGTGTGTTGGCACAGTCGTTGATCCATTGTCTGAAGTTGCTGGCGGCGGCGTCTGGGTCGGTAGGGTCAGTGGGTGGGTTCTGGGCGAGGGTGGTGGTTAGCTGATCTTCAGTGACTCTGCTCCAGCAGTGGTGGGCCAGCTGTTGGGTGCAGTGGTGCATGGTGGGTTTCTTGAAGGTAAAATGGACGCAGCGGTGGTCGGTCCAGTGGGGTTCGGTGGTGTGGTCGAAGGCGACGTGAGTGCTTGTGGAGAAGATGGGGTCAAGCGTGTGGCCGGCGGCGTTGGTTGGTGCTGTGACAAGTTGTTTGAGGCCGAGGTTGGCAAGATTGTCGATCAGGATGGCAGAGTTGGCGTCGTTGTTCTCGAGGTGGAAGTTCAGGTCCCCGAGGAGGATGTAGTCCGTGGAGGCGAGTGCGTGGGTGCTCGCGAGGTCGGCGATGTAGTCGCTGAACTGAGCCTGGGTGGACTGTAGACGAGTGTTCCTCTGAGGGTGGTGTTGGGGCAAGTGTGGATCCGGAAGTGTAGGTGTTCGGCGGTACTGAGGGTGTCATCTCAGTGGGTGGAGACCTTGAGGGTGGACTTGTGGACGATCCAATTGAGCTTCATCCTCCCCCACTGCAGCTGGCTGCCCTACTCGCTATCCTCTGGCCCCACTGGGTTCATGACAGCCCAGTGGCACACCAGGGGGCCCCAAACATAGGTGTGTGGCAGCTGGAAGTGCCTGGGGTTGGTGACTAGTGAGGCACTTGCGCCGTCTGCATCCTTACAGCATGGTGGCACATTACTGAGCACACTGTTGTTAGCATTACCATCAAGCATTTCGTGAGGTGAGAGGTATCTCCCCCACTTGCACCCTGCTTGATTCCCACTGTGGGTGACCATGCTGATGTACCGTTCTCTGTTTTTTGTGTGCAACCCATGGCAATTGCATGTACGTGGGGCCTAGGGGCTGGAGAATAACGGAGATCAGAGCCCACAGTATCAGGTCCTAGAGGCACTGGTCAGTTATTCATGGTCACCCAACAGTGAATCTCCAGTAGTAGTGGCAGCAAATTGGATTTCGAGAATAGGCAATTAATGCTCCAGGCAGTCAGGGAAGTCACCTTACTGTCTGAAGCCCAATATCCCCAGCGACAGCAGTACTGTGCAGGAGAACTGGACGTGCTGCTGCAGGTGGAGCTCACCAGGCTGCAAAGTATCCATTAGGCTCCAGCTCACAACCTACAGCAAAAGTCACAGTCCTAATGGTTTGACCTCCATACTATCCAACTCGGGTCACCACTATACACATTACAGGTGGCGCTCCTCCAGGGGCTCAGGGTTTCCATACTCCAGCCGGAGAATCCCAGTTCAAAGCGAAAGAAAGAATAAGCCGCAGCTGCTGATTCCCAGGACAGATGGAAAGAAAGACGAACCCAGCTGGTTTCACTCCCGCCCCAACTGCAAGTCTTGTAAGAGTCTCACCTATTCTGCGGCTCCTCGGTCACCATTGCGGGGCCGTTTAATGACCTGGGAAAAAGCGGGCTCGGAACACCCCCTATAACCTCCTTAGGCTAGGCCGGCAAAGGCCAAGCGTGTCGGGGAGGGACTTTGCGTGGTCTAAAAGTCCCCAGTCAAATGCACCTTTGGCCATGCCATGGCCAGTTCTCCTGTTCAGGTTGCACCCGGCAAGGCTCCGTCTTCTCTTATTGGGTTTGCGGCCTTAGCTAACTACGTGGGTCGCCATATTGTCAATTTTCGGGCACTGCATCCAATTGAGCTTCGTCTTCCACCACTGCAGCTGGCTGCCCGACTCGCTATCCTCTGGCCCCACTGGGTTCATGACAGCCCAGTGGCACACCAGGGGGCCCCAAACTTAGGTGTGTGGCAGCTGGAAGGGCCGGGGGTTGGCGACTAGTGAGGCACTTGGACCGTCCACATCCTTACAGCATGGTGGCACATTACTGAGCACACTGTTGTTAGCATTACCATCAAGCATTTCGTTTGTCCTAGTCTTCTACCTATTACACATATTTCTTCAAATATTAAATGCAGTAATGTTTACATGCAGTCATACCTGCCTTGCCTGAAAACATACAAAAGAAGCCCTGCCACACACGATAAAACAGTGACTAATTATGTCCCTAGGACCTATACATAGTCATTTGTTCCTTCAGAATTATATCGGACTCTGGGACGTTCCACAAAACTCTGTGAATGAATAGAAATTCTAGCACTAACCTTGATCTTGCAGTTGTTTATCCTTACATCAATGGGTATAAATATGTTAATACATTGTAAAGACATGATAGTCACAAGATAGCTTTTACTCTCTCCAAGTCTTGTTTAGATTGTTCTAACGATAGCAGTTTGATTATGCTCTTTGTGCAGGTGAAAGATGCTGCATACTTCTATAAAAGGATCCAGGACCTTAAATCAGCTGCCAGATGTTTTGATCAAATACAAGAATTTGAGCTAGCACTGAATATGTATTGCCAGGAGAAAATGTATGAAGAAGCTGCTCATGCCCTTGAAAGGTAGATTGTTTTATCTATTTAAGTAAACTTCTCAGGATGCTAACTTTTTGATTTCATCACCACATAAGTCAAATATATCCCGTTGGGTGTATGATATTGCTTAAATATTTGTGCTAGAAGATTTTTTTTATTGTACTATGTTTCATGTTTTTGTCGAGGAAATGTTATTTCAGATTTTACCAATGTAGTTAATCCATTGCCTTTACTTACATGTACACCCAAGATTGGTTCAACATTTATGGCATTAAAACAAATCCTGTTCTAAGACATCCATCAAGCACCCAAGCATTTTGTCGAGGCTGACTCATTCATCTGAAAGAAACAGGTTAGTATTAGATTCCTTACCTTAGAATATCCCCAGGCATCAGTCTGGATCCGGAAATTTTTGCGTAGCAGTACACCTGCGCGCCAGTTGGCGTTGTCTGCGGCTCCGTCGTCGTTGGCGCCGGGATGATGTCGCCGGAGTACTTAGACGCTGCCCTCGCGCGCTGACGTCAGTTCTTCTTTTTTCTGCGCCAGCAAGCGCAGATCCGGAAAAAGTGGTACCCTTTAGTCATTTTTTGACTAAACTTTTTCAATCCTTTTTGATCTATTTTTCGAGTCGAGCGACTCCATCGGTGCCAGTAGGGATGCCCGGGTTCAAACCCTGTGCCGACTGCAACCGACTGATGTCGGTTACCGACCCCCATCGCCGGTGCCTGTATTGCTTAGGGGCCGACCACGATGACAAGTCATGCTCCGACTGCCGGGCCTTGCACGTCGAAAGCTAGGCTGGAGCTGTCCCGTAAGCACCTCGAGATCCGGCAGTCCACCCCGCGCTGCTCGAGGTCCCGGTCCGAGAGGAGGTCGAGGGACCGGTCGCGGGGCCGGAGTCATCACAGCTCGGCGAGTCAACACCACTCGTCAGGCTCCTAGTCCTCAGGTAAGAGGCACTAGAAGTCGAAGAGGCGACATCGCTCTTCTGACTCCCCCCGACGCTCACGTGACGCGGCTGGGGGTTCAGGCGACACCACCCACGCGGCTCTGCCGGAGCCACAGACGTCGCGACCTGCTCCATACCCGCCGGTCCCTGGGCAGAACGCGACGCCGGAGGAGATCGATGCCTTCCTCCTGGCCATGAGGTCGCTCGCTCCTCCGTCGGGTTCCGCGGCGCCATTGGGCTCTGCGGTCCCCACTGGGAGTCCAAGAGGGCCGGGTGCTTTGGCCGATGTCCAGAACACCTTCATGGACAATGCCGTTCGATGGCAGCCACCTCTTCGGTGGCAAGGCAGATAGTGCGCTTGAACACTTCAAGGACTCCCGGGCTACGGCCAAGTCCTTGGGCGTGTCGGCCCCGCGTCAGCAGACTTCTGCCTTTCGTGGCCAAGGAAGGGGTGCCCCCACACGTCCTGCCAGCCATGGGCCGCAGACTAACATCCAGCGCGGCGGCGGACGTGGTAACCGCCGTGGCGGTAACAGGGGACAACAGCGAGGCCAGTCCACATCCACCCCCGCAGCATCCGCCTCAAAACCCTCCTAGTCCGAGCTTTCAGGCCCATTTTACGCCAGTGGGGGGCAGGGTTCGCCATCACCTCCTCCACTGGCGCTCCATCACATCGGACAGGTGGGTGCTGCAAATCGTCCGAAGGGGTTACTCCCTCCCCTTCGAGACGACCCCTCCAGCCATGCCACCGCAGTACTACCGCGTGTCGGGGGATCACTTGAAACTTCTCCAAGAGGAAGTTACGGCCCTCTTGGCCAAGGGGGCCGTCGAGCGCGTTCCTGGGCCGGAAGTAGGGTGTGGTTGTTACTCCCACTACTTTCTGGTTCCCAAGAAGGGCAAAGGGGGCCTACGTCCTATCTTGGACCTGCGGAATGTCAACGGCTTCCTCCCGAAGGAGAAGTTCAAGATGCTGACTCTGGTCTTAGCTTCCCTGGACCCGGGAGACTGGATGGCAGCGTTGGACTTGCAGGACGCATATTTTCACATCCCCGTCCTGCCGGCCCACCGAAGTTACCTGCGGTTCACGGTAAGCCACGAGCACTTTGTTTACCGTGCTCCCCTTCGGCCTTACCAGCGCCTCTCGGTGTTCACAAAAGTGATGGCGGTGGTCGCAGCTCATCTGCGCAGATTAGGGGTGTCGGTCTTTCCCAATCTCGACGACTGGCTGTTAAAGGCGGGCTCGCCCCAGACAGTCGTCAGCCACCTCCAGACTACGGCCGATCTCCTGCACTTGCTGGGGTTCTCCATCAACGTGCCGAAGTCACACCTGTGCCCCTCTCAAAAGCTCCTTTTCATCGGAGGGGTTCTGGACTCGGCGCAGTTTCGGGTTTATCCTCCTGAACAGCGGGTTCGGGATATTCAGGCTCTGATTCCAATCGTTCAGCCTTTATCCCGAGTCTCGGTCAGGTTGAGGCTGCGCCTTCTGGGGCTGATGGCCTCCTGCATCCTTCATTCATATCTATAGCATAGATCGCCGCCTAGTGTTGGGTCCGGATTGTGGAAAAGTAAATTTTGCCATGTTCTGTGTCCCTACGAGTCATCCATCATATGTTATCTGTGCATGATTAATATGCATATGTATTCCCTATGTTCGATTAAAGACGCAATTACAGTTGTGTCCACCTCTAGTATGCCAGTTTCCAGTTCTCGTGAATGCTACGAATATCAGGCCCATGTGAAGTTACGTTGCCACGTTTCTCAGTGTGCACGTTATTCCATTGTAAAGTTCCCGTTTCTAGGCCTCAGAAGGGCCTGGACACCAGATTCAGCTCCTGTCTCCTGTCTCCTGAAGCCTCGCTGAGGAGCGATACAGCCCCCACCTGTATCCTCGACCCTTCACTTACTTCCTGCCTCGCAGTGCCCGGCTCAGCCTGGCTCTGCCTCTGAGTCTGCCAAGAGTATGTTATGATTCCAGTTATCAGTTCAGTCCTCCTTCTCTGCATTCCTAAGCTACTGAACTGCATCAATAGTTTCCGTCATTGTCTAGCCTTTACGTCTCCATGTAAGAGAAATACTGCATTTAATGGTCATTTAATATTCTTCGTCACGCACTACATGTAGAATAATGCATGCTCCAGTCTTAGAGTCCGTTAGCCTCTCCCCTCCTGACTCTTAGTTCATATCAACATGTTCTCAAACATCAGATACTAGATACTGTTTAGGTACATGTCGCCCTGACTCTCCAGACTTCAGTCTCTGCTCCTAGCACAAAGTTCATAGCCCCCAGCTTCTCCTAGTAACACGTCATTGCCAGTTTGCGCGCACCACCAGGTTAGAGGTCCCGGCTCCTTAGGTAGCCCCCTCCATGTTTCCGCCCCATTTATGACATATTCTGTTACGTTTGCATCACATGTCTATGTATACGCCTCTGTTACACCCATCTTTCACCCTTATCTTTCGCGACTGCTATTGACCACACCCACTGCTCCGCCTATCATATGTATTGTAATGCAACTGTTTTAGTATATATGATCGTGTATTATTATTAAATGTTAGCGCGCTCATCCCAGATCCAGCCCCGGCAGCTGCCGGGCTCTGCCATCCTATTCAGGTTGTCCTGTTCCTGTCCTTTATGCTGTAATAAACCTGCAAACTCCTACTACCTCGAATCTTGACTCTTATTTATTGAGCTATCTGTTATTGCTATGCCTAGTCAAACCTAGATCCGGTATTATTTATTTATATACCACATAATGGCGCCCGAACAGGGACTTGCCCTTTCCACACGCGCCGGTGAAGCCACGCCGGCCCCCTGACCCTCTGCAGCCGTGACGGAACCATACCGTGCACGTGCAGATATTTCTGCTTCAAGTATCCCTCAGGCCCACGGAGGAGACGGAGGAGGCGGTCCAGCATCCAGACGAGGCGGTGGAGGAACGCGGCGAGTCCCGACCAGAGCCCAAGCCGAGAGTCCAAGGTCCGAGGTATCCGGAGGCCCACCCGTAACAGAAGTCCGAAGTTCGTCCGTCCGGCGTCGAAGCAGTCCAGTCCAGTCCGAGGCCTTCCGTTCTTGCTGCCCGGTGAGTACCGTTGCTGGGGTAGTATCTAGACAGGGTCAATCTAATTGACTCTGGTCCGTGGGTTGGTGGTACACAGACCCACAAACGAAGTGTCCACTTCGGTGGATGCGGGTCCTGATGTGTCTCTGTATGAGACCGGTAAGTTTCGTACTGTTTCAGCAGTGCATCTAGTTTCTGTTCCAGTCAGTTCTGTTCTCGAGAAAATTCATGTATTCTGTTTTCCGTATTCCAGGTAGTATTCTGTTCGAACTGTTATTCTGAATGTTATTAATGTATTTTAATGTCGTGGTATGAGTGCGAAGTGATTCTCGTGTTCATTGTGTATTGTATTGTGTCCAGATTATAGTTCAGTCATGCCACTCTTTTCAAAACTGAGTCAGTTAAAAACCAGAAAAGGTCTACTAGAAGCAGCAGTTCCTGTCCCTCCTAGGGACAGTCCAGGTCATTTTATGTATCAGAAGCATGGCATAAGCGCCATACTATATCTAGATTTATGGGTAGAGTATACCAAACAGTTAGAAGAAAAGTATAGATGGCCCGTATCGGGTACATGGGATGCCGAGTGCATCATGAGAGTAGAAGAAGCATTATGGAAAAAGAAAGCCAGACAGTCACAGAAAGATGCCATCGAGTTATGGCGCAAAGAATCTCATAGAAGAACCGAAAAAGAAATCAGAAAGTCAGAATTAAGTAGAGAATCCTTGGAACGAGCCCAGGAAAGGGAACTAATCGAGATTGGTGAACGAGTTAAAACTGAACAGTCAGACAGACAGAGGCACGCACTTATTAAGGGTATGTATCCTCTTCTTGCCGAGGGCTTGCCAAAAGCGACCCCGGAGGCATCCAGTAATTTCCCGCCACCATTAGTTCCGACCAAGCTACGTCACAAACCGACCGCAGCTGATATTTTCATTTCGTCCTATTTGGACGACACAGTCCCAGAATATGCAAATCCTGCTCCGCCAGTCCCTGTAAATCAGGCACTTCCCGCTCCTCCAGACACCGGAGTACCTGTTACGGTACCCCCGGTCCAGCCCGCTATACAAGTCCAGCCTGCATTTCCATTTCCCACTCTGCCAGGACGAAGAGCATCAGTAGACGACTCTAGTTTAGGGGCCGCAGGGGGAGGTACTCCTCAAACCCCGCCGCCACACAAGCGTTTAACGTTAGCCGAATTACATGCACAAGCATCACAGCGTACGCCCAGGCATCAGTCTGTTGCAGAAATAAGAAAAGCCCTTAATGAATGTGGCTATGATCCAGTCCCAGGCGAGGATAGTATGGTTTTATATTCATTACGCGTAAGAAAGGTGACCGAGTATCTAGTCACCCTACCAGATATGAAAGAAGATCTAGACAGAATATATCGTTTCATCCGTACCGGGAATGATCCAGAAAGTATTAGTGATGTCATGTGCCAAAGAAAAGCTGAAGTCCAGCTCATGCTATTAAAGTTTCTGATTAATTGTCTAATACGAGAACAAGATTATCCGACCAAAGATCAAGCCGAAATGAGAACCCTGACAAAGTGGAGTGATAATATAGCCGAGGGTAAGCACAGAACCATCAGTAGTATAGAGAGTATGTATAAGAAGATTCGTAAAGAAATAATAAGGATACACGAACAACGTAAAGCAGCACAAGTAAGCGAGAAAGAAAGTAACTCTGATACTGAAGAGGTAGAGGACGAGAATCCCGACAGAATAGCGTATGTAGGAAAATCTAGATTTCCAGATCGCCATTTGCGCCTAGAACACAAGTCAATTTTTCATCATCCAGCACCAGAACCAGGTTCTCTGGAACAAGTATTTCAAGCTACCGATCACATTCTGAAATCACGAATCGGTTATAGTGAGTTAAGTACTATGCATGAACAAGAACTAGTCCGATCAGCAGTCCGATGGATTACTGATTCTACCACTTTTCCAGACGAAATAGTGGCACAAATGTTTCTGAAATTGCCCCCAGCCGAGCAACGACTGGCGGGTATGTATATGATCCAGCACCTCATTACATTGTATGAGGGTCAACATTCTGATCCAGGTCCGTTACACGATGTCCTGAACGAGTTACTCCAGTACAAATGGAAAGGTTTAGGTACCGATTTGATTAGGGTCATTCTAGAACAGCGCCACAAATATAGTATGTTTTTGAACCCGCATTTTGTTCATGTCTCACCCCCAGGAAGTAAACCCTTTTACATAGACAGACAGAATCCGTTACGAGAAGTGCATCCAGTTAAGACAGAGGGTGGTGAAATGCAACGAGTGTTTGTTTACACCCCGATCACAAAGATGGAACTCTTAGAGATGAAAAAATTAATTCCCTGTCATGATAAAGATCCAGCAGGGTTCCACCGAGAATTAAAAGACATGCTCCGTATGGGAGAATACACGTATCCAGATATCATTAAAATGTTAAAAGTCTTGTTGCCCGCAGGGGTATATGAGAAACTCAAGGAAAAAGAATGGGAGGTGGGAGAGAAAAAGATCGATTGGGCAGTTCTAGAAGCTGAAGACAAGACACGAGTACCAGGTACCGGTCTTGGAGATAAATGTAAAGAATTACCAGAATTGTTAATACAAGTTTTACCCAGATTATTGACAACTAGAAAGGAAGACTGGGATGCAATCTCAGCCTGTAAACAGAAACAAGACGAAGATATTAGTGATTATTATTCCAGATTTGAGAAATGTTTTACCATAAACAGTGGCCTCAAGACAAGTAGTGAGTCATACCCTCATCTTTTTGTTACTAAATTAGTCGAGAATTCAAGTCCGCAAATTAAAAACCGAGTTTTGAAAGTCGAAAGTACCTGGCAAGCTAATACCCCGTCCCAAATGTTACAGATGCTTCAATATCACCAGAATAGAATCAGAGAAGAACAAGAACACGAAAGGAAACGTATGAAAGACACGAAAATGAAAGTACTAGTTGCACAATCCGTTCCTCAAGACAGTCAGAAGAGGGGTCCGAATCAAGCCAGTCATCCTGCAGCTCCCGTTAAAGGAAACTGCAATTATTGTAAACAGCCAGGTCATTTTATAAACGAGTGTGCAGTTCTGAAACACAACATAGCTACCGGTAAGACTAAAGAAAGACCACGTCCGCCGAGACAAGAACAAGTTTCACAGACTCCTCAGCCACAGAATGCACCACAGACAGTTACAGCACCGCAGCCTATCGCTGCAACGCAGCATGTTACACAGCAGATGTACCAGTATGCACAGTCTGAGTATCCAGAGTATCAGCCATATTCATGAAACAGCCTAGAGAGGGAGGTAGGCTTGCCTCTCATCGAGATACCTGTAGATCAAGAAGGTCCCTATGTTCATAGTCAAGTATTAGGGAAAGACAGAAAGTTTTTGATTGATACAGGGGCAAGTAGGACCACCATCAGTCACGCCGAAGTTCCAGGGGCTCCGCTCTCAGGCTCTAGAAATGTTTCCCTTGGATTTTCAGGAAAACCTATTGTAAATGAAATATCAAAGCCAGTTACTCTAGAAGTAGGTCCATTGTCCCGCACTACTGATCTGTTACTTACTAAGTCATGTCCAGAAAATCTATTAGGCATTAAAACACTGAAAGAGTTAGGTGCAGTTATATTCTGTTCTCCCGAGGGAATACGATTGTTCCTACGTGACTTCAAGGGTCACTATGTATTACGAGATTTTGATCCAAGATTGTCTAATGTTCCGCAGCATCTATGGGCGCAAGGTCCAACTGATGTTGGTTTTATGCAAATCACACCCCATCGTGTGACTCTCAAGCCAGGTGTAGTCCTGCCACGAATCAGACAGTACAGATTGCCACCTGAGGCTGTAGCAGCCTTATCCAAAATTATTGACGAGCTCATGGCTCAAGGAGTAGTTGTAGAAACTGACTCCAATGTATGCAATTCTCCGATCATTCCTGTCATGAAACGTACTGACCCAAATGCACCTCCAGTATATCGATTAGTGATTGATCTCCGAGAACTTAATAAATGTATTATTCCCCAGTATCCAGTTGTCCCAGATATCTCTTCCCTGTTGACAGCCATTGATTCCGAAGCCTCATTTTTTACTGTCATAGACCTCAAGAACGCATTTTTCAGTGTTCCCATTCATCCAGACAGCCAGTTTCTTTTCGGATTTTGTTTAAATGGAAGGAGCTATATGTTCACACGCGCTCCTCAAGGTTTCACAGAAAGTCCTAGTATTTACAGTCAAGCACTCAAGAGACAACTAGACAACATCCACATGCCAACTGACACTGCCCTGCTCCAGTATGTCGATGATCTACTGATCACAGCCCGTTCTGAATGTGCTTGCGAGCGAGCATCCCTTACAGTCTTGTATTTCCTAGCCGAGATGGGGCACAAGGTGTCCCCTTCGAAGCTTCAATTCTGTGTCCAGCAAGTGGTCTACTTAGGACACTTACTGTCCAAGAGGGGTAGGCAGTTGACACCAGACCGTATCCAGTTGATAGCGAGTCTTCCTCAGCCCAAGACCCAGAAGGAGGTACGTGCTTTTATTGGCCTCACTTCTTACTGCAGACAATGGATTCCTCAGTATGCATTTCTAGCCAAGCCACTGATACAGTTAACGACACAGGAGGCAGCCGTATCGACTGTCCTCCCTTGGACATCTGAACATACACTTAGTTTCAATGAGTTAAAGAAAGCCCTATGCCAAGCTCCAGTTCTAGCAACACCGAACTACAGTAAGCCTTTTACACTTTTCGTCACTGAACGCGAAGGTACAGCATTATCTGTTCTCACACAAGATCAAGCAGGACAATACAAGCCCTGTGCTTATTTTTCGAGCACATTAGATCCTGTAGCCCAGGCTCTGCCTGCGTGCCTCAAGTCAGTTGCAGCCACAGCACTAGCTATCAGACAAAGTGATTCCATAGTATTAGGACACTTCCTGACAGTACAAGTTCCACACTCCGTGGAAGTTCTTTTAAACCGAACACAAACTCAGCATTTGACAATTGCACGTTTAACAGGTTATGAATTGACACTGTTCCAGCCACACATAGAAATCAGACGCTGCAATGTTTTAAATCCTGCTACACTATTACCATCAGTTACTTCAAATTCTGCCACACACGACTGTGTGGAAATAGTTAACATCATGACAAAGCCAAGGCAAGATTTGACGGATATTCCATTTCCAGATCCAGACCTGACACTTTATGTGGATGGTTCATGTATGAGAACAAGTACAGGAGAACTAGTCGCCGCGTATGCAGTGACTACTGACACTGAAGTTATTGAAACACACCGCATTGACACCCTGTCTGCTCAAGCAGCGGAGCTAGTTGCTCTGACACAAGCCTGCATACACGCCAAGAACTTGAAAGTTAATATTTACACCGATTCACGTTACGCATTTGGAGTTGTACACGACTTCGGAGTGCTCTGGCAAGAGAGAGGTTTCATGACTTCTCATGGAACCAAGATTCAGCATGGTCTCCTTATTCAGGCTCTGTTAGATGCCATACATTTACCGACATCTATCGCTATCATGAAGTGCAAAGCACATACGAAAGTTACTGACATTATTTCCCAGGGTAATGATCTAGTAGATCGCACAGCCAAGCTTACAGCTCAGACACCAGACATTCCAGTAAATAAGACACCGACACACACTCCAGATCCGACTACATGTATGACAGTTAAAGACCTACTCAAGATGTCATAGATATCCAGTTACATGCTACTCCTGATGAAATCAAGAAATGGTCTGAACAAGGAGGGGTCCAGACAGGTCAGGGATGGGTAACAAAGGGTAGAGCCACATGGTTTCTCCCCGACTCTATGGTTCAAGTCATTATTAATACCGCACATAGTCCAGCACATTTAGGAGAAAAAGCTATGTTAGATAGTATCCAGAACATTTGGTTCAACAAGCATTTACGAGCTGCAGCCAAGCAGAAAGTCCGTACCTGTATGATATGTTGTCAGTTTAATCCAGGTAAAAGTGTCCCGGTGGAACAAGGTGGATTCCAGCCCCCTGACCACCCTTTTGAAGTCCTCCAGATGGATTACATTCAGATGGAGCGATGTCGAGGTTTCAAGTATGTCCTTGTAGTTGTATGCGCTTTGTCCAGGTGGACAGAAGCATATCCAGTCCCAGATTACACAGCCGCGACCACTGCCAAGCAGTTGGTTCGTGAATTCTTCCCCCGTTATGGACTCCCTAGAGTCGTATATTCTGACAACGGCCAGCCATTCTCATCTGAACTCATGAAACATGTGTCCCTTTTGTTAGGGTACCAGTGGAAGTTCCATTGTGTACGCCATCCTGAAGCAGCCGGTCTCGTAGAGAGACATAACCAGACTTTGAAAATCCGTATCGCAAAAGTTTGTCAAGAGAAAGGTGTAGACTGGCTAGTAGCTCTGCCAGTTGCTCTGTTCTACATGCGCATGGTCGCACATTCCAGATCAGGTCTGTCCCCGTATGAGGTCGTATTCGGCCGCCCCCCTAACATGTGGGGTACACCTAGACCCCGAAGTATTACCGATGTTTCAAGTAATATGCTGACAGATTACCTAGCTTCCTTGATGTCTGCCCTCAACTCTTGTCGTTCACAGGTTGCCGCCGCATTTCCAGACAATACCGAGGTGGCACCGCATGAAATCGTTCCAGGATCCATGGTCCTAGTGCGTAATTTCGACCGCTCAAGTCCGCTGGAGCCTCGCTGGAAGGAGCCCCGACAGGTCCTCCTCGCCACCCGTACAGCCGTGAAGTTAGAGGGACGCAAAGGCTGGGTGCATCTTTCGCATATAAAGAAGTTTTATGGATTGAAGCCAGTCTCAAAGAACATTTCCCAGGATTCAAAGGACTGTCCCGCAAAAGACATTGCTACGAACCCTTCCCTGTTAGAGAAACTCCGCAACAGGAATATAAACTCAAGTTAAGGTCTAGTAAAATAAGTCAGCCAGTTTGATTGTCTAAGTCCTCCCCTAGGTGAAACGGTTAGACTGTTTCTGACATGTATAAAATAGACCCCCATAGTGAGAGAGTTAGTCAAAACTCAATTCGATGTATCGTTTTTCTATGTTTCGTTTTATTTCTCAGTGTTATGATTTCCTGCACCAGTTATGCATTTTACCTGTATTTTCCAGTTTCTCATGTAAATAAGTCTGCCAATGCTACAGTAGAGCACACGTTTAGTGATCTACCTCCTCATGAACTCTCTTACCGCCTCGCTATGCGTAATAATTCTTTCATCCGCATGTTACATTATTCACACCAGACCAGCAATGCCACTAATTGTTGGGTGTGTGGTCGACTCCCCCCTTTCCAGACACCGAAGGGAGTTCTGCCACTCTTTCCTTATCCATTTTCACATAATGGTTCGTGTGGAGCATGGTCCACGTTAACGTCATCCTCAACAGATATGTCTTTTCTTAACAGTACATGTTTCCCAGACAAGCAAGGTCTTCCCCACAGAACAGGGTTAGATCTAGAAAACGAAGTTTACAATTTAGGTAATTATTCTTCGAATTTTATGGTCCTAAATGTTCAGTCTGATTCCACTCCAGACTTACCTGCTATTTCAGTACTACCAGTCAAAGGCGAATTATGTGTCCAAAATAATGGTTCCGTACATGTAGGACATAGCGATTGTACTACTATTGTCAAATATAGTGACAGTGGGAAATCTATTTTCAAAGCTTCACGCCATTCTTATTTTATTTGTGGTCAAACTGCATATGTTCGTCTGCCCCTCGATTGGGAGGGAACCTGTTACATTGCCTTCCTACTGCCACCAGTTTTCCTAGCCCCATCTGATTATCATAGAAATACACATCTAGTACACATTAGACATAAAAGGGAGATCGAGTCCCCCATTGTCGATTATACTGAAACTGCTCTAGAACAGTATACAGATTTCAATAGAGGTTTCTTCTTCTTTATAGGACCTATCCAGAACAGTAAGCTAATCCGTAGGTTAACCAGAACCCTTGAAGCTGTAGTCAATGAGACTGCCTCTGCTCTAGGTAACTTAACCGAAGAGCAATCTGCTATGAGATTTGTCGTTTTACAGAATCGTCTCGTCCTTGACGTCATATTGGCCGATAGGGGCGGGGCCTGTAGAGTCATCGGATCTAGTTGCTGCATTTTCATTCCAAATAACGCGCCGTCTGTTTATTCAGCTATAACCAGACTCCATAAAATTGCCCATCTGTTACACCAAGATCCAGGCACCTGGACGTGGTCCGGTTGGTTCTGGAACATAGTTTCCGCTTGGGGATGGAAAGTCTTGTCCTTTCTAGGTATTGCAGTAGCGATCATAGTCAGCTGCTGCCTCTGTATACAATGTGGCCCTGCGATTTGCGGCATTTGTGCTACCTCTTGTATTCCTAGTCCCAAGCCCCGTTCTAAATCCCGTTCCCAGAAAATTCGAGACGAGCAAATGATACTGTATGAAATGATAGATGGAATCATGAATATTGATGTTTCCTGATGGAAACGTAGTGACAAGGAGGGAATGTGGAAAAGTAAATTTTGCCATGTTCTGTGTCCCTACGAGTCATCCATCATATGTTATCTGTGCATGATTAATATGCATATGTATTCCCTATGTTCGATTAAAGACGCAATTACAGTTGTGTCCACCTCTAGTATGCCAGTTTCCAGTTCTCGTGAATGCTACGAATATCAGGCCCATGTGAAGTTACGTTGCCACGTTTCTCAGTGTGCACGTTATTCCATTGTAAAGTTCCCGTTTCTAGGCCTCAGAAGGGCCTGGACACCAGATTCAGCTCCTGTCTCCTGTCTCCTGAAGCCTCGCTGAGGAGCGATACAGCCCCCACCTGTATCCTCGACCCTTCACTTACTTCCTGCCTCGCAGTGCCCGGCTCAGCCTGGCTCTGCCTCTGAGTCTGCCAAGAGTATGTTATGATTCCAGTTATCAGTTCAGTCCTCCTTCTCTGCATTCCTAAGCTACTGAACTGCATCAATAGTTTCCGTCATTGTCTAGCCTTTACGTCTCCATGTAAGAGAAATACTGCATTTAATGGTCATTTAATATTCTTCGTCACGCACTACATGTAGAATAATGCATGCTCCAGTCTTAGAGTCCGTTAGCCTCTCCCCTCCTGACTCTTAGTTCATATCAACATGTTCTCAAACATCAGATACTAGATACTGTTTAGGTACATGTCGCCCTGACTCTCCAGACTTCAGTCTCTGCTCCTAGCACAAAGTTCATAGCCCCCAGCTTCTCCTAGTAACACGTCATTGCCAGTTTGCGCGCACCACCAGGTTAGAGGTCCCGGCTCCTTAGGTAGCCCCCTCCATGTTTCCGCCCCATTTATGACATATTCTGTTACGTTTGCATCACATGTCTATGTATACGCCTCTGTTACACCCATCTTTCACCCTTATCTTTCGCGACTGCTATTGACCACACCCACTGCTCCGCCTATCATATGTATTGTAATGCAACTGTTTTAGTATATATGATCGTGTATTATTATTAAATGTTAGCGCGCTCATCCCAGATCCAGCCCCGGCAGCTGCCGGGCTCTGCCATCCTATTCCTATGCAGGTTGTCCTGTTCCTGTCCTTTATGCTGTAATAAACCTGCAAACTCCTACTACCTCGAATCTTGACTCTTATTTATTGAGCTATCTGTTATTGCTATGCCTAGTCAAACCTAGATCCGGTATTATTTATTTATATACCACAGGATGATTGCACATTGTTGTCCTGGAAGAGTCTTCGAAGTATCACGAGATAGGTGGCTCCTCCCCTGGACTACAGTGCGCATGGGCATCGACTCCATCCTCAGATTGTTTTTTTCCGCCATTGGATTCGGATGTAATTTCGTTCTCTCCAGTTCGGAATCGACATAAACTTTGCGAGGCCAAAAGGCCTTTTTTGTACCGTCGGTATTGTTTGCGTTCGGTGCCCAGTTCTGTTCAGACTCGCTTCCCGAGTTGGACATCCAGGGAGTCACGTGACTCTTCGGTGATCGAGGCCCAGTCGACGCAGCAAGACCTTCGACAACGCGACATGGAACGGAGCCCGTTCAAGAAGTGTCCCGTGTGCGGATCGAAGTACCCACACATCGACGTCCACCCGGTGTGCAACAAGTGCCTGTCGCCGGACCACAATGAAGCCAACTGTATGGCTTGTTCACGGTTTCGTTCGAAGAAGACGATTCGGCGCGTGGCGCGCATGGAGGCCCGGCAGTCGGCCCCGGCACCGGTGGACATCTTCGACAGCGAGGAAGCAGACGAACACGAAGTTCAGCTGCAGGTTTCACCTCCAGCGGAGGAAATCGACTACGACTATCAAGTGGATGTCAAAGACCTAGCGTAGAAGAAGTCGTCGACACGGTAGGAGACGACAATGAGGCCTATGGGGCCATGGAAGATAGCTCAGAGGAAGAGCTATGCCCCCTCGAACACTTTCAAAGGCTCAGGTCGAGGGATCGCCACTCGGCCTTACCCAAGACCTTCTACCAGGATCCACGGCCCCGCCTCCAGGCCCGGCTACGGACACTTCGGCGGAGCCGCCATTGTCAAAAAAGAAACCGAAAGTGAAACCTTTGGTATCAACACAACCGAAACTGGTTGAAACGCCATCGAAACCGAAAACGTCTGCTCCCTTGTCGACACCCTCGTCTTCCGAGGTGTCGGGACAACCCAGGCCGAAGAAAGCTGTCGACCCGGTGAAGTCGGGCAAGAGCGTCCAGCCAAAGTTGACCAAGGGCGTCGAGCCGGAGTCAAGCAAGGGCGTCGAGCCGAAGTCCAAGACGGGCGTCGAGCCAGAGCCACGCAAACGCGTCGAGCCGACGTCCAAGAAGGGCGTCGAGCCAAAGACCTGCAAGGGCGTCGAGCCGAAGACTGGGGCACCAAAAACGGTTACCCAGGCAGCCGAGCCGATAAAGCCTCGGCCGGAACAGCCCAAGTCATCGACGCTCGAGTCTTCACCCTTTGGTGGACCGAGTTCGTCTGTCGTGTCAACGAAGCCGTCCGCTTCCTTTACAAAGCAGGTTTCGGACTCCCTGAAGCGTATCAGGGACAAGGCTTCGGCGGAAGACCCCAAGACACCTTCCGCCCCGAAGCAGTCGGTCCCCACGTCAAAGTCGTCGACGCCAATCCTCTTCACGTTGCCGCCGAATGTGGCACCAAAGGCCTTCGCACCACGGTCAGTGCCAGAAGCGAACTTGCAGGGTTCTGCGGGGTCGACGCCTGCTCACCCGGCTGAAGGCTTGAAGCATCGACCACCATTGGTAGAGGAGCAGTCGGAGCGTTTCATCGATGCCGACACCGGGAAGCTTACGCTCTACAAATGGAAGATTACGGCGACAAAGCCTTTAGAGTCATACACAATTCCTCTGAAGCGCAAAAAACCTGCTTCGGATTCACCGGTCTTGGTCGAACCACTGGCTCCTCGGACTCCAAGAGTTGCCACACCCTCACCAACTTATTCAGATGCTGAGGATGCTGGGGATCAGGACGAGGAATACAACTTTCCTGCCAACACAGATCCTGATGAACAACAGGACTCATGGGTGGAGGCAGGTGACCAAGGGGATCAGCAACCCGCCCTTGACCTTCAGGTCTACAACGTCAAGACCTCTCCCACTGAGGATTCTGCGGCATTCAATGCCTTGATCGAGAGGGCGGCAAAAAACCACGATGTTGAGCTGCATGCTGACCCCGTGGAGGTGGACTTCCTCTTTGACACTTTTTCGACAGCTGAAAAGACTGTGAAAACTCTCCCGATGCTAAAGGGGGTCCTGAAACATGCTGCGGACATCTTTAAGGAACCCACGCGGTCAAGGGTAGTCAACCCTAGAATTGAAAAAAAATACCGACCGGCACCTGACGATCCAACCTACATCAAGGGCCAGTTGCCTTTGGACTCCCTGGTCGTTTCTAATGCCCGCAAAAGGGCGAATTCGCAGACCACTGGTGAAGCTCCTCCCCCGGACAAGGAATCCAAAGTGCTGAAGGCATCAGGAAAGAGAGTAGCAGCTCAGGCGGCCAATATCTGGCGTATCTCTAACACGCAGGCACTTTTGGCTTGGTACGACAGGGCACACTACGACACACTAGAGACCCTGTTGCAACATCTCCCTGACCAATATAAAGAGGCAGCGGAGATGCTTATCCAGGAAGGGAAGCTCATCTCCAACGCTTCAATTAAGTGTGCCCTAGACGTTGCGGACACTGCAGCTAGGGCAATCAACACCAGTGTGATGTTGAGACGTCAGGCATGGCTCAGAATCTCCGGGTTTAAGCCTGAGATCCAAACTACCATCCTCAACCAGCCAGTAAACCCTGACAGATTATTTGGTCCTGAGGTGGATACCACCTTGGAAAAATTTAAAAGGATACCGAGACTGCTAAGTCCATGAGAGCTCTCCAGTCCCAACAGTTTCGGGGGAGCACTTTTCGTCGCTCAGGCAATAGAGGTGTTTCCAGAGGCCAGATGTCCCAGCAAACACAATTCAATAAAGGTGGGGCGCAATCCTCTTACCCCAAGCAAAGTAGAGGAGGTTATCGTGGCAACAGCGCCAAAGGCAGAGGCAGGGGCAACAACAACTCCCGTTCCTCCGCCTCCAACAAACAGTGACGCCCTGTCACTGCCCCCGACCATTCCACACCTGTCGGGGGGAGACTCTAGCAGTTCCTGCCAGTCTGGAAATCCATCACCACAGACAGGTGGGTCAGGAAACTTATCCAGTTCGGTTATTGTTTGGAGCTCACATCCACTCCACCCAACATACCACCAAAACACCGTCCTATGTCCACAGAGCATTTGCACTTATTGCAGCAGGAGGTTCTTGTCATGCTGCAAAAAGGCGCTATAGAGCTCGTGTCAGTAGAGGAAGAAGGCACAGGAGTGTACTCCCTGTACTTATTAATCCCAAAGAAGGACGGGTTCCTCAGACCTATTCTGGACCTCCGGCCCCTGAACCACTACATTCTCTCAGAACACTTCCACATGCTAACGCTGCAGCAAGTTCTTCCGTTGCTCCATCAGGGAGACTTCCTCGCAACCTTGGACCTCAAGGATGCTTACTTCCACATTCCACTCCATCCATCACACAAAAAATACCTCAGATTCACCATTCGGAATCGGCATTATCAATTCAAGGTCCTTCCTTTCGGAGTGACCACTGCCCCCAGAGTATTCACCAAATGTCTGGCGACAGTGGCGGCGCACCTCAGGAGACAAAACGTACATGTCTACCCTTATCTGGACGACTGGCTGGTTCAGGCAAAGTCAGCCCAGCAGTGCGCCGCCGACATGTCCCAGACCATTCACCTTCTTCACGGTCTGGGATTCTCACTAAACTATCCAAAGTCGCACCTTCAGCCGGCCCACGTGCGGCAGTATCTGGGCGCGACGATAAATACCCTGGCGGCCACGGCTCAGCCAACTTCAGTGAGGATCAACAACATCCAGTCGCTAATCCAAAAGTTCAGACCGCAACACTCGCTTCCTGCGAGAGTGTTCATGCAGTTGATAGGCATGATGGCCTCCTGCATCTTCATAGTCCCGCACGCGAGGTTACATATGCGTCCTCTCCAAGAAAGCTTGGCGCATCAGTGGACCCAGGCTCAGGGACAGTTGAACGACGTAGTGTTGGTGACCAGTCGGGCATACAACTCTCTGCATTGGTGGAATCCACACAACCTTTGCAAGGGCCGACCGTTCCAGGAGCCTGTGCCACAGATTGTCCTGACGACGGACGCATCTCTCCAAGGATGGGGAGCTCATGTACTCCACTACACGGTGCAGGGACTATGGACAACGCAGCAAAGGAAGATGCACATCAACTACCTAGACCTGATGGCAATCTTCATGGAGCTGTAGGCATTCAAGGTACATCTGTGCAACAAGGCCGTGTTGATCCAGACGGACAACATGACGGCCATGTACTACATCCAAAAGCCACAGTTGTCTCATCTGGCTTAGAGCATGTGGAAGTGGGCCATTCAGAGGAACATCTTCCTCATGGCGGAACACCTCCCGGGCACACACAATCAGATGGCGGACCTGCTCAGCAGGTACAGCCACCAAATGCACGAGTGGGAGATACATCCATCAGTACTCCACCCGTACTTCCAGCGGTAGGGTCATCCAGACATAGACCTGTTCGCCACAAGGGAAAACGCAAAATGCCAAAGCTTTGCCGGCAGGTTCCCTCACCCACAGTCGCAGGGCAATGCGATATGGATGAACTGGTCAGGCAGATTTGCGTACGCTTTTCCCCCAGCACCTCTCATACCGCTGGTGGCAAGAAAGCTTATGCAACACTCGATTACACTCATCCTGGTTGCTCCAACGTGGGCACGCCAGCCATGGTACACCACGTTTCTAGAACTCTCCGTGGTACCGCATCAACGGCTGCACCTCACACCCAGGCTTTTGACGCAGAACCATGGCGACATTCAGCATCCAGATCCGCAACAGCTCAATCTGGCGATCTGGCTCCTGAGGTCTTAGAGTTTGGCTACCTTGACTTGCCTCCTGAATGCATGGATATCATTCGGGAGGCGAGAAAGCCCACCACTAGAGCCTGCTATGCAGCAAAATGGAAGCGGTTTGTCATTTACTGTACTGAACGCCACATCAACCCGCTTGATGCGTCCATTCCCAACATCATATGTTATTTGTTGCATCTTTAAAAATGCAATCTTGCATATGCTTCCATTCGGATACATTTATCCGCCATAGCGGCTTATCTCCAAAACAGGCAGCATCTCTCCGTTTTCAGGGTGCCTGCCATTAAAGCCTTCCTAGAAGGGCTGAAGCGGGTCATCCCTCCCAGGACCCCGCCAGCTCCTGTATGGAACCTCAATGTGGTCCTCACCAGGTTGATGGGCCCACCTTTTGAGCCTCTACATTCATGTGAGATTCAGTTCTTAACGTGGAAAGTGGCTTTTCTCATTGCTATTACGTCTCTACGACGTGTTAGTGAGCTGCAGGCGCTCACTGTACAAGAGCCATTCATACAGATTCACTCAAACAGGGTGGTGCTGCGCACTAACCCTAAATTTCTTCCTAAAGTGGTTTCGCAGTTCCATGTCAATCAGACCATTGAACTGCCCGCGTTCTTTCAAAACCCAGAGACAGTGGCCGAAAGAATGCTCCACACTCTTGATGTCAAACGAGCTTTGATGTACTACATCGATAGGACCAAAGACTTTAGGAAAACACAACAACTCTGTGTTGCCTTTTCAGCCCAGCACAAAGGCAACCCCATTTCCAAAGCAGGTATAGCCAGGTGGATCGTTAAGTGCATTCAGATTTGCTACCACAATGCTAAGCGCACTTTGACGGTCCCTCCCAGAGCCCACTCCACTCGCAAGTTGGGGGCCTCTATGGCTTTCCTTGGTAATATCCCTTTAGAGGATATTTGTAGAGCAGCCACATGGTCTACACCACACACATTTACTAAACACTACTGTGTAGATGTGCACTCCAAGCAGCAGGCAGCTGTAGGGCAGGCTGTTCTTAAAACACTTTTTCAGACTTCTGCAGCTGGCACAGGCGGCCGCCGTTAATGGAGGGACTGCTATATATTCTATGCTATAGATATGAATTCAGCAGCCCACATGCCTCGAACTGAATATGCTACTTACCAGTATGCATCTGTTCTTGGCATGTAGGGCTGCTGACATTCATATCGCCCGCCCTCCTCCCCGGCGCCTGTAGCGGCTGCAGACTTTTTTACACTTACTCTTAGCATGGCCATCGCTTACACTGTTACACTCCATCTTTGCCACAATGGCTAAAAACAATCTGAGGATGGAGTCGATGCCCATGCGCACTATAGTCCAGGGGAGGAGCCACCTATCTCGTGATACTTCGAAGACTCTTCCAGGACAACAATGTGCAATCATCCGGACCCAACACTAGGCGGCGATCTATGCTATAGATATGAATGTCAGCAGCCCTACATGCCAAGAACAGATGCATACTGGTAAGTAGCATATTCATTTCAGTGGGCCCAGCATCAGGGCAACTTGTCCGACCATGTCTTGATCTCAGAGGGCACTGCAAGACAATTGCAGTGGTGGCTCACGGACCGCGATTGGGTCAGTGGCAGATCCCTCTTCCTACCCCAACCGGAGCACGTAGTTGTGACGGACGTGTCCCTCCTGGGCTGGGGGGGGCCACATGGGAGAGGCGTAGATCAGAGGCCTCTGGTCTCCGACGGAGTCCCGGCTCCACATAAACCTTCTGGAGCTGCGGGCGATCCGGCTTGCACTGAAAGCATTCCTCCCCTCTATCCAGGGGAGTGTTGTGCAGGTGTTCACGGACAACACCACCGCCATGTGGTACTCCAACAAACAGGGCGGGATGGGGTCGTGGACACTGTGTCAAGAGGCTCTGCACCTCTGGCAATGGCTGGAACATCAGGGCGTGACCCTGGTGGTTCAACACCTGGCAGGTTCCATGAACACCAGGGCGGACGAACTCAGACGTCTGTGTATGATGGATCACAAATGGCGTGGCGCTAGGTCTCTTTCAGCAGTGGGGAGAGCCTTGCTTAGATCTTTTCGCCACAGAAGAGAACGCGCAATGTCATCAGTTCTGCACATTGGAATTTCCAAGGCGGCACTGGTTCGGAGACACTTTTCGTCACAAGTGGAGTTGCGGTCTGTTGTACGCCTTTCCGCCTATACCACTTCTGCCCAGAGTGCTGAAGAAGATCAGGTGCGACAGGGGTCCAAGTCATCTTTTTGGCTCCGTACTGGGCACGAAGATACTGGTATCCCGAGCTACTCAGCATGTCAGTCGATCCCCCAATTCGTCTGCCTCTTCAGGAGGACCTTCTGTCGCAGCAGCAGGGGACGGTCCTCCACCCGAACCTGTCCAGTCTCCACCTCCATGCGTGGAGATTGAGCGGCAACAGTTGAGGCCATTTGACTTGCCTCCTGAAGTCTGCGATGTGATTCTGGCAGCCAGGCGTCCCTCCACAAAATCGGTATACGCCTGCAGGTGGAACAAATTTGTGGCATGGTACACAGCAAAGGCTGTGGATCCACTTTCTGCCCCTCTTTCTGAGGTTCTCCTCTTTCTTCTTTCTCTTGCCCAGCAGGGCTCTGCTCTAGGCACTATTAAGGGCTACCTTTCTGCCATTTCCGCCTTCTTAAGGTTACCTGATCAGCCCTCTCTTTTCAAGTCCCCAGTTGTAAATAGGTTCTTGAAGGGCATCACTCACATGTTTCCTCCTGTTCCTTTCGTGATGCCTCAGTGGGACTTGAACCTTGTTCTGACTTATCTGATGTGCGCTCCCTTCGAGCCACTTCATAACTGTCCTCTTAGTCTTCTCACTCTTGAGACTGCATTCCTGGTTGCCATCACCTCTGCCAGGAGAGTGAGTGAGCTCCAGGCTCTTTCTTCACAACCTCCTTTACTTTCTGTCCATCCTAACAAGGTTGTTTGGAGAACGAGGCCCTCATTTCTGCCCAAGTTAGTCACAGCCTTCCACATCGGGCAGTCCATCACCTTGCCTGCCTTCTTTCCGCCTCCGCATCCCTCGAAAGAGGAAGAGAGGCTCCAGCGTCGGGACCCAAAACGTGCGCTCTCATACTATCTGGATCGCACACGCCAGTTCCGGGTGGATGACCAACTCTTTGTTGGTTACGTGGGCGCTAAGAAGGCACAAACGAACCATTTCTCGATGGGTCGTCTTGTGCATCAAGGCTGGTTATTCCCTGGCTAAGAAGGGTCCTCCTGCTGATATGGTTGATTCTATGACTGATTGTCGGTGTATTACCATTGCTAACTGATGTGCACTGTTACGGAGCTGATTATTCAATAAAAAGATAAAAATAAAAAAAAGAAGGGTCGTCCTGTGGGACTGCGTGCCCATTCCACTCGGGCCATGGCGGCTACTACTGCCCTGGGTTGGGGAGTCCCCTTGCAGGACATCTGTCAGGCAGCTACGCGGGCCTCGCTGCACACGTTCGCGAGACACTACTGCCTGGACAGCCAAGTCCGGAGAGATGGCTTTTTCGGTTGTTCCGTTCTCCAGGACTTTCTGGTGTGATTATTGGTTCGCAGACCCACCACCGGGGTTGGTATTTGCTGGGGTATCTATCCTAAGGTAAGGAATCTAATACTAACTTGTTTCTTTCAATTGCACAAGTTACTTACCTTCAGTAACGATATATCTGTAAGAAACAGTAGGTTTGAGGCATATGAGCTGCAGATACTACACTTTGCATTAGATCGCCACCTGGTGTTGGGCTCGGATGATTGCATATTTTTGTCATCTTCGAAGAAGTCTTTTGTAGTCACGAAATAGGTGACTCCTCCCTTGGGAGATAGAGCGCATGGGCATCAGCTCCATCCTTAGATTGTTTTTTTCCGCCACTGGGTTCGGATGAACTTTTTCCGCTCCTGCTCGAAATCTACTTTTCAAGTACTTCGAAGCGCAAAAACGTATTAAAACTTCACCTAATTAACTTTGATATCGACTAACCTCGTTTCGACTCCATCAGCTCGATTCCGGTCGGCGCGGGCCGTTGGGCCTATCCACGCCGTGAGGCCTACACCTCATGGAAAGGATGCCATTCAGAAAATGCCCCGTGTGTGGAGCAAAGTTTCCACGCAGTGACCATCACGAGGTCTGTAACCTGTGCTTATCGTCAGAACACGACAAATCCATCTGTACAGCCTGCGCGTCCTTTCGATCCAAGAAAACCATCCGAGATCAGAGGGCCCGTCGACACAACATGCAGAGATCAGCTCCGGAACCGGTGGATATCTTAGACAAGCAGGTTCCGCTCGTTCCCCAAGAAGATTCCGATGATCTCCAAATCGAAGTATCAGAGGCAGACGACTCCATACCATCGGGTCAGTGCATGTGTACTGCTGCCCCTGCACCATACACAACACCCAAACCGAAAGCAAAGGTCAACACTCCGCCTCCTGGGCCGGCCCAGTCGCGACCGAAAAACCACTTCGAAAGCCCCGCCATCAAGCCCGGCTCCGAAGAAAATAAATAAGCCTTCCGGCAGCTCCTTACCGGGCAAGCTGCACGTGCCGATCCTACCAGCTCCATCGAAACCGAAAGAAGTCTCGGCTCTAAAACCGTCGACTTCTAAAGACAAAGGTATGAAGCCAGCGTCCGACGCCTCGAAGCCGACGAGACCAGCTTCCACTCCTAAGCCATCGTCTTCTGTACCGAAACTGACAAGGCCTGATTCCGATGCGCACAAGCCCTCAAAATAGCCTACGACACCGAAAACAACACCTTCGGTGCAGAAAACTACGCCAACGGACACTGTAACACCTCCTAAGGCTAAAGACAAGCAGCAACCTCGTCCGGAACCGAAAAAATCGGCGCCGGCAAAGGTTCCACAAGAAGAAGAACTTTTCCAACCTGATCCTCTGCAAAAGAAGATCTACATTGACCCAAAAACAGGTGGTGTATCCACTATCCCACACAAGAAGAGGAAGGCAGATACAACACCCACACCTGTAGTACCTGCCAAGAAGAAGGACTCTGCCACATCTCCTATGCACCCTTCTTCTCCTATACTTCCTTCATCCCCTTCTCCTCTTAACAATTCACCGCATATTTCTCCTCCGCATTCTCCTTTTCTGTCTTCACACTCACCTCAAAATCATGATGAGTATAGTTTAGGGAGAGGTATAGATCTAGATGAGCCTTTCCCATACCCTATAGTACCCAAACTCACAGGATGTACCAGATATTCCTGACCCACAGTCATACCCATCAAAAACATCTCCCCCAGAAGATAACAATAGTTTTGGACACCTGCTGAACAGAGCTGCCATTTACCATGGGGTCACTTTGCATTCTGATGAGGCAGAGGTATATTTTCTGTTAGACACATTTGAACAATCTCAAAGGTTTGTTCAAATTCTTCCTATGATTAAAGGGGTCATCAAACACGCTCCAGAGATATTTAAAGACCCTGTACGTACTAGGATCCTAAACCCTATAATTGAGAAAAAATATAGACCTGCACCTGCGGATCCAGCTACATTAAAGGGCAACTACCATTAGATTCACTAGTTGTATCAAATGCTAGGTAAAGGGCAAATTCACAAACGTCAGGTGAGGCACCCCACCTGACAAAGAATCTAAGGTAATAGATGCTTCAGGTAAAAGAATAGCTGCGCAAGCTACCAACATATGGTGTATAGCTAACACACAAGCCCTCCTTTCAAGATATGATAGGGCTCATTATGGTCAGTTAGAGAAACTACTAGAACATCTACCTGACCAATATAAGGCTCAGGCAAACGACCTTATACAAGAAGGCAAGCTAATTTCCAATACCTCTATCAAATGTGCACTTGATGTGGCAGACACTGCATCTAGAGCTGGAAACACTAGTGTCCTACTTAGAAGACATGCGTTGCTACGCATTTTAGGATTTAAACAGGAAGTGCAAACTACCATTTTAAATCAACCATTTAATCAAAATCAATTGTTTGGACCAGAGGTAGACACAGCACTTGAAAAGATGAAGAAGGATACAGATACTGCCAAATCTATGGCAGCTTTACTGTCCACACAAGCTAAAAGTTCCTTTAGTCACTCCTTCTAAAGAGGAGGCTCCAAACAAACTGGAGCAGACAATACAACATCCTTCAACTCTAACACACAAACATCCTCTAACAGGGGATATTTTAGAGGAGGATATAGAGGAAACAACAAAGGAAGAGGTGGGGGTAACAACAATAATCGAACCTCTTCCACCACAAAACAGTGACTTTCCTCTGCTCCCCCATCAGCATTCCACTCCTGTGGGGGGCAGATTAACACAGTTCCTACCTGTCTGGAATTACATCACAACAGACAAGTGGGTAAGACAAATTATCCAGTATGGCTACTGCCTGGAACTTACAGCAACCCCTCCACACATACCACCCAGGCAGTGTCCATTGTCTGCAGAACACCTCACTCTGCTCAAACAAGAAGTCCTGTCTCTTCTTCAAAAGGACGCAATAGAAATAGTTCCTTTACAACACCAAGGAACATGGGTTTACTCGCTGTATTTTCTAATACCCAAGAAGGACGGGACACTAAGACCAATTCTCGACCTCAGGCCCCTCAATCATTACATACAATCAGATCATTTTCATATGACCACTTTACAACAAGTGCTCCCATTGCTGCAACAAGGCGATTTCCTTACAACACTAGATCTAAAGGATGCCTACTTTCACATTCTTACACATCTTGCTCACAGGAAGTATCTTAAGGTTTGTACTGGAAGGACAACATTATCAATTCAAAGTCCTTCCATTCGGAGTTAAAACAGCACCAAGAGTATTCGCAAAGTTCCTAGCAATAGTAGCAGCACATCTCAGGAGACAACAAATACATGTCTTCCCGTATCTAGACGATTGGCTCATAAAAACCAAGTCATTCAATCAGTGTGTTCAACACGCACATCAAATAATTCAAACAGTGCACAACTTAGGGTTCAAAATCAACTACACCAAGTCGCACCTACAACTCTCTCATATACATCAGTATCTCGGAGCTACAATAAACACGTCTACAGCTCTAGCGTATCCCAGTCCAGCAAGGATACAGAGCATATACAAGACTGCAGATGCGTTCGTTACAGGAATCTCTAGCACGACAGTGGAACCAGGCTCAAGGGCAACTTACAGATCTGGTGTTGGTAGACAGCCTCACACATCGCTCTCTGCAGTGGTGGAACACCAAAAACTTGACAAAGGGGCGGCCGTTCCTCGAACCTGTTCCACAAATAGTACTCGCAGCAGACGCATCTCTCACAGGATGGGGAGCCTATCTCCTACATCAGTGGTTCCCAAACTTTTGACTCCTAAGGACCCCCTTTGAGTCACCACTGGAAGCCGGGGACCCCCAAGCAATTTGTATGAGTTAAATTTCAAATATTAAAACAGTAATTCGAAAAAAATACACACGTGTGCACACAAGACAAATACTCAAAGTACTAAGGATTTTGGGGCCAGATGTACGACCATTTCATTTAGCGCCTCGCAATTGGCAACACATTGCGAGTGGCAAATTGCGAGTCGCGAAATGAAATGTACAACAGTGTGTTTAACACTGTTTGGGATTCCCAATGGGGTAGCAAATTGCGAGGTTCATTAATATTAATGAGCCTCTCGCAATTTGGGAACCCATTGGGAATGCCAGCCCTCCCAGGAATAGTGGCCTGCTGGGCTCTGCAGGCCACCATGTCTGGGACTGCTTTTAAATAAAGCAGTTTAAAAAAAAAATGCAGCCCGTTTACCATGCATTTAAAAAAAAGAAAAAAAATGAAACGTTTTCGGTTCATTTTCTATGGGCAGCCAAAGGTGCCTGGGACCACTGCCTGCCCTTAAAAAATAATTTTGCAAGCATTTTCAAAGGGGAAGAGGGTCCCCTTCCCATTTGCGAATGCATTACCATCTACTTGAAGTAGGTGTTAATTGCGAGTGTTTTGCTTCCGCAATTGCAGTTGCAAAAAATGTGTACATGGTTTTGAGATTCGCTATTTGGAAGGGAGTGCCCCTTCCAAATAGCAAGTTGCAAAACCTATTTAGCGAGTCGCAAAAAAATTGCGACTCACGAAATAGTCTATGTACATGGCCCAATTGGTTTTTGCATGCTCAAGCGGGTTTGCGAATCCGTTTGCACGTATAAAAACGGGTCGTACATCAGTCCCCTAGTATTTTATATTGAAGGAATAGCCCCTCTGTCACGTATTTCATTTGTTTTATAGCATCTCTTATACTATTGTAGGATGTCAGAGCACTTTACATCACACATATATAGAGACAATGAATCATACATGTAAATCAGTGTATAGAAAATGTTACAAAAGGTAAAGGGGACTACAAGGTGTAGTATTCACATGTCGTTCATATTGGTAGGCATTTTTAAATAGTGCTTGGTCTGGAAAACCACAAACTCAGGTTTCAGAACATAACACAGTGGCTAGCACTGACTTTAGCATTAACAATGTATTTCCATCCAAATAAATCTTTTAAGCAGCATCAGGATAATGAATGACTGGGAATAAACATGTTACTAACTGGTACAATGCAGTTTGCAAGCAGCTCTTTGACAGTTTATAGGTCACTTGTGAAGTGCACAGTAACAAAATAATCTCTGTGACAAAAGCAGTAACCACAGACCTATGCACATAAAATACTGCTTTTTAAAATGCAGGTTACACTTTCTTTGCAGTAGGCACATTAACCCTCTGTGCTACATTAGTTAAGTCAGAGCTGCCACTGAAAAAACTCATCTCTCTCCAGCAGTTACATAAATCACTGGCATTTTCTTGACACTTTTATTGTTGCTCGAAAGCTGCTAATTATACAAGAAACTTTTCTGTGTTTATAAAACTGCTTCCTACGGACCCCTTGGGAATGTGTCACGGACCCCTGGGGGTCCGCGGACCCCAGTTTGGAAAACACTGTCCTACATCATATAACTCATGGGCAATGGACCATTGAACAAAGACTGTTCCATATCAACCATCTAGAACTGCTAGCAATATTCTTAGCACTCAAAACATTCAAAGTACAAGTACAAAGCAAAGCTGTCTTAATCCGGACGGACAACATGACAGCTATGTATTGTATACAAAAACAGGGGGGACACACTCTCTACAACTGTCCCAGCTTGCACAGAACATTTGGAGATGGACCATTCCACAAAACATATATCTGTTAGCAGAGCACCTTCCAGGAGTTCACAATCAGATAGCAGATCTGTTGAGTCGGCAGACACAACACATTCACGAATGGGAACTACATCCGCAAGTTCTTCAACCATTCTTTCACAAGTGGGGGCATCCAGACATAGATCTGTTCGCCACACACGAAAACGCAAAATGCCCAACCTTCGCCGCCAGGTTTCCACATCCGCTGTCCAAGGGCAATGCGATATGGATGAACTGGTCAGGCAAATTTGCGTACGCTTTTCCGCCACTACCACTAATACCACTAGTAGTACGTAAGCTCAGACAACAGTCTCGCAAATTAATGCTGGTAGCTCCCACATGGGCACGCCAACCGTGGTTCACCACACTGCTAGAACTCTATCTAGTTCCACACCAAAAGTTACGCATGACCATGGAGACATCAGACATCCAGACCCAAATCAACTGAATCTGGTGATCTGGTTCCTGAAATCTTAGAGTTTGGTTATCTTAACCTACCACCAGACTGTATGAACATCATTAAAGAGGCCAGGAGACCTACTACCAGAGCTTGTTATGCTGCTAAATGGAAGAGATTTGCCATTTATTGCAACAATAACCAAATTGACCCCATGGATGCTTCTATTCAGAATATCATTTGCAACCTTTTACAATTACAAAGATATAACTTGGCATATTCATCCATACCCCTGCACCTTGCAGCAATTGCAGCATATTTACAAAACAGACAACATCTGTCTCTTTTCAGAGTACCTGCTATTGAAGCATTTATGGAAGGATTAAAAAGAATCATTCCCCCCAGGTTACCACCTTCTCCAGTGTGGAACCTGAATGTTGTTCTTACAAGACTCATGGGACCACATTTTGAACCTTTACACAAATGTGAACTGCAATTCCTCACGTGGAAAACAGCTTTCCTTATTGCTATTACCTCTCTTAGAAGAGTAAGTGAGATACAAGCTTTCACAATACAAGAACCATTTTTACAATTACATCGTAACAAAGTGGTTCTAAGAAATAATCCTAAATTCCTTCCAAAAGTCATTACTCCTTTTCATTTAAACCAATCTGTAGAGTTACCTGTGTTTTTCCAAAACCCTGACTCTGTAGCAGAAAGACCTCTACACACACTAGATGTTAAAAGAGCTCTTCTCTACTATATAGATAGGACTAAATCTTTTCGAAAAACAAACAATTGTTTGTATTCTTCTCTCCACCTCATAAAGGCAACCCCATCTCTAAGGGTGGAACTGCAAGATGGATTGTAAAATGTATACAAATATGCTATCAAAAAGCAAAACGTACATTAAAAGTTCCTCCTAGAGTGCACTCCACACGCAATCTAGGAGCCTTGAAGGCTTTCTTAGGGAACATCCCCCTAGAAGACATACGCAAGGCAGAAACATGTTCTACAACACACCCCTTCAATAAACACTACTGTGTTGATGTGCAAGCCAAGCAGCTAGCTGCAGTAGGCCAAGCTGTCCATAAAACTCTCTTTCAAACTACTGCAACAGATACAGGTGACCACCACTAGGGGAGACACTGCTGCACAATCGATGCAAAGTGTAGTATCTGCAGCTCATATGCCTCGAACGGAAAATGCTACTTACCAGTATGCATCTGTTCTTGGCATGTAGAGCTGCAGATTACTACACGCCCTCCCGCCTCCCCGGGACCTGTATCTGTTCCAGTTTTATCTTACTTAGATGCACACGCATGGACATCCTTTTCTTTACTTCTACTTACTCCATCATTTCCCATCATGGCGAAAAACAATCTAAGGAAGGAGCCGATGCCCATGTGCACTATCATCCAAGGGAGGAGTCACCTATCTCGTGACTACAAAAGACTTCTTCCAAGAAGACAACAACATGAAATCATCCAAGCCCAATACCAGGTGGCGATCTAATACAAAGTGTAGTAATCTGCAGCTCTACATGCCAAGAACAGATACATACTGGTAAGTAGCATTTTCCTTAGTATTAGATTCCTTACCGCCCCACCCATCCTCGCCGTTCTGCGAACCGATGTTCGAGGCATGTGGGATGCTGAATTCACATCTATGCATAGATCGCCGCCTGGTGTTGGGTCCGGATGATTGCACATTGTTGTCCTGGAAGAGTCTTCGAAGTATCACGAGATAGGTGGCTCCTCCCCTGGACTACAGTGCGCATGGGCATCCTCTCCATCCTCAGATTGTTTTTTTCCGCCATTGGGTTCGGATGTATATTTGCTTACTCAAGTTCAGAATCGATAGAAAACTTTCTTTGGCCAAAAGGCCTATAGGTATCGTCGGTATTGTCTTGCGATCGGTGCCCAGTACTCATTCCAGCTCAATTTCGAGCCGAACGTCAGCGACGTAGGCCTTGTCAAAGTTCAAAATGGAACGGAGCCCGTTCAAAAGATGTCCAGTCTGCAACTCCAAGTACCCTCATATTGACGTCCATCCGGTGTGCAACAAGTGCCTGTCTCCGGATCACGATGAGGCCAGCTGTATGGCCTGTTCTCGGTTCCGGTCCAAGAAGACACTTCGCCTTCGACAGGCGGCGCGAAAGGAGGCCCAGCACACAACGCCTGACCCAGTCAACATCTTCGACGCTGAAAACGACGAAGGGGTCGAGCATGAAGTTCAGGAGAACCAGTCGGATCCTGCGTCGGAGGTTGACTCCAGCTATGACGCAGTAAATGAAGAATTGGTCGAGGATATCGAAGTCTTCGACGAGGTAGGAGATGACGATGAGCCCTATGGGGCCGTAGACGATAGCTCCAGCGAAGAGCTAGGCCCGACCTCTGGTTCGGAGGCTTGCGACGACACACTCGATAAGGCTCAGGTCGAGGGATCGCCTCAAGGCATTACCCAAGATCAAACAAGTAGTTCTACAGCCTCGCTTCAAGGCCCGGCTACGGACATTTCTAAAGAGCCGTCTGTTGATCGACCAAAATCGAAACCAACAACATCAGTGTCCACAAAACCGAAAGCACCGGAAAACAAATCGAAAGTGCAAGTAACTTTGCTCGTATCGAAGGCTTCTGAGCCGTCGGCTTCGACGCCGCCACAGGGTGCGATCGGGCCGGATAAGCCGCCCAAAAGGGTTGAGCCGAAATCCGGGGCGCCAAAGAAAAAGGTCGTGGACATCGACCCAAAGACGTCGGCGCCGAACGCCGTTGATACCGCTAAAGGAGCCAAAGCGCAGGACGCTATTGATCCTAAGCGTCGACTCGACAATCCCAAAGTCGGCAAGGACAAAGAGCGAACAAAACACTGTGGCTCTAAAGATCCCGTCGAGTCAATATGGCCATCCGCCTCTTTTTCCAAGCAAGTGTCGGACTCGCTGCAGTGTATAAAGGATAAAGCTCTGGTTGTCGAACCAAAGGCCGCTCCACCCCCAAAATCGGTCGTCACCGCTCCAAATCGTCGGCGCCGATAAAGTTTATACTGCCGCCACCGGTGCCACCTAAAGCGTTCGCCCCTCTTACGGGCGTCGAGCCAGTAAAGAAGGTATCCATGGGGAAAAAGTCTACAACAACTGAAGTGGCCATAAAGCATCGATCGCCTCTCCAGGAAGACCAGCCGAGGCAATTCATCGACGCTGAAACTGGTAAACTTTCCATTCACAAGCGGAAAATCGTCCCAGAACAGCCAATGGGGTCCTACAAGATTCCATTAAAGAAAAAGAGGGATTCAGCAACTTCACTTCTTCTGTCTGAACCTCTGCACCCATGTGGCCAAGAACCAGAATTTACATCGCCCACACATTCAGATGCAGATGCGGAGGAGGCTTACAATCAGGAGTACAATTATCCTATAGACTCTGATCCAGACGAACACAATGAACTCTGGGCGGACGCTGTTGACCCAGGGGAACCACGTCCTAACACTGACAGCAATGTCTATACTGTTAAAACATCACCAACAGAAGACACAGCTGCGTTCAACGCACTTATTGAGAGGGCAGCAAAAAATCACGATGTCCAACTCCATACTGACCCTATTGAGGAGGATTTCTTGTTTAACACATTCTCCACTTCTGAGAGAACTGTCAAAATTCTGCCTATGCTAAAAGGTGTCCTGAGACACGCTGGAGACCTCTTTAAGGACACCACGAGGGCCAGAGTAATAAACCCCAGGATTGAGAAGAAATACAAACCTGCACCTGGCGACCCTACATATATCAAGGGACAGTTACCACTGGACTCTATCGTTGTTTCCAATGCTCGTAAACGAGCAAATTCACAAGCCACGGGTGATGCTCCTCCCCCTGACAAGGACTCAAAAGTGCTCGAAGCCTTAGGGAAAAGGGTGGCAGCTCAAGCGGCCAATGTCTGGCGAATCTCCAACACACAGGCGCTCCTAGCCAGATATGACAGGGCTCACTATGATACACTTGAAACCCTGTTACAACACTTGCCAGATGAGTACAAAGAGGCAGCTGAAATGCTAATTCAGGAAGGAAAACTTATTTCTAATGCGTCCATTAAGTGTGCACTGGACGCAGCTGACACTGCGGCCAGGGCAATTAACACCAGCGCTATGTTACGTAGGCACACCTGGCTGAGAATCTCTGGTTTCAAGTCTGAAATACAAACCACCATTCTCAATCAACCAGTTAACCCTGATCACTTATTTGGCCCAGAAGTGGACACCACCTTAGAGAAAATCAAAAAGGACACTGAGACTGCAAAGTCTATGGGAGCTCTTCAGTCCCAGCAGTTCAGAGGTGGTTCTTTTCGTCGCTCCAACAATAGAGGAGCTTCCAGAGGACAGGTGTCCCAGCAGGCACAATACAATAAAGGGGCCACGCAAACCACCTACGGGAAAAACAATAGGGGCGGCTCTCGTGGAAACAGCGCCAAAGGCAGAGGTCGTGGAAACAACAACTCCCGATCCTCCGCCACCAACAAACAGTGACGTCTTGTCGCTGGCCCCCGACCACATAACACCGGTCGGGGGGAGACTACAACAGTTCCTGCCAGTCTGGAAATCCATCACCACAGACAGGTGGGTAAGACAGCTTATCCAGCACGGTTATTGTCTAGAGTGAACATCCACTCCACCCAACATACCCCCAAAACACCGTCCTAGGTCCGCAGAGCATATGCAATTATTGCAGCAGGAGGTTGTCAGCATGCTGCAAAAAGGAGCCATAAAGCTCGTACCTGTGGAACAAATAGGTACAGGGATGTACTCGCTGTACTTCTTAATCCCAAAAAAGGACGGGTCCCTCAGGCCCATATTACCTCAGGCCCCTAAACATGTACATCCTTTCGGAACACTTCCATATGCTCACGTTACAGCAGGTCCTACCGTTGCTCAGTCAGGGAGATTTCCTCGCAACACTAGATCTCAAGGATGCATATTTCCATATACCGGTACACCTGTCACACAGAAAATACCTCAGATTTACCATTCAAAATCAACATTATCAGTTCAAAGTTCTCCCCTTCGGAGTCACGACAGCACCCAGGGTGTTTACCAAATGCCTACCGACAGTGGCTGCACACCTGCGGAGACAAAATGTCCACGTCTACCCTTACCTGGACGACTGGCTTGTCCAAGCAAAGTCGGCCCAGCAATGTGCCACCCACATGTCCCACACCATTCACCTACTTCACAGCCTGGGATTTTCACTGAATTATCCAAAGTCCCACCTTCAGCCCGCACACGTACGGCAGTACTTGGGCGCTACAATCGACACTGGCAGCCAAAGCACAGCCGAATTCAGTGAGAATCAACAGCATTCAATTGCTGATACAAAAATTCAGACCACAACACTCGCTTCCAGCACGAGTGTTCATGCAGTTGATAGGCACGATGGCCTCCTGCATCTTCATAGTCCCGCACGCAAGACTACATATGCGTCCGATTCAAGAGTGCTCTGCACGTCAGTGGAACCAGGCTCACGGACAGTTGAAAGACCTAGTGTTGGTGACCGGTCGTGCGTACAACTCTCTGCATTGGTGGAATCCACAAAACCTTTGCAAGGGCCGACCGCTCCAAGAGACTGTGCCACAGATTATTCTGACAACGGACGCATCTCTCCAGGGATGGGGAGCTCATGTACTCCACTACACAGTGCAGGGACTATGGACGGTACAGCAAAGGAAGATGCACATCAACCTTCTGGAACTGATGGCAATCTTCATGGCAATGAAGGCTTTCAAGGTACACTTGTGCAACAAAGTGGTGTTGATCCGAACGGACAATATGACGGCCATGTACTACATACAGAAGCAGGAAGGTACACACTCTCCACAGTTGTCTCATCTAGCTCAGAGCATGTGGAAGTGGGCCATTCAGAGAAACATCTTCCTCATGGCAGAACACCTCCCAGGCAAGGACAATCAGATGGCGGACCTGCTCAGCAGGCACAGCCACCAGATGCACGAGTGGGAGATACATCCATCAGTACTCCACCCGTACTTCCAGCAGTGGGGTCATCCAGAGATAGACCTATTCGCCACAAAGGAAAACGCAAAATGCCAAAGCTTTGCCGCCAGGTTCCCACATCCACAGTCGCAGGGAAATGCGATATGGATGAACTGGTCAGGCAAATTTGCGTACGCTTTTCCACCAGCACCTCTAATACCGCTAGTGGCACGCAAACTGAGGCAACACTTGATAACTCTCTTCCTGGTTGCTCCAACGTGGGCACGCCAACCATGGTACACCACGTTTCTAGAACTCTCCGTGGTACCGCATCAGAGACTGCACCTCTCACCCACACTCTTGACGCAGAGCCATGGCGACATTCAGCATCCAGATCCGCAACAGCTCAACCTGGCGATCTGGCTCCTGAAGTCTTAGAATTTGGCTACCTCAACCTGCCTCCTGACTGTATGGATATCATAAAGGAGGCACGGAGGCCCACAACTAGAGCATGCAATGCAGCCAAGTGGAAGCGTTTTGTCATTTATTGTTCCAATAATGACATTAATCCGCTAGATGCATCTACTCAAAACATCATCTGTTATCTATTACATCTATACAAATGCAATCTAGCCTACGCTTCCATTCGTATACATTTATCCGCAATGGCAGCTTATCTCCAAAATAAGCGGCATCTCTCGCTTTTTAGAGTGCCTGCCATCAAAGCCTTTCTGGAAGGACTCAAACGAGTTATTTCGCCCAGGCACCCACCAGCACCTGTATGGAACCTAAATTTGGTCCTTACCAGACTGATGGGTCCACCTTTTGAGCCTCTCCACTCATGCGAGATACAATTCTTAACGTGGAAAGTAGCTTTCCTTATAGCAATCACATCGCTAAGACGCGTTAGTGAACTTCAAGCACTAACTGTCCAGGAGTCTTTCATACAAATTCACTCCAACAGGGTAGTACTACGCACTAACCCTAAGTTTCTGCCTAAGGTGGTTTCACAGTTCCATATGAATCAAACAATAGAACTACCAGTGTTCTTCCAAAACCCAGATTCAGTGGCAGAGAGAATGCTCCACACACTAGATGTAAAAAGAGCTCTCATGTACTACATTGATAGAACAAAAGACTTCAGAAAAACCAAACAACTGTTTGTTGCCTTCTCACCGCAACACAAAGGCAACCCCATTTCTAAAGCAGGTATAGCCAGATGGATCGTTAAGTGCATCCAAATTTGCTAACAAAAGGCTAAGCACACTTTAACGATTCCCCCAAGGGCCCACTCCACACGGAAGTTAGGGGCATCCATGGCTTTCCTGGGGAACTTTCCCTTAGAAGAAATATGTAAAGAAGCCACATGGTCTACCGTACACACATTTACTAAACACTACTGCGTAGATGTGCACTCCAAGCAGCTGTAGGCCAGGCTGTTCTAAAAACACTTTTTCAGACTGCTGCAGCTGGCACAGGCAGCCGCCGCTAATGGAGGGACTGCTATGTATTCTATGCATAGATGTGAATTTAGCAGCCCACATGCCTCGAACCGAATATGCTACTTACCAGTATGCATCTGTTCTTCGCATGTAGGGCTGCTGACATTCACATTGCCCGCCCTCCTCCCCGGCGCCTGTTGCGGCTGCAGCACTCAGAATTACTCTTAGCATGGTCATCACTTACTGTACTACACTCCATCTCTGCCACAATGGCGAAAAACAATCTGAGGATGGAGAGGATGCCCATGCGCACTGTAGTCCAGGGGAGGAGCCACCTATCTCGTGATACTTCGAAGACTCTTCCAGGACAACAATGTGCAATCATCCGAACCCAACACTAGGCGGCGATCTATGCATAGATGTGAATGTCAGCAGCCCTACATGCCAAGAACAGATGCATACTGGTAAGTAGCATACTTGATCTAGGATTAAGGTCATCCCTTTGAGGGCCCTAGTTTCATGGCACCAGTGTTGGTTTTTATCATGGCTCTACGTTTCTGGCGCGGAAAAGCTGTGTATAAGAACTGACGTCAGCGTGCGAGCGCGGCATCTAAGTACTCCGGCGACGTCATCCCGACGACGGATGTGGAGCCGCAGACGATGCCTACCGACGCGCAGGGGTACTGCTACGCAAAACTTTCCGGATCCAGACTGACGCCTGGGAAAATTCTAAGGTAAGAAATCTAATACTAACTACGGTTTCTTACAGATATATTGTTACCGAAGGTAAGTAACTTGTGCAACGACGCCATGGATGCCATTCCATTTCAAACCTGGATAGAGGTTCATGACGTGCAACTTGTATCTTACAAGCTAAGACTTCTTTTGTCTGTGAAGCCCATTTATTTATTACTCAAAAGAAGCTTTTGGTTACATGCACTTTTTTTTTCAAGGAGAGCGTCATAGCCTCAAGATTTTAGACTAGGTCCTCCTGTTTATTAACTACGATCGTCTAGCACTCACAAGTACTATTTCCTGCCAAGTGCATACCAGACACGTAGTCACATAGTATTTTTTGCTTTCTATAACTTTATAGTCACATGCCATCAAGACACTTGAAACTAAACAGGGCATATCATTCTCAGGTTTCGAATGCGGTATTTCACCATAACATTCGCCCTAAGAAACCCTATGCAAGTGTCCTAATTTGAATAACAGTTAAGTATTGATTTGGTCAGTAAATGCCCTATATGATGTAAACCTTTTCAATCTGTGTGCATGATATTATCACATTGTTTTGAGATACAGTGCTAAAGACAGTAAAACCGTACATGTGCCATTATCGGCATTACCCCAGGTGTGGTATATTAACTAAAAGTCTGTCGGTGATGGACATAAAGCCTGGTCCAGTCACCCATTCCTGTATTACCATTTGTATCCCTTGAGCCTTACACAAGAAGAGCTACCTTTCTTACTGTAGATTCAATACTTTTTTCGTAGTGGGTTCTTCATGTTCATAGTGGTTAATTACCTAGAAATGTTCTGTGGTTTATCTGTTTTATTTGGTAATTCTAACAGGATAGCACAACAGGAGGTGAAAGACGGCAACTTCTTTGCCCCCACCACCCACAACCCCCTCCCCCCTCCCCCACCCCCACTCTCTCACACACACACACTTAACCTACTATTTCCTTTCCTATCTGGGCTGTGCTGCTTCTCCACAGGCAACAGAAGAATTTTCATCATGTCTTGCTAGTGGCCTTCCAAATCCTGGACTTAGGCAACAAACCAGTGGTATCTACAGAACACCTAGAGATAGAAATGTTAACGAAATACCACAGCAAGAGTACAGTACAGCCATGGACAAGGGGATATCAATTAAGAAACAAAAAAGTATTGACTTCTTTTTTTTAAAATTGAGAAGTCAGGGTTTCAGTCTTGCATCCCGGAGTAAGGAGTTTAATAGCTCATTGCCAACGGCTGAGAATGTCCATTTTCCTCCCCACAGTAAGTGGATTGTAGGGACCAAGAGGATCCCAACGTTTTCCGAACTCAAGATTTGGGCTGGACTATAAATGGAGACAGACTTTCTCAACTAGACTTTGCGCTTCCAACAAACCAAATTTAAATGTCAAACACAGAAGTTAAAATACAGTTCTTTTACCATTTGAAAGCTAATGCTGGGAGGGCATGCCCACGACGATGCTGCTGAATTTACTTATATTGAGCACACAGTGTGAGCCTCCTGCAGGTGAGCAAGCCCTCAGTGCAGAAGAAGGCCTACAGGCTGTAGTCTAAATTAGAGAGAATCATAGAGCCTACAATACACTGATGATGGGCTGTAAAACAGCGAATGCTTTTTTCAGCTGATGTGCGCATAAAAAAGCAGGCTGGAGTACGAAGCTAAAATGTGTCAAACTGATTTTGAAGTTAGGGGGCTTGGTAGTAAAGGAAGTGGGAATTCTGAAAAGGATAGTCTGTGAAGGAGTTCATTATTTTCACCACAGTGACTGACAAAGTTCAAGTAGCAATTTTGCAGTCTTACTGCAATTCAATTTAAGACCGATGTAATGGCTGGCACTTCCTTCTTTTTGTGTCTTTAAGATCTTTAGACCTTTACAAGTTAGCAGCCAGAGACATGGTTCACGGCGTGCCTTTCTGAGAGTTTCTCCTGGTGAATGTTTGGGACAAAAAAATCAAAATCTTCCAAGTAACTGATTAAAGGAATTTTTCTCTTCCTGTCCCATTATATCTCTCGGTGGCATTTGATACTCTGGATTATGCTCGACTTCCTCCTTGAAATCAGTGGTTTGAGCTCCTGACCAAGCTTTTATGTGGTTTTTTTCTTTCCTACAGGAAAAGTCACAAAACTTGTATTCTTCTCCTTTGAATCTCAAACCATTTATTATGTGATCTCATGGGTTTGCCTGGTACTCCTGTTAAATATTCATATTATGCACTTCTCTAGCTGATCAATTCTGAAGGCATACATTCAAGTCATACGAGGTTATGCCAGATCTATCTATGCGTAAATGGTTTTGAGGATATAATTGGTTTGGTTATCACCACCCTATACAATATAAAGGAGTGGGCAGAAATGTAATGAAACCAAAACATACACTATTTTTCTGTGTCCCAAGCATGTCTCCATAACCTCTGTAATTTGCATGCCATTAGCAGCTTTGCATGGGCATTCTTGCAAACTTTTGTTGAAGCTGAAACTTTTTTTTTCTGAACTTACATCCTCGACTGAATCTTAATATTGATACTATACCCTGAGATTGCTGGTTCATGCTGCATCAGGTCTGCACGATGCTACATTTCCTCCAATTAGACTTCCATGATATGGTTTTGGATAGTGTTTTAAATTCCAAACGTGATTGGATTAGTGAACTTTGTGGGGGGATCTCTTAAATATGACTAAAGCATTTACAACACTTCCAAAAAGTATTTGATGTTTATTTGTGGTCTAAGAAAGCAAGGTCCTACATCCAAGATCAACAGTCCATTTACTGGCTTCCATTTGGGGTAACAGTGAGTGCTAACATCTTGCACCTGTTGTATAAGTGATTATATGGTTTATTTAGTTGACTAACTATCTTCGTATGATCAGAGTAGAACCTGAAAGTCAAATGAGATGGCCTCTCTTGTAGCACTCTCCTGCCATTCTACAAGAAGCAAGCAATGCAGGAAGGGCTCGGATCACATGTTTGTCATCCAAGGTCCTAAGTTGCTGGTAGTCTAAACACTTTATTCATAAAAGTTTGAATTGTAATTATCAGTTATAAGGAAGAATACGTGAAAACACACCAAACATTTAACCATATACAGTCATCAGTGTAAGCAGCCACACATGTATCATTTATTCCACAATATCTGTTTTTATTTATTTCAGAAAGAGCACCACATTAAGATTAATGTTTCAGTATTTAAGGATGTCTGGCATAGTAAGGGAACTAAAACAAAAGGAACATATAATGGACGGAATGCTGAACAATGGAAACATTCACAAGGATCTGGGTTTAATCCATGTTCTTTTGCTCACCACGCCACCCAGTTTGGACCCATCTATATACAAATCAGTTCTGAACCTGCTCCTTATTGGAACAGTGCAGTCTGAATTGCCAAGCCAGGTCTTCCCTGGACCAGAAACAAGCATCCTGGGAACGGTTTCGGGGCATCACCCCATATCAGCCAGGCTAGCTTGAATCCAGTGAGGCAGTGAGCACAGGACCCACGTCTGGGCATACCCTTCCCACTTAGGGCAGCGAAAGCCTAAGTAAGGGAACTAGTCAGGGATGCTCACTCTTGCAAATAATTGTTGCCATGACACTTGAACCCTTGGCGCCTGGATTAGAATCCCATGGTAATAGGCTAGTGGTGGTAAGAGACACGGGAAGAGTTCATTTCATTGTACGCTGATGATGTACTATTTAATGTAACACAGTCAGAGGCAACAATGCCCAGACTACTTCATATCATTCAGCTATTCTGGAAATATGTGGTATACTCTGTAAATGAGGACAAATCTCACCTATGTTCGTTGTCTAGAAGAAAATTGCCTACTGCAAGTCACAAATGAGTGCTTCTGATATTTGAGCATCTATTTCACAAGAAATGTTGGAAGATTTCTATGAGGGAATTTATATACGCCACTGGCCAAGTTGAAAGAGGATTTCTTTGCTTTACATGATCAACCAGCACTTACAATTGACCTACATGCCATGGAAGATAAGAGATACCCTCCAGCTCCATATAAGAAAAGAATAGATCATCCACTGTGGCAAATATCCAGACTATAGTCATTGATTGGAAGGATGTGACAAAACTCTTAGGAAGGGAGGGCATGATCGTGAAGGAAACACCATTATGGGACAGTGACTCTTTAGCAGAGGTGGGCGAGCTATAGAGGTTTCTCAGCTGGAACCTTATAGGAGTTAGCAATATCGGGGATATTTGGTATAAAGGGGAGTTGGTCCTGATGGGAAAACTTAAATATGAATATTAACTGGCAGACAAAGAAATTTTCAGGTATATGCAAGTCAAACATGCACTCGCTGCACACATTAAGAATGTACAAATATAGACAACGTTTCCCCACTGAAAGTCAAAATGCTAGATTTGCCTCTGCAGAAAAAGGTCATATCGTGTATCTACATAAAAGTCTCTGTAATGCGCCAGGCACTCTTGAAATTAACGACCAACTAGGAAAAGGATGGTGGGGAGTTTGAAGAGTAGAGGACTGAAGTGTTCAGAACCCCCCATGAAGGGGTATTAAGGTCAGGATTTAGGTTGATCCAGCTGTTCATATTGCAGATCGTATTATAGCAGAGTAATGCTACAAAAATGGCTACGGACAAATGTGGAAGGGGCTGTGGAAATACAGGCTCTTTTGTTCATACACTGTGGTGCTGCAAAGCTATAAGATCATATTAGGGTGGAGTAAAGGGGTGTCTAGAGTTGGTGACAGGGGCTCAAACAGAGGACGAAGCTAAAGTATTCCTGCTTAAAATATGGAACGAATGGGCCCATCAAAATATGTAAAATTAATTGTGATATTGTTAAAAAATAATGGATGCATAGCCAGAACGTTGGGAACATGCGTCCATCAAATATAAAAGAATGTAAAATGGGTATGTACTGGTGCATGCTTGCCAAGAATCAGGTGTACGATGGATGAGTGTGCCCGAGGAAATGGACAAAACTTTGGCAACCTTGGCAGCTATACAATACTAGCCCTGGGCGTAGTTCTACTTCACAGAACTCTGCGAAGTGCCACAAAAACTTTGACAGGCTCCGCGGAGTTCCACCAACACCAGAGTTTAAGTTGGGCTGCTAGCACTAATTTTTAGTGCAGGGAGTTTTCCCCACGCTGAAAAATCAGAGAGCGCTGCTGTTTTCTGCTGCTCAAGTAGACATTCTACTCGAGCTGCAGCTTCCTCAACGTAAGCAGCAGATTTCTCAATGCGAGTGGTCGCGACCTGCCTTAACTTCCACTTTGATAATTCTCCCCGGAAGGAGGTCTAGCGCATGTTTAACGTTGGTGAGCCGCTCAATAGAAAAAACTCCTCTCTGCGTCACTTTCTGAAGTTTGCAGATGCAGCACAGAGTGCTGATTAGTCAAAGCTCCGCGAACTCAACTGGCAGAGCTGAATTCTTCCCCCACCCCTTCTCAATACATAAAAAGTGAAAGGGTTGTGCTTTTTCGGTGCAACAGGGGCGATGAGGGAAGATGCACTGCCTTATGGACTAAGAAAGGCCCAGCTGTATTGATCATGAAATTTGGTGAACAACACGCAGATTTCAACTTTAATGGGGGTGTTTGATCGAATCTTGTTTAAATGCACTGAACAAAAATGTTATAAAATATATTTTTTTATAAAAGGATGTCTCGTATGAACAATATGGTAAATAACTTAGTGCAAAAAATAAATCTAATTTCTAAGACAGCAACTTGTGAAATTCTACCATCAGTTCTTACTTCCAGCTCATTAGTTTCTTTCCTATTGGTAGATTTGATTTTCTTTGTGGAAGTTCAAAGCTGAGAACTCTGATTAAAGTGTATCAGATCCAGCATTTTTGTGAGATCATCCTTTTTGAGGACTAAGAGTTAGCCACGGGCTGGGTGAGCTCATCGTCATGGTCTTCGCTTTTGGTTGTCTTTGTCTCTAACCATTCTTGGTAAAAGTAATCCTTAATTGCCAAAATCTGGCTCTGTAGTTTTTGGGCATGCTAAATATTTTCTGTGGTCAATGCTGCACAAATGAGCGTATTCAGTGATGAAGTATCATGCAGACTACTAATGTAGAGAACAACAAACTGGCCAATGGGAGCACTAGAACAACATTATTGCATTTAGTTAATGGTGAGCTGATTGGAAAGCATCTAACCTGCTTACTAAGTCCTTTCCCAGGATCATTTTGTTCTGTTTGCCTACTGAATTCATTCAATTTAGTATAAACTTTTAATTACATGAGACAATGGTTCTCATGATCTAATGAATAGGCAAGTCATGTTACTGCTGAAGATTATGTCCTTTGCAAATGAAGGCTTGCAATCAATTCCTTTTCTACCTCTGAGAGATAGTCATATAACACTCTCTCTTGCTCAGACTTTGGTTTCAAATTTTAGATTTGAGGTCTCATTCAGTAAGCCTTATATCTGCAATTGGCTTCATACGACAATGGCTACTGTTTTAGCGACCTCTCTCATTCAAGAAACTAGGCCTCTCGCTCTTTCGTTCCTCTGTCGCCTGCCCTTTTGACTCCTGGTGGGTATGTATATTTCAGTCAGTACTCAGCATTGTTTCAGCAACTGTATGTCTCCTCAATAGTCTTCTGCTTGTTCTGAGTGTAAGAGCATCACTGCTTTAGTGAGTGTGCTTGCTCCTGTGTTTTAGCTTACTGATTCCATAAACGGTTGTCATTTGAAAATGAATTAAAATGTTTTAGTCATACCCAAGTTCAGGAGGGCCTCCGGTAAAAGATGCAATTTTTTTAACAGTGTCTGACGTCCTCACTTTCTATTGTAAATCACACAAAACGAGGCAGCATCCTGTATAGGACAGTGACATTTCACATAGCTGTAGCAGTACTTCAAGATCATCTCTAACCCACTCAACAGCTTAAGTGGCGTAGTGTATTGAATTTGAAAATTATAAATAAAACTGATGCGGAGTGGTTGGTGTGCTTAATTCTGGAACGCTATGTTTGTATGAGTCACAGTTGCAATATGTGTTTCACACATAAGTGTGTTTTTATATACTATTTGAAGTACTGGAAAACTCTGGAATGTCACTTTTTATATAAAAAGATATTCATGAATCTGGTTTATGGTACCTGCACTGCAAAACTATTGTTACAGGTAATATTAGGTGTGCATGTGGCAAATAAAGTCCTACCTGGCATTTAAATCTTGGCCACTCTTTTCTGTTGTAGAATATTGATTTGAACAAAAGTAATTTCAGCACGAATCTGTGAAAATGCATTGGTGATTCCTATGACTGTAGAGTTAATGTGTTTGCTGTGCAAGGCTTGTGCTTGAACCATTTATAAAAGATGTATATCTTATTATTGTTTACCCCCAGCTGTCGTACTATAAATGTGTTTCATTGTCTTCATTTTCTTAGCTTCAGTTAACTTTTCAACTGAATTTGAGAGCCTTTTTCTTTTTTTTCCCTAGATATCGAGAATTACACCCAGAGTCCAAACTGCCCTACACTACAAATCAGTTTTATTTGGAAGCTGCAGCTGAATATTTGAGGGCAAGTAAACCAGCAAAGATGAATGAAGTTTTATCAGAGCTGGATACTGAAGATCAGTTGATCTTCCTAAAATCTCACAAACGCTTTACCCAAGCTGCAGATCTCATGAAGAGTAAAGGAAGACATGAAGAAGCTGCCTTGATGATGCGGCAACATGGAGAGCTCTTGGAAGCAGCTAACCTCACTACTAAAACAGAGTTTCGAGTCTCGTGCCTGCTGGCAGCTGTTCGTTGTAGCGTGACAGGTTATAAGATAGTAGACAATGTTGAAAGCATTCTTGAGGAAGTCTCGGAACTGTGTTGGCAAAGACAATTCTCTGGCTACGCAGAAGCAACTCTTATTAACGGAATGCTGAAAAAGGATTGTAGGCTACTCAAAGAGGCATTTTATATATTTAATCGTGCTGGTCACAGTGCTGGCATGGTTGAAGCTCTCTTTGAATTCAGTCATTGTGAGGTTGACAGCTCAATTCTGTTAAAGATGGCAACACTCGGTTTAGATAAGCTAGTAAATTTGAGTAAAGCACTTCAGAAAGCAACCAACAATGCGGAGAAAGAAATGGTCAAACTGTGTTTTGAATTTTTTGGGATTTTACAAGTGGATCAAAACCTGTGTCAGATCCCTTTGAATGAGGGTCCAAGAATTTTACAAATTCTGTCCAGTGCTGGCACTGACTTCGGTAAAAGGAAAAAGAAAGATAGCAATTATTCCCTAGATTTAGCAGATGTGACATTTTTGCTGGGAGAACACCTCCTAAAGCGGATGTGTTGCATTGCTCAAAGAGTAATGGACCAGGAGTATCCTGATGTTTGCCTAAACTTTTTGGTTGGTCTTAATTGTAATGAGAATTGCAAAGATTTTCATCGACCTGTACTGAGGCATGAAGCAAAGTCTATTTTACAACGCAAAGAACAGTTGGCTACTATCAATGGACTGTTATTGCAAGCCATGGATGTGTTTCCAGAAGACCTGCTGTTTGAACATAAAGAAATCACAAATATTTTACCAGCAGATAAGTATTTCTTTTGCAAATCTCTTCTTGATTCATTCTTCCCTAAACATTTCCACCAGAGAATACTTTCTGAAAACATTCCAGTATGCAAAGAACTTTTGGATTTCAAAAACCAGTTCTCCATGCCTTGTAAGAAGGTGTTGAATGACTACATCAATTTCAGATTTAAGATTGAAAACGCTCGAACACGAAGGGAATCAACTGATTTGTGGTTGGAAGCAATGCATTGTTTCATTTTGTCCTCCCGATATCCTGAAAGACTTGAGAGCTTCTTTATGCATGAGGAACAAAACTATAACAAAGAATTTAAGTTGGCGGGAGAGGGAAAAAGAATAGATGGTAGATTTGGGATGTTGTTACCGAATGACCAATACAACAAGGGAGACAACAAACACATGTGCTTCATGAGGCTTCTTCAGAATTGCATAGACCAGCTGTATGTTGAAAGAAACCCAGAAAACTGTAAAAGACTTTTCTTTAGGTTCATGAATGTGCTAATCAAGAAAAGGCTTGTTCCTGGTATTGGAAATACCGTTATGCTACTGGAATTCCAATTTGTTGTCTGTTGTGCAGTTCTAATCCGCCTTCAGAAGAAACTCTCTGTTTATTTGCCAAAGAGTTACATTGCTCTTCTTCATTTTTGGGAGTTTATGTTCAGTAGAAAAAACAGAAAAACATTGATCAAAGACACATTTTCTATTTTATGGGAGTACACCCCAAAGGATGTAGCCCAGGCAGTGAAAGGGTTTCGATACCATCTCTTTTACCTTGCCAGAGTATTGTGTGGGGGAGAAGATCAGTCATTCAACGTTATTTTGGATGCTTTTAATGATCCAGATTTTATTATCTCTGGTGAAGCTGAGCGGGCAGTTGTGTTGTGCTTAACAATGCTGGTGAATATTGGTGGAGTTTTGGATAAACGAGCAACACGCCTTTTACATTGTAATTTCCTAGAAATAAAAGCGAAACTCATAGATATGAAGGAGAAATTCCCTTCCAAGGTCCCTGAAAGATTAGTTGAGGTTGTACAAAGTGTAACTGTTGCTACAGATATAGGAGAAATAGTTGAAAGCCTCCAGGAACTCCTAATATTCCGAGATGATGAACATTTGGTTGAGTGCCACTGGAGGTGGGATTCTAACTATGGCAAAGGTGCTGTAAGGGGCATCTTCTTTGAGAAGCTTCAACAACGGGTCGAATGTCATCTGGATACTCCAGAGTCGATTGAGGAACCTTATATGGAACATGAGAAATACTCATATGTAGAAGAGAAAGAAGATCTGTTAGCAGCAATTGCCTCTCAGGTGCACCAGAAAGCATGTGTTTTACGAAAATTGGGACATATTTTTCTTCTCGTCTACTTTTGTATGAAGTTAAAGAGAAGAGCATTGTTTTCAAAATTAGAACTACAAGGCAATGAGGATGGCAAGTTGGTACCCTCCAACTTTAAAAAAGCTGATGTTGACCAAACACAGTGCGACATTTGCGGGGTAAAATTTCTACACAACCCTCAAAATTACTTTGGCCAATCTAGGGATGATGCTCATGAAGTTGTGACACCGACAAGCACTGACCTAGAAATGTTCCATGATATAAATCCAGTGGAAAATAGCGTTTCTTACTTCAACCATATTGTTATGGATGATCATAGAACAAAGTTAGCTGCCTACCGTAGATACCTTGATTTTTTTAAACTGAAAGTGGACCCATTTCTACGACAAGGAAATGATGTAATGCAAACCATTGAGCTCATTTCTAAGGATCATCTTGCATCAAAGGAGCATTCACATGTGGTTCAGGAAAAAATCCAGAACTCTAGTAAGAGAATTGCTGATACAGTTGAAGATGTGTATAAGAAAAAGTGTTGGGCTGATGGTAAGAAAGTTAAAACTTATTTTTTTTAGACCTTGCATTTATATAATGAAATAACTTATTGTAACATTTGTAATTACTGTATGAAACTTGAAATAACCGTATTCCTTTAAATGATAAACTATAATCAAGCCAATGTAGATATTTCTCTCAATTTCTCAGCATATCATGTGAAGCAAAAGAGACTTATTTTTACTTCTAGATTATTGTTATGAATAAAAGCTACATTCATTTAATATCCAATTATATGCATACCCAGGGTTGAATTGACTGGGGCATGATTCATGGTTCCAGGTGCCAACCTGAGGTCTCAACCCAGCTCCAGGTTATTAACTACTTTGTGGCTTGTTCCCCTGCTAGAGAATAATGTATGTGTGAAGTAGCATTTTGGCTAGTATCTACAGCCAGTCGCATTTTGGCACCATCCCACAAGTACCCATTAAATGGAAAAATCTTCACTCTGGAGACTTTATTAGGCAGAGCTTAGAAGGGGGACTAGTACTATTTAAAATCTTTTAAACGAAGTCAGGATGAAATATTATATCTCTGTTGAACCAATATAATATCTACGATTTTTATACTTTTACACCGGTTGCAGTTAATTAAATAAAAAATGATCATAATTAACTGATAGTATGCTGGCGTTTAAAAATTGGTGGCGCATATAAATTCAATTTTTTTTAAAAATGTCTTTGTAATTGTTTGTAACAGTAATGTAATGTTATGGGATGGTTCAGTAGCATCCTATGCATTGTATAGACAGAGTAGTGTGGCTCACTGGTTAGAGGCGGCATACCCGGGAGCAGAAGTTGGCCCGGGACCAGGGTTCAATTCCCGACGCGGCAGGGTCGTGGACTTGGGTCAGCGGACTCGATAATTCTCGCCTCCGTGCTTACTCTAATCAGGGGTTCCACTCGGCAACTCTGGGCATTAGCTTGCCTAATCTCCACAACGGCCCCATCAATTCCGGGGATGCCTGGCTCCACCTTGGAGACTCCCAGCAGGGACCATCCCACAGGGAAAGCCAGGACGGGTTCCCCAGAGTTATACAGCGCCAGGAAACCTACGAACGGGTAGCAGTGTGCTTTACAAGCTCAAATACATTTACATTTACATTTTCTTCAAGTGCCATGATGCTGTGTCAGCCGACTCGGGGCTGAGACAGCGGGGTCCCGGGCGGGTCGATTCCAATAGCGGCCATCTTTGATTGGGGAAGCGTCACCACGTACCCTAGCGGACAGCATTAAAAGGGAGGACATGCCTCCGCGCAGCAGACGCGCCGAATCGTGCCAGAGTCCTGCCCGTCTGCGCCCGTCCGCGACAGGGACGTGGCAGTGGCCAATCACTATGCCGAGCCTAATACACATTCCCTACTCGGGTATGATAAAAGAACCTTACTTAATTTAAGGCAACAGCATTGTGGTTTCCATCATGCTATCCCCTCTGACCTTACTACTCGTACCTTCCCGTGTATGCCCTGTAAATCCGACCAGACAGAAAGCACCTCTATGAATCATTGCCCTCTTCTAAGCAGCACTGTACGGGCCCCAACCTCTAACAGAAACATTTCCATCAAAGCAGGCCTCATTAACTGCCGCTCTCGTGTGAAACATTCGTTGGATATAGCTCAATCCCTCTCAGACAATAATTGGGATATTCTCTTTCTCACGGAGACATGGTTAGGAGAGGAAACTAATCCCGCCCTGTCCCTAGCCATTCCCCCTGAGTATCACATTCTCTGCGCGAACAGGCAAAGCCCTTACCGTGGCGGAGGAATCGCCATTATTTTTAGATCACAATGGACCATCTCTTCTTTCTCTTATAATCAAATAGAATCCATAGAAGCACTTCCTTTCTGTATCCATCTAGCAGCCAACACTACTCTTACAGGTTTATTAGTATACCGCCCCCCTAAGTCAAAGGTTTCTTTCCTTCCAGACTTCTTGGACTTTGTTCTCCAGGCTAGCGCTTGCTATGCCAACTTCACTCTACTTGGAGATCTTAATCTCCATGTGGAGGACACCTCTGACCCCATAAGTTCTGATTTCCTCACCACACTTTCAGATGGTGGACTAACCCCTTTGATCTCCTGTCCTACCCATAAAGCAGGTCATACCCTTGACCTCATGCTCTAACTTTACAGATCTTACAACTAGTAACCCTTATCCTGTGATCTGGTCCGACCACTTTTTTATTCCATTTTCTATAACTTTCTCTCATCTAGTAAGACCACAAGTATCAGCTAAAACCTCTAGTCGTAATTGGAGTAAGATCTCTCCAGATAGCCTAGGAGTAGAATTGGCCTCAACCACTCCCCGGGATGCCATCGATTTAGATTCCAGGCTGAATAACTTCAATGACTGGATCTCATCCGCTATAGATTCTATTGCCCCTATCAGGCTTATCAAAACATTCCGTTCTATCCCCTCCTCTCCTTGGTATTCTGATGAACTACGAAAGTGTAAGTCCACCTGTAAACGCCTGGAGAGACGTTGGAGACAATCTTACTCGCCAGACAGTAAACAAAAATACAAATTAGCGCTAAAAAATTATAGGAAAAAGATTATTGATCATAAAAGACAGTTTCTAGAGGATAAAATTAATAGAGCTCAAGGTTCTGCGAGAGAAATCTTCAATACTGTCAGATCTTTCACAAACCCCCTGGCCCTCCAACGACAGCCCCCGGATTCACAATCCCTCTGTAATCGTTTATCAGACTTTTTTGAGGAAAAAATTGCCACCATTTATGATTCCTTTCCCTGTAATAACAGCACCGCTCTTATTGACAACCCATTAGCACACTCAAAACCCTGCCTCGAACCTTCCCAAATCTTTTCGGATTTTGAAGAGATATCTCTCGATCTTTCTTTAGCAGAACTAGCAAAATGTAAATCCGGCTCGCCAACTGACCCTTGGCCGGCTAAACAATATAAAGCCTTGGCTCCAATCCTCAATCCAGTTCTGAACAGTATCTGGAACGACTCATTAAGTACTGGTATTTTCCCTGACTCGTGGAAACATGCACGTATTGTCCCCATCTTGAAAAAGGCCAACGCTGACCCTAATGAGCCAGCCAATTATAGGCCTATTTCCTTGCTGCCAGCACCAGCCAAGGTACTGGAAAAACTAGTACAACAGCAGCTGGCAAACTTCTTGGAAAAGCATGGGTCATTCCACAACTCCCAACATGGCTTCAGACGAGGATATAGCACGGAATCGGCACTAATTGAGATGGCTGATGCGGTTCGATGGAAACTTGATGCAGGATCGAGGGCGGTGTTGGTGCTGCTGGATTTATCAGCAGCATTCAACACCGTCTCTCATCCTGTCCTCCTCGAGCGACTACATTCCAAAGGCATCCAAGGCCAGGCCCTGAAATGGGTATCCTCTTTTTTTATCCAACCGTTCACAGACAGTGTACACTCCTCCTTTTTCCTCAGAAAACCGTCCACTCAAGTGGGGAGTCCCTCAGGGCTCCTCTTTGAGCCCCCTTCTTTTTAATGTTTATTTCTCCCCCTTGGCCGAGCTGATTGATCAGTCTGCAATCAAAGCCACCTCATATGCGGATGACATCCAACTGCTATTTTCCTATGATACCATCTCTGTGTCCACATTTAATCCTTTAAAAAACTGCTTACGAAAAGTTGCTCATTGGATGAATAAGAACTGTCTCCGACTTAATGCTGGAAAGACAGAGGTCCTTTTTTTCCACCAATCATCTCCCCTTGATTCCAACCTGTGGTGGCCACATGACCTGAGCACTCCTCCCATCCCCAAAGAGTCTGTAAAAAATCTAGGAGTTAGATGGGACTCCACCCTCTCCTTCCACACCCAAGTCCAAACAGTCTCGGCCGCCTGTTTTTCTAAAATAAGGATGGTCAAGAAACGTATTAATTTTTTACCCAGTAACACAAGGAAAACAATTGTCCAAGCTTTGATTACATCGCATCTGGACTATGCCAATGGTCTGTATGCCGGACTTGCTGCAGGCCTCTGCCACCGGCTTCAAACAGTACAGAACGCGGCAGTCCGACTAGTGTGTGGGATTTCCCTTCGGGAACATATCGCCCCACACCGCCGATCACTCCACTGGCTACCGATACAAAAAAGAGTGGAATTCAAAGCCCTTACATTGACTCATAGGGCAATCAAGGGTAAGGGCTCTGCATACCTTTCCTCCAGCTTACACCCCTATAAAACCATCAGACTCCTGCGATCTAGTTCTAAAAATCTCCTGACCACTCCGCGATTTAAAAAGACTTGATCAGGAGGAAAAACTTTCCAAATATGCGCCCCTTCCCTCTGGAATAAACTCCCGCAGGCCATCCGCTCAATCCAGGAAGAACTTCCTTTCCGTAAGGCATTAAAAACATACCTGTTCTGCTAATACTCATGGAGAAAGAACTATCCCACCCTCTGAAGCGCCGGGACACCCCGCTGGGGTAGCTGTGTGCTATAGAAGAGACACAAAATAAATAAATAAAATTTGCTACCTCCAGTGTTGAAATGTTACTTCCATTTCGTAATGTTCCCTAAAAGTCCTTTTAATGTTGGAGGTTCATGGTTACATTTTAGAATGGCTTGGTCAACCAACATTGATTAAAAACAAGAACGTGAACCAATGGTTTATGAATGTTATGCTGCCAACCTTTCCGATAGAGCACATTGGGTACAGTGAGTCATCAAAGCAGGCATCATTGTACCACATGTTTACCTTAATGCTCTGAAAGCAGTCATTCTGTATCTATTTGAGAAGAAGTAATTTAGATGTGTTATGTTGAATAAAGGTAGTGTATTTTGACTGGTGCAATAAGATGAAATACATGTGGTGTCACTTTTGGAAAAAAGACATACACTGTGAAATCTATGTATGCATTCACAGTTTTGTTTGGCTGAAATAAGAGCTCATTTCAGAGTGGTTTAGTCTGTATTATCTGTCTCTTCTTGAATTAACCCCCCACCCCCCTTCCCCTATCCAAGTGTTCGCTTTTTTGGCATGTGCTACTTTGGTGACATTTTTGGGGAGTGTGAAATGTCATGGTGCACCTGTCTGTACTTTTTTGCTTTCTAGAGACAGATTCTGAAAACTGGGTCTGTTTTCAGGGACAGAAATACGAATGTCCCTAAAGTGCATGGGGAATATTAGTCACTGATTTGGTTTCTGAGACAACTGTTGTTTTCCAGTACTGAATAGAATTCATTTCAGCAAGGAGAATTCACTGACTGAATGGGTGCAGCAGCTCAAATGTAATAACCTTTGAAGGAGGGTAAAGGTTGTGTTTGCGTTTGCCAGTTATACATCCATTCGCCTGACTGACATTAAACTGTTAGTCATACTGTAGTAATTAAATCCATGACATCGTGGAAGTTGATGTGTGTACAAGTTTAATCGACACAAGTGCAGCACAGCAGCCAGCTTCAGCAACTGCCTAATATGACATTCAAATACACGTTCCATTTAGAACATCACAGTGGAACCATACAATGGAACCAACAGGAAACATTCCAAAAAGACTAGAACACTACATTATCCCCTCCCTTTATAAAGGAAAATAAAACAAGAAAAGAACCAAAAAGAAACAGAAGTGAAAACCAAGGAAAATAACACTAAACATAATCAGCGAAATCTTGCAGGAACACGACCTTGTCGAGTGCTTCTGCGCAAACCACCATTTGAACATTGCTCAACATTACCAGGAGATGGAAACCTCGTTGAGCCGGAATTACAAGAACATGAAGAATCTTTTTGGTGAACAACATCAGGAGAGGTAGAATCTACACAGGACATTTGCTAACTCTTACAACCCTGGAAACATTCCACCAATTCTTAAGATTCACTCTTATAGCATTTCCACAAATCTTGTCGACAGTGAAAATCTCTGAGAATTTAGAACCACCTTTACTTCTATGAGTAGGTATCTTGATACGAACCTTATCCCCAACGTCAAAAGGTTGTAAAATGGCTCTTTTCCTAGAATTAAACAGCATTTTCTGTTTGTCTTGAGCCTGAGAAACATTGTGTCTCACTACGTCATCCACATTTCCTAAAGAATTAGTTTTCACCCATTGTGACATCCACCCAGGACAAACTTTGGAACATGGTTTCCTCCCGCGAAGAAGCTCATAAGGAGAAACTTTAGTTGAAGAGTGGGGTGTAGTACAATAGAACCATAACATGGACCTGACAGCATTTTGGACATTACATTTCTGAGACAGAGCCCATTGCACACAGTTGTACAACACCCTGGTCATGCGCTCGATCAAACCATTTGTTTGAGGATGATAGAGGGCACTTCTAGAGTGACTAATGCTACCTTGACTTAAAAACAGACAGATATCACGACTCACAAACTGCACCCCATTATCACTCACTGTAGAGGAGGGGAAACCATCAAGTAAAAACAAATCTTTGAGGAAATCAATCACATTCTTAGAGTTTGGCTCACCAATGAACCGAATCTCTGGCCATTTAGAGTAATAATCGATGGCAACAATAGCAAACCTAGAGGAAGAAGGTAAAGCATAAAACGGACCAACCAAATCAATTCCGATTTTCTCCCAGGGTCTAGAAGGAAAAGGAATTGGTTGAAGAGGTGGAGAACGTATTTTTAAACTCTTCTCAGCACTTAAACATACCACACATTCATCAATGACCAAATCGATTTCCTTATCCATTTGCGGCCACCAAAAATGCTCACGGACCCTTCTCTTGGTTAAAGGTTTTCCCAAATGGCCTTCATGTGCACCCTTCACAAATCTAGTTCTGAGAGCTTCCGGAGGAATCAATCTATCACCTCGAACTAAAATTCCTCCTTCAATGGAAAGCTCATGTGCAACCTTCACGAAAGTTTGCAGAGAATAATGAACATTATTCTCCCTTGGCCATCCATTCTTAATACAATTAGTGACTTCACACAGAAGCACATCCTTTGTGTGTTCCTCTCTCCATTCTGCCTCACTGATAGCACACATTTCATCCAAACCCAGGTACGCAACGATCTATCCTCAACATCATAATCGTCCACACCATCAATTCCAGACTCAGAAACCAATGGATTCCTTGAAAAATAGTCCGCCCTAACATTTTCCTTTCCTGGAATATACACAATGTCAAAATCATATTGTAAAAGTTTAGTGGAAAGGCGGGCAATCCTGGGGGTATGCTCCTTCACCTTGTCACCAGAGATTATAGAAACCAACGGGCTATGATCAGTTCTCAACTGGAAATGTTTACCCCAAATGTAAGAGTTAAACTTCTTAATAGCCCACCAACAAGCCAAGAGCTCTCTCTCAATAACAGCAAAATTAAATTCAGCTCCACGCAACACTCTCGAGGCGTAACCCAAAGTCTGCTCTGAACCATTAACCCTTTGTGTGAGAACTGCTCCCAAGTCTACCCCACTAGCATCCACAGTGATAGTGCACACAGCATTTGGAACAAATGGCTTGAGGATTTTTAAACCAACAAGTTGCTCCTTAATCCAATTGAAGACAGAATCACACTTTTCATCCCGAAAAAACATTACATCCCTTTTTAGCATATTGGAAAGGGGTTGAACTCTTGACGCATAATCAGGAATAAAACGTGAATAAAATTCACATAAACCAATAAAAGATTTAAGCCCGACTTTATCTTTAGGAGGAGAACTGTCCACAATAGCTTTAACTAAACCAGGACTTGGTTCCACACCTTGCTCAGAAAGAACATGACCCAAATATTCCACTTTGCGAGCCTTAAAAACACACTTTTCTCTTTTTAAAACCACTCCACCATCACGCAAAGCTTCCATGACTCTAAACATAATGTGATCATGCATTTCACACGTTGGACTATGAATCAGGACATCGTCCTGAAAGACAACCACACCCTTAATATTTTTCAACAGATTAGACATAATCCTTTGAGAGACCGCAGCCGCAGAGGCCAAACCAAATGGCATGCGACAGTATTGAAAGGACCCAATAGGAGAAATGAAAGCTGCGAGGTGTCTTGACGAAGGATCCAAAACTACTTGATGGTAAGCTGATGCCAAATCTAGTTTACTAAACCATTTTGAACCGTTTATCATGGACAACATATCAGGAATTTTAGGCAGAGGATGTGAGTCCACCCAGATGTTTTTATTTAAACAACGCAAATCCACACAAACGCTAAGATCGCCATTTTTCTTTTTTGCGACAACCAGGGGAGAAAGCCAAAGAGAAGACTTAATTGGCTCAATGATCCCCTTCTTACACAGGCCATTAAGTTCTTCTTCCAGCTGATCCCTAACACTAAATGGCACATTCCTCAATCTATGCTTAATAGGAATAGCATTATCTTTGACTCTAATGGTATGCATGAACCCCTTCACTTCTCCAAGTTCGTCACTGAACACACTCGGAAAGCACTCCACCAATTTTTCCACAAAATCGTCAGTTTGTACAACAAAAATAGGGTCCTTAGTTCCTGGCCTAAGTACCATTTTGAATAAGCCCTGATGGAACCATCTGAGAATGTTCAATCCCTTGATCGCAACATAAATTTTGCCAAAAATTTTACTTCCTCTAAACTCTAATGTGTCCTCAAAGTAATCAGCTAACTCAATTCTTCTGCCTTCATAAGACACAGGAGACCTATCAAGAGGTTGTAAATCCCTTGAACCCCAAACCTCACTAAAAAGCTCCTGAGTCACCATGGTTATCCGTGCACCAGAGTCAACAAGTAGACAGACAACTTTATCACCAATGCCTATATCGGTATACGGATCAACACACTCTGTAGATAAATTAGAACCATCCTGCAAATCTCCCACGACCACAACCATATCTCTCAAATCATCCTGAATGTTGCATAGATCTTCTTGTTTGAATTCAGCCATACTCACATTAGCTACAGCAGATGAGGGTGTGTTCTGCTTACTGTCTTGAGAGTAAACAACATTCCGTTTAACATTCTGACAAACTTTAGCGAAATGACCTACCCTCCCACACGACCTACATGTAACATTTTTTGCTGGACAAGGACGACCAGATTTCACATGTGGATAATAACCACACTTAAAACATATGTTGGTCTGCTTAAAGAACTTATTTTCTGTGCGAAGAGGAACACTGTTTTTATTTTCTCTAATTTTAACCACACTTGCTCGTGGGTTCTTCCTGCACCTGTGTCATCGTCGCCACATATGTTTGTAGTAATTAAATCCATGACATCGTGGAAGTTGATGTGTGTACAAGTTTAATCGACACAAGTGCAGCACAGCAGCCAGCAGCCAGCTTCAGCAACTGCCCAATATGACATTCAAATACAAGTTCCATTTAGAACATCACAGTGGAACTATACAATGGAACCAACAGGAAACATTCCAAAAAGACTAGAACACTACACAGACCTTACATATGTGTCTGCACATGTGTCATATTGTCTGTGTTTCCACTGGATGTTGTCGACTGCAGATTTCTCTATTTTTGACTTTCCCAAAGTGTCTGACTGGATCCAGAAACATTTGGCATATGATCACTCACAGGTAGGTGGTGCTAGATCCATCTCTGAGCAGGTTTCGATGTAGTAATAATTTCAGGTTGATTCAATTAGCACCATCCTAATATCAGGTCCCTTTTTCCACACCCATAGATACAAATCCGTAGCTGCTCTCTGTGAATTTTCTCTTTCTTCATGCTGCATTTTCTAGATTCAAATCTTCAAATTATGCAGTGTTTAGATGTCTCCCCTGAAGAAATCAGGGTTGTATTGTTGCAGGGATTATGCTCAGGAACAGAGCTATGCATGGGACAGTAGAGGATCAGTAGGTTGGGTCTGAATCACCATACCACCTCAATACCCATGAACCTGAGTTGACTTATTATAGTGTCTCACTTGCCCTCCTAACCTTACCAGAGAAACAAGTGAATCAACACCCCAGAGCACAAAACTCCCCACCCTCTTAGGGATCACGGTAACAGGACAGGAACTTTCACTCTCACACTCGTCCACAATAAAATAGAACACTGACACGAAGAAAGTTTGAAATATTTATTTAAACTATTCTGCTCTAGAATGCGGTATTCGTGCCACAATTAGAAAACAAATGGCTTACGAAAATATAGTCAGCATAGTCCATAAACCATATTTTATAAAAAGTCCTGTCATGTTATAAGACAAATTAGACTTTCCTCCCTCCCCTTCGACAGAAGCGGAAATTTGATTATACAACAAAGATCTCTGGGATTAGTAGCGGACCCCGTACCTAAGCATACAGAATTGGACGTTCTACATTTTTAGTACAGCTGTGATTTCCTCTCAGAAAGTTTCTATATCTCTCTGTGTTACATTACTGTGTATACCTATATGACAAAGCTCATATGCTCACAAAAAACATCTACACTCCTGTGCTGTGAATAGGTGCTTGTGCCTGACCAAAACAAAATAACAAGGGACATTGTTGTTTAACCTTGTCTGCTGTGTTCAGACTAAATCCCAGGAAAGAACAGAACACGAACACAGATGCAAGCTCTGTGTGAAAATACAATGTGGCACAATAATAACGGGAACGGGTAAGTTTATTTACAAAAATGTACAGGGCGGTAGCCAGACGTTCGCAGCACTACGGAGGAGAGTCTCCCCGCCTCCCCACCCAGCCTGCGAATCGCTGCCGTACCTGTTTAAGCCACACTCCTCCCTCGGGAGTGTGGCCTGGCGCTTCGCGGGGTCGTTGGCTTCCTGCCTCAGCTTCCCTTTCGGCACGCTCTCGTTTCCTCTCTCTGCTCCCGTCACCGTCTCCTTCTCCTGACAGCCACACATGATCTCCAAACTCCTCCGGGGTGTCGTCACACGCCGCCTTCTGGGCTTTCTGGATTTTAACCAATCCAACGGTCCTGGCGTCATGCGGGGGCGTGGTTTCTTCATCGGCAAACGCCCAGTTGAAGGCGCCTTCGCCAAATTCTTCCTCCTGCGCTGTTATCATTGGATTTGTAGACCAATCGTTCTGGAAGGAGGGAGGGGAGGCAGAATCAGCAATCCATCATTCACCGGAGGGGGAGAGCCTCTCCATCCGCCCGTCCTCCCCGTTACAGGGCTATCCTTGTGGATACAGGGATGTTATTTCAGATGCCTCCTCGCGGTGATATGATCAGTAGGGATGAGAGATCGTCCCATGAGAGAACATCCCCAGAGAGACCGTTGATAAGGGAAGATTGCAAGAGATCTACATGAGTAATGGCATTTGAGGGAGTCGACTATGCAGGCGAAATCTGCCAGTGACAAGCCTTTGAAGGGTGACTTTTTCAGGATTCTACAGGAAGGAGAGGGCAGAGTAGATGACTCAGGCTAGGTGTTGATGTGCTGTCAGATTTTCGGTATTTGTTTCACTGCAGAAGATGTTGATGACATTGCACTTTTCAGTGGAGTGAGGAATATGTGGGTCTTGCATGGGATAGTTTCAGCCTTGCTGCTCATATCATTGTTAGATTACCATATCTGTCCTCCATGAGGTCTGCTTATGATGCCCAGAGCCAAAGCACTACTTGAGGTCATGCCAAAAATGTGATCTCATGCGAGCTAAAAGCATCAAAGAGCGGGATGCTAAGTTGCTCATGGCCCACACAATGAGTATCAGGCTGGTTGATGTCAGCTTCGAAGTCTTGCTCTTCTCCACCCTGCAAGTCGTCAAATGAGAAGAGGAGGAATCATCTGAAGAGTGGAAGAGACGTTGATTGTGGTCTTGAAGTATTTCACCTTGACAGATTGCTCTTCCAACAAAATAAGCCCTGGAGCCAGAGTTAGTCTACATCACTCAAGATCCTCCAGGAGTGCTGCCTCCTACTCCAGTGCCTCCTCCAAGTCCTACACTGCCTCATGTGCTGGCGACTCTGCCAGTTCTCTTGCCTACGCTGGCTCTGATTTCTTTCCTGCCTCTCAAAGCCTACTCTTACTTAGCTGGAGATTCTGACACATGGCGTCAACCCACCACTGTTCCTGCATGTCATGATAGTGATATTTAGAAATGAAGTGGTCCCCTCTGATGCCCCACTGGGCCTCATTGGACTAGACAAGGCTCCTTATGGGATATTGCTTGCGTCATTTGACCCCAGGACGTTCCCCAAGGTGTTCCTCTGACGCTGACTTCACTTCCACCGATCCCCTAGCCAGTGGTGCCTCTACGTGCAGCAATACTAGTGCCAGGTACATGCACAGGGACTAATCCCAATATGACCCCCAAGCCACACCAACAATATTGGCAAACCGTGGATAATATCATTAGTTCAGACTCTGACTTCATCCAGATGCCTGATGTATCATGCAAAGGCAATGACAGCAGTGCCAAATCATTTTGCTTCCTCTCTACACCCGCAGATACTGGAAACAAGCTGTACCCCATTGAAGAGCCCATAACGTGGGCGAAACTTGTCCGCGTTGCTTGTGTTCGGGTTCAGGGAGGACCTGGCTTGGCAGTTCAGGCTGGACTGTTGCTATTGGAGCAGGGTCAAGACTGATTTTCATATAGCTGGGTCCAAACTGAGGTGGCATGGTGTGCAAAATACCAATGGATTGGAAAGCTGGCCTGCGTGATAAGCATTCATTCATCACTGATTTGTATACTTACTGCACCCTTAGATGCGTAGGACACTTTGCATTGCCGAATAGCAGTTAGCTAAATGTATCCCTGTGGATCAGACAATCAATCAGTTTTGATTTGCAGAGCGTGGCAAACCACACATAAGGGTATCCAGTTACATTCATTCTGTTGCAATCAGACGAAGAGTCCGCTCTTGATTCCCTTTCTGAACTCCGTGAGGGAAGATACTGTTCTGAGGTGAAAGAAAAGGCTGTTCCTGGACTTGGTGGTGAAGTAGGAGAAGGAGCGCCCTTTGCTGTAGTTTTGGCAGATGCTGTGTGTGAGGGAGGAGGAGCGTAGGTGTCTGGAGGGTTGGTGGTAGTTCAGGCGGTGGTTGATTTATGCTGGTCCTTGGTCGTGGAGGGCTTTGTAATTGTGTTTCAGCATCTTGAATTGCCATCTTTTCTTGACGGGGAGCCAGCGGAGGTTAATGAGGTGGGGTGATAATGGGTGTTTTGCAGAGGTTGTTGATGAATCTGGCAGCAGAGTTCTGAATAGTCTATAGTCTCTTTAGGAGCTGGGTGATTCTTGACTATAGTGTGGTGCCCTAGTCGAGCCCACTAGGGCTTGGGTGACAGTTTTCCTGGTATCGGCAGGGAGCCATCTGAAGCTCTTTTGGAGCATGTGCAGGGTGTGGAAGCAGGCGGAGGAGACTGCATTGATCTGGTGCTACATGGGGTTTGCTGTCCAGGTTGCGTCCATGGTCTGTCGATGTGAGCCTGTGTTTGACCAGCCACCAGGTGCCACTCTACTGAGGGATGTTTTTTTCAAAGATCAGCACCTCAGTCTTGTCCGCGTTGAGCTTCAGTCACTTGGTCTTCAGCCAGTTGGCGACTCTTGTCATGTAGTTGTTTTTTTTTTTAAACTGTTTATTAGTTTTTCGGATCATAATAACAATACAGTTATAATATGTTATGCAGAAATTCACACACTTTGACCATTATACAGATGTTGTTCCCTCCTCTCGGGAGCAGTTCATGGCTTAAGGAAACATCCTACAAGTCCATAATGTCTTTGTTGCCTTCTTTCCATCCACATAAGACAGCACACCAGGGTATACAGCATTGAATAGTGGTGACTTCGTTGGTAGCTACACATCTGTCATGAGAGCTATTCTACTTATCAAAACAGCGGTGCTGCTATACCATTGCATGGCCTATGGGTCATATTTCTTGGCACGTCTTGGGGTAGGGGGAAAGAAAAGGTGGCCTAGGATGTATATACCACGTCACACGTGAGCTCCGTGCTGTAATATACCTATGGCTCCAATATCGCTGGGGTGGCGTCCGGGGCATCTCCCGGGTGTGTGAGAAGGTAATTTCTGAGATGGTCCCAAATGTGTCTTGGCCGTGAAACCGAGGGGAGCAATTCAGCGTAGTTGGTCAATTGTTCCTGGCAATATATTCGGTCAGTGAGCCAGTCCTTGAATTTCTGCGCTTGTCCCCTGCCCCATCTACAGACGACACAACGCTTAGCCATCAACAAGGCAGTAGCGGTGTACCAGCGATATGGTTTAGCAATTAGCTCTGTGTAGCCTAGTAAGGCAACGAACGTAGTGCGTTCTAATGCTAACATTGTCATCTGTTCTAGTGCATTGAAAACATGACCCCAATATTCGTACACTCCGGAACATTCCCAGGCTAGATGGAGAAAGTCCTGGAGTGCCAAAACGATGGATTTAGGCCGAGATCTCTGTACTGGGGTGAATGTATGACATTGTTCTGTTTTCTGTCCATCAACTGTAATTTTTACATCTATCGCAGCAGTCTTTCAGCTTATACTTCTTCATTTTGACTGGAGTGTAGTATAGATGGTGCACAAATTTAAAATGTGTAATGCGCAATTGACTGCCGGCTGAAATTTGTTGTTTGTAGACAGCAATATGTCCAGTGTTCGTCCGTGAGCTCTTATCCTAGCTCAAAGTTCCAATGTGTGCGAGAGGGACAGGGGGGGTACTTCCTGCGTCGTATGTATGGAGTAGTATAGTGTGGAAACCATATGACCTAGGGATGTTACCCGAAGTACCTGTTGCAAAGGGGCCAATGTGGGAGGCTCTTGGGGGAACCCTGGGTTAATGGAGCACATGCCCTGTCGAAGCCTTACGTAGAGGAATATATCCAGAGGGGATGGCTGGATTTCATGGAACATTTGATCTAGTGTCTGAAATTGCCCCTTGTGTTTAAGTTCACCCCATGTTTTGACGTGAATCCGCTCTGAGAGCTTGTGAAATCCCACTTCCTGGATTAGTTGCATGCGGGAATGATATGATAATGGGAGCAGTGGAGAGTAGAGCATGGGACATTGCAGTAGGGTAAAGATGCAATTCCAGGCCTCAACCGTGCAGGTGACCATGGTTGGTGTCTTGTCCCGCGGCCATGTGGTAGTGCATATCGAGCCGTCAAGGGGTACTGGATCAGCCAGCCACTGTTCTGTTGAGACCTGTGGCATGTGGCGGGGGAAGAAAACCAGTAATAAGCATAGTATGCCTGGGCACAAATATAGTAAAGTTCGAAATTCGGAATGTCAAAACCCCCTTGTAAATAAGGCCTGGTGAAAATGTTCCAATGCAGTCATGGTTGTTTGCCTCCCCATACTAATCTGATAATTTCTGATCGTAGTGCTTTAAAAAATGTGCCTCCCAGGGTAATATGGAATATTGAGGAATAAATACAGTAGCCGCGGGAGAACTACCATTTTTATCAAGGCGGCACGGCCTGCTAGGGAACGAGGCAAGGTTATCCAGCGAGTGACACTATCGGTTATGTGGTCCAGGGCGGTGCCATAATTGAGGCGCATTAATTCCTCCCTGGCTCTGGTGATGCAGATCCCCAGATATCGCACATCTGAGTGGCACCATTCTAGTGGGAAATCCAGGGGGAACGGCTGAGCAGCAGGAGTGAGAGGAAATATTTGCGACTTGCCCCCAATTTATATGGATCCCAGATAGTTTCCCAAATATAATAAATTCTCGTCAAAGTGGGTTTATGTTACCCTGCGGATATCTAACATAAAGAGTAAGGTCATCCGCATAGAGCAAAATAAGTATCTGGCGTAGGTTGCACCGCAACGCCTTGTCCTGATGGTGCTGCCGTAGTTTGGCCGCCAATTGCTCTACTGCCAGAGCGAAAATCAGGGGGGGAGAGTGGGCACCCCTGCCAGGTGCCTCTAGTGATGTGAAAGGCTGGAGATGGGTGACCATTAATTAGAACTTTAACTGTTGGGAGTCGATATAGTAGCCTAATCCATGAGAAAAATCATTAAGGGAAGCCCATCCGTTGAAAAACTCCTAGTAGGTAATCCCACTCGACTGAATCAAATGCCTTTGTGGTATCTAGGAAAACCGATGCCAGTGGCAGGTGTGGATCAACATTATGGTAGATTGAGAAGAAGGTGCGAAGGTTGTGTGTGGGTGCTCACCCGGGGATAAAGCCCGCTTGATCAGAGAGAGCCAGCTTCTCCATAAGCAGATTTTGTCCTTTGGCTATAACTTTGGTAAAAATGTTAGTATCACAATTAATAAGAAACGACTGTCTGTAGGTGTCACAGTGAAGCGCTGGTTTCCCAGGTTTGAGTAGGGAAGTGATGAGGGCCTCTCTCATGGAGGGGGAAGTATGGCAGCTTCAAAAGCGTCTTTGAACACTACTTTAAAGAAGGGAGCGAATAGGTCTATGTATGTTTAGTAGAATTCAATGGGAAGCCCTTCGAGGGCGGGGGCCTTGCCTGATTTCATGTGCATTATGGCCTCCCGTATCTCGTCAAGCTTATAAGGGGCGCAGAGAAACTCCCGTTGTGAATCGCCCAGCCATGCCACTGCCACGTCCTCCAGGTAATTGTCTAGGTCAAGGGAGTTGTGTCTATTGGATGTGTACAGCGAGGAATAATGTGTAGAGAATGTGTGAAGTATGTTGGCGGTGTCTCTATAGAGGACATCCCCCGGACCCTCTATCTCCAAGACGTAATTGGAAAAGCAGGGCTTGCATATTGTTTCGGCCAGGGCCTTCCCAGTGCGCTCACCATATCTACGAGCCACCCAGTGTTTATCCCTGAACTTCGCCACACGGTCCGCAGTGTTGGTATACTCTGTTAGCTTATCTCGAAACTCGCGGCGTGTCTGTCCATCAGTGTCTGTAGTGAGCCTAGTCTCTGGTGTCTTGAGCTCGGTCTCAAGCTTTTTCAGCGTTGCCTGTATGTCCTGCAGAACACATTAGCTCTTTGAAATACAGAATCCCCGTAATGTGACCTTGAAGGCCTCCAAGACTGTTTCTACACTATCGACAGATCCCTTATTTTTCATTAAAAACTCCTGGTTTCTTGCCCCAGCCCATCCTGAAATACTGCATCTAACAGTGTTAAGGGGGGGAGGGGGGCAGTCTCCAAATGCTGCGTGGGACGCCATAACCTGGGGGTGTGAGTGCTACTCTCATGGGGGCGTGGTCAGAATAAGTTCTCGCCAGGTGCATTACGGCAGTGATCAACGTACCTAGCCCACATGTGAGCAGGAAGTAATCTAATTAGGTCCATGATGCATACTGAGCGGCAAAGTGTGTACCTTCAGTGGTGTGTGGGTTAAGGTGGCGCCAGGCATCTAGTAATCCCTTGGCTGTCTCTATGCCATGCAGGCCTTTATGTGATCTGTTGTAGTGGTGTGCCGAGGAGTTAGACCTGTCTGCGGCAGGGTTGAGAACAACATTGAAATCCCCACTCCATATCATGTGACTGGACTCTATCACTATAATCTTTCCCCAGAGCATAGTAAAAAAAATCGCGGAATCAACATTAGGGCAGTAGCAGCATGCCAGGGTGACCCATTCCGTGCCCAGCCTGTCCCACGCAAGACAGTATCACCCGTGTTGATCCAGCAAGGGCAAAAGGAGTACGTTTTTCAATAAGTATGGCCGTCCCTCTGGAGTAGGAGGAATAGGAAGAGAATATTCTGTGGTCAGCCCATTTGTGTACGAAGTTATTATGTTTGTGATTAACAAGGGTCTCTTGAAGCATCGCAATATGGACCTGGTGCCTGTCTTAAGTATGCCAATATTTGGCGGCGTTTCCTTGGGTCTCTTAAACCCCTAAAGTTCCATGTAAGGATCTGCAAATTCTGGGAGGTTATTAGTTTAGCCATAAGCAGGTGATGATAGGTGAGAGCGTGGTAATGTTGTGTCTATAAAGCAAGTAGAAAAGACAACTACAGTGCATCTGTATGTCATATGTGTCTTGTGTGCTGAGAAAGAATTTCAAGAACAGTCCAGATCATCTCTCTCCCACTGAAGCATCCCAAACATGCCAGTATTGTCCCCAACCCCCACCCAAATTCCCTGTAACTTCTTAAACAAGCTGTGTACTATTACCCAGTACAGAACAAAGAGGGAGCACCCTCGGAGGAAGGGACTCCTTTTTTGTTCCTTTTTAGGTCGCGCACCTGGTGACGCAGCGCGAAGCGCTGACGCCAGCGAGACCTATTGTCGTTGACTCGGCTTTCAAGTGCTCTCAAGGGAGACCGGAGATGGGTACGCGCAGACGGACAGGAAAAGTGAACGCGCGCGTGAACACGCAAGTTCAGTCACGCGCCGTTCACATCTCCTGTCTCCCTTCCGTCCTCAGGACTTTCACTTTCCATTCACCTCGCACCAAATGGCCAAGACGTTCTAAAATTAAACGTTGCCCCCGATGGAGTGGCCCGCAATGCCTGACTTCCTGCTTTTGCCCCCCGGGCCGCAACGGTGATTTTTTGCTTGTTTATTTAGTCATTAGTTACTCAGAAAATCTAGTATGGATCTAGGTCTCCGGTGCCCAAAGACTATCCCTTCTGTAGCACAGCTTAGAGAACTGCTGGCCATTTTAGGCCACTGTAGATCTCACAAGTAAGTCCTGCCTTCCCCAGATATGGCTGCCGAGCCTTCCACTGGGTGACCTCGGATGACCCTTAAGTTCTTGAAGTGTGTTTAGGCTCCGGCCAGAAGGATCCCTCCGTCCGCATCAGTCTAGTATTTTCCACCTCGTGCGCCAATTTCACAAAGTGCATTCCAGCGCGAGAGAAACTTAGCCATGGTAACCGTGCAGAGTGTGAAAAGAAAGTCCGGGGACTGCTATTTTAACAGGTTAAATAGTTAAACAGAGCAGCTGTAGAACATACTGGCATTCTGCTTGTTTTAATGTGAGCATTGGGGGAGAGGCCTGGGCACAGTTTGATCTTTAGTCTGTGGCATGGGTGGGTAATATACCCCCCCATGCTAAGTTTGTTGAATCTGGCCCCCGGCTCACTGCCCCTGACCTGCTTTTTTTTTAAATCTGACACTTGTTTGTAAATGTGTGAATTAGTTGTGGTACAGCACCTGTGCCAGCTTTCTGTTGCGCCCTCTTCATTGCAAGGTGAATAAGTCAACTATCGGGGTGTTTGTGATCTGAAGGTGGTCATGGGTATTCCCAGCACTTCCGGTGTGTAGTCGTGGTGGAATTTCGGGCTCTCGCCCCTTGAGGTTCCTAACTCAGGCCCATGCTCCGTCATCGGCTCTTATTCACTCGGAAACCTGGTCTAAAGGGTGCAGACCGGTCAGGCCGGGCTATTGATTCATCCTCTGGTGTGTCGAGAGGAGATGTGGGCTAATGGTTAAACTGCAGTGTGTGCAAATAACAAGATCCAATCCCGGCTTCCCCCACTTAAAAGCTCGATGGTCCTTGACAAATCGGTTTATAGCCCCGTGCCTCACTACCTTTATCTAAAACAAATGAAGAGGTAATGAAACTGCTCGCACCCGGCACACGTGGGCAACCTCCTCCGGTGTTCTCAAGGGCACGAGGGTGAATAATGTTCACTAATGTGTAACTGCACCAGTGCGCAGCATGTCACCTGTGATTCTGTCTCACAAGGACTCACACCAGGTACCAGACTCAGCGCTCTGCTTGTGCTGGACCAGTGACTGAGTCTCAGAGGGACTCTGGAACCACACTCAGCGGTCTGCCTGCGCAGGGCCTATGGATGTGTCTCACAAGGACTCACAACAGGAACCACACTCTCTGCCTGCACCGGGTCTGTTGCGGTTTCTCACAGGGACTCTGGAACTACACTCAGCGCTCTGCCTGCGCCACGCCTGTGACTCTGTCTCATAAGGACTCACACCAGGTTCCACACTTAGCGTCCTGCCTGCAATAGGTCTCGCATTTGCAAATGTTTAAGCTTTTGACATTGTTCATGACGATGCCTTTTTTATCGGTTTTAAAAAATAAACACATAAATAAATGGCATTATCATTTACAATGCCAAAAGCTCAAACGCTCACAAATGCAAGATCTATTGCATTGTAAATGCTTGTTCCTAGGTGCAAGCATGTTCACACCCCGACCTCTGAGAGCTAAAGCGATAGGGTGGTCAAACTCAGAGAGGGCGTGGGCGCGATACTTGTCTGGTTTACGATGACGTGTGACCAGCTCTGGAGGATGGGTGCTTCCAATTCCAGGAGGCGTGTGTTTCAAGATGTTTGCAGCGGATTCCTCAGTGAGTAATTATGTCTCGGCGCTGGTACCGGTCACTCGGTGTCCAGAGATCTCCGTCTGGGTGATGAGGTCGAGGAGGCTGATGAGCTCTTGTTGCGCTTGAGACGTTTCAAAAAGTCCTCCACTTGGTGCGGCTTAGTAAAGAATGTTTGCTTGCCTTGGTGATTAGAGCCTCTCTTAATTTTTGTTTGGCGGGCATGAACTTGCGCCTCTCCTCCTGGACGGCTGCTGTAAAGTCCGGGTAGATAGTGAAGCTATTCCCTTCAAAAGCGTTTCTCCCGAGCTGCCTTGAGGGCAACATCTCGATCCCGGTAATTTAGAAGCCGGGCGATGATGGGGCGAGGTGTACTTCCCAGGGATGCCTGGGTCCTTGAGATCTGTGCGCCCTTTCCACGATAAATTGGGATGAGAAGGATTCAGCACCAATTGTGTCGCACAGTAGCTGGTCTATGTACTCCTCCATCTTTCCAGTATTTGTGCTCTCGGGAATGCCAGGGCCTCGGATGTTCCGTCTGCTTCGCGCTTCGAGATCCTTGTTTTTCGCTGCGATGATTTTCAGCAGTTTATCCATTTGCTCTATATTGGCCCGAAGATGAGATGTGGTATCTTCGGTGTCGCTTTGTTTCTTTGATGCATTCTTAGTGCCCCTCTAGTTTGTGTAAAATGGCGTCCAGCCAGTTGTGCATGGTGTCCATGTTATCTGCAAGAGATGTGAGGCTTTGGCGCATCTCTAAAAGTAATGCTTTCATGTCATTATCCGGTGTGGGTGATGACTTGCTCATGGATCCATTTCTGACTGCGTCTGACTCGTCCTGTTGCATACGTCTACTCTTCTCGGCTTCGAACATCAGCCGCGGTTGTCTTATGTCTGCTTTCCCCATGTTCGATATGATAGAGCCCCAAGAGCGATGCCAGTCGATGTGTGCGTGGTGCCCAGTCTCCTCTGGCGCAGTGGGTTAGGTGCACGTACCTTCCTTGGATTTGTATCAACCAGGCAGACTGATATCATTGGCAAGGCCTGGTATTTAGTCTGAGCTGGGTGCCTCGTGTTGGATAGAGGGGGGGCACAGTAACATGCCACGTAGCTGATGTATTTCAAGGGTGATACCAAGCATATAGAAAGTCCGACAAGTTGGCCCGCGTTGGCGCTTCACTGCACAGAGCTGGCCGTCTACAGGAGCGGCGGTGCACCGATTCGGCACGCAGTGGGGGAGAGTGGGCCGTGGTCTCAGGATGAGATGGCAGGGGGGACCCGCCCTCCAGTTTGCCGCCATCAAGAGCGAGCTCTGGGTCCGCCAATGAGTCGTGGGGAGCATCTCCGGTGCCCTGAAGGCATGTAATGCTTTATAGGTGGCCTTCCGTGACGATGCGTGGCGACGCAGGTCCGAGCACCGAAAGCTGCTGACTTCAGCATCTGCACCGCTATCGGTGAGTTGCTTGCACCTTCTGCTCGTAGCTGTTCTGTGGCCGTGGGGGGGATCAATGTCAGTTCACCGCCTGCGGGGGAGATAGGATGATGATGACGGCGGCAATGTTGCAGGGATTCAGGACCCCCGCCACTTCAATTGAGCGGGGAAACAGTCCAATTGTTCAGCGCTAGGGGTGGGATACTGGCGCACTCACCGCAATCTTCGGTCGCGGCAGGGTTCGTTGTCCGCGTCTGCTGTGAGGCCTGGCCACCTCGTGGGTCGTGTGGTGCTCCTGTGAGCGCTTCAGCCAGGTCGCAGCTCCAGGCACTCCGATCTCCTGCAGCGCTGTCCGTCATGTGATGTTGTAGCGGCGGTCAGCAGCCCGCCGCACGTCCCAAACTCACAGCGCTGATGCATGAGTATGTAGTCACTCTGGTGTCGAGCTTATTGATCGATTGTGACCATCTGGGCAGGATTATTGGGCGGATTATTGCACTGAGCTGCAGGAGCCTCACTCCAGTGTGGCCATCTTGCTTGTGCGCCTCCTAGCCCCCCTCCTCATCATGTAGTTGTGGTCGTTGGTCCTGTTGGTGGCGAGCCTTCTGAGGGCGAGAGGATGAGCTGGTTATGAAATGGTGTTGAGGCCATGGGATCTGGCGATGTCGGCCAAGGGTATCATGTAGGTGTTGGAACAGGGGGGGCTGAGTGATGATGCTTGTGAGACACCGCAGATGATGCTCTTGAGTTCCGATGTGAAGGGAGCTAGGCGGATTCTCTAGGTTTGTCCTGTGAGAAAGGATGCAATCTAGTTGAGGGTGTCTTCCTGGATCCTGATGTGGCAGAATCTCTTGTTGAGGATGTGGTGGGATACAGTGTCGAACGATACTGAGATGTCAAGGAGGAGCAAGGCCTTGTCTTCTCAGACCAGGAGAGTTCTGATGTCGTTGGTAGCTGCGATCAGGGCAGTCTGACAGCGGTGGTTTGTGCAGAAGGCAGTCTCGTCTCAGCGATATCCGGCAGGTTACTATTCTCAAGGTGTTCAGTGAGCTGTTGTTTGATGGCTTTTTCAAGGACTTAGGCGGGAAAAGGTAGCAGAGATATGGGGCAGTAGGTTTTGAGTTTTCTGGGGTTGGTGGAGGGTTTCTTGAGGAGGGTCTGACCGCTGCATGTTTGTGTTGATTGGGGAATGTGGCTGTCGTGATGGATGCATTGAGTACGTAGTTGAGTTTGCGTTGATTTCCTTGCTTCCAAGGTTGAAGATGTGGTGGGAGCAGGAGTCGATGGGTGCTCCTGAGTGGATGTTGATGCAGTTCATGATCACCATGGTGCTATGTGTGGTGAGCTGTTCCCTAGCGGTGAGCAGAGGATTGTAGTTGAAGTCAGTCAGCTGTAGGAGTCTGTGTAGGTCGGTGGGTTGGGTTTCGAATTTACTGTAGATGGTAGATATCTTGTGAGAGTAGTCCGCCATGGTGTAGTAGAGTTCCATGGATGGGGGGATTGTGTTCTCAGTGCCTGATTGGCAGGAGAGCTCTCTGACAATGTTGAAGAGTTCCTTGCTGTGGTTGGAGGAGGCTTTGATGTGGTCTTCCAGGACACATTTTGTATGTGTCTTTTAGGCATTGATGGTAGCTGGTGAGGGCTGATTTGAAGATTACTCTGTCTGCGGGGTCCTTGCAGGTGCGCCATTGTCTCTCCAGATGTTTGCAGTTGCGTTTTGTGATCCTGAGCTCTTGTGTGCACCAGTTGGCTTGTTTGGTGCATCTACTAGTCTTGGAGGGTTTGATGGGGGTGACTCTGTGGGCACATTTGTTGATCCAGGCAGAAATCATGACTGCCTGCTCGACCAATTTTGAGGGCTGGGTGGTGTTGAAGGCATCCATCCATTAGGTCTTTGTCACTTTGTTACAGCTGCGGTGGGAGGAGCCGTGAGTTTTGGTGGTGGAGCACGGTGCTCCTATGTTGGTAAAATTATTAATGTTGTGGTCTGTCCAGGTAAGTTTGGTAGCATGCCTGTACTTGACACGCAGGCCGTGAAGATTGGGTCGAGTTTTTGTCCTGTGATGTGTGTAGAGTCGGTGACCAGTTAGGTGAGGCCGATGTTACTTAGGCTTTCCAGGAGGTTGGTGGTGTTGGTGTCTTCGTGGTTGTTGGGGTGGAATTTAAGGGTGCCGAGGAAGTTGTAGTGTTTAGAGTCGATGACGAGAGGACCAATGAAATCTGGGATGACGTTGCAGAAAATGGGGCAGGGATCTGTATACGAAGGTTCCTATGAAGGTCGTTCTGATGTGGATGGAGCTGGAGATTCCATAAAATCCTCCCCCCCTTAAAGTAACCTCCTTTTCTGAAATTCTGAGAAATGTAGCATAGGTGCTGGAGCTACCCATAAGTACAGTGGGGCTTTGTTCAACATGCATACTGAAGTCCTGCAGAGACCTTTTGTGGCATCAGAACTCCTGATTTCGTTCAGCAAAACCTTGCTGAATCCAATCAAGGAGCTTTGAACAAACCCTCAGCCTTGAATCAACTGATTGCCTGCCGATATAGTCCAGACCCAGGGGAATCCACTCCCTATTCTCTGCCCATCTTTCGTTGGTGTCGGACCTTAATTTTGCACTAAAAATAATACAGGGGCTTTTCCATCTGATTCCTCAGACAGGAAGTCTTAAACATTTGTGGCAGGAGGGAAATATTATCTGCAGGTAATTTAGCCCTACGGTCCATGTTCGCTATAAATCTTCTATCTGATAGAGACTACTAGCCACAGATTCCTTCACGTAGAATTATCCCCAGGCGTGAAACTGGATCCGGAAACTTTTTTTCCACAGCATCCCTGTGCGCCGGGCCGACATCACGCGACTTCGCCCAGGCGTCGTCCGCATACGTGACGTCAGCGTGGTCACTTAAGACCCGTCCCGGCGCGCCTATGTCACAGTGTGCGAAGCCTTCGGGCATCAAAACTTGGCCCGCACCTCATTTGTGTGTGGTGTCTGGGGGAGGGTCACGGCACCACCGACTGCGAGGCCTGTCAACAGTTGAAGCCGAAGTCGCAGCGAGAGCGCCGCATGAAACTTCTCTCGGTGCGTCTCCAGGTTGATGTCCTCCCCTCGGTCTGCTTCGGCGGACGGCTTCAGGATCTGCCTTGGTCGTCGTCCTCGCCCTTCTCCGATGTCCCGTGAGCGTCGCTCCCTGGTGAGTAAGTGTCGCAGTTTGTCCCCGGGGGCTGGGTTCCGGCCTACCGGGGGCGTGGACTCTCGGCGGGTGATGCAGCCTCGTGTGTCATCCTATCCACCGTTTCCCGGTGTTGGGGTGTCAACAGTCCAGAGCGAGACATACGCGGCGGCTTTGCAGGCCTTGCTGGCGTCTCCTCCTCCTGGGGCGTCGGCGGACCCCTCACCTTGCACAGGGCCCTCCGCAGTGCCGCCGGCGCCGACTGGTTCAGATCCAGGCTTGTAGGGTATGGTGCTGTTGGGGTGCGACTCCTCTGGGGCACCTGCTTCAGGCCACGGCGTCCCTGCCTCGCCACAAACTCCCGCAGGAGTCCCTGTGGTGTCGCGGGAGGTTGCCGGGGCTCAGGTCGCATCCCCAAGCCCCTCTCGGTCCTTTGACAAGGTGGTCCTGTCTAAGGCCAAGGTGACGCCGCTATGGCGCTGGCAGCAGCTGGACCGTGCGGAGCCACAGGAGTCGGTGAACCCTCCTCGCCCTGGGTCGAGGCCGGGTGAGGAACCCTCGCCCCTCTTCGGGCCCCTCTCGTACTTCCCCGCAGGGGGCTGCCTCGACGGGGGGTGAGTTGGAGATGGAATCGTCCCTGGCACCACCTCATGGGTTGCAGAGCGATCTAAGATCTATACCTCTTTCTGGGCCATGGGTGGCGGAGGGCTCCATGTCACTCTCCAGGCCCGTCTCGTTCCCCAACGTGGATGGCTACCTCGGTGGCGGTTGGGTCAGCGCCGCCCCGGGGCCGGTTTGCCTCCAGCCCCGCTCCAGTCTCCGCTCCGGTCCCCGGTGCGAGGCGACTTGGAGGTACCCTGTCCGGCGACTCCACCTCAGGCAGCGGACTCTACGGCTCCGCGTAGGGGTCCTTCCGCGTTTTCGTCTTCGGATGCTCCTTCTTCTACGGAGACAGCCTGTATATTGATGTCATCCATCCCGGGGACTGGTCGCCGCGTGGTGTCTTTTTCACCAGCATCGAATAGCGGCTCCCCGCCCTTCGTGAGGCAGAGGTGTTCGTCGGAAGAGCGACAGGTCCCTCATTCATCGGCTCCTTCTGACTTCCAGGTCTGGCCCTTCCCCACCCCGCTTGGCCTCAGGGACGGTTGCCTTAGTTTGCAGCCGTCGCCCACGGAGGATCTGCTTTCCTTGCCGCGGGGCCCTATGGAGGCGGGTGCGGCCTTCGCTCACGCAGTGTCCACGGCTGTGGGTATCCTGCATATGGGTGACCCGGTGGCTCACTTTCCGGCGGGCCATCTACTGGAGGTCCTCCACTAGGGCTCTTGTGGGAAGAGAGATCTTACTCCCCTTTGAGGGTTTGCTACTCTCTTCTTTGGACGGAGCTTGGAGGCGTCTTGCCTCGGGGGACCCGGTACCTCAGCACCTTCTGCACCGGCATCTTCTGGCACCGCATGACCCGGTGTGCCTTTCCCTCCACCCCTCTGCTGCCAGTCCGCTTTTGCGGACTGCTTTTCCCTCCCTGCCGCCACTGTTGACTCCGCCATGCCGAGAGGCCCGCTGGCTGAACTCTTGGGGGCGTAACATGTTCGCCTTGACCAGTGCTGCCCTGCGGGCTCTGAAAACCTTGTGTGTGCTGGCTCGGGTCTCCTCCTGTTTGTGGGACTAAGCTGAGTCTCTGGATCCGCAGCGTCCCAGGAGGGTGGTCCAGTGAACTTAAGGCATCATGCGTTGGGTGGCCAGGAGCTGGCAGCGTTTATTTTCCGCTCCGCCCTGGACATCTCAGAGGTGTTGGGCCGTGCCATGGCTTCCTTGGTCGCTCTCCGTCACCATGTCCATATTTTGGGTCTTACCTTACCCTATGTGGGGTAGTGGTAGCTGTCATATGGCTTGTGCTCTGCTAGGGGGTTCAGGTCGCCTTCGGGTGCCTGTTCTCCAGGTTGCTTTTGCTTCCTGAGGTCGTGTGCGCGGCCACTCGTAGTGGTGTACCCGGGTAACTCCTCCTCTCCCTGCTCCTGTCCTGAGGTCTGGGAGGATCCTGTGTTCTCCCTTGCCAGGCGCCGCCTACTCTACCTTCTTGGGGCTTCGGGTTGTTCTTCTTACTTCTGGCGGCTTTGACTGCCGGCGCTGTTCTGGCTGCCGGGTTGCTCTCCATCTGGAGTCGGTTTGCCTTCTTTTCCTTCATTTCCTCTGGCCCTCTAGGCTTCTTCTTCCACTTTTCCTGTCTTGGCATTGGGCGGAAGCTATGTTGCCTTGAGGGGGAGTGGGGTGCTTCAGCCTCTTCGTCCTTGCCCTTGGTTCCTCTGCTATGAGTATACAAGCCTCTCAGCCTTCTTTCCCTCCTACATCCCCTTGGGGTCGGTGGGGTTCTGCTTGTGGGGGTTCCCTTGGCCTGGCAGGGGCGGGGTTCTACCTGGTCCACAGATCTGGTCCCCTGAGGGGCCCTCTGTTCTGCATTGGCTGGTGGGGTCCTTTCGCAGACCCTCCTTCCCAGGGAGTATTGCTAGGGTATCTATTCTATGTGAAGGAATCTGCTGCTAGTAGTCTCTATCAGATGTACGAGTTACTTACCTTCGGTAACGATGTATCTGGCAGAGACGATTCTAGCCGCAGATTCCTTCACGGCCCGCCCTTCCTCCCCTATTCTGCGAGGACCCTTGGGTTGGCCTTCGGTACTCTCCTCCCAGTGGGGGGCTGTGTCTCCTGTGAGTACCTTTCTTGTTCTAGACGGGTGGCTCTGTCTGGGGGCGGTTCATTCCTACTTGGTTCTTTGGAGGATGAGATTCCGGTGCCCTGCTGCTCTGGCTACTCAAGGTTTGGCCGGGATTGCTTTCTATCCATGTCCTCCCTCCCCTCCCTTCCTTCCATTGCTATCCTCTGATTAAGGGTAATCTGGCCATGTCTTGCCCTTGTCCCTTATGGGTGGTTGCCCTCTATGTTGGGGTGGCTTGGAAGTTTGTTGTCATGTCTGTCTTGAAACTGGTCCCATTCCTTGCTCAGGATGGGGGTGGTGGTTTTACTATGTGTGCCATGCCTTTTACGCATGTTCTTACCTTCTGGGCACAGGGATGTGAGGCTGTCTATGTGCTGGCAGGGTGACTGCGCAGGGTTCTGCTTGTTCTTCTTCTTTCTTCTTTCCCTGAAATTGGGTTCTGCGGTGTTGGCACTACTCTGGTGGTGGTGTTAGTCACCGTTTGTTTGTAATTTTTCTGTTCTTCGCACACTGTTCCCATGCTTCCACAGTTTTTTTATCTGGCGGTTCTGCGTTGTGGTGCGGTAAAGTTCTCCGAAGAAAACTGACGTAGGCGTGCCGGGGCGGGTCTTATGTGACCTTGCTGACGTCACGTACGCGGACTATGCCTGGGCGGAGTCACGTGATGACGCCCCGCCCCCGGGGCGCAGGGATGCTGTGGCAAAAAGTTTCCGGATCCAGTCTCACGCCTGGGGATTTTTCTACATGAAGGAATCTGCGGCTAGAATCGTCTCTACCAGATACATTGTTACCGAAGGTAAGTAACTCGTACTGCTAGTATAAATACGCCTTGTGGGAAATGGCAAGCATGAAAATCTCTGGACCTGGCTGCAGGTGCATGGGACCTGACTAGCTACAGCAGACAACCTGTGTTTTGCATAATTGCCAACCACCAGTGACGTCTCCTACCTGAGGTGATCCAGAACACCTTCGACCTGAGGGGCTCTGCTCAGGTGATCACTTTGCCTCTGGCGAGAATGTGTACTTCTCAGTTCGAGGCATATGGGCTGCAGATGGTACATTTATGAATAGATCGCCATCTGGTGTTGGGCTCGGATGATTGCACTTGTTTTTCTTCTGGAGAAGTCTTTGTCGTCATAGATGACTCCTCCTCTTGGTGTTAGTGCGCATGGGCATCGGCTCCATCCTTAGATTGTTTTTTTCCGCCATCGGGTTCGGATGAGGATCGAAGCGCTCCGGACCGACTTCGATAAAGAAGGTTATATTCGGCGCGTAACCCTTTCCAATTCGACGGTATTGTTATCGAACGCGACTTCACTTCCATACCGACGCGTTTCGAAGGACGACGACTACGAGAAACTCGAAGTAATCCAGCCCGGGGTCCATGGAAAGGACTCCATTCAAAAAATGTCCAACGTGTGGTGCTAAGTTCCCACACAAGGACCTACACGAGGTGTGCAACCTCTGCTTGTCCCCTGAACACGAATCCAGGGACTGTGAGGCCTGTGCAGCGTTCTCTTCAAAATCGACGATTAGAAACCGTCGAGCCCGAAGACACGAGGTATCGAGAATGCAGTTACAAGCAATCCCGGAGCTGTTCGAGGACCAGCACCCAGAAGAGGAGGAAGAAGAGGCCGACGAGGCGGGGTCTGAAGTGGACGAGTCCGACGTCGAGGAAATCGACGTCCAACAAACCGTGAGTGACGACGTCCCTTTACCAAAGAACAGACCCCGCACGGTGTCGACCCCGCCCTCGAGCCCGGTCAGACAACCGAAAAAAGTTTCCGACGCCCCGCCTTCGAGCCCGGCAACGAAACCGAAACCGAAACACTCGGTCTCCCATCATGGTGGTTCCGATAAACGGACCACATCGACACCGAAGCTCCAAGTCAAGGAAAGTTTGAAGTCGAAGCAGTCCATGTCGACACCGAAACACGTTTCGACGTCAAACACCCTCGACACCGGGGACATCTTCGATACCGAAGACATCGGATCCGAATAAAATCTCGGTGCCGAAATTACAAATGGACAATCAGAAGAAAAAACACCTTTCGGAACCGAAAACTGCGGTACCGACACAGGAATACAAGACAGATCCTAAACAAAAGACTCTGTTTATTGATCCAAGAACTGGCAAGGTGGTCACAGAACTACCTAAAAAGAGGAAGAATGAACATTCGGACGACAAAACTCATCCGAAGAAGAGAACAATGGGGACAAATACAACTCCTCCCCCTTCTCCAAAACCTAGACACACACCATCTTCTCCTCTTCCTCACAATAGACCAAATATTCCTCCCACACGACCATCTACACCTACAACAGATGTAGAGAGTGACACAGGGGAGGGGGAACATCCTGGGGATGATGAAGACACAATCCCAGAGGAGGCAGACCCATGGGAAGAGTACAATGTAGGGTCAGATAACGATAACGACCCTGAAATGTATCCTTCAAAACCTTCACCTCCTGATGATAATACTGGGTTTGCGCAACTCATTAATAGAGCAGCAACATAGCACAAGGTAGAACTACATGCAGAACCTCAAATAGAGGATTTCTTATTAGAAACACTACCTACTTACTGCACAAAGAACATCAGGAACACTACCAATGCTTAAGGGCCTTCTCAGTCATACATCAGAGATATTCAAAGACCCAGTGAGGGCTAGGGTACTGAACCCAAGAATCGATAAAAAATATAGGGCAGCTCCAAAAGACCCAATATACATTAAAGGGCAAATTCCTCTAGACTCATTAGTGGTCACAAACGCTCGTAAGAGAGCAAACTCTTTATCTACAGGAGAAGCTCCACCTCCTGACAAAGAGTCTAAGCTAATAGATGCTTCTAGCAAGAGAGTAGCATCTCAAGCGGCAAACAGCTGGCGCATAGCTAATACGCAAGCACTACTTGCAAGGTATGACAGAGCGCATTATGATGAATTAGAAAAACTCATCACACATCTCCCTAAAGAACATCAAAAGAGGGCAGATCAACTCATACAAGAAGGGAAGTTAATTACTAACACTTCCATAAAGTGCGCCCTAGACGCAGCAGACACTGCGGCAAGATCTACAAACACAAGCATCATGTTAAGGAGACATGCATGGCTCAGGGTATCAGGGTTCAAACAAGAGGTACAAACATCGTTACTGAACCAACCTTTTGATGGAAAAACACTTTTCGGCACAGGGACAGATGAGGCCTTAGAAAAGATGAAAAAGGATACGGAAACGGCTAAATCAATGGGAGCATTGCAACAGCCGACACAAAGAGGTTCCTTTCGTAGGTCCACCTATAGAGGAGGATCCAAAAATACAGGTACAAGCCAGCAACAAACCTCTTTTACACCTACATCACCCAGAGGTAATTCTAGAGGTAGTTACAGAGGTAACAACAACAAGGGTAGAGGTCGCGGAAACAACAACAACCGCAACTCTCCAACCCCAAAGCAGTGACTTCATACAGCTCCCCCCAGACCATATAACACCGGTCGGGGGACGCCTATCACAGTTCCTACCTGTCTGGGAAAACATCACATCAGACAGGTGGGTGAGACAAATTATCCAACATGGTTATTGCCTGGAACTCACATCTACCCCACCAAACATCCCCCCCCAAACAGCGTCCAATGAAACAAGATCACCTGACACTGTTAAAGCAGGAAGTACTATCCCTGCTAGGAAAGCATGCCATAGAGAAGGTTCCACAGCACCAACAAGGAACAGGAGTATACTCCCTATACTTCCTAATTCCCAAAAAGGATGGGTCTCTAAGACCAATACTGGACCTAAGACCTCTCAACGCATACATAAATTCGGAACATTTCCACATGGTCACGCTCCAACAGGTACTTCCTTTACTGAAGAAAGGGGACTTTCTTTCTACACTGGATCTAAAAGACGCTTACTTTCATATCCCAATTCACAAAGCCCACAGGAAATACCTCAGGTTTGTGGTAGAAGGACAACATTATCAGTTCAAAGTCCTTCCGTTTGGTGTCACAAAGGCACCAAGGGTGTTCACAAAATGCCTGGCAGTGGTGGCAGCTCACCTAAGAAGACAACAAATACATGTCTTCCCATACTTGGACGACTGGCTAATAAAGGCCAAGTCACAAGAGGAATGTCTTCAAAACACAGAAAAGACAATTCAGCTACTACACCAGCTAGGGTTCACGGTGAACTACACAAAGTCACACCTACAACCAAGCAAGGTTCAACAATATCTGGGGGCTACTATAGACACAGAAAAAGCCAAAGTATACCCCAATCCAGTCAGGATCCAAACAATGCTTACAATCATTCAAAGATTCCAGCCACAACACTCACTACCAGCAAGAGTGTTCATGCAGCTATTAGGGATGATGTCATCCTGCATACTGCTAATACCATATGCCAAACTACAAATGCGTCCGCTACAAGAATGCTTAGCGACACAGTGGAATCAGGCTCAAGGACAGATTACAGATCTGGTGTTGGTAGACGACCGCACACACCGCTCTCTGAAGTGGTGGAACACAACAAACATTGCCAAGGGGCGGTCGTTCCTAGAACCAGTTCCACAGGTGACAATAACAGCGGACGCATCGCTCACAGGATGGGGAGCACATATGGAGAAATACACAGTACAAGGAAGGTGGAGTGTGCGGGAAAAAAGACTGCACATCAATTACCTAGAACTACTAGCGGTGTTTCTAGCATTGAAAGCCTTCCAAATACATGTTACCAACAAAGCAGTCCTGATCAGAACAGACAACATGACAGCAATGTATTATATTCAAAAACAGGGGGGACGCACTCGCTCCAACTATCCAGACTAGCACAGGAAATCTGGAGATGGGCCATTCCTCAAAACATCTATCTGTTAGCCGAACACCTACCAGGAGTCCAAAACCAGATAGCAGACATCTTAAGCAGACAGTCGGAACAAATACACGAATGGGAACTGCACCAACAAATACTGCAGCCATTCTTCCAAAGATGGGGACAGCCAGAGATAGACCTCTTTGCCACTCATCAGAACGCAAAATGCCAAAGCTTCGCGTCCAGGTACCCGCACCACCTGTCTCAGGGCAATGCGTTATGGATAAATTGGGCCAACAAATTTGCATACGCTTTTCCCCCTCTCCCACTAATCCCATTAGTGGTCAGAAAACTACAACAACACTCAATGACCATGATACTAGTAGCACCCACGTGGGCAAGACAACCGTGGTTCACCACGCTCCTGCAACTCTCACAAGTGCCACATCAAAAGCTACGAATTCTACCCATGCACCTTACACAGAACCATGGAGAAATGATGCACCCAGATCCCACACAACTGAACCTAGCGATCTGCCTCCTGAAATCCTAGAATTTGGGTACTTAGATCTAGCCCCAAACTGCATGGAGATAATTAAACAAGCGAGACGTCCCACCACCAGAGCATGCTATGCAGCTAAGTGGAAGAGGTTTGCTATACACTGTGCTAATAACAATATCAACCCTCTGGACGTATCAACAAACGAGATTATTTGCTACTTATTACACTTACAGCAATGTAATCTAGCGTACACATCTATAAGGGTACACCTAGCAGCTATAGCAGCGTACCTACAAAACAGGCAGCACATATCACTGTTCAGAGTACCAGCGATAAAAGCCTTCATGGAAGGCCTTAAAAGAGTCATTCCACCAAGATTACCACCTTCCCCAGTCTGGAACCTCAACGTAGTACTCACCAGACTAATGGGGCCACCTTTCGAACCTATGCATAGGTGCGAAATACAATTCCTTACATGGAAGGTGGCTTTCCTTATAGCCATTACCTCACTCAGGAGAGTAAGTGAATTACAGGCATTGACAATACAAGAACCATTCCTACAGTTACACCAGAATAAAGTGGTTCTTAGAACAAACCCAAAGTTCTTGCCTAAAGTAATTTCAGCATTTCACATCAACCAGCCAGTGGAACTACCAGTCTTCTTTCCAAAGCCACAGACGGTAGCAGAAAGGGCTCTACATACACTAGATGTCAAAAGAGCCATTTTGTACTACATAGAAAGAACACAAAACTTCAGGAAAACTAAACAACTATTTGTAGCATTTTCTCCAACACATAAGGGCAATCCTATCTCTAAAGCAGGCATCGCTAGATGGATTGTAAGATGTATACAAATATGTTACATTAAAGCAAAGAGAACATTAACTGTTCCTCCTAGAGCTCATTCTACACGAAAACTAGGAGCATCTATGGCATTCTTAGGGAACATTCCCCTAGATGACATATGTAGAGCAGCAACTTGGTCTACACCACATACATTCACAAAGCACTACTGTGTTGATGTACAGGCTGCACAACAAGCCAGAGTGGGCCAAGCTGTATTAAAAACTCTATTTCAAACAGTTGCGACAGACACTGGTGACCACCGCTAGGGAGGTAACTGCTGTACAATCTATTCATAAATGTACCATCTGCAGCCCATATGCCTCGAACGGAATATGCTACTTACCAGTATGCATCTGTTCTTGGCATAGAGGGCTGCAGAGTGGTACATGCCCTCCCTGCCTCCCCGGAAACCTGTGTCTGTCCCAACATTATCTTATTTAGATACACTTACATGGGCATATCTTTATGTATTATACTACACTACTCCATCTAACCCTACTATGGCAAAACAATCTAAGGATGGAGCCGATGCCCATGCGCACTAACACCAAGAGGAGGAGTCATCTATGACGACAAAGACTTCTCCAGAAGAAAAACAAGTGCAATCATCCGAGCCCAACACCAGATGGCGATCTATTCATAAATGTACCACTCTGCAGCCCTCTATGCCAAGAACAGATGCATACTGGTAAGTAGCATATTCCTAATTCAGTGTCCTCTAGCTACCATTGGAGGGAGCCTTGGGAGGTGTTTTGGTTACTGTGTAACTTTCTGCTGTACTACACATTTCCCCTATACCCTTATTTCCTTGAGTATTGAGGAAGGTGTGCTGAGACTTGGGCCCACGTCATCCTGATCACCCCAGACTGGCCCAGGATAGTGTTGCATGCGGACCTTCTGTGACCCACCTTGTGTGCCCTGCTCCAACTGCCACTGAAAACTGATAGTCTCCCTGTCAGGTTCCGCACCCCAACCCCAAGAGCCTGCACCTTCATTCCTGGCGTTTGATTTAGACATCTCACCTCTTTTGAACTGCTGCTGGAGGTGGTTTTTCTTCTATTGTGCGCCTACCGCAACTCCCCGTCGGAGGGACACTGAAGGCTGAAACCACTTATTTTACCTGGTGTGCCCGTGAAAGTGATGCTTTATAAGTACGCTTCTCTGGTGTATTATTTTTTCTATTTCTCTAGACCAGTAATGTTCTTCAATGGGCCACTTAAAGGTTACATTCTAGCTCTTTCGACATTCCCCTGTCTACCTTTTCAACCTTCATTGTTTTGGTCCATGTAGGAAAGTAGGATCTGCTTCTTATGGTTACCCCTACTTTTTGCTTGATGCGACACTGATTTTGACTAGTCGGACTGTGATCCTGCTAATCAGAACCCCACTACATCTGCTTTCTCCCTAAACTTATTCTCAGCAAAATTGCGAGTTGTGCAGGAATGCAGTACAATTAAATAATGGATGCTGGTAGAGTACGTCCCATGTGGCTTTGGATCCTTGTAAAAGATGCAGAAGTTTTACTAAACCTGAACCTGTTAAACATTTTAAGAAATGCAGCAAGGATTTGATGCCAAATAGAAAGACTTTGCAAATTCATATTAAACTAAAGAAATTGCAAGAAATTAATATGATGTGTTCGAGGCATATGGACTGCAGACCACACACTATAGCATTAGATCACCATCTTGTGGTGGGCCCGGATGATTACACTTTGTTGTTGTCTTGGAAGAGTCTTTCTCTGTTGGGTGACTCCTCCCTTAGATCGTAGTGCGCATGGGCATCGACTTCATCCTTAGATTGTTTTTTTCTGCCATCGGGCTCGGATGCATTCATCGTTCGGTCCCGTTACCGATCTTCTTTCGAATCCATAAATCAATCTTCAACATCAACATCGTCTTCGACACTGATTCCGGTCGCCCGCGTCGAAGAAAGGCTACACTTCTCGATTCCAGCGCTCGTCGGGGCCTTCGGGCCCAACTGAGCCATTGGGCCTTTGGCTCATGGAAAGAACACAGTTCAAGAAGTGCCCTCAGTGTGGACACAAGTTTCCCCACACCGACCTTCATGAGGTTTGCAACCTGTGCTTGTCTCCAGAGCACGAGAGTCGAGACTGTGAGGCCTGCGCTTCGTTCCGGTCCAAGAAAACAGTCAGGGACCGTCAAGCTCGAAGAGCCATGGAGAAATCATTGTCGTCAACAGCAGACCTCATCATCGACGAGACGCCAATCGAGGTAGACGTCGAACAGCAAGAAGACGTCGCTTCTGAAGCAGAACAGTCAGCTTCCGGAGACGAGGATCGATCCGAAGATGACTATCTTCTTCCAGCTGGTCAACAGGTCGTGAATAAGAGCGTCCACCCTATTCACCCCCCCACACTGGGATAGGCTTCGGTTCCACCTCCACCTTCGGGTCTGGGTGCACACCGATTAAAATCTTCCGACGCCCCGCCTTCAGGCTCAGCAGCGAAGAGTACCAAAAATCCTCCTTTCAAGTCAGTCTGTCGGTCCCGAAAAGCAGAAAGTGCTTAAGCCGAAGGTAACACCGGCACCGAAACATCCATCGGTACCAAGGGTAACCGAAACGAAAACAAGTTCGGCACCGAAAGCAGTTCCGATACAGAAACATACTTTGGCTCCAAAGGAAGACTAATCTAAGCACCCGGGAACAAAACCTTCGCATCCAAAAAGCACAGACACAAAGAAAAGTATTCGGAACCGAAACCAAAACCCGTTGAAAAGACAATAGACCCTGCAAAGTCTAAACCTGTCGGCCCCAAACAAGATAAGTTGGCGCCTGTGAGAAGTTGGCCTGATATATGATGCTCACTAGTTCTAGTGATCACCTTGTATCAGTCCAAACAACCCTTATGGTGATTGGTTGTAAGTTAACCTTATAGACCAGCTATCCTAATGGTAGCATGGACAAAGCAGTCTTAGGCTAAACTCTTTTGGCATGTGAAGCCAGCTGTTTTACCACATATAACCCCTTGAATACCAGATGAAAAGACACCACACAGGTTGTTATGAAAATAAACAATATATTTATTAATAACAAACACCTCTGAACTCTTTATGAGATCAGAGGGCTAAGCACATGACAATCTCTTAGGAAAAATACGATAAGTTGCACAAAATTACAGTGGTGTCCTAGGGGCACGGCAAACCATATACTAAGTAAATGGTATAAGGAAATTGATAGAAGGAATGGAGCTGTCCAGAGGCTGTAGGATCGCTGGGGCTACACTATCCTAACCTTAGGTAAGTAATAGGAGGCCCACGGGACGCGTGTGCAGTGTGTGAACTCACACGCGAGATGCGGAACAAAGTCAATGGACAGTACAGTTTAAGAAAAAGGTGAGTACGGACAGTCTTTACTATCTAGGACTGAAACGACTGGAAATCTGGACACTAGGAGAGTTAATCTACCCTTGGGCACCGAAATGCTCTTGTTACCTCACCCACGGGCTGCGGGTGCATAGGTGTCAAAGTGTGTCGGGTTTCCGCGTCGAAGTCTATGGAGCCTTGAAGAAAGATGCTGCAGGCGACCAGGAGGAAGATGTCCGGTGCGATCCACGGGTGGATCGAGGAAGAAGAGGACCTGAAAGCAGAGGGGACAGTGTTCAAAGTCGCTAGCCAGTGACCGGTGTGGAACCAGGAGGGAACCAGATGCTGTTGTTGCGATCAGGTTAAGAGTGGACGCTTGTCTCTGCAGCCACGTGGACCAGGAGGTGTCTTCGACGACCAGGATGGAGGCACGAGCTGTCCCACGCAGGCTCTCGCTGTCGGCGGTGTCGGATCCGGATTTGGAGTCAACAGGCCTTGGCAAAGGCAACCCATGCGGTGAGTGGAAACGGCGTCTGGAGTGGACCAAGAGGGTGCAGGGTGCTCCTCTTTTGGAAGGGAGCAAGGGCCAGTCTGGAGCAACCAGACCAGCAGTGTAGATTTCGTGGATCGTTGTCTAGGAGGTCACTAGCCAGCCGGCAAGTGACCAGACAACGCGTCGAGCAGTAATCAAGCAAAAGGGCCCCACGCAGATCTCGTGGATGCTGGAGGGCTGATCTTTGTTGCAGGGGCTGCTCGGGGCCGGGGCTTCTCAATCCCCAAAGCACTTTCTCGAGGATGCCTCAGAAGTCGTGCTGGAAGCGAAGTGCAGTCTCTTCAAGATGGCCGGTCCCACGTGTCTCGTCGCACCCACGGGTCTCAGCTGTGCTGCAGATGTAGGTAGAGGTCGGAGAGGTCTGGGAGTCTGGGTCTCGTCGGGCCTTGAAGTCTGGATCCGGCAGAAAGGACGACAAAGTGGACCGCTTGGACGCTTGATGGTGCCTGCAGTTGCAGGGTGGACACTCCTTGCCCACAAGGGAGATTCTTCAGTCTTCTGTGGAGCAGAACATCGAAGTCCAGAGTTTCTTCTTGTAAAGTTGTCAGGATAAATCTAATTTGGAATGGGACCAGCTCCTACCTTTATTCTCCTAATGGGGGCTGTACTGGTGACTAGGTCCCTCCCATGGGTGGGACCAGGAAGGGGGGTGGTTACACCCCCTATCCTTTGTCCGGTTTCGCGCCAGAACTGGGTCTGGAGTGCCCCAGCAACTGTTTTGAACCGGTGTATGCACAGGGCACCTTTGTGTGCCCCAGGCATGTCTCATTCCTTTCAGGCCTCCCTACCTCAATACACAAAATCCTGTCTGGGGTGGTGCTAGCACCTCCCAAGGCAGGAAACCCTTTGTCCAGGCCTCGCTCGCTGGAAGGACTCCCAGCAGCAGGAGCTCAGACTTGTGTCTGTGGTGGCAGCATCCATTTTGTGATGCTGAGGCTCGAGTTACCTTTAACCGGGGTTCACAGTTACATACATGTCATGTCCCTCTAGAAGGGTGGAATGCTACCCCGTCGCCAGAATTGGCGAGGGGGTAGTATTCCAATTCGTATGACACCTTACTCGACATGTTTTGATAATGTTATACCAGAGTTAGCATTCAACCGTGAGGATTATAATGCACTTAAGAGTATATGGTATAGCGTTATCATGGAACAGCTATAAGGAGTTGGTTCCACAAGCTGCAGACAGGCTCAGCTCATGCTAGAGCACCATCTCACATAATTCCAAGCACTCTGCCTTCAGGATTGATAGGGCCTGCCATAGGAGTGACGGATAGGAATATATGTGTCCATCTTGGGGTTAGATATAGGTAACTATATCTACAGCAAAGGGTGATTACACCACCTTGCCCCAGCTATCTTACCAGCCAGTTGTGTCTGTTTAGATGGCCAGCCAGGGATGGCATAATACATGCTTCAGCCCCTGGCAGGCCTTGGGTACACCTATGCCCTGGGTACCTAAGGTACACTGTACATGGACTGATAAGGTGGCCCAGTACCAATTGGTAAATGCACCTAAAGTACATGGATGTCAATTTAGAGAGAGAACAGCTAGGCTGTGGGTCTGATTAGCAGGCCCACATCCAGGGAAAGTCGTAAACCAGTGAAGCAAAAAGCAAAAATCTGGGGTGACCATAGGATTGCAGACCCCACTCTCTTACATAACCCCCCCCCCCCAAACTTGGGGACATTAAACTAAACTTGACCAGGTGAGTCTTCCTGTTCTAAGTGGAAATACCTGGAGAGACCATCTGCATTGCCGTGGTCAGTCCCTGGTCTGTGCTCCACTGTAAAGTCCATCCCCTGTAGGGAAATGGACCACCTAAGAAGTTTGGGGTTTTCACCCTTCATTTGATTTAGCCACAAGAAGGGCTTATGGTCGGTCTGAATCTTGAAGTGAGTTCCAAACAAGTATGGCCTCAACTTCTTCAGGGCCCAAACCACAGCAAAGGCCTCCCTCTCAATAGCTGGCCAACGTTTCTCTCTAGGGGTCAGCCTTCTACTTATAAAAGCAATGGGCTGGTCATGAGACATCAATATTCAGTTGAGATAGAACAGCTCCCACACCCAACTCAGATGCATCTGTTTGGACAATGAAGGTTTTGGAGTAGTCAGGACTCTTGAGAATAGGTGCAGTACACATGGCCTGCTTCAGGTCATCGAATGCCTTCTGACAGCTAACTGTCCACTGAACTTTCTTTGGCATTTTCTTGCTTGTCAAGTCATTAAGTGGTGTCACAATGGACCCATAGTTTTTGACAAACTTCCTATAGTAACCAGACAGGCCCAAGAAAGCTCTGACCTGTGTCTGGGTGGTTGGAGGAGCCCAGTCCTTTATGGCCTGTATCTTGCTCTCCAAGGGTTGAACCTGGCCTCCACCTACAAGGTGGCCCAGGTACACAACCTGACTCTGCCCTATCTGGCACTTGGTGGCCTTGATAGTGAGGCCATCCAAAACTTTCCTCAGGTGGATCAGGTGATCCTCCCAGGTGGAGCTGAAGACAGCAATATCATCTAGATACGCTGCACAAAAGTCATCCAACCCAGTGAGGACTTGGTTCACCAACCTTTGAAAAGTGGTAGGTGCATTTTTCAAACCAAAGGGCATCACCACAAATTGGTAATGACCTCCTGGGGTAGAAAATGCTGTTTTGGCCTTGGCATTCTCAGCTAACCTGATCTGCCAATAACCAGCTGTTAGGTCAAATGTACTCAAGAAGGTTGCAGAAGCCAACTTGTCTATGAGTTCATCTGCCCTAGGTATTGGATGGGCATCTGTCTTAGAGACAGCATTGAGACCCCTGTAGTCTACACAAAACCTCATCTCTCTCTTACCATCCTGGGTGTGATGTTTTGGCACTAGAACTACAGAACTAGCCTAAGGGCTCTCGGAGGGTTCAATGACTCCCAATTCCAACATCTTTTGTACTTCTTTCTTTATGCAGTCCCTGACGAGGTCAGGTTGCCTGTAGATTTTACTCTTGACAGGCAGACTGTCACCAGTGTCCACCTCATGGGTGCACCAGAATGTCTGACTGGGTGTCAGTGAGAACATTTGTCTAAAGGATTGAAGAACTTGTTTACAATCCTCTTGTTGATGCTCAGAGAGGCTGTCAGAAAAGACTACACCATCAACTGACCCATCATCAGGGTTCTGAGTGAGCAGGTCTGGGAGATGGTCACTCTCTTACTCCTGTCCCTCATCTGTTGCCATGAGCAAGCCCATGTTCTCCCTGTCGACAAATGCCTTGAGCCTGTTTACATGAAGCACCCTGTGGGGGCTCCTGGGAGTTCCAAGGTCCACCAAGTAGGTGACCTCTCCCTTTTGCTCAATAATGGTATGGGGTCCAGACCATCTGTCTTGGAGAGCTGCTGGGGCCACTGGCTCCACCACCCACACCTTCTGTCCTGCATGATAAACAGTTAGGACAGCCTTTTGGTCATGCCAAGCTTTTTGAAGTTTTTGGCTGGCCTCAAGGTTTTTGGATGCCTTCTCCATGTACTCTGCCATCCTGGAGCGGAAACCAAGTACATAGTCCACTATGTCAAGTTTAGGCTTTTTGAGAGGTAACTCCCATCCTTCCTTTACAAGACATAGGGGTCCTCTTACAGGATGCCCAAACAGAAGCTCAAAAGGGCTGTAGCCAACCCCCTTCTGTGGGACCTCTCTGTAAGCACACAGGAGGCAGGGTAAAAGGATGTCCCATCTTCGCCTAAGCTTTTCAGGTAACCCTTTTATCATCCCTTTTAGGGTCTTGTTGAATCTCTCCACAAGCCCATTGCACTGTGGGTGATAGGGTGTGGTAAATTTGTAATTTACACCACACTCCTTCCACATTGCAGTCAAGTATCCTGACATGAAGTTGGCACCTCTGTCAGAGACAACCTCCTTAGGAAACCCCACTCTGGAGAAAACTCCAAGCAGGGCCCTGGCCACAACAGGAGCTGTAGTGGTCCTAAGGGGAATAGCTTCTGGATACCTGGTGGCATGATCCACTACCACCAGTATAAATCTGTGCCCAGATGCTGTTGGGGGGTCCATTGGTCCAACAATGTCTATCCCCACTCTCTCAAAGGGCACCCCCACCACAGGTAGTGGTATAAGGGGGGTTTGTTGTGCCACCTGATTTGCCACTGGCTTGACAGGTGACACATGAGCGACAAAACTCTTTGGTGTCTTCAGACATATGAGGCCAGTGAAAGTGTGGGGCAAGCCTGTCCCAAGTCTTGTTCTGGCCTAAGTGACCTGCAAGGGGAATTTCATGGGCTAAGGTGAGAAGGAACCCTCTAAGAGACAAGGGGATGACCAGCCTCCTGGTAGCACCAGGCTTGGGGTCTCTTGCCTCAGAGTATAGGAGTCCTTCATCCCAGTATACCTTGTGGGCACCTGTAGCATTCCCTGCAGCTTCAGCAGCAGCCTGCTGTCTGAGGGGTTCAAGGGAGGAACAGTCTAACTGTGCCTGCCTCAAGTCTGCCCTGGAAGGTCCCCCTGTCCCAAGAAACTCAACCTGTTCAGGTTCAAGCTCTTCTAGGACAGTTCCTTCTGGGGTCTTTGGGTCAGCCTCCTGAGAGGGCTGATCCTCAACCTGAGGCAGGGGGGAAGGCTCTGCCTTAACCCTACTGCACTTCCTCTTGGGTAGTGTCTGGTCCATTCTTCCAGGATCCAGCACTTGTTCAGCTGGGCATTTATTGGCCTGTGACCTGGTCACAGCAAGGACATGTGAGGAGAGACCTAACATTTCTACATGAGTCCTGTACTCCACATCTGACCACAGTGAAGATTCCAAATCATTGCCCAAAAGACAATCTACTGGGAGGTCTGAACTAACTACAACCCTTTTGAGGCCAGTTACCCCTCCCCAGGAGAAGTTAACAACTGCCATACTGTGATTGCTAGTGACGTTGCTAGCATTGGTCACTAGGTAGTCTGAACCTAGCATGATCTGATCAGGGTCCACAAATGTTGGTGTCACCATAGTGACACTGGCACATGTGTCCCTGTAGGCCTGAGCCATTTTTCCATTGATTAAAGGCGTTTGCCTGTATTTGCCCAGAGTACTAGGACTTACAGTAGGGGTCATATCCATGTCCCCAGTACAAACAAGAACTGCCTGAGTAGGAATTCTGACTAAGTCTGAACCCACCTCAGTTCCCAGGGTTAACCCAACTATAGCCTTGGGAGGTACACTACCACTACTAACTGTACTAGGGGGTGCAGGTGTCTTAGGGACAGTAGTGGTAGGAGTTTGGCCTTTCTTGGTGCACTCACTAAACCAGTGAGTCTTCCGTTTACAGTATTGGCACCATGGTTTCTTTGGACCATCATTCTTCTTCTTTTGGAAATTCTGGGACCCACCCTCCTTAGATTGTTGGAGCCCTGTTGAAGACTTCTGGTCATTTTGCTTATTCTCATTATTACCCTTCTGGTCTGCTTTCTTTTGGCCACCACCCTGGTTCTGGTTCTGCTGCTTGACCCTGGTTCTGACCCATCTGTCTGCCTTCTTTCCCAATTCTTGGGGAGAGGTCAGATCTGAGTCAATCAGGTGCTGATGCAACAACTGGTTCTGACAATTATTTAAGATTTGCTCTCTCATAATTAGATTATACAATCCTGTGTAATCAGTAACTTTACTTCCCAGTAACCAGCTTTCCAAAGCCTTAGTGGCACAATCAACAAAGTCAGTCCAATCCTGAGCCTGAGTTTTCTGGGTGTCTCTGAACATCACCCTGTACTGTTCAGTTGTTAAGCCAAACCCATCAATCAGTGCAGGTTTCAGGACTAGGTAATCATTAGCATCCTCATCTCTAACAGTGAGGAGCGTATCTCTACCTTTACCTTCAAAGGAGAGCCACAACATTGCTGCCCACTGACTCTTGGGTACCTGCTGTACTTTGCAGGCCCTCTCCAGAGCAGTGGATATCATCTCCTGTCTTATAGGAGGGCACCATCTTACTCAGGTGTCCATTATCAAAACTCCTGTCTTTATCCCTAGGGATATTGCTGCCACCAGTGGGTGATAACCCACTCAACTGTTGCTCTCTAGCAAAGGCAAGTTTCTCCTTGGCAAGGGCAAGTTCTTCCCTTTGAATCCTCAGATTAACTTCCTTCATCTTTGACTCATGCTCTCTCCTCTGAGGGGGAAGTCATCCTCCTCTGATCAGATGCATGAGAGGCATGGGAGTGAACAGATCTGTTGGAGTCCCTAGAAGGAGATCTATCTCTCCTGACCCCAAAGTTAGGCCTGCTAGTGGATGGCACTGGGGCTCTCCCAGTTCCTTCCCCATGTAGGTCTAAGTTGGCCCTGGTAAGTCTACTGACTAAAGGTTGGCCATTTTCAGCCTCATCCTCAGATAAGTTTTCATCTTCCCTACCCTCTACATTCTCTGTTTCAGGGAGGTTAGAGTCTGGATCACCTTCTAAGGGGGGCCTGCTCCCATCTGGATTAGAGGGGCCTGCATTGGCAGCCCTTCTGGCATCATATGTCTCTAAGAGACCTAACAGAAAGGGAGTGGGAGGGTTAGAACCCTGTTTCAGTTTCCTGGAGGTACACACTTGTCTCATCTCCTGGAAGCTGAGGGCTGCATATCTGGAAAGGACCTGTGGAGGGTCACTAACCACAAGGGGAGCTACTGAGATCTCTCCTGTGGTAGACATGCTTTCTAGTGAGGTGTAAGTGGTGCACTTACCTACACTATGGGTTTTCCTACTGATCCCTTGCTTAGAGTTGTAGTCAGGGTGTGCTAGGCCCTTTCTACTACAACAGCTGGTTCAGTAGAACTCAGAGTATTTCTAAGCTTGTTATATGTACCTATGGTACCTTATGTAATCTTTCAAATGATATTTCAAGATTATATTTGGTAAAAACAACAGCAAGCTCAAATCCCAACCGCTGCACACCAATGTGAGAAGTTGGCCTGATATATGATGCTCTCTAGTTCTAGTGATCACCTTGTATCAGTCCAAACAACCCTTATGGTGATTGTTTGTAAGTCAACCGTATAGACCAGCTATCCTAATGGTAGCATGGACAAAGCAGTCTTAGGCTAAACTCTTTTGGCATGTGAAGCCAGCTGTTTTACCACATATAACCCCTTGAATACCAGATGAAAGGACACCACACAGGTTATGAAAATAAACAATATATTTATTAATAACAAACACCTCTGAACTCTTTATGAGATCAGAGGGCTAAGCACATGACAATCTCTTAGGAAAAATACTATAAGTTGCACAAAATTACAGTGGTGCCCTAGGGGCACGGCAAACCATATACTAAGTAAATGGTATAAGGAAATTGATAGAAGGAATGGAGCTGTCCAGAGGCTGTAGGATCGTTGGGGCTACACTATCCTAACCTTAGGTAAGTAATAGGAGGCCCACGGGACGCGTGTGCAGTGTGTGAACTCACACGCGAGATGCGGAACAAAGTCAATGGACAGTACAGTTTACGAAAAAGGTGAGTACGGACAGTCTTTACTATCTAGGACTGAAACGACTGGAAATCTGGACACTAGGAGAGTTAATCTACCCTTGGGCACCGAAATCCTCTTGTTACCTCACCCACGGGCTGCGGGTGCATAGGTGTCAAAGTGTGTCGGGTTTCCGCGTCGAAGTCTATGGAGCCTTGAAGAAAGATGCTGCAGGCGACCAGGAGGAAGATGTCTGGTGCGATCCATGGGTGGATCGAGGAAGAAGAGGACCTGAAAGCAGAGGGGACAGTGTTCAAAGTCACTAGCCAGTGACCGGTGTGGAACCAGGAGGGAACCAGATGCTGTCGTCGCGATCAAGTGAAGAGTGGACGCTTGTCTCTGCAGCCACGTGGACCAGGAGGTGTCTTCGATGACCAGGATGGAGGCACGAGCTGTCCCACGCAGGCTCTCGCTGTCGGCGGTGTTGGATCTGGATTTGGAGTCAACAGGCCTTGGCAAAGGCAACCCACGCGGTGAGTGGAAACGGCGTCTGGAGTGGACCAGGAGGTTCCAGGGTGCTCCTCTTTTGGAAGGGAGCAAGAGCCAGTCTGGAGCAACCAGACCAGCAGTGTAGATTTCGTGGATCGTCGTCTAGGAGGTCACTAGCCAGCCGGCAAGTGACCAGACAACGCGTCGAGCAGCAATCAAGCAAAAGGGCCCCACGCAGATCTCGTGGATGCTGGAGGGCTGATCTTTGGTGCAGGAGCTGCTCGGGGCTGGGGCTTCTCAATCCCCAAAGCACTTTCTGTAGTAGGGGATCTCTGTGTATAGTCATAATCTAGTGAATAGTCCCGCTCATGTGCGTGGACCTCGGCAATCAAAAATAAGCTCTTAAGTTGTCAAAAAATGCAGAACTGCAAAGACACTTAAGAGAGAATTTAAAGACAAATAATGCAGCCTATATCCACAGGCTACACTGTCCAGTACTTCAACTAGAAATTCCACAAAATACAACCACACAAACAGCACAGCTTGCCCAGTTTCTTCTACAGAAAAAACTTGCCTCTACCAGTAAAATCCTCTGGAATGATAGAGAGGAAGACATGGACAGACAAGCCCGATAGGCTGCCATTATGTGGCTTAAATAGGATACTGTGCCTTTAAGAGAACTTTCCAGAACTTCTCCCAGTATCCCAGAATGCACTGCAGGTCCGTTTTACTTTCAGTTCTTTTTTCCGGCTCCTGTTAACAGGACCCTGGTGCATTGAGCTCTCCCTTTTTCAAGGGTGTATTGGAAATTTGTGCACTTTTTTGCTTAAAAGTGTTTCAGTTAGTGTACTTGGTGTTTCCCTTCACTCCTGTGTGTTTGTTCAGGCTTTTTAGGGCTCTAAAACGCCTGCTCTATTCGACAAGTGCCCAGCATGTGGAAGGAAGAAGGCCAAGACTGATCCACACGATGTCTGTATCCTCTGTCTCCCTGTAGCACATGTCCCTGAAGAATGTGACATCTGTCAGATCTTTTCATCAAGGACCCTGAGGGACAGGCTGAAGATTAGGCTCCAAGGCCTAGAGGAGAGACGGCTGCAGGTGGGTCTGGGCTGGCTGGGAAGACTCCCTCTGCCTCTGCTGAGGCCTCTGGGGGGCTCCCCAGAGGCAGGAAACCCAGCAAACGGTCCCGGTCTCCGTCGACGACGATTGCTTCGACGACAACGTCGAGAGGGATGACTACGGTGTGTTCCCCATCTCCCCGGGGCTCTGGGTCGAGACGGCGTGAGAAGTCGACGTCGAAAGGCCTGGGTAGGCCGCCGTCGAAGTCACCGTCGACGGCGTCTTAGTCGTCGACGTCAGCGTCGAGACATCGACGTCGAAGAAGTAGTGACAGGCACCCGCGCTCGCTGTCGAAGCGACACCGCCGGTCGCCGTCGAGTGATCGGTCGGCGTCGAGGGGCTCCTCGACGTCGAGGACCTCGGCAAACGGTCGGCGCCGAGAAGGCATCGACGCTCATCGTCGAGGACTGCACGTTCGACGTCGCGGAAGCGGAGGTCGGCGTCGAGGAAGAAGCGCTCGACGTCGCGGAGACGGCGTTCGCCGCCGGAGTCGCGGAGGCGACGGTCGACACCGAAGAAGCGACGCTCGACGTCGAGAAGAAAGAGGTTGGCGTCTTCGAGGCTTTCCAGCTCTCCTAAGCGGCGCAGAAGGATTTCTGACGCCAGAAGTCACGCTGGGTCAGGCAGAGGACGCCGGAGACGGCGGTCACCTACTGGAGGGGCTGAGTCGCAGTCCCTCCCCCGAAGAAGTCACCGGGCTCGGTGTACTCGGTGGTTTATACATCACCTCGGCCTAAGACCCCTCTTCCTCTTTTGCCTCGAGAGGATCCTCCCATCAATCCTCCTCTACCGCCACTTCCTCCCGCAGGGCAGCCACCACCGCCACTTCCGCCACGTGGGCCTGCTCCTCGGTCAGAGATGCCTTTTCCTCCTTCGAGGTCGGTGTCTCTACCTCCGCTACCTACGCCGCCTAAGGGGACTCCAAAACCTTTACCCCAGGATAGGCCAAGGAAGTCGCCTCCACGGAGGCCTGCGGAGCGCCTACGCACTGGACGTTCGCGATCTCGCTCCAGGAGAAGGGAACGATCGCGCAACAGGTCATCCACACGGTCGAGACGACGCCACAGGAGGCGCAGGTCTCGCTTACAGACGAGGTCCTCTGGGACCAGGGACTATTCTCCGACGTTGTCGGAGTCACCGGGGACAAGGGTATCACCGGTTGACGATCTGGTGTCCTTTCATGATGTCCTTTTGCGAGGTGCAGCGAAGTTGGGCATTTCATTGACAGTGCCCACGCCCAAGACATCGGTGATATTCGAGACGCTTCACCAGAAACATCTGTCTCGGCCCTTACTACCACTGGTACCGGGCCTGGTGGACCCAGCCATGGACCTTTTTCTCACCCCGGCGGTGACTAAGGCGATCCCCTCGAGACTGCAGAAGAAATACCGGGCTCCCTACTCGGATCCGGCTTTTCTAAGGGTGGAACCCCCTCCAGACTCTGTGATAGTGACGGCGGCTCGGAAGCAGCACGCCACCACTCCGTCATCGACAGTCCCACCAGATAAGGAATCTAGATGGCTGGATTCTGCTGGGAGGAAGGTTTGTGGGACATCGGTGACTTCCATGAAGACTGCGAGTGCCACGGCCCTGTGGGGGCGGTGTGACCGAGCACTCTGGGAATCTCTCCAGCAGTTTGTGGAACTCCTGCTTCACGACAAGAGAGAAGATTTCCAGGAGGTGTTGAAAGAGGGGATGCTGGTGGCGAATCAGGTCATCAGTGCTGCGGCCGATTCTTCCTTACTGGCGGCGCATGGCTTCTGCCATGGGATTAACCAGCAAAGACACGCTTGGCTCCGCCTCACGTCACTAAAACCTGATGCACAACAAAGGGTTGCCAATTTACCATTCTCCGGCGAAACCCTGTTTGGAAAACACGCCGATGACGAAATGGCCTGCATGAAGGCGGAGGCCGAAACGCTCACGGCGGTGGGACTGGAAAAGCCCATGGATACCAAGAAATCATGCCGCCCGTTCCAGAGAAAGTTCGGTGGACAGGGCAGAGGGTGTGGCCAGGCTTCGGGACAGCAACAACAGCAGCAGTTCCGAAGGCCGTTCCAGAAGCGCCAGAGAGGAAGAGGCGGCCAACAGTCGGCAACAGCGACTAAAGGCCCGGCCGGGTCTAGGCACTGAGCGCTTACTTCCCCTTCATCCGTTACCCACTCCGGTGGGGGGAAGCGTTCAATTTTTTCTGGCAGAGTGGAGAAAAATTACTCATGACAAGTGGGTGCTGAATATTGTTTGCAATGGATACAGTCTTCGGTTCACCAGCCCGCCTCCAGCAATTCCACCGGTCAGCTCGCAGTTCCAGCTGCGCGAGCTCCAGGCGGAGGCCGATATCCTGCTAAGGAAAAGGGCGATAGAAGACGTACCTCTGTCTCAAAGAGGAAGAGGTCTGTACTCCCGGTTCTTCCTGGTTCGCAAGAAGGACAAGAACGAGTTCAGGCCCATTCTGGACTTGCGACAGGCAAACAAGTGGATTCGCAGAGAAAAGTTTTGCATGCTGTCGTTGCATCAGATTTATCCTCAGTTGCAACAGGGGGACTGGCTATGTGCTATAGACCTGCAAGATGCGTACTTCCATGTGCCCATTGCACACAAACACAGGAAGTTCCTGCGATTCCAAGTCGGCGCCAATCATTATCAATACACAGTACTGCCATTCGGACTGAAGTCTGCGCCGAGAACATTCTTGAAGTGCATGGCGGTGGTAGCAGCACACCTGAGAAAGAACAAGGTGTTTGTGTACCCGTAGCTGGACGATTGGTTGATCAAGGCCTCCTCCTTCTCGGAAGCGGAAGCCCACTTCCAGAAGACGTGCGTTCTCTTGAACAAACTGGGGTTGCACATCAACATGTCCAAGTCTGTCCCGACTCCGGTCCAGTGCATACAGTACCTGGGAGCCTCCATCAATACGCTGTCAGCAAGCGTGTCTCCTTCTGAGGAGAGACGGTTATCGCTCCTTTGAAAGGCTCAGGCTCTTATGACCACTCCATCTACAACAGTGAAGACGGTGTCTTCTCTACTGGGATCGATGGCCTCTTGTATCTTCCTAACGCCACACGCACGGCTGCACATGAGACCGTTGCAGGAGTGCTTGGAGGATCAGTGGGATCAGAGGAAAGGATCTTGGGACGACAAGATAAGACTGTCACTGCATGCTCTGCAGTCTCTGAAGTGGTCGTGTTCAGCGGAGAATCTCCTTCCACAAGGATATTCCCACTCAGACTGTCGTGACGGATGCTTCTCTCCAAGGATGGGGGGGCGCACTCCGGAGAGTTACAGATTCAGGGAACGTGGCCCCCGATGGAGGCCACGTATCACATCAATTTCCTGGAACTCAGAGCTGTTCACTTGGCACTGAAGGCCTTTCATCCGTCCTTTCAGACCCACTCGCTGCTTGTACAGACGGACAATACGACCACGATGTATTACCTCAACAAGCAGGGGGGTTCGAGATCACGCACCCTGTCGCAGGAGGCGCAGGCGATCTGGCATTGGCTTCTGGCCAGAGGACTGACGATAACGGCTACCCATCTGCCAGGTGTGCAAAATGTTCAGGCGGACGCACTGAGCAGACTGCTCCAGGAAAACCACGAATGGGTCATAAGCTACGAAGTACTAGGAGAAGTCTTCGCAAGGTGGGGGACTCCAGAGGTAGATCTGTTCGCCACCGCCGAAAACAGCAAATGCCGAGACTTCACCTCCAGGTACTTCCAGCGGGGGACGCTGGGGAATGCGTTATGGATCGACTTGTCGAACAGCTTTCTGTACGCTTTTCCACCCATTCCCCTGATTCCGGCGGTACTCATCAAGCTGGCCCGGTCCATGGCGCGGATGATACTTATTGCTCCGGAATGGCCCAGGCAGTGGTGGTTCATGGACCTGCTTCACCGGTCTCTCCTTCCTCACGTGCGGCTGCCGTGCAGGCCGGACCTTCTCACGAAGTTCAGGGGACAGATGCTGCACCCCAACCTCTCGTCTTTGAGTTTGGCTGCATGGCTCCTGAGATAGTGCAATATCATTTGAATCTGCCTGAAGATTGCATGGACATACTGAAGGAGTCTAAACGACCTTCCACTCGGACTTCCTATGCTTACAAGTGGAAGAGGTTCTGTGTCTGGTGCAAGTCCAAGAACTATGACCCGACGACGTGCAAGGAGGATGTCAATCTTCCTTACCTTCTACATTTGGCGCAGTCTGGCCTTAAGTTCATTCCATTAAGGTTCCTCTCGCTGCATTGACTGCCTACAGGAAATGCCCTTCACAGACTTCCTTCTTCCAGATCCCTGTGATCAAAGATTTTCTGGAAGGCTTGAAGAAAGTATTCCCTCCCTTCGCCTTCATGGGAATTGAATGTGGTGCTGTCCAGATTGATGAAGGAGCCTTTTGAACCTATTCATAAGGCTTCGTTGCAGCACCTGTCCTGGAAGGCGGCGTTCCTCGTGGCCATAAAATCGGCCCGCAGGGTGAGTGAAATTCAGGCGTTGTGTTGCCAAGAACCTTATACTGTATTTCATGCTGCTAAGGTTGTTATGCGTACTCACCCTAAATTTCTTTCCAAGGTTATTTCTGATTTTCATGTCAACCAGACGATAACTTTGCCTACGTTTTTTCAGAATCCTTAATCTCCAGCGGAAAGGTCTTTACATTCCCTGGATGTTAGGATGGTGTTGAAATTTTATCTGGATAAAACCAAAGATATTCGTAGGTCAGACCAATTGTTTATCAATTATGGATCGGTCAGGACGGGTCTTGCGACCTCGAAGCAGTCCATCTCTAGGTGGATTGTGTCCTGCATACAGCTGTGTTACCAAAAAGCTAATAAGACCTTAGGGGGTAAACCTAAGGCTCATTCCACCAGGGTCAAAGCTGCCACGACTGCTTTGCTCCGTAATGTTCCAATTGCAGAAATCTGCAAGGCGGCCACTTGGAAGTCGGTCCATACCTTTGCTAAGCATTACTGCCTGGACACTGATGCCAGGGCAGACGCTCAGGTTGGGCAGGCTTCGCTGGGAAATCTGTTCGCACAATAGTGGTGTTATTTCTCTTTTCTCCACCGCCGCTTTGGTGTGGGGATGGGCTTGCCATTCAATTCACTAGATTATGACTATACACAGAGATCCCCTACTACAGAAGGAGTAGTTTCTGTCCTGTAACTCCAGTTCTGTAGTAGGGGTATCTCTGTTATAGTCATAAGCGCCCACCCTCCTCCCCGGTGGAGAGAGAGATATTCATGTAAGGAATGCTACAGGTCTGGCGTGTTACGCCTTCAAAAAGAACTGAAAGTAAAAGGGACCTGCAGTGCATTCTGGGATACTGGGAGAAGTTCTGGAAAGTTCTCTTAAAGGCACAGTATCCTATTTAAGCCACATAATGGCAGCATATGGGGTTTGTCTGTCCATGCCTTCCTCTCTATCATTCCAGAGGATTTTACTGGTAGAGGCACGTTTTTTCTGTAGAAGAAACTGGGCAGGCTGTGCTGTTTGTGTGGTTGTATTTGGTGGAATTTCTAGTTGAAGTACTGGACAGTGTAGCCTGTGGATATAGGCTGCATTATTTGTCTTTAAATTCTCTCTTAAGTGTCTTTGCAGTTCTGCATTTTTTGACAATTTAAGAGATTATTTTTGATTGCCGGGGTCCACGAACATGAGCGGGACTATTCACTAGATTATGACTATAACAGAGATACCCCTACTACAGAACTGGAGTTACAGGACAGAAACTACTCCTTCTCGAGGATGCCTCAGAAGTTGTGCTGGAAGCTAAGTGCAGTCTCTTCAAGATGGCCGGTCCCACGTGTCTCGTCGCACCCACGGGTCTCAGCTGTGCTGCAGATGTAGGTAGAGGTCGGAGAGGTCTGGGAGTCCTGGTCTCGTCGGGCTCTGAAGCCTGGATCCTGCAGGAAGGACGACAAAGTAGACCGCTAGGACGCTTGATGGTGCCTGCAGTTGCAGGGTGGACACTCCTTGCCCACAAGGGAGATTCTTCAGTCTTCTGTGGAGCAGAACGTCGAAGTCCAGAGTTTCTTCTTGTAAAGTTGTCAGGATAAATCTAATTTGGAATGGGACCAGCTCCTACCTTTATTCTCCTAAAGGGGGCTGTACTGGTGACTAGGTCCCTCCCATGGGTGGGACCAGGAAGGGGGGTGGTTACACCCCCTATCCTTTGTCCGGTTTCACGCCAGAACTGGGCTGGAGTGCCCCAGCAACTGGTTTGAACCGCTGTATGCACAGGGCACCTTGTGTGCCCCAGGCATGTCTCATTCCTTTCAGGCCTCCCTACCTCAATACACAAAATCCTGTCTGGGGTGGTGCTAGCACCTCCCAAGGCAGGAAACCCTTTGTCCAGGCCTCCCTCGCTGGAAGGACTCCCAGCAGCAGGAGGTCAGACTTGTGTCTGTGGTGGCAGCATCCATTTTGTGATGATGAGGCTCGAGTTAACTTTAACCGGGGTTCACAGTTACAAACATGTCGTGTCCCTCTAGAAGGGTGGAATGCTACCCCCGTCGCCAGAATTGGCGAGGGGGTAGTATTCCAATTCGTATGACACCTTACTCGACATGTTTTGATAATGTTATACCAGAGTTAGCATTCAACCGCGAGGATTATAATGCACTTAAGAGTATATGGTATAGCGTTATCATGGAACAGCTATAAGGACTTGGTTCCGCAAGCTGCAGACAGGCTCAGCTCATGCTAGAGCACCATCTCACATAATTCCAAGCACTCTGCCTTCAGGATTGATAGGGCCTGCCATAGGAGTGACGGATAGGAATATATGTGTCCATCTTGGGGTTAGCTATAGGTAACTATATCTACAGCAGAGGTTGATTACACCACCTTGCCCCAGCTGTCTTACCAGCCAGTTGTGTCTGTTTAGATGGCCAGCCAGGGGTGGCATAATACATGCTTCAGCCGCTGGCAGGACTTGGGTACACCTATGCCCTGGGTACCTAAGGTACACTGTACAGGGACTGATAAGGTGGCCCAGTACCAATTGGTAAATGCACCTAAAGTACATGGATGTCAATTTAGAGAGAGAACAGCTGGGCTGTGGGTCTGATTAGCAGACCCACAGCCAGGGAAAGTCGTAAACCAGTGAAGCAAAAAGCAAAAATCTGGGGTGACCATAGGATTGCAGACCCCACTCTCCTACAGCGCCGAAAAAGGATTTCCCAATAGAAGGGCTTTTCCAACCTGATGTAAGGCAAAATACTCTAAAAATTCATCCAAAAACTGGACATGTATACACAGTGCTTGAAAAGAGGAAAATGGACTATCCCAAATCATCGCTAGTTCCTCTGAAAAAGCATATTCAAACTTCCCCTATAAGAATTCCTTCACGAGAAGTAGAAATACCAGCAGATATCTCTCCTGTGCATTCACCAGCTAGTACACATAGCTTTATACCACAACATGAGGATTATGGGGATACCTACTTACAAGACGTAGAGAGTTATCATCAAATAGATGATATTAATGACCCAGATGATATAGCTGGTCCTTCAGGTGACCCATGGAAGGATTAGAATGCACCAGATCTACCACAAGACGACGCATACCCGTCTAGGCCATCTCCACCAGATGACACCATTGGGTTCACACAGCTCATACATAGAGCAGCTACTTTCCATGGAGTAGACCTACATACAGATCCAATAGAAGAAGACTTTCTAATGGACACACTGTTAACATCACATAAGACCACAACCACCCTTCCAATACTTAGTGGAGTGGTAAGACACGCACCAGAAATATTTAAATACCCAGTCAGGGCTACAGTAATTAACCCCAGATTGGAAAAGAAATACAAAGCGGCTCCATCTGATCCGGCATATATTAAGGGACAATTGCCGCTAGACTCACTGGTAGTGTCAAATGCAAGAAATAGAGCCAACTCGCAGACAACAGGGGATGCTCCACCCCCTGACAAAGAGTCTAAGTTTTTGGACGCTTCAGGAAAACGCACCCTCTCACAAGCTGACAATATATGGAGGATTGCTAACACTCAAGCTCTGTTAGCAAGATATGACAGAGCTCATTATGATGAGTTAGAGTCACTCATGCAACACTTGCCAGAACAATAAAAGACTAGAGCTTCTCATTTAATACAAGAAGGCAAGGTTATAACAAATACCTCCATAAGATGTGCACTAGACACTGCAGACACAGCATCTAGAGCTGTTGGTAGACATGCATGGCTACGCATCTCTGGATTCAAACCAGAAGTACAAGCCAGTATCTTAAATCAGCCATTTGACCAACAACATCTTTTCGGTCCAAATGTAGACAGTGCACTAGAAAAAATGAAGAAAGATACTGATACGGCAAAATCAATGGGAGCTTTGCAAACTCAAGCCCATAGACCCTCTTTTTGTCGCTCCTCATATAGGGGCGCCTCCAAAAGTTTCCAAACTGACAATGCCTCCTCTACTTACAAAACGACCAACCAAACCTCGCCCAGTAGGGGATATTATAGAGGAAACAATAACAAGGGTAGTGATAGGGGCAACAACAATCGCAACACCTCTACTCCCAAACAGTGACTTCCCTTTCATCCCCCCAGACCATTCCACTCTAGTCGGGGGGTAGGTTACAACAGTTCCTACCTGTCTGGAACTCCATCACCACAGACAGGTGGATGAGACAAATAATTGCCTGGAGCTCACTTCCACTCATCCAACAATACCACCCAGACAGCGTCCCATGTCACAGGAACACCTCATACTACTAAGACAAGAGGTAGAATCTCTACTGCAAAAGAATGCAATAGAACCAGTACCAAAGGAACATCAAAACACAGGGGTATACTCTCTTTATTTTCTCATACCCAAAAAAGATGGGTCTCTCAGACCTATTCTGGATCTAAGACCCCTAAACCTGTACATACATTCAGACCATTTTCATATGGTCACACTACAACAGGTTCTACCATTACTACAGAAAGGCGAATTCCTTGCCACATTAGACCTCAAGGACGCCCACTTCCACATTCCCATTCATCAATCCCACAGAAAGTACCTACGGTTTGTACTAGAAGGGCAGCACTACCAATTCAAAGTACTCCCTTTCAGAGTAACAATAGCACCTCGAGTGTTCACAAAGTGTCTAGCAGTAGTAGCAGCACACTTAAGAAGGGACAACATTCATGTCTTCCCATATCTCGACGACTGGTTAATAAAAGCCAGTTCATACAACCAATGTGTACAGCACACGCATCAGACAATCTGCTTGCTGCACAAGTTGGGGTTCACAGTAAATCAAAAGAAGTCACATCCCAGCAGTATCTAGGTGCCACAATAGATATCTCCAAAGCAATAGCGTACCCCAACCTAACAAGAATACAAAATATACAGGATCTCATCAAAAGATTCCAGCCACAACACTCATTACAAGCTCGAGTGTTCCTGCAACTAATAGGAATGATGGCATCTTGCATTTTCATAGTACCATACGCAAGACAGCAAATGCGCCCCATACAAGAATGCTTTGCAAGTCAATGGAATCCGGCTCAACAAGAGATAACAGATCTGGTGGTGGTAGACGACCGGACATATCGCTCTCTGCAATGGTGGAACACCAAAAACCTTCCAAGGGCCGGCCGTTTATAGAACCTGTTCCACAAATCATACTAACCACAGACGCATCTCTCACAGGAGGGGGAGCGCATTTACAAAGTCACACAGTACAAGGTACATGGACACTGAAACAAAAAGCACTCCACATAAATCTTCTGGAGTTACTAGCAATTTTTCAAGCTCTAAAATCTTTTCAACATTGCCTACCAAACAAAGCTGTACTAGTCCGGACGAACAATATGACAGCAATGTACTATATTCAAAAGCAAGGAGGGACACACTCCCTGCAGCTCTCCCAGCTGGCACAGAGCATTTGGAGGTGGGCCATTCCTCAAAATATCTTCCTGTTAGCAGAACATCTACCAGGAGTTCACAATCAATTGGCAGATCTGTTAAGTCGTCAGAGACGACAGATACTCGAATAGGAGATTCATCCTCAAGTGCTTCAGCCATTTTTTCAAATGTGGGGTCAACCAGACATAGATCTGTTTGCTACGCATCACAACTCCAAATGCCCAAGCTTCGCCGCCAGATGCCCACACCCATTATCCAAAGGCAATGCGGTATGGATGAACTGGTCAAGCAAATTTGCGTACGCCTTTCCACCTCTCCCACTAATTCCATTAGTGCTACGCAAGCTACAGCAACATTCTCTAACATTGATTCTCATAGCACCACTGCTAGATCTCTCAGTAGTACCACATCACAAATTAAAACTCTCCCCACATCTACTAACACAGAACCATGGAGAGATAATGCATCCAGACCCAATGCAGCTCAATCTAGCGATTTGGCTCTGAGGTCTTAGAATTTGGATATCTAAATGTACCCCCTGATTGCATGGATGTCATTAAAGAAGCAAGACGTCCTACCACTAGAGCATGCTATGCAGCAAAGTGGAAAAGGTTTGTTGTGTATTGCACAAATAACAGCGTCAAACCACTAGATGTTTCCATACAAAACATCATATGCTATCTGTTACATATGCAGAGATCTAACTTAGCATACTCTTCAATCAGGTTACATGTTGCTGCTACAGCAGCATATCTACAAAAGAGTACCTGCAATCAAAGCGTTTATGGAAGGACTCAAAAGAATAATTCCTCCCAGAATCCCACCCTCTCCAGTATGGAACTTAAATATTGTTCTTACCAGACTTATGGGTCCACCTTTTGAACCATTACATAAGTGTGAATTACAGTTTCTTACATGGAAAGTTGCTTTTCTAGTAGCAATTACCTCACTAAGGAGAGTAAGTGAGATTCAGGCATTAACAATTCAAGAACCATTTATATAACTTCATCACAATAAACTGGTTCTTAAAACAAATCCAAAGTTTATGCCAAAAGTCATTTCACCGTTCCACCTCAACCAATCTATTGAGTTGCCAGTACTTTTTCCCCATCCGCAAACGGTTGCAGAAAGAGCTCTACATACATTAGATGTAAAAAGAGCACTTCTCTACTACATTGATTGGACAAAACCATTTCGTAAATGTAAACAGTTGTTTGTGTCCTTTTCACCCCCACATAAAGGCTATCCTATTTCTAAATCAGGCATTGCAAGACGGACTGTTAAGTGCATTCAGATTTGTTACCAAAAAGCAAAACGCACTCTATCCATTCCTCCTAGGGCTCATTCTACCCGTAAGTTATGAGCGTCTATGGCATTCCTAGGAAATATACCATTAGATGACATCTGTAAAGCAGCTACATGGTCTACTCCACACGCATTTACAAAACACTATTGTGTAGATGTGCAGGCAAAACAACAAGCAACTGTGGGCCAGGCTGTACTCAAAACATTATTTCAAACTACTGCAACGGATACCGGTGGTCGCCGCTAAGGGAGAAACTGCTGTGCAATCTATGCTATAGTGTGTGGTCTGCAGCCCATATGCCTCGAACGGAAAATGTTACTTACCAGTATACATTTGTTCTTGGCATGTAGGGCTGCAGAACCACATATGCCCACCACCTCCCCGGCTACCGGTATCTGTTCCAGTATTATCTTATTTAGATACACAACACATGGTCATCTTTATCTGTATTCATACAAACTCCATCATTTGCCCAGTGGCGAAAACAATCTAAGGATGGAGTTGATGCCCATGCGCACTACGATCTAAGGAGTCACCCAACAGACAAAGACTCTTCCAAGACAACAACAAAGTGTAATCATCCGGGCCCACCACCAGATGGTGATCTAATGATATAGTGTGTGGTTCTGCATCCCTACATGCCAAGTACAAATGCATACTGGTAAGTAGCATTTTCCTTTTCTTACTACCAATGATTGTGTACTTTTTTTTTAAACAAAAAGGGGGAAATCTTTATAGGATCATTCAATAAATTGTTGTGATAAATTTGTTTGAATACTTTGCATTAATCTTCTCTTCACTTGCAAACTTTGTATTGATGAGTTCCACGCTTTTCTTATGAGAATAACTGGTATTTTTTTACTGGGAGATAAGAGAGACAAGTCTGGTACATAAGGGGCACAGAAAGCAACTATTAAAGGGAGGCATAGAACACACCTACATCATACATTATACGATGTCCTTGTGTTCCATGCTCCTCCAGTGACATCACTGCAGTTGTATATCACAGATCAGAAGAAGGCACAGCCTTTGTATAGGTGCAGCTCCGAATTTAGTCTTGGTCCTGCTCTCAACATTCAACATTGTGCTCAAAGTCCTCCAATAAGTCAGTGTCAAAATCCAAATACAAGCAGAAGAAAGCAAAGGGGGGCCTCAACACTATTCCACCACTCTCACTCCAAAGAGAATGTGTGAGGGTGTCATGATGTAAGTCATGGTCCTGCATGGTATTTAGCCATGGAACAGATTACTCAGTTGGTCCCGATGTGCCCTGAATTTTGTGGACTATCATTTACTCAGCAGCAGATGTGGCCTTTTAAAGGGCCATGCTGCAAATTTTCAGTGTGCTTACTGCACCCTCTGGTGTCTCTTTGGGCCCTTTGAAACTGCCGGGCCCGCCAATCGGGTTACCACCAATAGATCACTGCTTAGCCCCTTACGGAAGCTGGTAGTCCTGCAACCTACACTTCAGTACATGGACATTAAGCAAACCATCTAGGTGGCTTAGACTTGCCTCATGAGGTCTTAGATGTGGTTTTGTTTGTTTGCTAGTTGTCCACAAAGTCAGTAAATACCAGTTGCTTCCCCGAAATGTATGGCCTAAGGAGAGGAAATTCTGTTCGATCTGCTTCACACTAAGGTTTCTGATGTACTTCTGGATTCTGTCTTTGGCCTGTCATGGGTTTACTTTGAGCACCATTAAATGTTACGTGTTGACACTTTCAGTCCACTTTTTTTACAAATATGTTTATTGGCATTTCGACAAGTACCTGATCAGTCCACTTTGTTCAAATCACCAATTGATGTGCGTTTTTGAAAATGTTATTTATATTTATATCATTTGTAGAGCGCACTGTAACCCTGCGGGCATCCTGGCACTGGGAGAAGAATAGGTCAAAAGGAAACAGTCAGCCGTGGGACCAGGAGAAAGGTATACCAACAGGAGTCAATTACTATTGCTCCTGGGGGATTATACCCTCGGAAAAAGCTAGGTCTTGATTTTCTTGCGGAACAGCAACAATTCGTGAATTTTCCTGGTTTTAAGTGGAAGGCTGTTCCAAAGGCGGGCCGCTGCCACGCTAAACGCTCTCCCGCCCTGGGTCGCTTTCTTTATCCTGAGTATTCTAACAAGTTTGGTGGAAGTGGAACGAAGGGTCCGGGTGAGCTCGTACCACTGGAACTTGTCCTGAAGTGGCTTAGGGCCTTGACCATGTATTGCCTTGAACACGATGCATAAGGATTTGAATAAAATCCTCTGAGGTACTGGTAGCCAGTGTAAGTCTGCCAATGCTTGTGTTGTTGAAGATCGGCGAGTTCGAGAGAGTGCTTAGCTGCTGCCGCCTGGATACTCTGTAGCCTGGCAATCAGATATCCAGGTGATTCCAGTAACAGGCATTACAGTAGTCCAGGCGACTAAGAATGGTACTCCTGACTACAGTTGTTCTTGCCTGTGCAGGTAACAAAGGCAGCAGCTTCCGAAGACCTCGTATTAGAGTGAAGCAACTTCCCACCAGTTTGTTAACGTGTGTCTCCAGATTTAAATTTTCGTTAAAACTGACCCCCAGATTCTGCACCGTATTCACTGGTGTCAGTGGACCATCCGATGCTAAGGGCCAGAAGCCTGCTGGCAGGCTTCGGGCAATCCTCCCCACCTTACATTGTAGAATCTCCGTTTTTCCGCTATTGAACTGGAGCAAATTTCCCTTCAGCCATTTTGCCATTTCGTGCATACAGGCGTGAAAGCTATCTAATGAATCTGCTTGAGCACCATTAAGGGAAATCATAAGCTGTGTGTCATCAGCGTAGTTAATCACGCTGATGTTATGAGCTTTAATGATTCCCAACAGGGGTTGCATGTAGGCATTAAACAAAATGGGACTGATGGATGATCCCTGCGGAACCCCATGTAAGACTTTGACAAATTCAGATTGGTACGGAGGGAGTGCCGCTGCTTGCCATCTGTCGGACAAATAGGATCGCAGCCAATTAAGCGCCATCCCTTTCACCCCAAAGGTCTCCAGCCTTGTCAGCAGTATGTCATGGTTCACCGTATCAAAAGTGACGGACCGGTCCAGCAAGATTAGAATTGCTGACTCGCCCCTGTCCGCTTGCATTCGTAGGCTGTCCAATACCATCACAAGAGCTGACTCTGTCCCATGGGCCGGTCCAAAACCAAACGGTTCCTCCTCTAGTATGTTATTTGTCTCCATGAAGAGGGACAGGGACCTGCTGACCAGGCGTTCTGTGTTCTTAATCGGGTAGGGAGGAAGTGAAATTGGCCGGTAGTTCTTGTGGCAACCGGGGCCGGGGGTGGGTTTTTTCAGAAGTGGCATGATAACAGCCTGCTTCCATTTAGCCGGTACAATGCCTGTACTAAGGGATTGACCACATAGCTGTCGAAGAATAGGAAAGAATTCTAACCCAAATTCCTTCATGATTTTGTGGGGCAGAAGATCTTAGTATATTGTTTCCTCCTGTACTCTTGATACCTTTTCTGAATTTATATCTAAAACGGGTTTTATAGACTGTCTAGTACCAAGGAGGTAGTCAATTTACCAACCTGAGACAGAAAACCTGATATATTGCAACTACCTCACAAGGAACTGAGGATTAGTTGAGTGAGATGCGTTCTAGATAACAATCATTCCTGCAAGATTTCACAGGGATAGTTGGTGGAACTCAACCCCTCTTTAACCATGTAGAGGCACACTCAAGAACACATTTTCAAGATTTGCTTAAAATTTAAATACCTATTCTAGTGCACACAATATGAATAGTAATTATTATCAAACACAAGCAAAATAATGGCAACGATACTTACCAAGAGGGTAAATAATAATAAATATTGGAACATTGTGATGATATCATAAAACTTAGAGTTCGAGGCATGTGAGCTGTAGATCACATGCTGTGCATAGCTCGGCATCTAGTGTTGGGTCCGGATGTTTGCACTTGTTTTTCTTCAAAAAAGTATTTCCAGTCACGAGGTAGGTGACCCCTCCTTTTGATGATGGTGCGCATGAGCATCGACTCCATTGTTAGATTTTTTTTTTCTGCCATCGGTTTCGGACATCTATCACTGCACTCCAGTTCGATACCATTCCTTCGGTTTCCCTCTGTGCGCGAGATACTCACCCTAGACAGTATTGTTTTTGATTGTGTTTATCCATTCTCACGCGTATAGTATTTTTTTGCAAAAACCAAACCTTCGATCAGAAAGCTCGTGGAAGGCCATCGGGCCTACCCGTGTCGGACCAACCCGCAGTTGATGGAACGAACTCCCTTTAAATTCTGCCCTCGATGTCACGCGAAATACTCGTGCACCGACTCACACGAAGTGTGTAACCTGTGTTTGTCTCCTGAACACATAGAATAGGACTGTGACGCGTGCCAGGCTTTCCGCTCCAAAAAGACACTTTGCGACTGTCGGACTCGACGTCACAACATGCAGAGCCAGAACACAAGCTCGATTTCGGACATCTTCGCACACCAATCGGACGAAGAGGCCATGGGAACTGAGGAGGGCCAGGAGCCGATCACCATCCCAGAGTTCGACTCCCACCAAGAGGACGACATCCCACATGGACAATGTACCGTCAGTACAGCTCCCCCCTCGTCCAAAGGCCCAACTCCCCAAAAGAAGATGGCTCTGGTCTAACCCACGCCCCCGGACTCCAGTCGCCACCGAGATCATTCTTCTGACACCCTGCCTTTTAGCTCGGCACCGAAGCCACCAAAAAGCTTTCCGACTCCAAAAAGACTCCATCCAAATCAAGTTCGGAGCCGAGAACTTCGGGGTCGAAACACAAGTCCAGTCCCGACCCCACCCACTTGGCACTAAAACACACTTTGGATCTGAAACATCAACATCCAAGACTTCGGAACCAAAACCATTAGAAATGCCGAAATCCCCAAAAAGAGACAGTTTTGACGATCTGATCGTCAAACCGGATCCGAAACAAAAAACGCTGTATATTCATCCTCAAACTAGACATATCACAACCAAAGTGACTTCAAAAAGAAGGACTTATACAGAGGAAGAATACCACATTCCTTTAAAGAAGAAAACGGTTGGAAATAACCCTTCCCCTCCTCCTCTTCCTCTTTCTTAACCTCCTTCACCTCAGTTCAGCCTATTTCACCTGAACATTCACCACCACATACACCTGACAACCAGGATGATGGGGATGACAGTGGGGATGATAATCAACCAATGCAAGACCCATGGGATGATTACAATACCAATTCACCCACGGGCAATGATCCTGATTTTTATCCTAACAAGCCCTCTCCACGAGATGACAGTGTAGGTTACATTGAGTTACTGGGTAGAGCTGCCACCTACCATGGGGTGCAGCTACATAGGGAATCCTTAGAAGAGGATGTCCTCTTTGAAACCCTCCGTACCACGCAGAGGTCATCATATACACTAACTATGCTCAAAGGGATAATCAGGCATGTAGATGACATTTTCAATGACCTGGTCAGAGCTTGTATTCTTACCCCTAGAGTAGACAAAAAATACAAGCCAGCACCATCGGATCCAGTATATATTAAAGGTCAGTTGCCACTAGACTCCCTGGTTGTTGCCAATGCAAGGAAAAGGGCTATCTCCCAGACAACAGCAGATGTTCCACTCCCAGATAAGGAGTCCAAACTTATTGATGCTTCCGGGAAAAGGGTAGCCTCTCAGGCGGCCAATTTCTGGTGTGCTCCAACACTCAGGCATTGCTAGCATGATATGACCTTGCACACTGGGACGAGATGGAGCAATTAATACAATATTTACCCCAGGAACATAGATCTAAGGCACAAGACTTGTTGTGTGAAGGGCAACTTGTTTCCAATAATGCTATAAGATGTTCCCTAGATGCTGCAGACACTGCTGCTAGAGCGATAAACACCAGTGTCCTCTTGAGAAGGCATGCTTGCCTTCGCATACCAGGTTCAAACCAGAGGTGCAAACCTCCATTTTAAACACTCCCTTTGATAAAGATCATCTATGGTGGATTCTTCACTAGAGAAAATGAAGAAGGACTGAAGGGCAAAGCTGTGGTTCCTTTCAGCATTCCTTTTACTGCGGAGGCTCAAAAAATGCCTCCTCTCCATATAGTGGTTACTTCAGAGGGGGTTACAGAGGTAACAACGGCAAAGGTACCTCCCACTCCAATACAAAGTAGTGACTTGCCTCCACTTCCCCCCGACCATCTAACACCTGTCTGGGGAAGGCTTTCAGATTTCCTAACAATCTGGCAGTCAATAACAACAGACAATTGGCTACTTTAAATTGTTCATTCTGGTTACTGCCTGGAGTTCATCAACACTCCTCCAAACATTCCACCAAAGTCACACAAACTTTCACCAGATCACCTATACCTCCAACAACAAGAGGTACAGTCTCTACTTCTAAAAGGAGCTATAGAACCCGTACCACCGCAACATTATGGGTCGGGCGTATACTCTTTTTACTTCCTAATACCCCAAAAAGATGGTTCTCTCAGACCAATATTAGATCTCAGAGAACTCAATCTTTACATTGTCAGATCATTTCCACATGGTAACACTTCAACAAGTACTTCCTCTGCTGAAGAACCAATGTCCAGCAAAGAATCTGTATCTGCTATTCTCATCTTCATGTGCAGGGAGTCAGGTAAGCCCAAAGAGTGAAGGCTGGGTGTACTTTCCCTTTAGTCTCAACAAAAAAAGGTGATTACAGCTCGATGTGACCCTCTGTCACCAGTTCCAAGAACAAAGTTCCTCTCTATCTCATTACACTCTGTTATTAGTTTTTCTACTGTATCTGAACATTGTTGAACTGTTTCAACATAAAGATTTAATAGTAAAACCCTGACAGTTCGCTTACGTACATTCTGTGAAACCTTGCCTATTGTTTGAAAACAATAAGTGAGAAGTGAAGATATCAATTTCTATGAAACCTTTTCATTATATAAAAACAATCACTAGAAAATGTATTCAATCCATTAACATGAATATATTAAAGCAGGCTTAATGTTCATATTACGTTGTGAATAACAACATAAATAAATGTGCATTTATATTTGAAGCCTACATCTATATAAAATCAGTATATTTAATTGTTAATTTGGGAAGGGTGTTACCTACAATAAAAATTATATGATTGTAACATCCCTGGAATGATGATAAAGGATATGCTATGAGTATATATATGTTTGATGCCATGTGTGGCTGTAGATATACATGTGTAGCAGAAGTCTGCCATCTAGTATGGGGCTCAGAAGTGTGGGACTTGTTTTTCTTCGAAGAAGTCTTTCGAGTCACGAGGTATAGTGACTCCTCCTCCTCTTGCTTGTAGTGTGCACGGTCATCAACTCCATTGTTAGATTGTTTTTTTCCCGTGATCTGGTTCGGTTGTGTGCTCCTCTGCTCCGGTCGACACCGTCATTAGGATACTTTCTTATACCATTAGTATTGTTTTCATTCAAGATTCGATCACGTTTTCTAGAAATATTAGATTAACGTTGAATTCATCCTTGGGGCTCTCATTTGTTTGCGCCCTTCAGGCGGAAATTGTCTTCCACATTCTTTCTGGAAAACCAACCAAGACATGATGGAACGGACACCTTTTAAATTTTGTACTTCGCGTCACGCTAAATTTCAACACACAGATTTACACAAGGTGTGTAATTCCTCTTTATCTCCTGATCATCAAGAAGAAACTTGTGATGCCTGCAAGTTGTTCCGATCAAAAAAGACTTCTCTCCAGAACAGAGCTCTGACTCCGATGCAGAGCATGATAACATCACACCAGGGCAACAAACTGAGTATTTTTCCCCGTCCACCTACACCCAAATAAAGAACACCCCAAAAGTTTGCTGTTGGGCCACCACAACCTACGACTGGATGATTCCAGAATGTATTGCCTTGGCTCCGAAGAAACAACCTAAATCGCATGTCCTCGATCCGAAACACTCCGCATTGAAATCAACCCAACTTTCTACACCTAAACACTCTAAGGCTGACGCTACCCCATCTTTGGAATAGAAACCTTTGGATCCGAAATATGACCAGATTCAGAATGAGAAAAGATATCTTCGGAACCAAAACACTTGGCACCTAAAGTTGCTTTAGATAAATTGGGGTTGGAAACGTAAAAACAAATAATTGTGCATTCTCCAGAGACTGTACAGCCCGAAATTGCTTCAGCCGCTGGATTCTCGGCAAAAACACTTAATGATTCACCCTGATACAGGAAAAATCCTCACCAAGAACCCGCAGGAACATGTACAACCAGCAAAAGACCACTTCCTTTCAAGACATAATAGATATTCCTATTGTTGCAAAAAAGAAGAAAGAGAACAAAGCTACTAGTCCACTTTGCATTAGTCCTCCTCCAGTCCCAAATGTACGAACTCCGTCACCACGACAGTCACCCATTCATGACCCTATAGATTCACAAGAGGATCACTACATTCTTTTACAAGGGATGGGCGCGATGGTGACCAGCATTCACTCCCAACAAGATGATTACTAAGGGGAATTTGACACAGACTCGCCAGATAGTACTGATCCTGATCTTCATCATCTAAACCTTCCCCTCCTGATGACACCACCACTTAACATGACCTTATAAGAAGGGCGGCTAATTTTCATATGGTAACAGTACACATTGAGATAATAGAAGGTGACTTTCTATTTGAAACTTTCTTCTATTCAGCGTTCCACACAGTATCTTCCATTGTTAAAGTATTGCTCAGACATACCACAGATATTTTTAATGAACCAGTTAGATCTAGGATTAATACTTCTAGGGTTTATAAAAAATCTAGCTTCGTACCCACAGATTATCAACAGACCATCAAAAGCTACTAAAGGAAGTTCAAGCTCTACAGAACACAGGAGCAATGGAATTAGTGCAATTACAACAACAGGGTACAGGGGTCTATTACCTTTACTTCCTTATACCCGAAAAGGATGGAGCTCTAAGACTCATCCGAGACCTCAGACCTCTAAACAGATGCATCTTTCAGAACATTTTCATATGTTTGCAACACACACAAACAACAGTAAATTTACTACACCAGCTGGAATTTACAATCAATGCAGTAAAATCACGCTTGTATTCTCTTTAGATACAACCTTACTTGGGAGCCATACTAAATTGTCAAAAAGGAGTATCTTACCCAAATGCAGTCAGACAGAATACAAAGTTTCAAAACCCTTGTTCTACAGATTCAAAGTTATAAACACATATCAGTGAGAACAGTTATGTATCTCCTAGGGGACCATGGCATTATGAATAGTCATAGTACTTCATGCCAGACTCAATATGTGCCCTCTACAACAATGTTTATTGCAACAGTGGTCTCAAGTGGAGGGTCAATTAGAGGATCTAGTATTGATCAGCGGTCAAGCTTGCCACTCTCTGCAATGGTGGAACTCCAATAATCTCTTACAAGGACGTCCTATTATAGACCTAATTCCAGATACCACCATAACAAAGGACGCATCAATGACTGGATGGGGAGCACACTCACGGGAAATGACTGTACATGGGCATTGGACACACTGTCAACCCCCTTCTACATATCAATCACCTAGAGCTGCTAGCTGTTCATGTATCGGTTAAAAGCCTTCCTTCCTCACCTCAGGAGCAAAGTAGTCTTAATCGGAACAGACAACCTGACTACCAGTTATTACCTGCAAATACAGGGGGGCAAATATCCACAATGGTCTCTCCTAGCACAAATGATCTTAAAGTTTTCTCTACAACCCAACATTAAGTTGTTTGCAGAGTACATACCAAGACTGGACAATGATTTGCAGGTCTCCTAAGCAGGACACGCCAACAAGTCAACGAGTGGGAACTCAACATACAAGCAACATACAAGTCCTACACCCTTTCTTCCACAAATGGGGACAGCCGGATAGAGATCTATTTGCAACACCACAGAACACAAAATGCCACAACTTCGCATCCAGGTTCCAGCACCCACAGTCCAAAGCCAATGCACTATGGATCACTTGGTCAGGGATATTTGCTTACGCTTTTCCACCTCTCCCCCTGCTTCCATTTGTAATCCACAAACTGAGGCAGACATAGCAGCCACTCATCCTAGATGCTCCCATTTGGGCCAGACAGCCATGGTACACAGCACTAGAGTTGTCAATAGTCCCACATCAACTAGTACCCAACAGACAAGACCTCCGCACTCGGAACCAAGGAGCGACACAAAACACAAACCCCAGATCTCTCAATCTTGCAGTTTGGCTCCTGAGGTCTTAGAATTTGGATACCTGAATTTACCTCAAGAATGTATGGATATCCTAAAAGAAGCTCGAAGACCGACAACGCAGGCATGCTAGGTAGCAAAGTGGAAACACTTTGTTCTTTGTCACTTGAAAGATATTGATCCACTAAATGCATCACCTCAAAACATTCTGCTACCTGCTTCACTTACAAGCTGCAGCGTTAGCTTTTACTTCTATGAACTACATCTTACAGTGCTAGCTGCATGCCTTCAAAATAGAGAACAAACCTCTGTATTCAGATTCCCCATAATGAAGGCTTTTCTACAAGGACTTTAAAGTCGTTCCACCCGAGCTCCAACCTACAGCTCCACCCACACCAATGTGGAATCTTATTGTGCTAACAAGGTTAATGAGTTCACCATTTAAACCATTGTGCATGTCAACTACAGTTTCTGTGATGGAAACTTGCTTTTCTCATTGCAGTTACTTTACTCAAGCTCTAACTCTAGAAGAACTATTTTTTTCAAATACAGGAAGACAAAGTAGTTTTAAGAACTCAATCTAAATTTCTACCTAAAGTAGTATTGTAATTTCACATGCCCCGAATTCCCTGTTTTTTCCCTCAACCAGACTCAGTGGCAGAAAGAGCATTACACATGTTAGATGATAAAAAACACTAATGTACTATACAGATAGGACACAATCCTTCAGGAAAACTCAACAGCTATTTGTGGCATTCTCCAAACCACATAAAGGTAAAAGCAGTTTCCAAATCCGGTATTGCACGTTGGATAGTAAAATCAATCCAAACATGCTATGATCAAGCCAAAAGATCAGCCCTAATCCACCAAATGCCCATTCTGCACTTAAAAAAGGGGGTTTCTATGACATTTCTCAGGAATATTTCAATAGCTGACATGTGTAAAGCAGCTACTTGGACTGCACCGCATACATATATAAAAAATCACTCTGTAGATGTTATGACACAACATGGCGGAGAGCTGTGGGGGCACTCTCGCGGGGCAGAGATTGCCAAGATTGAATCAAAATTTATTAGACGTTTGCTGACTCTCCCCCAAAGTACCCCGCTCCTTCCCCTTAGGCTAGACCTGGGACTGGAGTTAGCTCTGAAACCGCTAAGTTTTTGGCGCCGGATATGGGTAACAACAGATCTGCTCCATTACAGGCAAGAGCTGAAGCAGATCCTAACTCTCAATGGCACAGCCAAAATTCCCTGGTTGGCGTTTATAAAGCGGGAATTTTTAAGCTTCGGCCTGCCTGAAATGTGGGATAATCCGGAAAGGGGCTGTCTTGAGGTATCACGTAAGTCCCTTACCAGGATCTACAAGAAAAGAAACTGAACGTTTATCTCTGCACCCCTAATGCTGGCTCTCTGACCGATTCTTTTTTAGCTTTCAAAAATTCTTATTTGTTCGAGGATTTTATGGATGTCGTTTTCCCAATTTTAGCGAGGAAACTTTTTATTCAATGGCGATATGGCACCTTACCAATCAAAGCTTTCACAAGCAAATGGTCCAACGCTACTAACAAGTCTTGTCCGGGTTGCAGTAGTGATGTAGAGGACGAACTCCATGTCCTCTTCTTCTGCCCCGCTTATACTAAGTCTAGGAAGTATTGGCTTGTACCACTTTGCAGAAACTTAGGTGTTAGAATTTGTTCACATGCTTCTAGAACTCTAAAGACAGACACTTCAAGTCTTATCGTATTTGCACTTTCCAAGTATTTATTAGCCTTGTGGACAAAGAGGCGTCAACTAGTAGATATTGGATGTTAAGCATAACACATCTTGATCCTTTTTATACTGTAAATACGTTTTCTATGCATGTAATGAATTCTATGGTATCTATGCAATGAATTTTATAATTATTTCCTTTGTATTATGTATTTATTACTGCTCTTTTATGGCCTCAAATGGCCGAAATAAAGAATTTTTGAATTGAATTGTTGTGACACAACAATTAAATATTGGTCAAGCAGTACTATGCGCTTTATTTCACACAAATGTACTGGGCTCAAGTTAATCACCGCTTACAAGGAGAACTGCTTTTAGTCTATGCTAAGCATGTGTATCTACAGCCACACATGCCATCAAATGGTGAATGTTACTTACTCAGTAAGCATCTGTTTGTGGCATGTAGTGCTGTAGTTTCATATGCACCCACCCTCCTCCCCGATGACTTGTGTTTGTTTCATGTATATACATCATACACTATATTATTATATGGTCATCTCCATAGGATACAGTATCCATTCACTTCATCCTCACTCGCCAAGCGGAAAACAAACTTAACTATGGATTCGAATGCCATGTGCCCTACAAGCAAGAGGAGGAGTCACTATACCTCGTGACTCAAAAGACTTCTTCAAAGAAAACAGCTTGCACACTTCCGAGCCCAAATCTAGATGGCGGACTTGTGCTAAGCATGTGAATCTGCAGAACTTCATTCTACAAACATGCTTACAGGGTAAGTAACATTCACCATACATATATATATATATAATCACTGAAAACAACAAAGGTTAAAGTAATGTTATAGTTAGGTGAATATGTCTCTGACAACATTAACGCTTTAAACTTAACAAAACAAAAAAAAAGAAATTCATCCAGTATAATTAGCAGAGCTAACTATTACTTGCGTCCCCACCATGTCACTCATGAAATGTTCGATGACATGTGCTATAACTTCACTGATGACATCTCAAATGACCTCACTGATGACATCAGCCAAGTTTCTTTTGTACACATTGCTCTAAAAATGGGTATAGCATTAGCAGTATTAAAATGTAAGTGCAAAGTAGCAGTGTTGTCCCCTGCCTCCCTGAGCCATGACAGGCCCAGGGAAGCCCACCCCTAGGGCCTACATTTTACAAAATGGGTAAGAGGAGGGGTCGCGTGGCCCCCCTCACTGAGCCTTTTCCAGTCTTGGGGACACTGTCCTGCATGGCATGCACTGTCAAAGGTGCGTGACCTAGTAACCACTCACCATATAGTCGTTAGGATCCTGGGGTGTAGCCCCAAGGCCCCAGCTGGCTCCCCACATGCAGCAAGGGCTGGCATTGCTCCTGCTCGGATGGAGCAATTAGTGATGTTTCTCCCTCCAGGCGGGAGTAATACTTTGATCTGTTTTTCTGCGCGCATCAGTGCAGGCAGGGAAACAGATCAAAAGTCTTCTCCCAGCCGGCGGGAGCATTTTCAAATGTTCTGACAGTTGGGGTGGGTGGGCACACGGCCCACCTCCCCTTTAATTAAAAAAAAATCAGCCCTGGGAAATGGGTGTGCCCATGGCATTTTCAAAGCTCCTGCCAGCTGGGAGCAGACTTTGTGTTTGTTCCCGCTTGGCGGGGGAATTTAAAAATGCTTCCGCCCAGCGGAAACACACGTTTTCCTCCCTGAGCAGGTGCTGGCAGGAAAACTGCTATGTCTGAGGATGGGCTCCATGGGACATACCGTGTGAGCTGGCCTAAAGGATAGGGTCTGCTGGGCCATTAATCGCTCAGGAAGCAGGATTGCGCAGCACCTCCTATACATTTTGAAAAATTTGGCCCCAGGGCCTCTTGATGCCTGGGAAGGGTGGTTGCGTGGCCCCCTCCTTATTTTCAGCCCTAGAGGTGGGTTCTGCAGGGCCTGGCATGGCTCAGACAGGGTGTCCAAGGATCTCCCCTCGCCTTATTGAATACAACCTCAGGGGTGGACTCCCCCAGTCTAAATGTAATGAATGCTGCACAGCCTCCCTTTTTTTCGATCCTGGAGGAGCATGGCTGTCACTCTGGGTCCGCCCCCCTGTGTGGCCTAGGGGGTCAGGGTATCCATACTCTGCCCCCTTATATTACTTGTAGTTTTTTACTTCAGGTCAGAAGGCCTAAGTCTCCGCGTCATGTTATTGCTGCCTGCAAAATTTATCTGGTAGCCAGTCAGAGTGCTCGCTACTGCAGGAGTCCGACTCATGCGGGAGCGAGATGGCCCTAGGAAAATAAAGCTCCCTGGGCCAACCACACCACTCTATTTTTATATTGTTATTCCTGCGAGTCTCTTGAGCCTTTTGCCGACTGAACTGCCCAGATATACAATTATTTTAGAACCTTAATTTCTCAAAAACTGCTGAACGGATTTACACCAAATCACAATCTGTGGACCAAGAACTAGCTTCCTGCCAAATTTGGGGCTATTCCGTTCAGCAGTTTTTGTTGTAGCCTGCCTTAAAGAAGTCTATGGAAAATGCATGAGGATTTTGCGTTTTGTGGGACCCTCCTCCCCCGAAGTATTACCGTCCGTTGTCGGCGTCGTGATCGCCAGAATGACGTCATGGGAGTACTTAGACGCCGCCCTCGCGCACTCCGTCAGTTCTTCTTTTTTCCGCACCAGCACGCGCAGATCCGGGAAGAGCAGACCCCTTAGTCCCATTTTTACTAACTTTTTGGTCTTTTTGACTATTTTTTTTGAGTCGACTTCGACTCTTGGTGACGGTAGGGATGCCCGGTTTCAAGCCGTGTGACGACTGTCTCCGACTGATGTCGGTTACCGACCCCCGCCGCCGGTGTCACTACTGTTTAGGGGCCGACCACGATGACAAGTCATGTCCCGACTGTCGGGCCTTGACTTCGAAAGTTAGGCGGGAGCGGTCCCGTAAGCTTCGCGAGCTCCGGCAGTCGGTTCTGCGCCGCTCAAGGTGCCGGTCGAGGAGGCGCTCATCGGGATCCAAGTCCTCACACTCAGGTAAGTCGAGGCATGGAAAGAAGTCGAAGAAGTGACATTCCTCTTCTGACTCCCCTCGTCTGTCGCGTGACTCGGCTGAGGGTTCGGGTGGTACGACCCACGCGGCTCCGCAGGAGTCTCATCCTGCCTCACACCATCCGGTCCCTGGGCTTCATGCGACTCCGGGCGAGATTCGAGACTTCCTCATGGCCAGGACTCTCTTCCCGCCATCGAGGCCTGCTGGCGGGCCTCTGGGCCCCCCCGGTCCGACTTGGGGTCCTAGCGAGCCGGCGGCTTCAGCCCGGCGCCGTCGTCGACTTCGGTCCTGACGCCGCAGGCCCCCGTGGGATCCAGGGCTGGATCCTGTTCGATGCCAGTTGACCTCACAACGACTCCTCTGGTGCCGCTCTCAGTGCCGTCCTTGGATGACGCCGTCCCTGGTTTCAGCCCCGGTCCGGCGCCAGAGTGGCGCCGCTCGGCGCCGTCTCCGGCGTCGATGGGTGAGCCCTTCGCCTATGACCCGGCTCCGTCATTTCTGCCTGTTTACCAGGACATGGATGAAGGGGCAGACTGGGAGGGATCTGAGGACCCTCTGGCACGGCAGTGCCAGTTAAGTCAGGACTGGGCAGATGAGCTGGGGGAGGCCAGTGATCTAGACACTTCCCCTGACACTGGTTTCATCTCTCCTCCTTCCATGGCTACGGAGGAGGGTGCTACTTATGCTGTGGTGCTGCGCAAGGCGGCCAAGGCCTTGCGCCTGGAGCTCCCTGCAGCAGCTGCGAGGACTAATCTCCTCACTGAGGTGCTTCAACCGCCAATAAGCTCTTCGGAGCCTCTGCTGCAGTTTAATAAGGCCCTCACCAATGTTCTGATGGGCACTTGGTCCAAGCCCTCCACAGTCTCTCCTGTGGACCAGAACGTGGCCCGGCGCCACCGCCCTGCTCCTGGCGACATCTGCTTTGTGTCCGTACACCCCACCCCTGAGAGTCTGGTTATCCAGGCCTCCATGTCCCAGACTGCCTTCCCGTCCACACCTCCGGACAAGAAATTCAAAAGGATGGAACAGTTTGGCAAGAAACTGTTTTCCTCACTCAGTCTTGGGTTGTGGTCCATTAATACCGCATGCCTTTTGGACCGTTACACCCACTCTCTGTGGGATACGGTGGCGGACGTGCTGCCCCAGTGTCCGGAGGAGGCCAGGACATGGCTCGCCCAGGCTCTTGCTGAGGGACGGGATGCAGCACTGTATTCCATTTGATGTGGACTTGACACCACGGACACGCTGGGCAGAGCGATTGCAACGACTGTGGCGATTAGTCGTCACGCCTGGCTGAGGTCCACAAACTTTTCAGGGGATGTCCAGAGCACTCTCATGGACATGCCCTTTGATGGCCATCGCCTTTTTGGCGACAAAGCAGATAGCGCGCTGGAGCACTTTAAAGACTCCAGGGCTATGGCCAAGTCCTTGGGCCTGTCGGCCCAGCGCAAGCAAACGTATGCTTTTTGCCCCTTTCGTGGCCAAGAAAGGGGCGCCCCTGCACGTTCGTCCAGCCACAGGCCGCAGAACCAGCCTCAATGCGGTCGCGAACGTTGATTCCACCGTGGCGGAGCAGGGGGACAGAGAGACTGTCAGTCCACATCCGCTCCCGCAGCATCTGCCTCAAAGCCTTCCTAGTCCGAGCTTTCAGGCCCATTCCACGCCAGTGGGAGGTAGAGTTCGCCATCACCTGCTCCACTGGCGTGCCATCATTTCGGACAGGTGGGTGCTGCAAATCGCCCGAAGGGGCTACTCCCTCCCCTGCGAGGCGACCCCTCCAGCAATGTCACTGCAGTACCACCGCATGTCATGTAAATGTAAATGTACAGGAATTTATATAGCGCAAATCACCAAGCGGTTTCTAAGCGCTTGCTTAGGGAACCCGTCCTGGTATTCCCCTGTGAGATAACACCGGCAGGGTATCCGCAAGGTGAAAGCCAGGCATCCCGCCGCGAGGGGCCGTTGTGGAGATTAAGCAAGCTATTGCCCAGAGTCGCAGAGTGTGAACCCGTGAATCGAGTAGGCACCGGAGCGAGAATTGTCGAGTCCATGGACATTTTAGGACTCAAGACCCCGCCGAGCCGGGAATTGAACCCTGGTCCCGGGCTGACCTCTGCTTCCAGATCTGCCTCCTCTAACCAGTGAGCCACACTTCTCCAGCATGTCGGGGGATCACTTGCAACTTCTGCAGCAGGAAGTTACGGCCCTCTTGGCCAAGGGGGCCATCGAGCACGTTCCTGGCCCAGAAGTGGGACAGGGTTGTTACTCTCACTACTTTCTGGTTCCCAAGCAGGGCAAAGGGGGCCTATGCCCTATCTTAGACCTCAGGAGCATCAACGCCTTCCTCCGGAAGGAGAAGTTCATGATGCTGACATTGGCTCAGGTTCTGGCTGCCCTAGACCCTGGAGACTGGATGGTAGCGTTAACCTTGCAGGACGCCTATTTCCACATCCCCGTCCTGCCGGCCCACCGGCGTTACCTGCGGTTCACGGTAGGCCACGAGCACTTTCAGTTTACCATGCTCCCCTTCGGCCTCATTAGTGCCCCTCGGGTGTTCACGAAAGTGATTTCGGTGGTCGCAGCTCATCTGCTCATCTGTGCAGATTAGGAGTTCCAGTCTTCCCCTGTTGAAGGCGGGCTCGCCCCAAACCGTTGTTTCCCACCTCCAGACTACGGCCGACCTCCTGCATTTGCTGGGGTTCTCCATCAACGTTCCGAAGTCACATCTGAGTCCCTGCAAGAAGCTCCACTTCATCGGAGCGGTTCTGGACTCGGCGCAGTTACAGGTCTATCCTCCCGAACAGCGGGGTCTGGATATTCAGGTTCTGATTACGATCTTTCGGCCTTTAGCCCGAGTCTCGGTAAGGATGGCCCTACGGCTGCTGGGTCTGATGGCCTCCTGCATCCTGCAGGTATATCACTCCAGGTGGCGGATGCGGGCTCTGCAGTGGTACCTGAAGTTCCAGTAGGCTCAACATCAGGGCAACCTGTCCGACCACGTCCTGATCTCAGAGGGCACTGCAAGACAGTTGCAGTGGTGGCTCATGGACTGCGATTTGGTCAGTGGCAGATCCCTCTCCCTACCCCAACCGGAGCACGTAGTGGTGACGGATGCGTCCCTCCTGGGATGGGGGGGGCCACATGGGAGATGCGGAGATCAGAGGCCTCTGGTCTCCGTCAGAGTCCCAGCTCCACATCAACCTCTGGAGTTGCGGGTTATCAGTCTTGCACTGAAGGCATTCCTTCCCTCTGTCCGGGGAAGTGTAGTGCAGGTATTCACGGACAACAACACCGCCGTGTGGTATTGGAACAAACAGGGCGGGGGTGGGGTCGTGGACCTTTTGTCAGGAGGCTTTGCTCCTCTGGACATGGCTGGAACATCAGGGCGTCACCCTGGTGGTTCAACACCTGGCAGGCTCTCTGAACGCCAGAGCGGACGAACTCAGCCTCCGGTGCATGATGGATCACAAGTGGCGTCTGAACTCGGACGTGGCTCAATGTCTCTTTCAGCAGTGGGGAGAGCCTTGGTTAGATCTATTCGCCACCAAAGAGAACATGCAATGTCATCAGTTTTGCGCGTCGAAATTTCCAAGGCGGCACTCGCTCGGAAACGCTTTTCGTCGCGAGTGGAGTTGCGGTCTGTTATACGCCTTCCTGCCTATACCACTTCTGCCCAGAGTGCTGAAGAAGATCAGGCGCGACCAGGCCCAGATCATCCTTCTGGCTCCGGATTGGGCACGAAGGTACTGGTATCCTGAGCTACTCAGTCTGTCAATCGATCCCCGATTCGACTGCCTGTTCAGGAGGACCTTCTGTCGTAGCAGCATGCAACGGTCCTCCACCCGAACCTGTCCAGCCTCCCCCTCCATGCGTAGAAATTGAGCGGCGACAGTTGATGCCATTTGACTTGCCTCCTGTAGTCTGTGATGTCATTCTGGCAGCAAGGCGTCCCTCCACAAAAACGGTATACGCCTGCAGGTGGAACAAATTTGTGGCATGTGTACAGCATAGGCTGTGGATCCCCTTTCCGCCCCTCTTTCTGAAATTCTCCTCTTTCTTCTTTGCCTGGCCCAGCAGGGCTCTGCTCTGGGCACCATCAAGGGATATCTTTCAGCTGTTTCGGCCTTCTTGAGGCTTCCTGATCAGCCTTCTCTTTTCAAGTCCCATGTTGTAAATGGATTCTTGTAAGGCATTCCTCACATGTTTCCTCCTGTTCCCTTTGTAATGCGTCAGTGGGACTTGAACCTGGTGTTGACCTATCTGATCTGTGCTCCCTTTGAGCCACTTCATAACTGCCCTCTTCGTCTTCTGACTCTAAAGACTGCTTTCCTGGTTGCCATCACCTCTGCCAGAAGAGTGAGCTCCATGCTATTTACTCTAAGCCTCCTTTCTCTTTTGTTCATCCGGACACGGTTGCTCCGAGGACTCATTCTTCTTTTCTTCCTAAGGTGGTTTCTGCCTTTCTCATCAGGAAGTCCATTACCTTTCCCACCTTCTTTCCGCCTCCGCATCCCTCGAAAGAGGAAGATAGGCTCCACCGCCTGGACAAAAAACGTGCGCTCTCCTTTTATCTGGATCGCACAAAACAGTTCCAGGTGGACGACCAACTCTTCGTTGGCTACGTAGGCGCTAAGAAGGGGCGGGCAGTGCATAAGCGAACCATCTCTCTGTGGGTCATTTTGTGCATTAAGGCCTGTTATTTTTTGGCTAAAAAGGATCCTCCTGTGGGACTGCAAGCCTATTCCACTCGGGCCACAGCAGCTACTACTGCTTTGGGACAGGGAGTTCCTTTGCAGGACATTTATCAGGCAGCTACATGGGCCTCGCTGCACACGTTTGCCAAGCATTACTGCCTGGACAGCCAAGTCTGGAGTGACGCTTCTTTGGCTGTTCCGTTCTCCAGGACTTCCTGGTATGATTTTGGTTCGCAGACCCACCCCTGGGGTTGTTATTACTGTGGTATCTATTCTAAGGTAAGCAATCTATCTAACTTGTTTCTTTCAGATGCACAAGTTACTTACCTTCGGTAACGATATATCTGTAAGAAACATTAGTTAGTTAGATTCCTTACCTCCCCACCCATCCTCCCCGTTCTGCGAACCGATATCTAGGGTTAAGGTAATCCCCTTCAGGGCCCTAGTTTCATGGCACCATTGTCTGTTTCTTGCATGGCTCTGCGTTCCTGGTGCGGAAAGCTATGTACAGAACTGACGTCAGCGCGCTCGGGCGGCATGTAAGTATTCCGACAACTTTATCCCGGCGATCACGACGACGGACGCGGAGCAGCAGACGACGCCTATTGATACGCATGGGCACTGCTGACGAAAAATCTTTCCGGATCCAGCCTGACGCCCGGGGATATTCTAAGGTAAGGAATCTAACTAACTAATGTTTCTTACAGATATATTGTTACCGAAGGTAAGTAACTTGTGCATCTAGGCCATCACCCCCCAGACGACAACATAGGTTTTGCACAGCTCATAAATAGAGCTGCACAACATCATGGGGTGGAATTACACTCAGACCCACCGGAGGAATATTTTTTGTTAGAAACTTTCACAGTCACAAAAATCAACAAGTATTCTACCTATGTTAAAAGGTATCATTAAACATGCACCTGACGTTTTTAAAGATCCCGTCAGAGCTAGAGTACTCAACCCCAGGATTGAGAAAAATATAAACCAGCTCCCAAAGATCCAGCTTACATTAAAGCACAGTTCTCTCTAGATTCCTTGGTTGTGTCAAATGCACGTAAACTAGCAAATTCCTAAACATCAGGGGATGCCCCACCTCCAAATAAGGAGTCTACATTACTAGATGCATCTGGAAAACGCATTGCCTTACAAGCAGCAAATCGCTGGCACATTGCCAAGCTTTGTTGGCCAGGTATGATAAGGCTCAATACAAAGAGCTTGAAAAGCTCATACAACATTTTCCTGATCCGTATAATACCAAAGCCAATGACCTTATACGAGACGGAAAATAATTACAAACACTTCTATAAGGTGTGCTCTTGATGCAGCCGACACATCTTGTGCGTTTAACACAAGCGTTTTACTACGCAGACACGCATGGGTACGCATATCTTGGTTTAAACAGGATGTGCAGTCCACAATTCTTAATCAACCTTTTGATCAAGAACACTTATTTGGGCCCACTGTAGACACATCCTTGGAGAAAATGAAGAAGGACTCAAAAACTGCTAAGTCCATGGGAGCCCTGCAGGCAAACCTCTAGAGGTTCTTTTTGTCGCTCCATTTATAGAGGCGCCTCTAAAACTATTGGGAAGGACAACACCTCATCCTCCTTCAAAAGCACTACTTAAACCTCCCCTAACATAGGCTTTTTCATAGGAGGCTATAGAAGCAACTACAGCAAAGGTAGAGGCCGCTGTAATAACACCTGCACCTCTCCTACTACAAAAAAGGGTTTGACGATGCAAAAGGTGGCACAATAAAGCACAAAACGCTATAGGAACAGGTAGTGGAGTTGAAAAACGAACTACCAAAGGCTTACGTGATACACACACTGAGTCAACAATGTGATGGCGTTCACTTTGGAGGCAATTCATTGGATGACGAGCCACAAAGGGAGTTGTACGCATGGCTTCCCATGCTGCAATCACTCGTTCAAAAACGAGAATAGATGGTGAGATAATGGTTGCGATTATTGCTGCACGCAATAACTCAGCAGTACCAAAATGGTTTCCACCCAAATGCTCCTACAAGTTCGATGCAAACAATGTTCCATTTGCTCAAATTCCTGGCGTAGGGGGGATAGAGTAATACCGAATATGGATCATAGGTTAGGATTAATTCTAGCAGCACACGAGGGTATAGGGTCTGCACATGCAGGAGTTACAGCAAATGTTTCTCTATTGAGACAGCGCTAATGGTGGCCAGGACTAAGAAATCAGACTAAGGACTACGTCCTGAAATGCGACATCTGTCAGCAGATGAAAGGCTCCACAGTCACACGTCCAGTGCAGACACCATTACTAATATCAGACAGACCACTGGCATGTGTTTATTTGGACCACTGCGGCCCCTTATAATCTGATGGGGCTTACAATTATATCACAGTGGATTCCTGCTCTAGGTTCGTATGGGTGGGGCCCCAGCGCTCAGCTAACGCTTAAACGGTTATAAAAAAGATTTGCGAGTCTTTATAGGGACATACGCAATTGGCACATTACATTCTGACCGTGGCCCTGTGTTTAGCTCTAGGGCTTACAAGGAAGTCATGGCAAGTTTGGGTGTAGCATTGCGGTACTCCTCTCCGTACCATCCAGAGGGAAATTCAGTTGTGGAGAGGGAAAACTTAAAGCAGTCTTTAACAGCTAGAGTATTAGGCTCGGGTGGAAATTGGGTAAAACATCTGTATCAAAGGGCATTAAATAATCAGCCAAGAAGCTCTCTAAGGGGTGTCACTCCTTATGAGGTCCTATTTGGGACGTCTATGTGGGTTCCTGATCTTGATTGTGAAGGCACAGTGGCAGATGATAAACCTTTTGACATCCATAAACGTTTGGCTCATTTACAAGACCTAAATGAATCCAGGGCACTACAGAGTAATGTCCCGGTGAAAAGGACCGCCAGTGGGGAAGCTAAAAGTGTCACGGCAAGATCTTTCTAGATCCCTAAAGTTTGGGAACTGGTCAGTGAGAAAATAGCGGCCCAAAAAAAAATTGGCCCATCGTACAGCAAGCCTCTACTTGTCCTGGCAGTTGAAGGAACAAGAACAGTACTTCTGCCACCTCTTGCCGGTAAAAAGGAGAAAAGATTTGTCTCTATTGATTTAATCAAAACACACTATGTGGCCGATCCTGAATATCTGATAGAAACACGTAGTGAGGAGGGCGGAGCTTGCCGGCGCCGATGGTGGTAGCCTGAGAGAGGAGCTCCGCGCCATCACCCTTAATATCCGCCAATAATCCTGATCTATCTGGAGTAAAAATCCCCAAAAACGGAGACACACTGCGGCCGACACCTCCGACACCTGCTGCGGGAGATTCGGGGGATCCCGGACAGCTCGGGCGGCAGGGGCGCGAAGGAGAAACTTCCGTGGAGCCAGGCCGCAGACCGGGGACCTTGCTTTGCCAGCTACCCGGCGTGCGTCACCCGACGTGCGGCCAGCCCGTGAACAGCGCGCCCGGTGGCGGGCGGATCACCCACATCGACCTAGGAGAGCGTCTGAGCCTCGGATGAAACTGCGCTCCTCGGCGCGCTCTGGTGCGCTGGCGGACAGATGGGACACGTCCTGGGGGCATGAATAACGCACGGGCACACGAGTGCGAGCAGGCCTACAGTGGTCTCAATACCCCCAGTTGGGGGGGGGGGGGGGTAAAAAAAAAACCTGCAGATCACAGACTGCCTGGCCCCATTGAGAGACGCACCCCTGCGGCGCTGGCTGGTGCTGAACAGGACCTTGGACTCTCCTGAGCGCACACCTACGAGTGCAGTTAACAGCTGTGAAGAGGGGGAGACACCACACACATTAGCGTTAACCTCCTGGCTGCTGACCACTGCCGAGCCACACTGAACACCTGAAGGCACATTCTGGACGGTCACTGACCCCCCCCCCCCCCCACCCCCTCTGGACACTGCTCGAGGTGGAACCCCCCCCTGACCTTCACGGAATAACGGCGGAGAGAGAGCCTGGAGACGCGAGGGAGCGCAATTCACTGTCCTGAATTAGGGTGAGAGCCACGTGGCCCTGGTGAACACTTGCGGTGTGGCGCCACCCGGGTGGTTGTCGGGATCGGGCCAATGGAGTGTGGTGTGGTCCTAAAAGAGAGGCCTGTCTACTTCACTGCGGTGAATTGCCTGGCGCCGTCGCGGCAACATGGGGAAGGGGGACAAGACCCAAACTAAACTCCTGTTCGAGCAACGCCGTACCAAGGCCCCAGAGATCCAGGAGCCTGCGCAGCAGACTAAGGGTGCGGAGAACACGATCTACTCTGATATTAAAGAACTACTAGTCACAAAGGAGAAGGGCCTGCAAGACAGTATGGCTTCTGTAGGGACTAAGCTTGATGCCCTGACGTATCGTATGGACCGCATGTCAGAGAGAGTGGACAAGCACGCGGAGCGACTAGACATGTCGGAGAGACGCCTGACCGAAGTGGAGGAGGCGCAGACGGAGCTGGATAAAGACCGCAAACAACTCGACAAGCTGCTCCAGGTCATACAGGACAAATCGGAGGATTTAGAAGCCCGTTCTCGGAGATCTAACATACGGATCACGTGTGTCTCGAAGACGACACACACAGGGAAAATGGAGCTCTTTGAGGAAAAACTATTGATTACACTGTTGGGAGATGATGCTTTCTCACCCATGTTTATTGTGGAGAGGGCGCATCATACGCTGGGTCCCCACCTGCGCCCGGGAGCCCCCCGAGGCCAATCATAGCCAAGTTAATAAATTACAGAGACAGGGACACGGCGCTCCGGATTGCTAGAGATAAGGGGAAGCTCCAATACGAGGGCGCTGACATATCGCTGTACCCGGATTTCACAGCGAAAGTGCAAGAAGAGCGCAGCCACTTTGCTCCCTACAAAAAGCAACTACGAGACATTGGCCTGGACTACGCTATGCTCTACCCAGCGAAGTTGCGAATCAATCGCCAGGGCCACTCCCATTTCTTCACGGACCCCAAAGACCTTCAAAAGGTCCTAAAAACGTGGGCCAAGGAACGGAAAAGCAACCCCAGAAGTCCGAACGACACAGAGGGACAGGACAGTCGACTGGAAGACCAGGAATAGGAGCACCACTCACACTTGGGGGTCTACGCTCGGCTTTGAGCGATGGGAGACCTAGCATTAGACTCAGAGCACGGGTCTATACATACGAAGACACACTTTGCCTGGGCAGAGAAGGACAACGAACTCCTGAGACGCCACCCAGTGAAAATCTGATCAACGATTTGGTGAGAACTTTCCATTTCCCGTTTATTACATGACTTTTAGTGACATGCGGTGGCGAGCATCGCGACGGCCCACTCACTTGGTAACGGTGTTCACTCAAGGACTACCCAGGTGCGGCGGGTGGGGTGGCTGTTCGACTGTTGGGGAAGGCCTGGGAGTCATAAAGACTTAAGGACAGCTCTGGTTGATCGTTATACTTGCGGTGATGGCGCTGGGGTGACGGATGTAAACTTGCAATGATAGATTTTTTTGTTTCACTGGCAACCTCGGCCCTAGCGCTGTATGCACTGATGGTCCCTGAGGGGGCTTACTTGAATTTTTGGGATTGCTTAGGGGGGGATGTATTATCATGCTAGGCCGTGTTTATGTTGGTCTGCTGTGGGAGGGAAAGGGTTTTGACTTAGGCCTAGTTGGGGTTGGTCTACTGGGGGTGGGGGAAGGCGGAGTAAGGGGTGGGGGGGACACTTCACAGACTTATGGTGGATGCACTGTACTCCGGGCAACCAAATTTATCCACAACGCACCGCAGCATAGCACACACTAGTAACACACGCGACGCACAGCGCGATCACACGACCCGCCAAGATTCCGCACGCGCTGATGAAGTGTATCCAATGCGATGACAGATAACATAGACAGTACACGCGCTAACAGGCTTAGGGCACTCACGTGGAATGTGCGAGGCCTCAATGACCACAGGAAAGTACGGAAAGTGCTAAGCTACTTGCAGCGCCATAGTATATACCTGGCCTTGATTCAGGAGACTCACCTCCCTATGGATAGTAAGATGCTATACTATAGGGGATTAGAGGGCAATGTGGCGGTTGCAGGCTTTACTACACACGCCAGGGGTGTCCTGACATGGGTAAACCCTAAATCCAAGCTGATACAACAAACCCTTGAGGCAGGCTCTGAGGGCCGATACGTAATTTCTAGATGCACTGGACGGGGCGTGTCCTTGGTTATCATTAACACCTACGGTCCCAACTTTGACTCTCCCGAATTTTATCGAGCTTTAGCGAGCAAACTCCGCAGCTATAACACCAATGACATCTGTTGGGGGGGAGATATGAACCTCACCCTAGACCCTATCCTAGATAGGTCTGCTGGCCCGCACCGCAAGCCGGCAGCGGCGGCAGTAGAGCTACAAGGCGCTATGACGTGCTTCGGCCTGGAGGATGTCTGGCGAACACGCAATCCGCAACAAGGGGGCTATACCCACTACTCTGCGTATCACGACATGCACACCAGGATTGACTATTGGTTGGTCCCGGATTCCAGATTAGGCTCGATTAGTAAATGCAGTGTCCTCCCCAGGACGCTCTCAGACCACTCGCCTGTGCTCTTAGAGATGGAAACTCAGGGCAACGCTATCCCGCCCCACACTTGGCGATTCCCGCCGTACTCGCTATTGGATCCGGTGTTCAGAGGTGAGGCCATAGACGTGTTTTTTTACACTAACATAGGTTCGGTGGAAAGCTTTCAGACTGTCTGGGAGGGATTCAAAGTATATATTCGAGGGGTGGCGATGTCCAAGCACTCGGGCGTACTGAAGGCTATTCGGAAGCGGCTAACGGACCTTGAGAAACAGCTAGAAGCACTGGAAAGGAGGCAGAGAGAAAGTGCAGACAGCGTAGTGAGCGAAGAAATTAAAACGCTACTCAAAGAATACCACGACGAAGCAGACAGAGAAGTCAAGCACATGGGAAAGTATGCCACGGCTAGAGTGTACGGAGAGCGCGATAGATCCGGTGCGCTGCTGGCCAGGGTTATTGGGGGTGGGAGAAAATGCCAACAAATCACGGAGATAAAATTAGCCACGGGTGAGGCGCTCTCTGACCCAGTTGACATTGCTAACGCGTTTAAAACTTACTACGCGGACCTCTACTCGACGAGGGGTGGGGACCTAGAAGAGGATATTGAGGATTACCTTGGGCATATTGACCTCCCCATGTTATCAAACTCTGATAGGGAATTTCTCATGTTCCCAATTGAAAAAGATGAAATATCCGAAGCCCTGATGAGTATGAAGTCGGGTAGCGCCCCGGGAGCAGACGGCCTGACAGCGGGCTGATTCCACATCTGTCGACACTCTTTGATGACATTTGTGTTGAGGGCAAAATGCCAGAATCGATGAGAGAGGCGCTTCTGGTAACGATCCCAAAACCGGGCAAGCCAAGGGAGGACTGTAGTTCATACCGACCTCTGTCCCTACTGAATGTGGACGCAAAGCTATTCGCTAAGGTCCTGGCCACTCGACTGGCTCTCCTGGCGCCTCAGTTGGTGGCTCCGGAGCAGGCGGGCTTCATCCCAAGCAGGAACCTGACGTATAATATCCGAACTGTCCTTGGCACGATACAACATACCCAACAAGACAGGAGAGCGTTAGCCGTCTTCCTTGATATGGAGAAGGCCTTCGACTCAGTCGAATGGACGTTTATGAGAAAGGTGCTGCAGCGCATGGGTCTTGGACAGCCTTTCCTACAAATGATAGGAGCTCTGTACCATCTTCCGCGCGCAAGAATCAGACTCAATGACTTGGTGACAGACTCGTTGCCGATCACCAGGGGCACCAGGCAGGGGTGCCCACTTTCACCCCTCCTGTATGCACTGGTGGCTGAGCCCCTGGCCTGCGCCCTCCGGGAATACCATGGCAATGAAGGCATATGCTTCCCGAACTACAAGATAGTTGTGTCGATGTACGTGGACGACACACTGCTATATGTCAGAGACCCAGACAATAACTTATCATCGGTCCTAAGGGAAGTAGTCCGCTTTGGCGCACTATCAGGTCTGCGAGTAAACTGGTCGAAGTCACTGGCGTTCCCTCTGACGCCTATCACACTACCAACGACCATGGAATACCCGCTCACCTGGACCACGGACACGGTTAGGTACTTGGGGGCTCAACTGCATACGGACCCGGAGATCTTATTTAGAGCCAATTATGGCACTGCCTTCAGCAGACTGGAGGACGACGTGACTGCCTGGTGTAAACTTCCGCTCTCTCTTAAGGGGGTGGATTGCCATCATGAAAATGGTTGTACTCCCTAGATTCTTATTTTTATTCATGTCCATCCCGATGGTGCTCCCCAAGATGTTCTTCCGGAGGCTGCAACAGAAGCTCACGAGGCTTGCGGGGGCGGGCGGCCAACCCAGGGCGAAATGGTCGCTTCTCACGCTACCATACAACATGGGAGGCCTTGGCGCACCGGACCTAGAACTTTATTATAGAATGGCGCAGGCTGCTCATCTACATACTTGGGTACGTAAAAATGGAGACCCTGTTTGCACGACCGCTCTCCCTCTCGCATACGATTTTTGAACCTACTGATTGACGCACGGGAACCCTAGACTCACTAACGGCCATGAATCATGTGTGGAGCAACCTACTACAGAAGCAAAATGGCGCATTGCTGTATTCCCCTATTATGCCCATTGACTGGGCCAGGTGGCTGCCTCCACTACGTGAGAAGGGGGTACTAGATACCATGCGGAAGCTCGGAGTTGGGACGGCGGGGGATCTGTTCAGGGATGGGGTGGCCAAGACTTGGGAGCTGGTGATAGCTGGTCTGGATACACCGTCGCCACTGTAGAGATTCCAATACTTTAGAGTACGCCACGCTCTTACTGAGCTTTTGGGGGGCTATGGCAGAACCGTCCGAGGTGAAGGAACTCACGCATGTCATTAGGGTCACTACCCCACAAAAATTGATATCTCATTTGTACGCCCTATCACAGTCCCACAGGGAAAACATATATACCAAAGCGCGACTGGCTTGGCAGTTAGATTTACAAACGGTGGTGGATGATGACACTTCGACATACTGCTGCACCAGCACTAGGAAGATCTCTCTGAACGGACAGCACAAGCTCGTCCACTTTAAATTCCTCAATTGGATATATTATACGCCTGCTAGGCTTTTCAGGTATGGCCTTAGAACCTCTGCAGAGTGCGAGAGGTGTCATTCTCCCAACGCTGATTTCCTACACATTGTGTGGCAATGCCCGGGGATACATGACTATTGGGTTAAGATTTTCGCTGAACTCAGCACCATTACCAAGGTTGTCATTCCCCCCGACCCTATGATAGCTCTGATAGGGTACACCAAAAAGTTGCCTAGAGCAGTCTGTAGGCTGGCTGACATGGGGCTTTTAATTGCGCGCAGAGTAGTGGCATGCTGCTGGATGAGCGGCCCGAAGCCAACACCTAAGAGATGGGCACATGACATGCTGTATTGCTGCACACAGTCAGAGATATATAGCGAACTCCTCTCTCCTACCAGCAGACCCAAGAAATTCTGGGGGCTTTACCAAACCTACGTGGCGGCTAGCGCAGACACCGACACGGATGCTGAACCACAGGAGGCCTAGATGGAAGGGGTGCAGTGCCTGGAACACATGGGACATTGAGTGGTCTCCTAACTTGCGTGCCTGGGTCACGAGCTGCGATACGGCTGCCTCCTTGCGATGTTCGCTTTGCGTGTATACGCATAAATAAGATATTTTACCGCCGCCTGCCCTACTGACAGGGTTGTTGGCTAAATGGCTGTGTAATCATTGGAAAATGTGCGGATTGGTGTCTGACGCCATACTGAGGTGCTATACAAATGATGGATGGGGGGTGGGGAGGGGGGGTAGGTTGAATTTGTGTATAACTTGCCTCAGAAAGTTCCAGAAATAAAATAATAAAAAAAGAAACACGTAGTGATAGATTCCTTACCTTGGAATTACCCCCAGGCGTCAGACTGGATCCGGAAAGTTTTCGTCAGCAGTAACCCTGCGTGCCGGAAGGTGGCGTTTTGCGCCTCCGTGTCCATCGTTGGCGCTGAGATGACGTTGCAGCAGCTGCTTAAACGCCACCCTCGCGTGCTGACGTCAGTTCTTTCTTTTTCCGCAACAGCAGGCGGAGATCCGGAGAGACCGGTACCTCCAGTACATTTTTGACTGAAGTTTTTTAGGCTTTTTGTCTCTATTTTTTCGAGTCAATCAACTCCTCGTGCCGTAGGGATGCTCGGTTTCAAGTCCTGCGAGGACTGTCATCGTATAAAGTCGGTGACGAACCCGCACCGCATGTGTCTCTACTGCCTGGGCCGCGACCAAGACCCCAAGTCGTGCCCCGACTGCTGGGTCATGGCGCGGAAGACTTTGCAGGAGCGGTCCCGAAAGTTGCTGGAAGTCCGGCAGTCGGCTCCGCACCGTTCAAGGTCCCGGTCCCGTGGGAGGTTGAGGGACCAGTCGCAGAGCCATCACCATCGATCGTCGGGATCCAAGTCTTCTCACTTGTGTTTAGGTAAGGTGAAGCCAAAGAAGCGCCATCGCTCTCCAACTTCCCCTCGCCCGTTGCGCAACGCTGCTGAGGGTGCGGGTGGGGCCACCCCGTGGCTCCGGCAGAGCCTACACTGTCGACTTCGGCCTCCCCTCCCTTCCAGGGTCCGTCGGCGACTGTAGCCCAGCTGCAGGAATTTCTGTCCGCCATGGCCTGCCTCTTTGGGCCGTTTGGCCCCATCGGCGCAACTTCGGGCCCCACGGACTTCCAGCATTTCCTCAGGGATAGCTACAGTTTGTGTGAAGGTATTAAATAGGTCCCGCAGTAAGGGGGCCACTTGAGTACAAAAGGTTTTATAAAAGGCCGCTTAGTAGCCATCCGGCCCAGGCGATTTACCTAGCCAAATGCAGGTAATCGCTGCGATAACTTATTCCGTCCCTATATCCCTATCTAGGTAGTCCGCTTGCGCTGGGTTAAGAGCAGGTACCTGTGGAGCCTTGGAGCTGTGGTGTGCGTCTAGAGGATCACTCGAGTAAAGCTCTGCATAGAAGTCTTGGAAGGCTTCCACGATGGCCGCATCATCCGAGGTAGGCTCTCCCCCCAGAGGTCAGATGGCTTGTACCCCTTGTCGCTGCCTTGCTTCCCGCAATTTGTGGGCTAGAAGACGGCCGCACCTATTGCCCCCGGTGTAGTAGGAATGGCTGAGAGCTGCAATTTTTGGCCCTATCTTGATCTAGTGCTGCGAGTTGTTTCCGCTCCACACATAGTTGGCGCCAGGCTCTGGCCACTCCAGTGCGTTGGTGCATCTGCTCCAGTTCTGCAACCCGCTTAGTGAGCTCAGCCCGTTTTTGACTACGTTCTATGTTGCCGGCTGTAGAGATAGCTATGAATTCTCCCCGTGGGGTGGCCTTAAGAGCTGTCCATTGTGTCTCTAAGGAAGTTTCTGGATTAGCATTGAGGGCTAGGTAATTTGAGATGGTGGTGTTGATTTGGTCAACTGTGGAGGCCTGGTGGAGTAATGTGTCACGCAAGCGCCAGTGTCTTAGTGGTTGCCGTGTGCGTGGGAACTGAAAGGAAGCCATGACTGGAGAGTGATCCGATAAGGATGCGGTTAGGATCTCGGTATCAGTCGCGAGCCTGTAGCGGGGTGGAGCGAAGGAAATAGTCCAATCTGGCGTATGTTTTATGAGCTCCTGAGTAATAGGCGTATGCCCGACTGTGGGGGTGGAAGTGGTGCCATAGGTCAACGAGCCCCAGATCCTGGACACTTGCCAGCCCCGTCTGAGAAAGAGCCCCAACTTGGCTTGTGCACAGACAAGAGCGATCAGTAAGGTTGTCAAAAACTAAGTTCAGGTCTCCCCTAGTAGCAGGCGTCGCTCTGTGTTAGCCTTTGCCTCAGTAAGTGCATAGTGGAAGAAATTGTCTTGTCCCTCATTGGGAGTGTATGCTGAACCTACTATAAGGGCCACCCGGGCCACTAGAAACTGGTAAGCAAACGACCCTTAACCTCGGCTTCCTTTTGGAGTGCTCTGCCCTGAAAGGAGTGGGAGACAAGTATGGTAACCCTTGCTGACTTAGTAGAGGAGAACATCTGCGTGGGGAAGGCACAAGATTTCATCCTGTGGTGGTCTTTGGATATAAGGTGTGTCTCCTGTTGAAGGCATATTTCAGCGTTGGAGTGTTCCAGATAGTGGAGGACAGCTCTTCGTTTGATCGGATTATTGAGGCCTCATACATTGAGTGTTAGAATCTTAAGAGGTCTATGTGGCTTCTAGTGTGTGAAAGAAACTCAGGCCATTCCATACGCCGTAGAAGTTACCCAGGGGTACAGAGCTGGGAGAAAGAGGTCTCAGCTCGCTGTCAGGTGATCTACACATCTTGAAAGGAGGGGAAGGTAGACCAGGGGAACCAGTCCCAAAACAACTCAAAAACCCTCGAAAAAGAAAATCCCCAACCCACCCCAAAACAGGAACAGTTCGAACAGGTACAGTTACCAAAAATAGTCCGTCATCCCGGGACGACTGGTCAGTCAACAAGTTGGGGTCCATAATGTGACCAAGAGGAGGGGTTGCCCCCCCCCAACCCCCCAACTTGAAACGTAATCAGGGCTAAGTCCTGGTACAGCACCGGGGAGTGTCCCTGAAATGAGATGGGGTGAAGAGCTCTCGCCTTAGTGAGGACTGCTTCCTTGGTTTTAAAGTCTTGAACGCACACCAGGATGTCTGCCGGTGGGGCGTTGGGGCGCGAGGCGACCCCACTCTGTGAGCTCTGTCTAAGACGATGTTGGCATCATGTGAGTCTCCCAAGATGTGGCGGAAGAGCCCTTCGTGAAGGTGAACAGGTCCTGAGTGTCCTCCGAGGACTTCACCCTACGGATCCAGATGTTATGTCTTCGGGACTGATTTTCTAGATCCTCCAGGTGTGTTTGGATGTCCACATTTTGATCCTGTAGGCGGATTACCTCCTGCTGGAGCATGGTCAGTTCGGTCACTGTGGTGTTGCTCTTCTCCTCTAGGGTAGCCACCCGCTTCCCAATACCATCCACTTCTCGGCGAATCTCTCTGACCTCCGCGGCGAATTCGGTTTTCACTGATTGTATGTCTTCTCTAAGAGTGAGGAACAGCGACTCTAGGAAAGCTTTTGTTATGCGTTTGTTGCCAGCGGCCGTAGGGTGCTTTGAGGTCTCGGCCTCAGGAGCTGCGGTAGCCATGTTGGGAATGGATTGATGTCTTTCAGGGGCTTCACCTTTTTGGTCCTGGACGTGAACATGCTCCTTTGCCTCTTTCAAGCGTGTGCCGGTGTGGAGGCGAGGTGTCAGGGGGCCGCACCAGAGGAAGAGAGCCGTCGATCAAGGGGCACAAGGCGCACCGTAGGGTCTATGGCTTCTTGCTGCGATCCTCCCTGGGCACTTCTTCTCCGCAGCAAATTGGACGGCTCAGGAAGGGGGCAGGGCTGACCCACCAAGCTCGACGGTTTGCTCGCCCACCGGCGCTCTTCGTGGCTGTTACCCGGGTGAGTGGCCAATATGCGGTTTGGATGGTGGGAGCTTGGGCACTCGCTAACAAGCTGGGTTCCTTGGTGGGGGGTCACAGGTCTCTTTCGTCCAGGCAGGCCCCCCATCTCAGTCTCCCTCCGAGTGCATGGAGCATGCACGTCGCAGGCCCAACGGTCGCGGATCCTCGGAGACGGTCTTCCCCCAGACCGCTATGGCCCTTCTTCAGTGTCTTGGCCTCGTACGTGCTTCTGTTGTGGGTCTGCCAGGGAAGATTTGCGTTGGTCAAGACTAGTTCTACCCAGGCCACATCCTCTGTAAAGTCCCAGGGAGTCAAAGCGATGCTGCGCCCAGGCCGGGGGGAAAGACTCACAGCTCTTGGCAGTGGGCCGGGCCACCCTCTCAGCACCACGGGAAGAGGTTGTGTCGACAGATTCAGAAATGCCTCCGTACCTCCTCAATGCGGCCCGGATCCCACGCATGGGCATGCTCAGCAGTCAGTTTGGGTGTAGTGAGGGAAAGCTAGGGATCGCCCCTTCTCCACCGGACGGCCCCCCACACAGCCACAGGATCCGCAAGCCAGGTAGTCTTTGCCCCACTGATCCTCACCAAATGTATGAAAGCTGCTCAGCGTGTGTCTCGTGGTCGCTCATAGTCCATAGTAGCTCCCCCTTGTCGGCGCCGTAGGCAGCGCGCCCCCACCGTTGTTGTTCTACTGGTCAGTTCGGCCCGCCAGGCCCAGCACCACGTGGGCAGCCGTCTCCGGCGGGCCTCAGGGGATTAGACCAGTGCGGTGGTAATGGCTAGGAAGGGGACTGTGCTAGTCCGGGCCCCAGGCTCAATGACTCAGGATCGTCGCTGGGGGCCCCGTCTCCAAAGCCGCGGCCGTGCTCTGCATCTCGTCAGCGGGCCTGCTTCAAACTCTAAGCCAGAGATCTTAGCGGCCTAGTGCGTCGGCGGAGTCCCCAGGCTGTATGCGGCTCCCGACCCGGGCCCAGCGGTGAGTCCCGCAGATCTTCCGGTCAACTCCGGAGGGCTTCTGGGGTATCTTCAGGGAGGCTGCTCACTCATCTGCAGCCCAGATAGCGGGACGGATCTCGCCTGCGGCACCAGGATCAGCCTCTTTGGAGGGTCGTCTTCCAGCCGAGAGTCATGTCTCCGGGAGGGCCAGTTGGTCGAGTAGTTGGCTATAGAGCGGCCGGGATAAGGGTAGCTGGTCTCGGTGGTCAAGGTCTTGGACCATCTTGTTGTTGAAGCCGCCCCGCCGCGGGGAGGCCGGGTCCGTCTCTCCGCGGCCTCAGTGGGTCGCCCGCGTCCGCCTTTCCTGCCAGGCTCTCCGGCCAGGCCCAGGTCCGGTGCAGTCAGGGAAATGTCCCAGGGTCACCTCGAGCTATTTCGGGCCCCGTGAGGGCCTGGCTATGCTGATATGGGCAGGAGCCGAGAGCAGTGCGTCCTACCACTCCGCCATCTTGGCCACTCCGCCATCTTGGCCACGCCCGACACCGACTCACACGCAGTCTGCTAAAGGGATGCTAATCTAGTGCCAACCAGGACCGTGAGTTGGCTTTGCTGACAAGCTTAGCACGATAATGGAATCCTCTATCAATGCGAATTTTCAGGTGCTGGGCGATCATAATTTTCTTCTGCAAAGAGAAACTGACCCAGATTACCTAAAACTGATTGATGCAATAAATGCGTTTGGACTATCCCTAATCACTAGAGGCCTGATGCCTAGCGCTGGACATGTTAGTTGGGATCTTTTCCAACTATCCCACTATTAGTCTACTCCCATCTATCCCTCTGACCTGGTCCGATCACTGGGCCGTTAAATGGCAGATAAAGACTGAGAATATTATCAGTTTGTTTAGACAAAACAATGGTTCAGTGTTGGCCACGGTGGGTTCAGAGCAAGAAGTGTGATCCACTAAGGGGTTACTGTAATTTAAGTATAAACAAAGTGATTAGTCATACTGGGAAACAAGAGTAGGGTAACATATGTTGTGTAAAAAGGACAATTTATTTTACACAGATTTTTAAATAGTTTTCAGGTGCTCACTCAAAGTGAAAAGTGGGCGTGTCTTGACAAGGTGATAGTGAATTTAAAAACATAACATCACATTGACAACATAAAATAGAACTCCACAAGATTATATACAGTGTAAGGAGTTCCTGTTGTAGGGGTCGACAGTGTTTCAATCTTTACAAACTTAAAAAATTATCAGGCACAGAAAAACTGTTCAACAAACCCAAAGTAGAGCGTGGCACAAAATACAGTCGGCCGATCTGAGAGATGCCATCTCCCATGGTCCATGGCAACTAGTCGAAAACGTGGAGCAAAGTGTTAAACATTTTTCACTCTGGGTAAATTCTGCTTTCGACACAATAGCACCAATCAAAATATTACAGGTAAGAAAATATCCCAGCCCTGGTGCATTGATAACCATCGGATATCAAGGCAGGATTGCCATAGACAAGAACAGAAATGGAGAAAAAACTACGCTGTGGAGGATAAAAATATTTATAAAAATGAACTAGCTGAACATAAAAATCTATCGTAGCAGTGAAAACCTCATTCTACTCCAAGCATATAAAAGCAGCCTGTGATGCAAACCCTCTTTTCAGTAATAAAATAATTGGTAGTACCAGCCAGCCCTAATCTTGCAGTAACAAAGGAAAATTTCTATGATGCGCTGGCAAACTTTTTTCAGGAATAAGTTGCCTGCATTTTTAATATACTTACTTCAAAGAGAGTAGCCAGTCAACAGGATGGGCACGCCTTAACTGACCTGTTGGGTAAAATCAGATTTTCTACCATTAAGGCCCCTGCAGAAGAACAACTCTCAAAGTTAATCCCGCTAATCAAATCTAGTGTGCCACAAGACCCATGTCCTCCTAAAATAATGCACAAGATATCTGAAAGAGACATGTTCGTGATAGATTCCTTACCTTAGAATGTCCCCAGGCGTCAGACTGAATCCGGAAAGTTTTGCTTAGCAGTACCCTTGCGCGTCAGTAGGTGGCATCCTGCGGCTCCGCGTCCGTCACTAGCGTCGTCAGCACTGAGATGACGTCACTGAGAGTACTTAGGCGCCACCCATGCGCGCTGACATCAGTTTTCTTTTTCCGCGCTAGTAAGCGTAAATCCGTATTGAGCACGTACCTTGGTCTATTTTTGACCACAGTTTTGAGACTTTTTGTCTCCCCCCACCTTCTCTTGGTGCAGGTAGGGATGCCCGGTTTCAAGTCCTGTGGGACCTGACGCCGAAACATGTCGGTAGCGGACTCCCACAATGTTTGCCTCTACGCCTGGAGGCCGACCACGACTCCCGGGACTGCCGCGCCATGGCCCCCAAGGCCTTACGGGAGCGGCGTCCAAAGCTGCTGGAGGTCCAGCATTCATCACGTTGCTGCCCCTGGGACTGTTCCCGGTACCAGAGACGTCGCTCCTTGGACTCCATGTCTTCGCCATCGGATTCCGGTAAGCTTCACCATAAAAAGAAGTCAAAGAAGCGTGTTCGCTCTCCGACGTCGCTCCTCGGAGGGTTACGAAGGGGACAGCCCCTGTGGCTCCTCTGGAGTCGGAGAGTTCCGCGGCCTACCCGCCTTACCCGGGTCCGTCGGCAACTCCCGAAAAGATGCAAGAATTCCTTGCTGCTTTGGACCGCCTTTACAGGCCTCGTGCTCCCGCCTGCACGCCTTCGGGTCCCGCGGACCCGTGTCCAGATCCTGCTGCCCTGGCAGCTCCGCCTTCGAACTCCAGCCCCGGCGCCACAGGATCCTGCACCGCTGGCTCCGGTCCCAGCGCCACAAGGTGCTGCGTTTCCGGCCCTGGCGCCACCCTCTGCTCCAGCCCTGCATCACCCTCGGCTCTAGCCCCGGGGCCACACTGGGTGCCATTTATCCCACCCCTGCCCCGGTTCCCAGAACATTTTGTTCCAGCTTGAGATCCGCATTGGGAACCAGCGCCGGTCCAGCCCCAGCCGGCGCTGTTCCCGACGCCGTTCGCCCCATCTCCGGCCCCGGCTCTACCTCCGCATCCAGCTCCCGCCACGCCAGAGGCGGACGACGACTGGGAGGGGTCCAAGGACCCGCTTGCTCAGCAATGTGACTCCGAGCTCGATTGTGTGGATGATTTGGAGGATGCAGGCGACCTCGATGTCTCTTCTGACCCGGGCTTCGCCTCTCCCCCGCCCACGATGGAGGAGGGTGCCTCCTATATGGTGGTCCTCCGTCGGTCCGCTGAGGCCCTCAATCTTGACCACCCCACAGAGGCCCTCAAGACTAACCTCCTCACCGAGGTGCTCCAGACGGCGTGTAACTTGGCAGAGCCGCTGCTTCCCTTTAATGACGTTCTTACAGAGGTCCTCATGGGCTCCTGGTCAAGACCAGCCACGGGGGCCCCATGGATAAAAACGTCACTAGATGCCACCGACTGGCACCAGGTGACACCGCTTTCATGACCACTCACCCTACGCCTGAGAGCCTGGTCATTCAGGCCTCGACGTCGCTGAGTGCCTTTCCCATGGCCCCGCCGGATGAGGGCTCTAAAAGGCTGCACCAGTTTGGGAAGCGCTTGTTCTCCTCGGCCAGCCTTGGGCTGCGGTCGGTGAACACCGCCTGCTTGTTGGGCCACTACTCCCACACGGTGTGGGACGCCATTGCTCAGGTGTTGCCTCAGTGTCCTGAGGAGGTGCAGGCGATTGCTGAGGGCAAAGATGCAGCTAAGTTTACCATCCGGTGTGGGTTAGACACCGCCGACTCCCTGGGTAGGACGATCTCTACAACCGTAGCGTTGCGGCGCCATGCCTGGTTGCGTTTGACCGGGTTCTCGCCCGATGTCCAGAGTTCGCTCATGGACATGCCCTTTGATGGCACCCGCCTGTTTGGCGACAAACCTGACAGTGCACTGGAGAGCTTTAAAGACTCGAGGGCTACGGCCAAGTCCCTGGGTCTTTCTACTAAGGCCCCGGCCACTCCTGGTTTTCGTTCCTTTCGTAACGAGGGTCGAGGCGCCCAGGCGCGCCCTTCCACCAGGCCTGTGCAGAACCAGCCAGCGCGAGGCCGCGGTTGCGGTTTCCGCAGAGGCTCGTCGGGGAACCAGCGTGCGGGTCCATCCACCTCCACTCCCGCTGCTTCCACCTCTAAACACTCCTAATCTGAGCTTCAGGGAACCCCCCTTCGCCGGTGGGTGGCAGGAACGCCACCACCTCCCCCGCTGGTGCGAGATTATGTCAGACGAATGGGTGCTGCAGATCATCTGCAAGGGTTACTCCCTTCCCTTTCAGTCCCCACCTCCAGCCATGCCACCTCGGTGCCACCGCATGTTGGGGGATCATTTGGCTCTTCTCCAACAGGAAGTTGCGGCCCTCTTGGCCAAGGGGCCCATAGAGTGCGTTCCTGGGCCAGAAGTAGGGAGTGGTTGCTATTCCCACTACTTTCTGGTCCCCAAGAAGGACAAAGGGGTTCTGCGTCCGGTCTTGGACCTCCGGGACGTTAATCGCTTCCTCCGGAAGGAGTTCAAGATGCTCACCCTGGCTCAGGTTTTGACTGCTCTCGACCATGGAGACTGGATGGTAGCGTTGGACTTGCAGGACGCTTATTTTCACATCCCTGTCCTACCAGCCCACCAGCGTTACCTGCGGTTAACGGTAGGCCAGGAGCATTTTCAGTTTACCGTGCTCCCCTTCGGCCTTACTAGCGCCCCTCGGTTATTCACAACGGCAGTGGTGGCTCACTCTCCCTTCCCCAACCGGAGCACATAGTGGTGACGGATGCGTCCCTCCTGGGATGGGGAGGCCACTTGGGAGAGGCAGAGATCAGAGGCCTCTGGTCTCCGGCGGAGTACCGGCTCCATATCAACCTTCTGGAGCTGCAGGCGATCTGACTTGCACTGAAGGCATTCCTTCCCTCTATCCGGGGAAGTGTAGTGCACGTGTTCACGGACAACACCACCGCCATGTGGTATTGCAACAAACAGGGTGGGGTGGGGTCCTGGACCCTATGTCAGGAGGCTCTGCGCCTCTGGGCATGGCTGGAACATCAAGGCATTACCTCGGTGTTTCAACACCTGGCAGGTTCTCTGAACGCCAGGGCGGACGAACTTAGCCTCGGTGCTTGATGGATCACAAATGGTGTCTGAACACGGGCGTGGCGCAAGGTCTCATTCAGCAGTGGGGAGAGCCTTGGTTAGATCTATTCGCCACCGAAGAGAACGCACAATGTCATCAGTTCTGCGCTTTGGAATTTCCAAGGAGGCATCGCTCGTAGACGCTTTTCGTCTCGAGTGGAGCTGCAGTCTACTGTACACTTTTCTACCTATACCACTCTGCCCAGAGTGCTGAAGAAGATCAGGTGCGACCGGGCCCAAGTTATTCTTGTGGCTCCCAACTGGGCTCGAAGAGTATGGTATCCCGAGCTACTCAGTATGAGCATCAATCCCCCGATCCGTCTGCCTCTTCGGGAGGATCTTCTGTCGCTGCAGCAGGGGACAGTCCTCCACCGAACCTGTCCAGCCTCCACCTCCATGCGTAGAGATTGAGCGGCGACAGTTGATGGCTTTCGACCTTCCTCCCGAAGTCTGTAATGTCATTCTGGCAGCCAGGCGTCCCTCCACTAAAACGGTATACGCCTGCCGATGGACCAAATTTGTGGCATGGTGCGGAGCAAAGGCTGTGGATCCCCTTTCTGCCCCTCTTTCTGAGGTCCTTCTGTTCCTTCTATCTCTGGCCCAGCAGGGCTCTGCTCTGGGCACTATCAAAGGTTATCTTTTGGCCATCTCTGCCTTCCTGAGGCTTCCTGATCAGCCTTCTCTTTTTAAGTCCCCAGTTGTTAACCGTTTTCTCAAAGGCATTACGCACACGTTTCCTTCCGTGCCTTTCATAATGCCTCAATTGGACTTAACTCGTGTTTTGACTTTTCTGAAGTGCGCGCCCTTCGAGCCCCTTCATAACTGTCCTTACGTCTTCTCACGCTCAAGACAGCTTTCCTGGTAGCTATCACCAATGCTAGAAGAGTGAGTGAGCTCCAGGCTCTTTCTTCTAAACCTCTTTTCCTTTCTGTTCAGCCGGACAAGGTGGTTTTAAGGACCCGTCCTTCTTTCTTGCTAAAGGTTGTCACTCCCTTCCACATCAGGCAGACCATCACTTTGCCCACCTTCTTTCCATCTCCGCATCCTTCCAGGGAAGAGGAGAAGCTCCACCGTCTGGACCCAAAACGTGCGCTTGCTTTCTATCTGCAGTGTACACAACAGTTCCGGGTGGATGATCAGCTCTTTGTTGGCTAAGTGGGCCCCAAAAAAGGTTGGGCGGTGCACAAACGGACCATTACCCGGTGGGCCGTTCTGTGCATCAAAGCATGTTACTCCTTGGCCAAGAAGGAGCCTCCTGTGGGTCTGAGTGCCCATTCCACCAGGGCTACCGCAGCCACTACTGCCTTGGGATGCCGCGTTCCCTTGCAGGACATTTGTCAGGCAGCTACATGGGCCTCGCTGCACACGTATCCAAAGCACTACTGCCTTGACAGTCAAGTCCGGAGAGACGGCTTCTTTGGCCGTTCTGTTCTACGTGACTTCCTGGTGTAATTTTGTTCACAGACCCACCACCGGGGTTGGTATAGCTGGGGTATCTATTCTAAGGTAAGGAATCTATCACTTAACATGTCTCTTTCAGATGCACAAGTTACTACTTGTGTAACAATATATCTGTAAGAGACATTAGTTAGTGATAGATTCTTTACCGCCACACCCATACTCCCCGTTCTGTGAAGTGATTACTAGGGTTACGGTCATCCCCTTTTAGGGCCCTAGTTTAATGCACCAATGGTCAGTATCGTGCATTGCTCTGCGTTCCTGGTGCGGAAAGTCGTGTACAGAACTGACGTCAGCGTGCATGGGTGGCGCTTAAGTACTCTCCATGACGTCATCTCGGCGCTGACGATGCCAGTGACTGATGCAGAGCCGCAGGACGCCACCTACCGACGCGCAAGGGTACTGCTAAGCAAAACTTTCCGGATCCAGTCTGATGCCTGGGGATATTCTAAGGTAAGGAATCTATCACTAACTAATGTCTCTTACAGATATATTGTTACACAAGTAGTAACTTGTGCTCCTGCTCAAGTGGCACAATATTTGGCGCCAATTCTTGACAACATGTTTGCAGAAGGAACTTTCCCTTCTCACTGGCAACAAGCCTCTATTCTGCCCCTATTAAAAAAAGACAGTCTGTATGCTCACGACCTGAATACCTATCGTCCTATATCAAGACTCCCCTTTGCCGCCAAGTTGGCGGAGAAAGTTATGATCCAACAACTTCAGAGTATCTAGAAGAAAATTCCTTATTGGACGATACACAACATGGGTTTAGAAAGAAATCGCAGTACAGGAGTCCGCTCTGGTGGTAGCTACAGAGTATATACGTGAATTGCTTGCAGGGGAGGGACGGTGGTCCTGATTTTGCTGGATCTCTCCCCAGTGTTTGATACGGTCAGCCACGAGATTTTGGCTGACCGTATGCTGAGTCCGGGGTTAGGGGATACATAATGTGACGATGGGCAAGTTTACATCTATGCCTTTCTCCTTGCCTTGTGGAGTCCATCAGGGCTTGGCACTGACCCCCACATTGTTAAGCCTTTACGATACGCCACTCGCGACCATCATTAAAAATGCGGATTTCTTCTTAACTTCTTACACTTACAACACCCAAATTGTGGTGTCATTAGCAAAACCTGAAAACAACTCGGGCACAGCTTTTAGAACATGCATGAGCAATGTGAGCAATTGGATGGATCACAACTGCCTTAAGTTGAACGCCGCTAAAACTGAGGTCATAATGTTTTGGCTACAACCCTTCATTCTGGACGCCATATTGGTGACCGCCCGATTTGGACTCACTGCCTGAACCCTCAACCAAAGTAAAAAACGCAGGCTTCCTATTAGATAAACAACTGAAATTCAAGGACTTGGGGCCATATGTATGAAGCAAATTCGCATTCGCAAAGGCCGAAATTCGCAATACAAAAATAGTCAATAAAAAATATTGAAGTTAAAATATAGATGTAAAACATATTGATTATAAATATATTTACTTTCAAATCATTTATTAACTAATATCTTTATTCAATTTATAAACTTCAATTATATCAAAATGAAATATAGACATATATCAATGATTTAAATTTAAAAAATAACTATTTTATAATTAATTCAAACATTAAACTAAATAAAAATAATTATATCATACATTTCACAATCCAATTAACACAACAGTAGGGAAAATGTTGGATAGCAGAATATTTACATGTATTATTGCAACTCTAGTGAGTGCGACAGTGGAGAAAATGTTTGATAGCGGAGGGGTAAAAATTACTATTCCCACTCCAGTGAGTGCAACAGTAGGGAAAGTATTGGATAGTGGATGGGTAAAAATTACTATTCCCACTCCAGTGAGTGCAACAGTAGGGAAACATTGGATAGCGGAGGGATAAAAAATCCTGTTCCCACTCCAGTGAGTGCAACAGTAGGGAAAATGCTGGATGGCAGAGGGATAAAAATTACTATTCCCACTCCAGTGAGTGAAACAGTAGGGATAGTGCTGGATAGCGGAGGAGTAAAAATTATAATTCCCACTCCACTGAGTCCAACTGTAGGGAAAGTGTTGGATAGCGGAGGGGTAAAAAATACTATTCCCACTCCAGTGAATGCAACAGTAAGGAAAGTGCTAGATAGTGGAGGGGTAAAAATGAATATTCCAACTCCAGTGAGTGCAACAGTAGGGAAAGTGCTGGATGGTGGAGGGGTAAAATGTACTATTCTCACTCCAATTAGTGCAACAGTAGGGAAAGTGTTGGACATCGAAAGGGTAAAAATTACTAATAACATTTAAACAATTTTAAAAATTAAAATAATGTTAAAAAAATGAACAATATTTTAAAAAACTACTAATTAATTGTAATCAATTAAAAACTACGGGGGTCATTAGGATGGCGTGTGGACTTTGCCCGCCCGCCATCCTGACGGGGATTGGGACCGCCCGCCATAAGGGCGGGGGTCCCGTGGGTGGTATTAGGATGCGGCCCCCCACAGTGGCGGCCGCATCCTGCATTTATAACATTGTGCCGCCACAATGCCATAAATGCATATATGCATTTGTATACACAATGCGGCAGGCACCATGCGGTGCCTACTGCATTGTATATGTAAATGCAGGGGGGTACCACAGGTACCCCCCCCCCCCCCCCCGTGTGCACCCCCCACCCCTCCTTCACTTTGGGGGCCCGCAGGGGGCCCCCAAAGTGAAGACCGCATGCCTTTCCGTGGCAGCAAGGCATTGTAAAATGCCCATTGTATTATGGCTGGCGGTGTCTCATAGACACCGCCACCATATTATTCCTTTTCCGCCCTGGCCGCAAGGCGACAGAGGCGGAAAAGCGGCGGACGGTCTTTCCGTCTGCCGAGGTCCCCTCCGCCATACTAATATGGCGGGAGGGGAAACAAGTGAGGATGTCAGGCGGATTGGCCCCGCCAGGCTGGCCGTGGCTACCGTCAGCCTGGCGGGGGCAATCCGCCCGACATCCTAATGGGCCCCTAAGTATTAATTCATCAATTGAAAATAAATCACTTCAGTAGGGAAAGTGCTGGATGGTGGAGGGGTAACATGTACTATTCTCACTCTAATTAGTGCAATAGTAGGGAAAATGCTGGATGGCGGAGGGGTAAAAATTACTATTCCCACTCCAATGAGTGCAACAGTAGGGAAAGTGTTGGATGTCAGAGGGGTAAAAGTTACTATTCCCACTCCAGTGAGTGCAACAGTATGGTAAGTGCTTGATGGCTGAGAGGTACAAATTACTATTCCCACTCCAGTGAATGCAACAGTAAGGAAAGTTCTGGATAGTGGAGGGCTAAAAATTACTATTCCCACTCCAATGAGTGCAACAGTAGGGAAAGTATTGGATAGCGGAGGGGTAACAATTACTATTCCCACTCCAGCGAGTGCAACAGTAGGGAAAGTGTTAGATAATGAAAGGGTAAAAATTACTATTCCCACTACAGTGAGTGCAACAGTAGGGAAAGTGTTGGACATCGAAAGGGTAAAAATTACTATTCCCACTCCTAAGTGTGCAACAGTAGGGAAAGTGCTGGATGGTGGAGGGGTAAAATGTACTATTCTCACTCCAATTAGTGCAATAGCAGGGAAAATGCTGGGTGGCGGAGTGGTAAAAATTACTATTCCCACTCCAATGAGTGCAACAGTAGGAAAAGTGTTGGATGTCGGAGGGGTAAACATTACTATTCCCATTCCAGTGAGTGCAACAGTATGGTAAGTGCTTGATGGCGGATGGGTAAAAATTACTATTCCCACTCCAGTGAGTGCAACAGTAGGGAAAGTGTTAGACATCGAAAGGGTAAAAATGACTAATAACATTTAAATAATTTTAAAAATTAAAATAATGTTTAAAAAAATAAACAGTATTTTAAAACTACTAATTAATTAATTTTAATCAATTAAAAACTAAGTATTCATCAATTAAAAATAAATCACTTCCCACCCTTCCCACCATTTACACTTATAAATACACACCTAAAATTGATTACACAATTACCATCATTAATGACTAATTAATTAAAATTAAGTAATTATTAATTCATCAATTAAAAATAAATTGACCTTTCCCACCATTTTCACCTATAAACACCTCAACACACACCTAAAATTGGCAATTATGTTAATTGTGTAATTAATTACCCACTAATTACTAACTAATTAATAAAAAAAATAGTTTACACATTTAACACTATAACATCTCAATTCAAAAATGTAAATAAATAAAAATTAAAGTACCAAGTGAATAAAATCACATCGGCTACATTCTACTCCATAAGGCTTATAAAAAAGATCGAAACATTTCTGCCTCCCGAACTTTTGAAAACTGTAATCATGGAACTGGTTCTCACAAGGATCTACTATTGAAATAGTCTCTCTCTTAATCTTGCATCGGGTTTTTCTAAAGAGGCTTCAGACATTGCAAACTGCAGCTGCCTGTTTCCTTTTTATAATTCCCAAATACGAATCGGCTAGAGAAGCCATCAGGAACCTACACTGGCTGCCAGTCAAACAACAATGTATGTTCAAGGCTCTTTATTTGGCCTATAAATCACTGCACGGACTGGGGACAGCCCGTTTCGAGGAGAAACTCGAATGGTACGTCCTAGTGGGGACGCTTCGGTCAGGCTCTGCCGTGTATCTGACTGTCCCCCATTTAGGAAGTGGGAAGAGTTTTTTCAGGACCACAGCTTTGCTTTGGAACAGTCTACCACTGACACCAAAAGCTGCTCCCTCCCTACTCACCTTCAGAAAGGCCTTAAAAACCTGGCTTTTCTCACAGGATTAGAAAGGCACTTGATCATCTTCTCGCATGACTGACATAATATCAATGTAAGAAATATCGAAGTAAGAAATATCGAGAGAGAAAAATTACTACAAAAATATCAACTCCAGTACCTTAACAGGTAAGTACAAAAATATTGAATCAAAAATATCAAAGTTAAAAATATAGATGGAAAAAATATCGATTTAAAAATATAAATAAAATAATATATGCTAAATATATATAATATTAATATTAACAAGAGATTCATAATTCCATGAAAAATCCCTTGATCATATCTGTAACTAAAAAGATATGATACTGTTGGCTCCACTTATTGATCTCCTCCAGAAACACAAAGGATGACAATGGATACTTTAGGGAAAAGGGTATTCCGAACATTGCCTACTGTAGACTATTAAAACTGTTGTCACCTTTTCCCTACCATACTGAGGATCCACTGATCCAGAGTTTCTAGGGCCCCCAAGACATGAGATCACCATTTCAGCCATTTCAGAAGACCAATATCATTAAAGGTAAACCCATTACTCCATGACCACAACACTTCACTTTGCAGTTTACAAGGTACATTCTGCTTTTGGTTGTCATTGCATTTGCTTGTTTGTACCTTGTTTTGGGTGTTTGCATAATCTAGGTGTGTAGATAGTTTACAACTTTGTTTTGCAGCCTTTTAGTTTTGGTGGGAGCATTGGACTCTTCCAACTTACAGTGCATTGCTCGCGATCAGTATATTTCTGAAGATCAGTGAAGCATTCCAACGTTCCACCGCTGAGGTGTTTTCACTTTCAGGTTTAAGCTCAAGTTCATTATCATGAACAATAAGTTGTGTTGTCAGCCAGTGTTCCTGGTTTTACCACAGTATTATCTTTCATTACCTTTCTAAATCGAATACCATTTGTATTTAAAGTACTCATGACTCACTGTGCTTATTGTGTTTCACTATACCTCGAGCCACCCTACACCTTTTTCCTTGCTTAACCTTCAATGCTGTTCCACATCTTCATTCAGAGAGCCAGGGATGCCAACTTTTTTGTTGCCAACCTAAGTACCTATATCCTAGTTAGAAGGGAACACCAGTATGGTTGTCTTCGGTGCTTGGTTGGCCCAGTGACTTCACAAGCTGGAGGAAAGACTGTGTTTGTATTAGCAACTTACATTACCACTGCTTGTGCTGTTAATAATGTGTTCAGGGCATTTGCGTTGCTCTTTTCTGTGCTGTAACCGCTTTCTGGTGTCTGTTGTTGCTGCCAATTCTGTACCTGGTCTCTGTGTGTAAGGTAAGCTTGCACTGCTGCTGTTCTATGTATTCTATGTTACTGATGGTTGGTACAGCAATGCCAGCACACAAAAGCCAAAACTATTGGCATTGCCAGTGCTTGTTGAAAGACTTCGAGGCTACATTTCATCACGGCATAATGCGCAAACCGATGTACAAGACACCATGGACACTCAAGTTTGTGCAGTCACTGTTGTTCTTGTCCTAACTGCTGGGTAAAGATAACTTTTCCAACCAAACATTGTTTAGAAATAGCATTTCATAATATTCTGTTAGAAAAAAAATATTATTTTCAATTTCAGCTGAAAGGCTATTGCTGACAGATGTTGATACTTTGACAAAGCATGTTGCAGAGGCTCAAGACTTGATGAAGAAAAAAGCAGAAAAGAAAACAGAAAAGGAAAGTAAGTCTTTGCATTTTAACCATATAGTAGTGTGTTGTGGTAATGTTTTACCTGTATTGTTCAACAGAAAATTTCACACTTTAATGCTGATCACTGTGATGGAAAATAGGCGAAATTCAAGAATACAGTTCTAAATAAGCGCATCATCTGAATATCGGGTTTGTGAGCATGAGTGTTGAGTACTTCAGCGTACAACTTTAAAATATTCCTTTTAATTTTCCCATATATGTCACCAGCCAACTTTCAATATTTAGTTTGGGCAGGTTTGCAGCCTTATAATCTGTCTACCTTTTAGCTTCATCAAACAATTGAAGTTTTGTATTGGATTAGTAATCTTCGTTAAAGTATAGTTAAATTTCTCCATCTAATTCTCCAGATATTTGGTGTATGTGCTGTGCATTTATCTCCGTCCTCTCCACCCCTGGGTACCTTTAACGTCATTGAAAGAGTATACTGGAAAATCATTCAAAAGTTATATACGTTTTAAGCTTTTCATACTTCACAGTCACTGCTACTTTTCCAATCATCTACTTCATAATGTTGAACCCTCCCATTTTCGGCATCATACCAGGGTAGATTTCTTTAGCCCTCAAAGATGGCTCTTGTCTATGTAAAGAAAAGGAAAGGAAAATGGACAGGAATTTCTTACTCCTTTCCTTGCATTATCCTTTCAGGGGTATAGGTGTGTTTAAAAGCTGTCATTCATGCCAGAAAACTATTCCATTTTCAGCATGTGTGGCTGTAGATACACATGCTCTGCATTCTCCTGACATTTAGTATTGGGCAGGGCATAGATAATGCACCCCATCCTGAACTCACAAAATATGTACACATACAAACCGTTATTGAACAATTAGTGTTTATTTGCTAATCCTTATAATATACCTCAGCGAATATGAATGTTATCAAAGTGAAGAAAATATTGAATCCAAATATTGTTCATCATACATCTCTAATCTGATAGAGGCTTCTAGCCGCAGATTCCTTACCTTTGAAGTTCTCCAGGCATCAGACTGGAATTGGAACATTTTTCATGAGCAGTACCTATGCGTGCTGGTAGGTGGTGTCCATCAGCTCTACTTTATGTTGTCCAAACGGAAGTGACGTCCGCTGCACCTATATATTCTCCACCCAGGCACACTTACATGAGTTCTTTTCACACCAACCAGCGCTAATGCGGTGAAGAGCTACCCCTGTGTAATTTTTTGACAGACTTTTTTTAATGGTTTGTCAACAGATTTTGAGGTATTACCTCCTGGTGTGTCAAAATATCATCTTGTAAGACAGGTGTTAAGCCTTGTGGTGCCTGTCACCGGCCGATGTCATACTTTCTGGGAGTTGGAGCAACCTCCATCCAACTCAGAGTTTTATTGATGTCATATGTCTGATTTTTAATGGCCTGAACCCATCGACACTCCTTGGGCCCCGGCTCCATTGGGCCCCAAAGAATCCATTCTTGGCCGGACTGATGCCGGTTTTACCATCACAACTTTCCCTGGCAGTGGTCCTAAGCCAATGCTCCTAGCGCTGCTGGCGATGCCATTCCCATTGTCATCCCCGACTCCGACACAGTACCAACACAGAGCTAGATGGCCGTCACCCAACTCCATTACTGGCAGGAACCCCTCTTCCTACATTGGAGCCTGAGCCCTATTCCCATGGGCTAGGACTCGGGGAGAAACGGGAGGGGGTCGCTGGACCCTGAAGAATACTAGCCATGCATAGGAGATCCTAATATAAACTGGACAGAGAAACTGGGTGACGCCAGTGAACTGGATACTTTTTCAAATACTTGTATACTTCCTTACCCCACCGTGACTTTGGAGGAGGGAGACTTGTATGCCAGGATGGTGCGGGAGGGCGGCTGTGGTCCTTGACCTTCCCTTTCCCTCTGTGACATTCAAGATCAGCATCTTGACTGAGGTGCTGCAACTGGGAGTCTCCTCATTGGAACCCCTACTCCCCGTTCAATGATGCCCTCACTGATGTCCTGTGGGGACCTGGTCCAAACCCAACACAGAATCTCTTGTAAATAGGACAATCGCCTGCCGCCATGCCAGGGCACCTAAACTTCCTCACCCAACACCCTACCACAGAGAGCTTGGTGTTCCAAGCCTCGACTTCCCAGGGCGCATTCCTTGACACACTTCTGGACAGGGAATCAAAAATGCTGGACTCTTGGGGGAAACAAATGTTTTCCACAGGTCAGCCTAATATTGCGGTCTGTAAACATTCCATGCCTTTTGGGCTGTTACTCCCATAATCTGTGGGACACGGTTGCGCAAGTACTGCCATAAGTCCAAGAGGAGGCCCGGGCCCTGGGCCGTACTCTCTCAGGCTGCTGCAGATTGGAGAGCTTCAGCAAAGTTCACAATTAGTCGTGGATTGGACACTGCCGACTCACTGGGCAGAGCATTTTCATCGACAGTGGCCCTTAGGCGCAATACGTGGTTGACTGGCTGTTCAGGATGTCCAGGATTCCCTTATGGACATGTCTTTCAATGGCACCCATCTCTTCTGAAATGAGGCAGGATCGCTGGATCGCTTTAAGGACTCATACACTACGGCCAGGTCCTTGGGCCTATTGGCTGCCCTTCCTCACCTCTAGCCTGCCTTTTGCTCCATTTGTGGCTATGGAAGGGGCTTCCAACCGTGCCATTACCCTGCCAGGGACTGAGCCGCACATGCTTCTCAGCCTCTGCGTGGACGAGGGCATGGTAATCACAGACCTCATGGGCCAGGTAGCAAATGGTCTGACCATCCACCACACCCCTTCAAGCCTTCTTATTCTGCTACTTTACCACCATGGGCATCCAGTTGGTGGCAGGATTCGCCATTACCTTCCTGTCTGGTAGTCCATAACATCAGACAGGTGTCCGAAGGTGCTAGTTTGTCCTCCTCGAGACTACCCCTCCCTCCATGCCACCTGCTCATGAACTCCTACAGGACAGTAATGTATACAGCTGAATAGGAGATTCTACCTGAAATTCACTCTGATGTTTGCACACTGCATTTGACCCCTCGTATGGGGATCTATGATTTTTGTGATTGTGATTTGCAGACCTACGCACATGAGAAACTTTGAGTAGTGATGTTTAACTATCAAAAATATGTGTATTGTTTCCCCTGCACTCTCCCCTCTTCCCTGTGGGCGCATTGAATTTGTGTATATTGTGTATATATTTACTTTTGACTATTGAATCATTGAATGTTTATAATGGTGCGGTGAAAATAAAAACACCTTGCACCCTAATTCAATTTTTTGATTAATTCAACTCAAACACTGTGAATCTTGAAATCTGGTGTGTTCTGTCTGGGACCCCTTCCATATATACTGACCTGCTCATGACTGGCTGATGGTAGATCATTTGTTCTTGCTCCACAAGGAAGTCAGGGCTCTCTTGGCCAAGGGAGCCATATTGTGAGTTCCAGGGCTAGCTAAAAGTAGGCTGTAGTTGTCCAAAACGGACTAGGGCCATAGTCTTATCCTAGACTTCCAAGCCCTTAACTCCTTCCTCAAAAATGAAACATTCAAGATACTCACGCTATCTCAAGTCTTGGCTGTCCTGGAAACAGGAGACTGGATGGTAGCATTGTACTTGCAGGATGCCTTTTTTCATATTCCCGTCCTGCCTGCCCACTGGCGCTATCTGCAATTTACGGTAGGCCACAAGCATTTTCAGTTCACTGTGCCCCGTGGGTGTTCATGAAGGTGATGGCGTGGTTGCAGCTCATCTGCGGAGATCAAGGGTGCCAATCTTCCCCGATCTCGACAACTGGCTGTTAAAAGTGGGCTCGCCCCAGGCTGTCTTCTCCCACCTCCAGACTGCGGTCAGCCTTCTATAATTGCTGGGGTTCACTATCATCATGCTGAAGTAACACCTGACTCCCTCTCAGATGCTCCCATTCTCCGAAGCTTTTCCGGACATTTAGCAGGTTCGTACTTATCCTCCTCAATGGCGAGTCCAGGATATTCAATCTATGATACTGATGTTTCAGCCTCTATCCTGGGTTTCGGTGAGATTGATCCTGAGGCTGCTGAGTCTCATGGCCTCCTGCATTTTGCTGGTGGCACATGACAGATGACATATGCAGGCTCTGCAGTGGGACCTGAAATTCCAGTGGGTGCAGAATCAGAGGAATCTTTCTGACTTGGTCAAGATCGCCTCGAGGACTGCAAAAGATCTGCAGTGGTGGCATATGTACTTTATCAAGGGAAGGCTAGTGCAGGTGTTCAAGGACACACCACTGCCATTTGGTACTGCAACAAACAGGGCGGGTGGGGTTGTAGACCCTTTGACATGGCTGGAACAGCATGGCATTTCCTTGGCGGTTCAACTCCTTGCACGTTCGCTGAACACCAGGGTGATCAAACTCAGCCACCGATGCCTGGCAGACCACAAATGGCATCTCCATCCGGAGGTGGTGCCAGGTCTCTTTCAACAGTGAGGAGAGGATTGGTTAGATCTATTTGCCTCCGTGGAGACGCAGCGCTGGAGTTTCCAAGGTGGCTCTCGCTTGGAGACGCTTTTCATCTCATTTGAAGCTCAAGCCTCATGTATGCCTTTCTACCCATACCACTCCTGCCCAGAGTTCTCATGAAGATCTGCAATGACCGAGCCCAAGTTATCCTTTTGGCTCAGGCCTAGGCTTGGAGAGTTTAGCATCTCGAGCTTCCGAGTATGGCGATCGATCTTCGGATCTGGCTACCATCTCAGGAGGATCTTCTTTCACAGCTTCAGGGAAGGGTCCTCCCCTCAAAGCTGTCCCCTCTCTGCCATCTTGCATGAAGGTTGAGCTGCGGCAATTGACCGCTTTCGACCTTCCTCCCAAAGTCTGAAATGTGATTTTGGCAGGCAGGCAGGCATTCCTCCACCAAGACAGTATACACATCCCATTGGAAAATATTCGTGGCATGTTATACAGAAAGTGTACACCCTTAAATTATAGACATATCCAATACTACTCTCAGACAGCATATACATCTTAATCCCATAACGTGCCCTCTTGCTAGGAATGTGCTTCCTAAAAACTAAATGGCCCTTGAACAGGACCAAAGACCGGTCCACAGCTATTTCTTTCCCTGTAGCATAGATCTCTGAGAACCAATATACAAAGTGATCGAGAGCAGGCCCAATCTTAAAAAGATGGTCACAATCAAGGTGATATTGTGGTAGTTCTAAACCATTATCAACAAAATGCAGCATCCAAATCAGAAGCTAATACCAATCACGACTCATGATTGAAGGAAATATAGCCGTTGCCGCCAAGGAACTAGTAGACCAATATGACGACAGCGATGGCTTCCTTATCAAACCGATCAAAAAAGTTAAACCCAAGAACTTCAACTAAACAAGATTTGTGGGAGTCCAACGGGTAACTCTAGAGAGGGGCTTAAATCTGGCACTCCTTGTCCTTCAAATACTGTTCCGCATACAAATTAGTCAGCTCAACAATTTCATCCAAAAATACATCTTCCATAAACAGCAGAAAACAATTAATAGGCAAACAGTTTTCAGTATTCACTTTACACCCTGCGACACCAGTAAAGGCAGGCAGCGCCGGCTGCACCATGTTTAAAGCAACCCAGAGTTCAGCTCTTCCAATGGGAAGCCTTGCAGCCCCAGACTATAATCTAGATGCCTCTTGCTGCACTATCAACATATCAGTGTCCTCATCTAAAACAGGCACTTCATCTGCACTGAGATTGGCTTCATCATCAGATGATTCCTCTCGGACAGATAAATCTGAAAGAAAAACGTTAGTTAGATTCCTTACCTTAGATGAACCCCCAGGCGTCAGACTGGATCCGGAAAGTTTTCGCCAGCAGTAACCATGCGTGTCGGTAGGTGTCAACTGTGGCTCCGCGTTCGGCATCGTGATCGCTGGGATGATGTCGTCGGAGTACTTAGACACCGCCTTCACGCGCTGACGTCCGTTCTTCTTTTTTCCGCGCCTGCAAGCGCAGATCCGGGAAGAGCGTACCCTTGGTCATTTTTAGACTAACTTTTAGGACAATTTTGTCTATCTTTTTCGAGTCTACTTCGACTCCTGGTGCCGGTAAGGATGCCCGGTTTCAAGCCGTGTGATGCCTGTCACCGACTGATGTCGGTTACCGACCCCCACCGCCGGTGTCTCTGTCTCTGGCTGACCACGATGACAAGTCGTGCCCCGACTTACGGGTCTTGACGACGAAAGCTAGGCGGGAGCGGTCCCGCAAGCTCCCTGAGATCCGGCAGTCGGCTCCGCACCACTCGAGATCCCGGTCGAGGAGGAAGTTAAGGGACCGGTCGCAGAGCCGCAGTCCTCACTGTTCGTCGGGATCCAAGTCCTCGCACTCGGGTAAGTCGAGGCATGGTAAAAAGAAGACAAAGAGACGACATCGCTCTTCTGACTCCACTCACGCAACTCGGCCGAGGGTTCGGGTGGCACCACCCACTCTGCTCCGCCGGAGCCACAGTAGTCGCATCCGGTTCCACACCCTCCGGTCCCTGGACTTCATGCGACTCCGGGCGTGATTTGAGATTTCCTTGTGGCCATGAGGACTCTCTACCTGCTGTCCAGGCCTGCTGGTGTGTCTTCGGGCCCCGCAGACCCGACTGGGGGTCCTAGCAAGCCGGCTGCTTCGGCCCCGGCACCGTCGTCTACTTCGGTCCCGACGCCATAGGCCCCTATGGGATGCAGGCCTGGATCCCGGTAGACGCCAGTTGACCTTACGACCACTCTGCTGGCGCCGACCCCCACGGTGCCGCTTCCGGCGCCGTCCTCGGATGCCGCCGTCCCTGGTTTCAGTCCGGGTCCGGCGTCGGAGCGGCACTGCTCGGCGCCGTCTCCGGCGTCGATGGGTGAGCCTTTCACTTATGACCCGGCTCCGTTATTTCTGCCTGTTTATCAGGACACGGATGAAGGGGAGGACTGGGAGGGGTCTGAGGACCCTATGGCACAGCAGTGTCAGGTCAGGACTGGGCAGATGAGCTAGGGGTGGCCAGTGGACTAGACACTTCGCCTGACACTGGTTTTATCTCTCCTCCTTCCGTGGCTACGGAAGAAGGAGCGACTTATGCTGTGGTGCTGCTCAAGGCGGCCAAGGCCTTGGGCCTTGAGCTCCCTGCAGCGGCTGTGAGGACTAACCTCCTCACTGAGGTGCTTCAAACGCCAGTAAGCTCTTCGGAGCCTCTGCTGCAGTTTAATGAGGCCCTCACTGGTTCTGATGGGCACTTGGCCCAAGCCCACCACAGTCTCTGCTGTGGATTGGAACGTGGCCCGGCGCCACCGCCCAGCTCCGGGCGACCGCTGCTTTCTGTCCGTACATCCCACCCCTGAGAGTCTGGTTATCTAGGCCTCCACGCCCCAGACCGCCTTCCCGACCGCACCACCGGGCCGGGAATCCAAAAGGATGGAACAGTTTGGAAAAAAACTGTTTTCCTCCCTCAGTTTGGGATTGAGTAGCATTAATACTGCATGCCTTTTGGACCGTTACCCCCACTCTCTTTGGGATTAGGTGGCGGACGTGCAGCCCCAGTGTCCGGAGGAGGCCAGGACACGGCTCGCCCAAGCTCTTGCTGAGGGGTGGAATGCAGCACGGTATTCCTTCCAATGTGGACTTGACACCACGGACTCGCTAGGTAGAGCGATGGCAACGATGGTGGCGATTCGTCGTCACGCCTGGCTGAGGTCCACAAACTTTTCAGGGGATGTCCAGAGCACTCTCAAGGACATGCCTTTTGATGGCCGTCTCCTCTTTGGCGACAATGCAGATAGCGCGCTGGAGTGCTTCAAGGACTCCAGGGCTACGACCAAGTCCTTGGACCTATTGGCCCAGCGCCAGCCACCTTCTGTCTCTCCTGGCTACGAAAGGGGCGCCCCGCACGTTTGTCCAGCCACAGGCCGCAGAACCAGCCTCAACGCGGTCGCGGACGTGCATTCCGCCGTGGCGGAGCAGGAGGACAGAGAGCCGGTCAGTCCACATCCGCTCCCGTAGCATCTGCTTCAAAGCCTTCCTAGTCCGAGCTTTCAGGCCCATTCCACACCAGTGGGAGGCAGGGTTCGCCATCACCTGTTCCACTGGCGCACCATCACTTCGGACAGGTGGGTGCTGCAAATCGTCCGATGAGGCGACTCCCTCCCCTTCGAGGCGACCCCTCCAGCCATGCCACTGCAGTACCACCGCATGTCGGGGGATCACTTGCAACTTCTACGGGAAGAGGTTACGGCCCTCTTGGCCAAGGGGGCAGTCGAGCGCGTTCCTGGCCCAGAAGTAGGACAGGGTTGTTACTCCCACTACTTTCTGGTTCCCAAGAAGGGCAAAGGGGGCTTAGGAGCACCAACAGCTTCCTCCGGAAGGAGAAGTTCAAGATGCTCACGTTAGCTCAGGTTTTGACTGCCCTAGACCCTAGAGACTGGATGGTAGCGTTGGACTTGCAGGTCGCTTATTTCCACATCCCCGTCCTGCCGGCCCACCGGCGTTACCTGCGATTCACAGTAGGCCACACGCATTTTCAGTTTACCGTGCTCCCCTTCGGCCTTGCCAGCGCCCCACGGGTGTTCACGAAAGTGATGGCGGTGGTCGCAGTTCATCTGCGCAAATCAGGGGTTCCAGTCTTCCACTACATCGAAGACTGGTTGTTGAAGGCGGGCTCGCCCCAAGCAGTCTTCTCCCACCTCCAGACTATGGCCGACCTCCTGCATTTTCTGGGGTTCTCCATCAACGTGCCGAAGTCACATCTGAGTCCCTCCCAAAAGCTCCTCTTCATCGGAGCGGTTCTGGACTCGGCGCAGTTTCGGGTTCATCCTCCCGAGCAGCGGGTTCGGGATATTCAGGCTCTGATTCCAATCTTTCAGCCTTTATCCAGAGTTTTGGTTCGGTTGACCCTACGGCTTCTGGGTCTGATGACCTCCTGCATCCTGCTGGTACATTACGCCAGGTGGCGGATGCAGGCTCTGCAGTGGGACCTGAAGTTCCAGTGGGCACAGCATCAGGGCAACCTGTCGACCACGTCTTGATCTCGGAGGGCACTGCAAGTCAGTTGCAGTGGTGGCCCATGGACCGCGTTTGGGTCAGTAGCAGATCCCTCTCCCTACCCCAACCGGAGCACACAGTGGTGACGGATGCGTCCCTCCTTGGATGGGGGGACCAAATGGGAGAGGCGGAGATCAGAGGCCTCTAGCCTCCGGCGGTGTCCCGGCTCCATATCAACCTTCTGGAGCTGTGGCTGATCCGACTTGCACTGAAGGCATTCCTTACCTCTGTCCGGGGAAGTGTAGTGCTGGTGTTCACGGACAACACCACTGCCATGTGGTACTGTAGCAAACAGGGCGGGGTGGGGTTGTGGACCCTTTGTCAGGAGGCTCTGCGCCTCTGGACATGGCTCGAACATCAGGGCATCACCCTGATGGTACAACACCTGGCAGGTTCTCTGAACGCCAGGGCGGACGAACTCAGCCGTCGGTGCATGATGGATCAGGAGTGGTGTCTGAACTCGAAAGTGGCGCAAGGTCTCTTTCAGCAGTGGGGAGAGCCTTGGTTAGATCTATTCACCACCGAAGAGAACGCGCAATGTCATCAGTTCTGAGTGTTGGAATTTCCAAGGCGTCACTCGCCCGGAGACGCTTTTCGTCGCGAGTGGGTTTGCGGTCTGTTATACGCCTTTCAGCCGATACCACTTCAGCCCAGATTGCTGAAGAAGATCAGGCGCGACCGGGCCCAAGTCATCCTTGTTGCTTCTGATTGGGCACGAAGATACTCTTATCCCAAGCTATTCAGTCTATCAGTTGATTCCCCGATTTGCCTGCCTCTTCAGGAGGACCTTCTGTTGCAGCAGCAGGGGACGGTACTCCACCCGAAACTGTCCAGCCTCCACCTCCATGTGTGGAGATTAAGCGGCGGCAGTTGATGCTATTTGACTTGCCTCCTGAAGTCTGTGATGTCGTTTTTGCAGCCATGCGCCCCTCCACAAAAATGGTATACGCCAGCAGGTGGAACAAATTTGTGGCATGGTGCACAGCAAAGGCTATGGCTCCCCTTTCTGCCCCTCTTTCTGAGGTTCTCCTTTTCTTCTTTCCCTGGCCCAGCAGGGCTCTGCTCTGGGCACCATCAAGGGATATCTTTCAGCTGTTTCAGCCTTCTTGAGGCTTCCTGATCAGCCTTCTCTCTTTAAGTCCCCAGTTGTAAATAGGTTCTTGAAAGGCATTACTCACATGTTTCCACCTGTTCCTTTCGTAATGCCTCAGTGGTACTTGAATCTGGTATTAACTTATCTGATGTGTGCTCCGTTCGAGTCACTCCACAATTGTTCTCTTCGTCTTCTGACTCTCAAAACTGCTTTCCTGGTGGCCATCACCTCTGCCAGAAGAGTGAGTGAGCTCCAGGCTCTTTCCTCTAAGCCTCCTTTACTCTCCGTCCATCCGGACAAAGTTGTTCTGAGGACTCGTCTTTCTTTTGTACTCAATGTGGTTACTGCCTTTCACCTCGGCCAGACCATTACCTTGCCCACCTTCTTTCCGCTTCCTTCGAAAGAGGAAGAGAGGCTCCAAGGTCTGGACCCAAAACATGCGCTTTCTTTTTATCTGAACCACACACAACAGTTCCGGGTGGACGACCAACTTTTTGTTGGCTACATGGGCGCTAAAGGCGGTGCACAAAGGACCATCTGTAGGTTGGTTGTTTTGTGCATCAAGGTCTGTTATTCCTTGGCTAAAAAGGTTCCTCCTAAGGGGCTGCGCACCCATTCCACTCCGGCCACGGTGGCTACTACTGTCCTGGGACGGGGAGTCCCTTTGCAGGACATTTGTCAGGTAGCTACGTGGGCCTCGCTGCACACGTTTACCAAGCACTACTTCCTCGACAGCCAAGTCCAGAAGATTGGCTTCTTTGGCCGTTCGGTTCTCCAGGACTTCCTGGTGTGATCTTGGTTCGCGGACCCACCACCGGGGTTGGCATTGCTGGGGTATCTATTCTTAGGTAAGGAATCTAACGTGTTTCTTTCAGATACACAAGTTACTTACCTTCGGTAACGATATATCTGTAAGAAACATTAGTCAGTTAGATTCCTTAACGCCCCACCCATCCTCCCCGTTCTGCGAACCGATATCTAGGTTTAAGGTCATCCCTTTCAGGGCCCTAGTTTCATGGCACCAGTGTCGGTTTCTTGCATGGCTCTGCGTTCCTGGCGTGGAAAGCTATGTACAGAACGGACGTCAGCGCGCGAGGGCGGCGTGTAAGTATTCCGACCACGTCATCCCGGGGGTCCCGATGACGGACGCGGAGCAGCAGACGGGGGTGGGGGGAGAAAACGGGCACAAGAAATATTCCCCCATGGGGCGATCCTTGTCCAAGGGACCGCCCCTAACATAATAGAAGAACATGTCTGGTGCTAGTGGGTTTTCTGCCTCCCCCCACCCTCCGGGGAAGATGGGCCTCCAAATTGAACCTATCTGTCCCCTAGGGAGGCCAGAAAATGGGCAAAAGTGTTTTTAAAAAATTATCCCCCATAGGGGCGATCCCAAACATAATACAACAAAACTTTTCTGGTTCCAGTGGGTTTTCTATGGACCAATCTCTGTGTGGGCAGAAGGACATGGAGGAGGTGGGTAGTATGGGTGGCAGGCAGTGTGTGCAAAGCTGAACATGGGAGACCATCAGTGAGAGAATGACCAGGCAGGGCTTTTACTGGAAGAAATCGGGGAAACAGCGTACTGGTGCACTCTTATAGGAGACACGATGTGCCCCACTGCAGCAGGGATAGAGAGGGGCAGGGGCTCTGCTGCAGGAAGTAGATAAGGTAGTGTTTCCTAGTGATGTGGCAGAAGTATTGTGTGCAAATCCAAATGAGGGCAACTATATGATTTGTACTAAATCAAAACAGAAAATAACTCGTTCAGCGATGTCAATCACCCTTTTTTTCGCCCTACAGGTCATTGTAGGGCTGTTGTCCAAACACCCCATCCCCCCCCACCCCCCCCCCCCCCCCCCCCGAAAATAACAAATTCATGCTACCAATAATCGTGTCCATGTTTTGGTGAAGCACCCGCATATGTCATAGGAACGTTGTGCCACACGGGAGACAACTGTGGAAGCTTATAATTTAGAAAATAATGTTCTCACTCCTCCTCTGATAGCATAGCTGCTAATACTAGGAAGTGTATGCCGAAGACGCCACATTTTATTATGATGGGTGAAAACACCTTAAGAGACTGGGGAATGGGAGCTGTACACTGTGCCCCCTCGCCTCGAGGAAGACATTGAGTTGAATAATTAAAAGGATGTCAAAAGGGCAATAATTGTTCAGTAGTTATACAAACAGTAATCATGCACTTGTTTTTTTAATTTTTTTAAACAAGAATACTGCGTACAGAACGAAAGGGTGTGATCTTGTCTGTGGTTATGTAAAATTCGTGGTGAAATCTGATACACCTCACCATGCATGGCTAAAAGCACCTGTACCCAACATGGAGGCTAGCATTCACTGGGAAATGCAAGTGTCTAAAGAGATACATTTTTGAGGAACTATTTTTAGGTGTATGCATACATATTCAAAGGCAACATCCAGTCACCCAAAGTGAAAACGTCCAATGGCTGGTGTGGGCCGGTCCAATGATCAAGAGATTGCCAGTAGTTAGACTCATTGCAAGCATCCCCCCTCTTTACCATTTGCGTATTTAAGGTTGATAATCTGTCGTGAAAAGTGAGTAGTAAACTCCATTGGTGGTGTTTCCTCTTTTTTATCGGATCCTTCCCATAGCGGGCATCACAATAATCCATTAATAATGTGCAAAGAGCTCCCACTAGCAGGAAGAACGTGCAAGCAACTCGGAGCACAATTTAAGCTGAAGAACAGGTAACCTTCAGACACCTTACGAGGATAAGTGTGCAAACAAAAACACTTCCAAGTGCAATGTACAGACATTACCTACCAATCAAGAAACGTACATGAATCAGAACCCCAACTGCTAGCTTTCAAGCTCTAAAAGTGTGACCTCTCCAAGAGGTGCACTTGCGGATGCATACGTACCGCCACGTTGGAAACAACGACATAAAGTTCATGTTTAGCGTATAGGGCTTCGTAGTACCACGCAAAGTAATTTTAAATTTGCCATTCTCCAGTAATGTGGGCACTATCTGCGGGAGCGAAGCAAAGGATCAGCGTGTGATGTTGTATTTTGTGACGTAGATGGTGGAGTATCATTGCTAGATTTTTCCCGCCACTGATAGAGCTGTGATTGTGAGACCAACCATATTCTCCTGGACTCTTCTAGGAGTGTGTGTTGGAGAGACAGTTGGATGTGGGCTATATTCCTGTCCAATGCTGGACCTGGATTTGTGTGACAATACTCCTCCAGTGCCCAAAGCTTGTCCTCTTAGTCAGTAATCGGCTGTTTGCTGTGCATTTTTCGTTAATAGAATAGCTTATGAGGTCCCCTCAAAGGGTCTCCTTAAAGCCTTCCCACAAGGTGCCAAGGAAGTCTACAAACCCCTGATTTTGATAAAATTAGCAGTCATTAACCTCCACAATGTGAGTGCTAAATGCCGCATCTTGAAGTGACCATTTTGCCAATCTCCCAACCCATTGGAGGTCTAGCATGTTTGATCCCGATGTGGATTCCTACTGGAAAATGATCCGAGAGACTCCTGGCAAAAATATTGTCTGCCGTCACTCTTTGAGTCTCCATGGTGGGCAGCAAGAAGTAATGAAGGCGAGAGAATGCACAATGGGCCCCAGAGTAGAATGTGTATCCCCTCTCCTGTGGGTGTAGCAATTGCCACACATTGTAAGAGTCTTGGGCCAACAGAAATGAAGCCATCAGGGAATGACCGCCACTCTCCACCGTCGCCGTTCGGAGTCTATCCCTAGTATCCTCTACCACTTTGTTCCAGTCTCCACCGCTCCCAGTCCCTCTGAGAGGCCACCCAATAGTGTTGTCAGTGCTTTAAGGAAAGAGCTGATTGAGGGGGCAGGGCTTAACCCTTAACCAGGGTTTATTGTTCCACTTAGAGGCTGCCACTGACAGCCACATATATACCCCACCTGTCTACCCACTCCTCCCCACCACAAATGGAACATGGTGCCTAATTAGGATAGCCACAGCCCTGAAGCCCATCATGAAGCCAGCATGGAATACTTTTGTGAACCCATAACAGGCTAGGAAGGGAATATTGTTGCCCATCTGGTGGGTGTTATTGAGAAATAGGATGCCTCTTAGCACCAAAGAACCGCAGTTCGCTTGGTTTTGTCTAAAAGGCAGTTTGTTCGAGGAGATCACTTGTGGCTGATGTATAGAGGGCGAAACACAAGTATCAGCCAACAGGGTAAAGTCCAAGAACAACAAACATTAATCATAACCACAGAAACAACAAGAATAACTTTCCCCACCCCATACTTGTAAACCATGAGGTGTCTGTTGCGGGACCTTCTGCAGCCGGGTGCCAACAGGGCACTGTTGTCATCTCCTACCTGCGCTTTTTCCCAACAAGGAGCAGACACACCCATGGCCCAGCTATGTCCTCCACGATGTCCTCAGCAGTCTTTAGTGGGACCACGAGCACACTACAAAGGATGCAGGTAGTCAATGTCGGACTCCGGCCAGTTCAGTATGTACAGTGCCCCATTCTCCGGCTCGGGGTCGCACAATTATTGGAGCGGAGTTGTGTCCCTATTCTCTGGGGATGTCCCAGAGATTCAGGTCTCGGGTTGCCATTAACTTCGATCAGTCGTGACTCGTGAGTGGTATTTCCTTTGTCGCTTGTACATGTCGCTGTATGTCCTGCCACCATTCGCTAATCTGGCACTCAACTAAGATGAGCAAGAGTGTGGCCTATTGCACCCTTCTTCCTCAGGCCATTGAGGCGCGGTGCCCAAGCCCTCCTCCACGAGTCCATGGGTCCCAAGTAGTGGTGGAGTATATGGGCGAGGGTGGTTCCTCTCTTCTGTCCAGCAAAGCACTTCATCAGGAGATTCGAAGTAGAAAGTCTGCGAGTGGTAGGTGGCTTTAGGTTTTGCGGAAAGAGAAGCGTGTAGCGAATGTTCATGGTTCACCGCTTCCTCTTGGCTTCTACAAAGGTCTTCCTTTGCTGTTGCACAACCCTCGTGTAGTCCGAAAATATAATGATTTTGTTGGATTAGAAAAAAAAGGGTCATGTGAGTGGGTGTACATCCCTGTCAGGGTAGCTTAAGATTCGAGCTATGGGGGGGGGGGGGCACCGCCCCAGGAAGCGGCTTGGAGTCCAAGGTGCGGTGGGCTATCTCAATAATAAAGGAGGGGGGAGAGCGACCTGCCGGAAGGAGGGAGCACAGCCAGTTGCTCAAGAAGGAACTTTCACTGTAAGTACCCTTGCAGCCCTCTGGTTAAGCAAAGGTTTTTTTCGCCTGGCCCTACCCTCTGCATCTTCCACCCTTGTGGCTAATTCTCTCTAGAACAGACGGGTGCTGGTTTCCTTCATCTCTGCCACTGCTTCCTCTACCCCGGAGACCTGCACCTCCGCCTCAGAAATCCCGTCCTCCACCTGACAGGAACCCTGCCTCAGCAGCATGACATCTCTCCCGACTGCCACAATCTTTCCTTCTAGAAATCTAGGTCATCACAGGAGTGGCCAGTATCTTGAATGATCAATGGGCGGCGGGCCTGGGCCCCAACTGTACAAGAGCATCACCGTTGCCCCACCCTTCACCAGTCCACTCGCACTCGTCCACAGCGCTAGAACCGTCTCCGACATGTGGGAGGGCCACGGGCAAACTCTAGCCGGTCTCCTACCTCGGTGCCCCTCGGCATCCGCTATGTGTTGACTGCCATTCACCCCACGTGACCCCCTGTACTCTGCTCCCCCCACAGCCACTAAGGTTCCTCCGCAGCACTCGTTTCTCCCCAACCATGCTGCTGCCCATGTGGGCAGGATGTAGAAGGACTTGAATGACTGGCGGCTCTAAGCCAATTCACTATGCATCGGCCAACGTCAGTGGTTACGCCCCCTCCCCTCACCTAAAATTAACGTTTTGACAGAAATTCTGCTGCCTGAGCCAGCTACATATGAGCCCTTGCTCTCATTTGATGTTGCCCTCACGGATACTCTGAGGCTATGTCAGTGCTCTTTTCGTTGTGCAAAATCTAGGCCCATAAAGTGCTAGCAGATAAATCAAAGTTTATAACTGAGGCTGGTCAATAAAACAATACATTAAATAAATGTGAGGCACATTAGGCTGTGCAACAAAAACTGAAAATAATTAAGCTTTCAAAACATGAAGGTTTTTTAAAAGTTAACAGAAGGCAAAACGAATATGAATGCACCAATTAATATGAAGTTCAAATCAAATCAAAGTCCTAGAAGTCAGAGGATGAACCAGTATGAGTTGCCAGTTCTCTCATTAAGAGAGGAGAGTACTCTAGATCCCCTACTCTGCTTTGCTATATTCTAAGTCAGAAATCAGTCTGAACGGTAATCTGGTCTGCCTCTTGCTTAAATCACACAATACCAGCATGTGATATGCCTAAGCACAGTTCTCATTAGACAGTCCAATCAGGTTAAATCAAGATGATACAATTATATGCTTGTTATGTTTTCAGGACCGTATACAATACCACTTCTGCCTCTGTCCTTCAGGCTTATTCGATCTATAGCAAGATGGGATGCAGGGACCAACCTGTACGTATCTCTTGAGAATGCGCTACTCATTAAACAATACATGATTATCAAGCCAAAAGAAAACATTTATGCTCCTGGGAAAACAAAGCAAAAGAGCAATGCATTTGTTAATTTTGACTTCAACTTCACCTAGAAATAACGTGTTCACATGTTACAAAACACGATGGTAACCAATGTTAGCCGTTTTGAAATGCAGTCTTACGTTAGCTGTTGTCAATCTGATCCTAAATGCATTTGTTGTCTTTACAAATAACATTATTGTGCTTGTATATATGATAACAAAGCTTAACTGGCTACTTGGCCTAAAACATGCTCTTGCCCACCTTTTATCCATCAGGTGGCCATGCGACTTAGGCCTACGCCCCGTGACCAAGATGTATTCATCATGTACCCTACTCTGTAGAGTTTTGTTATATAGGCCTCGACCAGTACGTGAATCCTATTCCGTTTCCGACCAACCTCCCAGATAAGAGTCCAAAAGAATTGATGCCTTTGGTAAATACATGTTTTGTCCTGGCAACCTGGCACTGATGTCCATTAACAGTGTCTATCTTTTGGGCTTCTGTACAAATGCCCTTTTGGATGTGTCCAGTGACGTCTTGCCTGCAGTCTCAGAGGACCTTAGAGCTTCTTTAGCTCAGACGATCGGTGACTGCTAGGACACAGCCAAGTATATCTTTCGCGCAGGTTTAGATACTACGGACTACATTGGCAAAGCAGTCAATATTAGTGTTTCTTTGCATAATCTCTGGATGGGATTAGCTAGATTCTCCTGCAATGTCAAGGCGTCACTAGTAGAAGCGCCTTTTGATGAGTCCTGCCTCTTCAGGAAGGCAGTAAACTCAGCTTTTGAACACTTTAAAGACAGCAGTGATTCTGTGTATTTCCAAGTGCTGTTAATGACTGCAGCTATTAGAGTTAATGGGGTAACCCTGTGTCTCACAGAACCTGGGTATGTAATAAATCTACAATGTGTTCTGTTGGGTCGTCCAATTGTTAGTATAAATACCGATGTTAATCAATATCAATTAATGTTTGGTGTAACTGTATTTGATCAATCACTTTGCAAAACAGAAATGTAAGTAAAGCACATAACAAAAAGACATACTCTATACTTGATACGTATATATTTAATTTAAATGTCTACTATTGTGTATGGCTGTTACATAAGTGAATCACAGGACAAACAACAACACTAATAAATAAAATGAATAATGTGATATATGGTGTAACAAAGTTCTGTACAAATTTACAAACCAACACAAAATCCAATGAAACATAGATAATTCATATAAATAGAAATCCGTCCTCTTTAAGTGTATGGAGTTCCACACCACCCTTTTTAAATGTTATCACTGATTGAGGGTGAAGTAACTCAGGAGATGAACTTGGTTAGGCAACGACATTTCAACCCCATCTGTATGTGTTGAGTGGGCATCACGTTGGATTTTCTTCTTGACCGTTCTTAGCCATGTAGACAGCCACAAAACATAAAATCTTGATGTCCTCATATAATTCCTTGTCCCATATTATGAATGTATTTTTTTTAAACGATAAGACATGTTTGGAAATCTGATCAGACCTTGGCGCAATCAAGCTGCTTCCGCGTAACCGTGCCGGTGGAATTATAGGAAATGATTGAGATTTTTTGGACAGCCATTTGTTGTTGATATTTTACAACCCCAAGTTATTTGTGAATAGCACGGAACATACTTCCCAAACTACAGTGCAATGTGACCATCTTTCATATGAGCAGCAGTAGCTAGTAGAAGCATATTGCCCTGAAGAAGCCCATGTCTTGAGCCTATGCAAAATTACTTGCTTCATCTCCTGACTTTGAAGACTGTCTTCCTCATTGCGATTGAATCAACTCCTTGCGTGATTGATCTGCCAAGACTTTCAGTGTAACCTCCCTACAGTACCTTTTTTCTAGACAAATTGGTGCTGAGGACTTAGGCTGCGTTCTTGCCAAAAGTTGTGAATCCCTTTCACATCGGACAGTCGATCACTCTACAGATGTCTTTTGTGTCACACATCAAAAGAAGAGCTGAGGCTCCATTGGTTGGACCCCAAAAGGACTTTAATTCTTTACATTGTTCTTTCCAAAGACCATTGAATAGAGAATTTAATGTTTTTTGGGTTTTCCTTTTCTTTTTTTTTTTTAACCGAAGAAAGAGAAGGCTATGTAGAAGAGGACCCTGTCGAGGTGGATTTTCCTCTGCATTAAGACCTGCTATGCACTGGCCATGAAGCAGCCCATTGAAATTCTAAGCACCCTTTCACAAGAAACAATGCCGCTACAACTGCGTTTGCGTAAGGAGTGCCTGTCCTTGATACCCGCTTGGCTGCACTTGGACATTGGTAGATACATTAATGGAGCACAAATGCCTTGACAACCAATTCTGGTGGGAAGGACACTTTGCTCGCTCTGTTCTGCAAGATGTTTTGGGCTGAGCCCTCTCCCCAGAACCTCCATGTTGTGGAGGTAGAGTTTTTGTATCTATTCTATGTCAGTGATGTATGAGGTGGTGCTGAGATGGAGAGGAACACCACCTACAGATGTATGTGATTACAACTTTCCGGATTCAATCTGGCACCTGGTAATATCCGGTAGATAGAATGTCCACCAAAAATATTCTTACCACAGGTAAGTAACTTGTTTTTTAGACCTTCCTTGAAAAATAGCAAGTTTGACTTGAGTCTGTGTTACTCTCAGTAGTTATTCAGGATTGTGGGAGTTTGTCAAGAGATGGCTTGGTCTTACATTTTTGATTCTTTTGATCTTGGGTATTACCAGTTGGAGGCTTGATTTCCTCTAGGGCTTCCTTGTCCTCTTCTAGACTGAGATTTGTTTCTAATGTGAGATGTAGAGACCGAGATACATCGCTTGGTATGTGTGGCGCACCATTTTAAAGTTTATTCTAAATTTGACTGTGAACCCAGTAGAGGTTTCACAAAATAGGAATGCCACGTTTTTATCTTTTATAGCCTCTTTGACAAAGCATGTTGGTGCCAGCTAGGCTTTGGGGAGACTCGCTACCAGGACAAGGTTGTGGACTTTAGGAATAATAAAACCAAGATTGCACCACTGCTCTAAAGTCAAATGAGACTCTCCAAGGTATAAGTCCCCAAGCTGGGCACATCAGCCCTCCTGCCACACCTGAAAGGACATGTTATCCGCCATTTGACTAATCGGTTTTAGTATCCATACCCTAAGTTCCCAGTGAAATGGGGCCCATTTTAGAACATTCTCCACGAATCGCTGCCAGATGAGAGCAGTGTGGCGGACTATGTACGAAAGCTACTTGGAGGTCCCTGCGCCCTCCATCAATAACTCTGGTAAATGTTCTGCTGCAGCTCTACCCGACAGTAGCCGCTTCTCCCAGCTGTCACCCAGGTCTAGCCATCTGGTAGCTGTTGAAGGTGTGCAGCATAAAAAAACAAGTCAAGACACTGGACTTCCAGTCCCCCATCCCCAAACCTTTTAGTCCGTGTCGTCAGGGCCACCCCACTGCGTCAGCCCGCCCATAGGAGTGAGATAAGGGGAGTCAGCTGCTTAAAGACCTTAGCTGGGAGTGAGCAAAGAGAATACTGCAACACATATAAGCATCTTGGGAGCAGTAACATTTTAGCTATTGCCATCCTGCTTGTTAGAGTACGGCAATGTGTTCCAGAAGGCCACAAATGACCTCAAGGCCTCCAAGACCCTGTTGTCGTTCAGGCGGTGTTGCAGCGATCTGGTATGAGCAACTTGGATCCCTAGGTATCTGAAGTGCTCCAGTTCACAAAGCAGGCCCAAAGCCGGCATTTGGGCTTCTGGTGCACCCACCAGTGAGGGGAGTGGGAATACCATGGAAATGTTGCGATTTAGGCGAAGACCCGATAAGTTGCCAAAGTCATCGAGCAGCTGCAGTAGCCACAGCAAAGCGACCATCGGTGAGGAAAGATAAAGCAGGACGTCATCAGTATATAGTGAAATGACATGCCGCACCCGCCAATTTGTATGCCCCAGTCCCGCATTTCATTGGGTGCCCATATAGGCAGCGGCTCTATTGTGAGTGCAAACAAGAACGGGGACAGTAGGCATCCCTGCCGCATTCCCTGACCCAGCATCCACTCTTCCGAGCGGTAATGCCCCACCCGCACTCTTGTTCTCTGTTCCGTGTGCAGGAGCTGAACCCATCTGCAGAACCGAGAACCAAAACATGTGATCTGTAGTACCTGTTGACCTGTGTCAAACACCTTTTCCAGGTCAATTGTCAGCAGCGCTTGCTCCTTATTTCGATGTCTGGCCTCATGCAGGACATGTGATAGGTGCCTAAATTTCATGCCAGTACATTTCCCTGGTATGAAGCCACATTGATCCACATGGACCAGTTGCGACATATTAGGTGATGATCGGTGGGCCAGAGACTTACTAAGCACCTTCACATCAAAATTTATCATGGTGAGAGGCCTATATTTTGCTGGTGTTTCTGCTTCTCCCCCTGGTTTAAGGAGCATGCATACGACTACGGGGCCTTCGCCACGAGTGCAGAGGCCCTTTGTGAATCAGCTGTCAGTCTTTTTAGTTCTGGCATTAGCCGAAACCTTTCTTTTTTTTCCAAAAAATATATTTTAATAAAATACATATAGTTAAGTAGAATAGTTACATATATAAAGAGGCTTTCAGCTAGCCATCGTCATTGATTAGTCTGTTCAGGTGTCATTGGTATTTTACTTTTGTCCACTGCAGCCTGGGGCAGTGTGTCAGCCCTGTTCAGCCCTTGGTTTCCCTCTGTCTGAGTGATGCCATTTACCAGTTTTTATGTCACTCCGGGAGGCAAAGAAGGTTGCCTGACAGGAGTCTGTTCTGATTTTGATTCATACTGATACAATGGATCTGCCATTACTTTTCTTTCCCGTTAAAAAATGTGATTCTGTGCAAGTCCAGCTGGACAAGGAGGGTCCATTTGAGGGCACAGATCCTGTTCTGCTCATGTACTCGTCTTTAGTGTCTCTCCCCACAAGAACTCCAGTTGGTAATAAATCCTCTGTGCATATGCATTCCTCAATATCTCCTTGGTTCTTGCTTTATTGAACAACTAGCTTACCCGTCGCACGTTGCTGCGATCTCCGAAAAAAGGAAATTCAAGGAAACTCGTTATAACATTCAATTTACAATGTGTCATATTTATTGAAACTTATTAATTTGAATATGGAAAACATTTCAAAGTGTCGTTTTAATTCTATTTATTTATCCGAGTGCTTGTGGATACACAATTTGTTGTTTTTCCGTCTGGTGCGTACATTAGTATTCGAAAGATTATGAGGGCCCTGGGAGGCTATATTTAAAAAAATGTTATGCCAGAAACCTTCGCGGGAGTGTACTCAACAACTTCCCAAAGTTTCATGGCGATCGAATGAATGTTGTAGTAATACATAAAGGACAAACAGACAGACATACATTCGTTTTTATATATATAGATATAGCCTTTGCCATGTCTGGTTTTACGACTCACAAACAGGAACAAATAGACTCCATAACCTCTGTACATTTTTACAGCAAAAGCTCCTCTGAGCATGCTCTTTAAAGCAGCAACACCGACAACTCCCCCCGCCTCCCCACTCCGTTCCCACAGATGGGCGACCTGGTACCCACAGGCCTTAAGGCCACAGCTTCACTACCAACCATCATACTTTCAGGCCCTGAAGTGGTGTAAAAGTGGCTGCAGTACGTCATAATTCACATGATCGGTCATAAATCATTGCAATAGTAATCAATCATTAATATGCACACAATCACAAAGTGGCATCAGCCATAAATCATTTTGTCCATTTGTAAATCATTCCTCCCCAGTCTTAAGCTGGTGGGGCTTCACCTTAAATCATCTTTGACAGTACGTTTTGGCTCAGTTCCAGTACGTGCTGTGGAAGCAAAGGCTCTCTGGGGTTACGCGTCACGGCTTCTAGGCTTCCCTTGCTCCTGGCATTTGTGTCATTCTCTGGCAGTGCCCGGGCTGCATCTGTCCCCCTTTTTCAGATCTTCCTTTGCCCCTCAGTGTCCCTGCTGTGAAGCCTTCAAGGACACCTTTCTGGCACTTCTTCCCATCTAGTGGCCAACCAGCCGGCCTACCATATTATTGATGCAGCCTCTGCAACGCTGAGGGTGGTTTCATGACCGCCAATAACTCCCCCTTTCTCCAAGAGGCACCTGTTTCTCAGAATCCCATGAGTTCAAGAGCCCCAACAATGCTCAGGAGTAGTTGTCCATACCAACCTGAGGGGTCTACCCTGTCCTCTCCTCTTGAGTAATAGTCCGGTACCCAGCGGTTGATGAGCCTGTGTCTGACAAACTCCAAACTCCAGACTCATGCCTCTGCAAGTATACCCAGTCCAATAGAGAGTTTCTTTGTGGAACAGCAGGCATTTCCTCCCTGATCAAGGTGTGGTAACTACTCTTGGCTTGGTCCTGCCTTTCTCGTGGTCCCTAGTATGAATTGTTCCCCCGTCAGCCCATGCTCCTCTTCTTGCAGGTTATTACTTGGCTACAAACTTATTTGCTGATACCATGCCTGGCTCTTTGACTTTGAGTAGGTTTGACCTGCTCCAGAGATCTCCAGGGGGAAGGGAGGGGTCAGTGTTCGTCCCCATATGTCTCCATACACCAAGGACTACCAGGCAGTTCGCCGTCCCTCCTTCTATCCATTTGCTGGTATTTCACGTAGAAGGACCGGCTACCAGAAACATGAATTTGTACTAAAAAAATCAACACAGATCAGATGTAGGATGACATCCTTCACAGAATTATCAATAAAAGCTGGTATTACACGTACTCAAGCCATAACCAATGCCCTTTCCACATACTTGAGGAATAAATATCACAGTCAATCATTCAGTTTGCAAAACGAAAATGTTCAATACAATCCATACATCTAATTACAGCAAGCAATGTTAAATGTGCTTTCATTATGTATGATTCTAGCTTATTGCCTTAAATATGCCACTGTGTTCACCCATATGTGTCCCTTCTTTTCGCACGAACTGCTGTATCTTCAGATTTATGGCATTCAGAGATGATGTGGTTTTTCTGAGACGGCCAAGAATGTAGTAGTTGAAGGATGTACCAACAGAGTAGTACTTTCCAGTTAAGTCCTTGCAGTCCAACTGTCTATGAACATTTTTATGTGCAGAATTTCATTAAGGCATACAGGGTGTTACTGAATCTAAACGTCCTAATGGTGAAAAGCGAAATAATGCTAGGGAATATACTTGGGCAATGTTCCGGCAGACTAACTGAAGGTGTAAACTCTGTCCCAAGGCTCAACCTCAAACATCTCCTCCCCTGTGTCAATGCAACCATTTTGGAGGATATATATATATCCCTGCAGCCTCGATAATAGGACTGCACATGGAGCCATACTGAACGAGAACTGGAATCTGTCCCCACATACAGCAAAAAACATTGGCAGAACCTACTGGAGGGTTTTCACTTTGACTAAATTACCAAACTACGAATCCCAACATACAACAGCAATACATTCACAAGGATGTCCACCAGAGGGCCGAAATCGTTTAAATTGCAATTGTTCCTTGTGGTTTGTAATTGGTTCCTGCTGCCAAGGCTTACCATTGAGAAAGTTCAGAGATGAACGAAACGCAGGCAAAAACACCAGATTGTGCACCGACTACCATTTCAGAATTAAATATGGTGGTGGCTAAGTGCGCCAGATTTGCCGGTTACATCTGAGGCATGCCCACAACGTTGATTTTGGGGTTCTTCGCGTTCCGAGCTAAAAAGCTGAGCACTGGGATGTATTGTCTTTTGCAGCAGATTATTAGGACTGTGCCTAAAGTACTCTCCTCCTGACACAGCCCTTTAGAAAACGAAGGGTGTACTTTGCAAAGTGTTATTTCTTTATTCTCCTGCATTTGCTCTGTTAAATTTCTAAATTGGTACCGTGCAGAGTTTTCTTCTTAAATTGTTGTAGAGCGTTAAAAAATCTCACATTTGTCAAAATATATCAATAGTTCAACCTTTGTAGAGGATCTTTTTGCAGAAGATCTTATGATCAAGGACACCATGCCTTAACCTTAATAAACTCACCATGATTGACAGTTTTAGGACAGAAAGGGCACGCAGAATGCCATTATTTATCCACTCAAAGCTGGTCACTAACACAGTTGGAGCAAAGTACAGCTGCAGACCCACCCGTATGTCTATTCTCTACAAGTATGTTTTATCCCTTGCTTCATTTTCTTTTTTTTTTTTTATATTTTTATTAATTATAACACAAGAGTAGAAATATACATATCGGGCATCGTTCGATGGAACATATCATAACAATGAACGGGTTGATCAAATAGGAGAATACACAACAGTTATAGTCATCTGAGAGACATCAATATCAAATTAGAGCTGAGATAAAACAATACGGTACAGATTGCCTTAAGCAAACATCATCGGATCCCGCCCACCCAGAATACAGAATATGAGAATCGAACACTCGACACCCGGATATGAGGATTAAACGATCAGGAGAATATGCCACATCTCTTGTGAAGACGGGAAAAGGGACATAGAAAGGTCATAGAACAAAATAAAGGAAAAAAAAAAACCCCACCCTGCACCCCTGCAGATGGCTACGACCTAACCCCACTAGCAGCGTGCCTATCGCCCACTAAACTAACCCCAAGGAAGGGAAAAGATGGAGGAGGAGAATCGTAAAAGGCAAACACACCCCCGGTCTCCCGTATCCCCCGCCAGAAGCGATCACCCCGAGATATAGTCAAACCAACACATAGCAAATTTACAAACCAATCGGGGGAGTGTAGCAAAACACCACCCAACTCCCGTCACGTTATAGGTACAATCCCGGCATTGAGTCAAGCTATTTTATCGAACCCAAGCCCTCAAGTTCAACCCCGGCCCGTACGGTACTTCATAAGAGTCTTTGCCACTCGAACCACCATCTCAATTGAAAATGCAAAACAACCGTCAAAGTTCACGTTGGTGTTGCAGGATAGGCAGACGGAAAGATGTTCACGATTTCCACAAAACGAGCGAAGGAAAGTGTCCAGAGATATCAAGTCTTTCCAACAGTCACCGAGGAACATGTAGCGGCACAGAAGCCTGTCCATATCTGAAGGAGGCGGCAGCAGGATCGAGCAGGGATCGCTGGCGACAAACACTGGCTCGCTGGCTGTGAGTTGGGGGTCGATAAAGCACCGTAAATCCGGGTTATGCCCGGGGACCTCGATCTCAGGCGTACATTGCACCGCTGGTACCACAGATAGATGAGAGTTTAACGGAGAGTCATAGACCGGTCCCAAGATACCGTCCACTTGCACGCTCAGTGTCCGGAATACAGCGGTGAATTGTGAATGGAGCACCTCAATGGCGGCCATCACAGCCTGCAGCGATGGCGTACCTTCCATCCGCCCCATCTCCTCTCACGAAGAGGCAGAGCTGGATTCGTACCCCGGAGGCCGGCTTCTCCGGGGCAGCAGGTCACGCAGATCCAGGGATCACAGTGGGCGCTCTCCGTCGTGGAAGATCGACACCGTCGCCGGCAGCGAGGGCCCCGGCCCATCAACACCGGGGAGCCAACAGGGTCTCCGGGCGTCGGACCCCCGGACACGGCAGACGGCGCGATACGCTGATGTGTTCACGGTGTAAACCGTTCACGATGCCACCATCCGAAAACAAACAGGTTACGAGGGCACTTGGGGGGACCGGGCTCGGTCCAGGTCCAGCGGCCGTTGTTGATCAACTCCAACCCGGATGAGCTAGAAATCGAGGCCCCGGCTTCCACACGATGTTAGGCCGCGAATGGGAACACGGCATATCTTCGGCATCCGATAAGATAAAAACCTCGGGATTACACCTTTGGAAGCAGAAATATTCATGAACCCGGGAGTCTGGTGCGAATTCAGGATGAATAGCAGGATATACGAGCTGCTGGCGGAGGTCGACGGAGCCGGGAGCTTACGCGGCCATCTTGGTTGCTAGCGTAGCTCCTCCTCCCTTGCTTCATTTTCAAACTTCTTATTAGAGGTTAATTTAATGTTTCTCAAAAATGTGGCAAACATTTGTTAATCAAGCACTAAACACTGCTTGGGAAATCAACTAGGCACAGTAAAATAGCATCTTGCTTAGGTCTGGCATTGGCTAAGGCATTTTGTTTTTCCCTAAAGAAATCTTTACAAATTACTTGTATCCGTAAACGGGAGGCTTTCAGTGAGACCTTTTCATACATTGGTCTAGCCAAGGGAAAGTTTTAGCTTTCTCACCAGTCTCAGGTTTTTGAAAAATAGCATAATAAAAACACATAGAAGGGCTTTTGGTTATCCTTCTTCATCCATTGGTCTGTTCAAGTGTCAAACACTTCACTGCCTTCCACCACATCATGGGGCAATAGGTAAACCCTCTTCAGCCATTGGCTCTATTCGCTTTGAGTAATGACAATTTCCTCTTTCATGTGTGCATGGGAATTAATTTTATTTCAGTGGCAGGGCTGGTAGGCCTTCTCCACTTTTATTTCAGCTATATTTTTGTGCAAGCATTTGCATGCCGCCTTCAGATGGTAGCAATTTTATTTTTCATATACACGTTTAATGTCTATTGCATGAGTTTAAAAAGGGCAGCCATCTCTTTGCGAATTGTTGTTTCCATTGTAGTTTGACCAACGGTGCTTTATGGTTCCAGTGGTGACCTAACCATAACTGACTCGCTCACTTACAGGTAATCTTCATTACTCCGAGTCATAGTCTTCCCCGTCACAGTCACAAAGGAGCATCCCGTGTTTCATGCACAGCATTCACCCATAAACAAAAAGGTCCTCACCCAATATGGTGGCCTGTCAGGAAGTACCTGCCACCTGGCCTATAAGGGTGGGACCAACACAGGAAACATCCTGAAATACACAAGCAGAAACCAAGGAAAGAAAACAGTTTGTTCGTCTCACCACCACCAAAGGCGAGTGGGAGGGAACTTTGACTGTGATGAGGAAGACTATGTCTCGTAGTAATGAAGATTACCGGTAAGTAACCGAGTCATTACCATCTTTCGCCGTCTTCCTCGTCACAGTCACAAAGGAGCGTATACCCAAGCGCCGGATGAACAAAGAAACAGACACCAAAGACGGCAAAGAAAATTTTAATGTAGACAATAACACACTATCAGTGGACAGCCGCAAGGACAGAGGAACCAAAATCCCCAGAAAAGACCTCTCCCATCTGCAACCTATAATGGGAGATGAACGTGTGAGGGGAGGACCAAGTCGCTGCAGCACATCCTTCAAGGAGACCCCCTTAAAAGAAGCCCAGAAGAAAGACATATCCCGGGTGGAACGACCCTGAATGAGCGGGGGAAGAGAGACCCCCGAATGCCGGTAGGCCAAGGAGACAGCGGACCGTATCCAACAGGAAAAAGTGGCCATACTAGGGCAATGACCTTGCCGGGCAACCCCTAAGGTGACAAACAAAAAACCCACCTGCTGAATGGAGGCCGTATGCTCCAGGTAGATCACCAGAGCCCTGGTCAAATCAAGGGAATGTAGCCGGATCTCCTCCTCTGTAGAGGGGGCAGGATAAAAGGCAGGAAGAACAATATCCTGGGACAAATGAAAATCGGAGGACACCTTGGGAAGAAAAGCCGGGTCAGGACGAAGGACCACCTTGTCAGGGAAGAAATGTAAGAAGGGATGATGGCAAAGCATAGCGCCAAGCTCCCCCAAACAGTGCAGAGGTAATGGCCACCAGAAAACCAAACTTCTGTGTGAGAAACTCTAGCGACACAGAAGGCAGAGGCTCAAACGGAGAAAGCTGCAAAGCATGAAGAACCAAAGGAAGATCCCACGGGGGAACAAGAGAAACGACGACAGGCCAGCGAAGAAAGAAACTGTGCAGAAGGCGAGAAGCCAAGGACTCAAAGGAGACGAGAGAGGCCCGCCAGATAGCCTTAATGGCGGACCACTGGCTGCGGAGAGTAGAGACCGACAGCCCAAGCAAAAAGCCTTCCCGGAGGTACTCAAGCACAGACACATACTTTCCCCCCCCCCCCCTCAGGGAATCCGGGAGAAACCCCCGCGAAGAACACCAAGCAGAGAAATTCTTCCAGTGACACTCGTAGACCTTAAGGGGGCTGTTCTTCCGAGAACTCTGAATAGACAAGGCCACCGCAGAGGAACAAACCAAAGACACTAGCCTTAGCCTTTGAACTTCCAAACCCCCAACACCAACTGGCTGAGAGCCTGGCGAGACAGGTGAGCAAAGCAGAGTGGAGAAGTAGACAGAGGAAACCTCCACGAGGAGCAACCGCCAAACGAAGAAGGAGGGGATACCAGAGCTGGCAAGACCATTAGGGGACCACCAACAGCACCACCACCCTCTCTGACCTGATCTTGGCCAAAACCCTGCCAAAAAGGGGAAAGGGAGGGAAAGCATAGAGAAGACCCTGAGGCCAAGGAAAGCTCAGGGCATCCACCCGCCACGCCTCCTCGCAAGGAAGAAGGACACAAAACTGAGGCAGAAGAGCATCCTGAGGAGACGCAAAGAGACCCAACCACGGCCGTCCGAACCTCCCTGACAGCATCCGAAAGACCAGAGGAGACAGAGACAGAGAAACCGAAGAAGGCGACTCAACTGATTCGCACGCCCGTTCTCCCTCCCCAATAGAGCCATCAGACCCAGCAGATTGGCCTCTGCCCATGACCCAATCTGATCGGCCAGAAGAGGAGAGCGAGTGCCCCCCAAATGATTCAAGTAGGCACGGCCACCTGATTGTCCGTCCGGACCTAAAGCCACATGTTCCTCAAGTGAGAGACAAAGCGCAGCAGTGCCTTGAACGCAGCAGCCAATTCTTTCCAATTGAAGGACATCCAGCTCTCAGTAGGGGACCAAGGACCATGAACAGAAAGAACCCCAAGGGCTGGCATTGGTCGTCAGGGTACAGGGAAGGGGAGTGTCCAGGGGCACCCCCCTTGCCAAGTTGTCCGGAACCAGCCACCACTTCAGCAGGAGAGAGGTAGCGGGAGTCACTGGAACAGAGGCATCGTAGTCCTGGGACCCCGGATCCCAGTGAGCCAGAGGGTGATACACCAGATGGTCGAGGTGTCTGCCAGCCCAAAGAACCAGGAAGAGAGAAGCAGACATGTCCCCCTGAACCCGCAACCAATTCCGTGCGGAGGCCGCGGAGGCAGACAGGAGGGACTCCAGACGAGACCAGAGCCGGAGTTGGGGATCCAGAGGAAGAAACACCATCCCCAACCTGGTATTAAAGAGAGCGCCGATGAACTGGAGCTCCTGAGACGGGATGACGTGGGACTTGCTGAGATTCACAAGGAACCCATGATACTCCAGGCAAAGCCGCACCAACTTCACATCCTCCAGGGCCTTAAGGAAAGACGAGGAAGAAATTAACCTGTAGTCAATGTAGGGAAACAAAAGCACCACTTGAGCATGCAACAGACCCACTAGGGGAGCCAGAATCTTAGTAAACACCTGTAAGGCAGAGGCCAACCCAAAGAGGAGGACACAAAACTGGATGTAGTGACCCAGGGCAAAGAACCGCAAAACTCGCTGGGAGAGAGGATGCATAGGAATATGGAAATAAGCATCCAAAAGGTTCAAGGAGGACAGAAAAGCCCCGGAGTAAACCAGGGGCAGGATCCGCTGCAAACTCACCATCTTGAACCTCTGATAAGGCACATAGCTGTTCATGGTTTTGAGATCCAGGATAGGGCGGAAATCCCCCGATGGCTTCCCCACCAGGAACATTAGAGAATAGCAACCCTGACCCTACACGCCTCGGGACAGGAATGATGGCACCTTTCCGGAGAAGATCCAGGAACCCCCACTGCAGCCCCAGCAGCTTCAAAGGATTCCGAGGAGTGGGATAAAAAGATCTGGAGGACGAGAAGAGAAGCCGATAGAATAGCCTTCGACCACCAGACGAAGAACCCAGGAATCAGTGACGTTGTGAGCCCAAGTGGAAGAAAACTGACCAATCCGTCCTCCCACCTTGAGATAGTCAGGACTTGGGAGAGGCATCTGCAAGGGCGGCACCTGCAGGCTGATGCCGGATTTGGCAGAAAAGGGGGTGCCACGGCCACCACCCCTCCCCCAAAGTGGCTGGGAGATACCCCTCCCGGCAGAGGGGGGATTCCCAAAAGCACGCCTATACCCAAATCCTCGACCCCCTCAGAGCAGGCCGCAGAGGAGTAAGCAGCTTGCGATCCTCCACCGACTTATTCAGGAGATGCTCAAGCCGAGGCACAAACAGCTTGGTACATATGCTGGATTTTTCTGGATTTGAAATTCTATTGATTAAGATAGCCTAAACTGCTCAACACATTTAGTTCAAACTAAAAAAAAATATCTGTAGTGATCTGGGCAGTATCTTCATCATGGGCGTCCGCAGGGTGGGGGGCAAGGAGGAGCGCTTGTCCCCCCTGGAGCGCCCCTCCTTGCCCCCCCTGCGGACGCCCATGCATAGTGTCTGTCAGTCATTGCCTTAAGGTTGCTCCTCGTCTTTTTATTCACTCTCAGTTGTGCATTGATGGGAGATTTATATATTAATAGTGTTCTGGCGTGTGGTGCTTGCATCAGGAATTGCCTTTTGTTAAAAGTGTAATTTGTACTTTCGGCGGCAGTTGTCTGTCTCTGTCCTTTGTTGCTTTCATGACACCGCTGGTATCTCCGGTGGCTGCTGTTTGTTCACGATGGGTTAGGTTCTTGGCTCTAGTGAAAGGCACCCTTTGGCTGCTTTGTTGTGCTAAGAAGTGTGCGTTTATTCATTTTCAACACCAGCCTTCCCACGGAGCGTCTGCCTCTTGCTCTGGTGTTTTTGTCCCAGGCTGCTCCCCGCCCCTTCTCACCTCTCAGTGCCCCCTTTGACCATCTACCTACCACCCACCCCCTCCCACGCCTCTTCTCCCGGTTCACAACTTGGTGCTTTCGCACTTAACATCACCTCCAGCTCGCATTTTCAGAGAGGAACCCTGGCTCCCTATCACCAACATGAGGAGGAGGAAGAGAAAGGGGTAACAGTGGAAGACTTGGTGGGGTCGGGGAGACTGATACGGTCGGGGGTGAGAGTGAACCAAGAGAGGGGGGGAGAAAGAGAGATAGAAGCAGTGGGGAAAGAGAGACCGAGAAGTAGGGAGGAAGGAAGATGAGAGAGCAAGTGGAGGGAGGCTGGGGGGGGAGCAGCTTCAGAGAAGTGAGACCTGTGTCCTAACTCCGCCAATGAAGGCGGTGGGTCCAAAGGAGAAAGAACCAGGCCAGACAGAGTAGGTCTAGGCAGTGTGCACGGAGGCAGGCTCAGTGGGTCCGGAAGAGGGACAGGGCAGGCAGAACAGCTCCAGAAAAGGGCGAGCAGAACCGGACGAGGGCGAGCTGATCCGGACCAGCAGATGCGCCGTCTCCATGCTCAGTAGGGATACAGAATAAGAATGTAGTGTTCAGCTTTTGGGGTGCAAGGGGGTAACTTTAGGGTTCTGGTTAGGTGTGGGCTTTAAGGTGGGTTATGGATTGGGGTGCCAGGGGGATAATTTTAGGGTTCAGGGCGGGTATGGGTTTTGGGGTGCAAAGGGGGGATTTTAGGGTTCAGGGCCGATATGGGTTTTGGGGTGGCAGGGAGACAATTTTAGGGGTCAGGGTGGGTATGGGTTTTGGGGTGCCAGGGGGTTCATTTTAGGGTTCAAGATGGGTCTTGGGGTACTAGGGGGTAATTTTAGGGATCAGGGCCGGTATGGATTTAGGGGTGCCACAAAAGAAAGAGATGGCTGTGGCACAACAACCCTATGGTGTATGAGATCCTATGCGGCCTGCTTCCTGGCCCCCATGGCACCTCCTGTGTCCCCAGTGTTTCTTGTGCCCCACCTGGCACACATCATGTTGGAGGATGGTGATGACGTTAACGTTTTGCCCCCATCCCCCCTCCTGAAAAAAATTCTGCGGACGACCATGATATTCATTCAACGTTAGGTACCAATCCGGCCAGAAATGTTTTCGGTATAGTAGTGTAAAAATGAAAGTTTACATTTTGTATGAGCACCTGCAAACCCAGACGTCGGTTGACCCTACGTCTCAAATTGAAGTATATTGGGGAAAAACTTGTAATTTCCCTTAAACTAAGTGTCTCAGCCCAAACAGTGTTTTATAAACACAGACATTTCCATTCGGAACAAGAAGTGTAAAGCAAACACCCCAGGAGTGTTCTTGGGATAAGGGTTTTTGTCTGTTGTCGATGTTCTGTTGAGATCGGTGTTCAGACAACCCATGTCCCTAGGCAAATGTTTAATGTCTGAGAAAAACAATCTTGTAATTCCAACTCCAACTACTTCATAGCCGTATGTTCAGAACACGTCAAACTTTATAGAATATGTACAGGCTTCAGTAATGTTTCACATTTATTTCAGTGATCATCGACACTTGCTTGTGAAACACAGTTCGGACGTTTCCTAATAATTTATTTTTCTCTTTTTGTTCAGGTTTGGCACAGGAGCCCGATTACGAGCATGAAGTTGAGGATCATTACTTCACGTTTGAAGAGTTGTACAGTAAAAAGAAACTAAAGAAAATGAAAAAAAAGAAAAAACAATAAATCAGAAAATCGATGTGGCTTACACCATGCTAATTTAAAGATAACAACCGACATTCAAATTCTTGTAAATACCAAGGTTTTGTTGTTTCTTAAAAAAGGGTTGCACATGTTTAAAGAAGTTTTTTTTATTCAGTGGTCTTAGTCATACACATATCTACACCTTTTTCATGTAACTTTTTTTAAAGGTCAGATGAAATTGAATGTTCATGCATTATCGTTTGGGAAACCTTTATTATCGACTGTTCCTATCCTTGGTAAACTGTTCATTTAAAGAAGCAGAAAAGGTGGATATTGAATAAGAGAAATAAGGAAAAGGGTGACAACATTAATTACATCATGTTTGCTATCATACCACTTCCCATGCATTTTTGGAGGAATTTGGGACTTGAATGATAAACTTGAAATGTTGACGCGGGATTGCTTCCTGCACATTGTACAACCAGCTGGAAAGCAGCATTGATTTATAGATAATAAAGAACCAGGAAAATCAGTTGCATTGTGGGCTAGAAGAGAAATAGGTTAGGGAGAAGACCATTTCAAGTCAAGCCGAAACAGCAGCCTCTGATTTTATATTGCACTTCCAAAATTGTGGTGCAGTATTGCACCACATTGTGATGTTGGGTGGTTTTAGCAGCTGGAAAGCTGCCTTTCTTTCAATTGCTAACTGAAATGTTCATTATCGCCCCAATTCTCTTTAAAAAAATAGCAATATTTTATAGGAGCTTAAGCATTCGTAAAATTTCTATGCAATACCTTTCCGTTCGTACGTTAAACCTTAATCGGTGATGATTATCGAACATTGATTTCTAATTCATTGCGTTTAAAACTAAAATAGAACGGACAGACTCAGGTCAGCCAATTATGTTTGGAAAATATGAAAACGCATGCCCTAAGAAGACAAGTGAGATAATGCGCTGGGACCTCAAGGGCCGGCCTTAGGTATTGGCGGGCTGAACCTAGGCCCATGGCACCTTTATTCAGAAGGGCACACAAAGCTGACCTACTAAACCTTTTTTTTCACATCTTTTTTTTCCTTGCAGACTACCAACCCCGTTTTTTTTTTTCTCCAGGTTATCCATAAAACTTCCCTTCCTGTAGTCTTCCTTTAGTTCTCTTTTAACCTCCTCTCTATCTCCCCTCCCAAGCTTCTTACCTCCAGTTGGGTGCTGGAAGTGTGAAGCAAAGCTGAGTAGATGATTTTGGTCGGTTGGAGAAGGCTAGAAAGCTGGGGATCAGGAAAGGCTCCAGATCTGCTTTGCCCTGGGGTGATAACTGAGCAGAGGCTGGCCTGATTGATGATAAAAAGTTCTAAATTCTTACAACTGCACTGCCAATTTTGAAGACTGTTAATGGAGAATTGGATTTGTTTATTGACCAAAACTAAAAGATGTGAAGTTTACAGTGAGAATGGCTCTACTTTTCACAACATGTGGCAGAGATGACCTGTCTGTGTGAAAATCTAAATCTTACCTTTGATTTTTTTGTATATAATTGAATAAAATAAGACATTGTTTTAGTAAGTGAATGCAATCTTCAACAAAAGACATATTGAATAGAATGTGCATTTGTTTGTAAGCAAGAAATGTTGTCATGTTTTCAAATTCTGTTTGCTCTAAACTCTTTTAATCAATCCATGTATTTTACATTCGAATTACCAAAAAGTTCTACATTAAATTAAATAGTCTATTTGTTAACTCTTCAAGATTATGTGATATAAAATGTTAGGAATTTTTTGAAAATAAAACCTCCTGTTTATTATGCCATTGTACGTGTGTTGCTTGAACATGAAAACCTTGAAAAAAACAAGAGGCATTCGGCAAAACAGGATCATTTTGTTTAATTAAACAGAGCGGCCGGGAGAACAGTTACAGGGTCTGAGGACTGTCTCAATTTGCAGTTGGTCTGCAGCCTCTTTTTATACAGTTCATCATAGACAATTCAGTATTTCCGTAGGTCCAGGTACGGTAAGGAACGTAAGCTGCTGCCTTTGGAGTCATTAATGAATTGTCTAATGGAAAGTACAGGTGGGCCTCGACCTTAAATGGACACAGTGTGACCAGTGGGAATTATTTCCCGATGTTCGGCATGGGGAGCACGTGATCACTGCTTGCTTTGTGTCCTGATTGACTCTGTGTTCCTGACTCATGTGGCATCTGACTTGATGGTGTTTTGGGAGTGCACATACCCCTCCGGTCATGTGTACTTTATTGGGGCCAATTTCCCTGGACCACTGTAGTGTAGCTGTGCCTATCTATGGGATTGATCTAGGGTTACCTGTTCATTTGTCTGCCGGCTACGTGCCACCCCACCTGTGACTTATCAATCAGTGACCTCGGGCCTATGTCTCAAAGCCTGCCTGCCTTTGTATTTGCAAGTTGGGGTTGATGTGGAGCTCACAACGGGTGAATTCGGTAATAAAGATGCAATTCGTTCTCATACATGAATGTATTGTTTTTCATACTAGCATTGACGTTTTTCATGTTCACATTATCCCCCCTAGTTGATTTGTCAATGACACTATCTAACTCATACCTTTCAACGGGTACTTTGTTGGGGATCTGTTGCTCATTATGACCGTTCTTGACAATTACTGCCTTCCTAGTTACTTGCATTTTTCCCATTTTGAGGACAGCGCTTTTACAGCAGGTAATCCCTAACTGTACAGATCCCCACAGAAATAGGAACGCAATGAAAACTGGCAGCAACAATTTGCACAAACCGGACATCCACTGGGGGAGCCAAGCAAACCAATTTGAAAACTTCTCCTGCTCATGGGCACCTCCCTCCTCACGCATGTCTCTCTGTAAGTTGTGCAGTGCTTAGATGGCAAGTGTCAATGTCCCATTATCTGCATAATTCCCTGGAATGAGGGTGCAGCAGGCCGTACCGATCTTAGCACACACCCTTCCCTCCATCGGGGGTCATCAAGTCCAATACATATCGATGCTGTCTTTCCTTAAGGCAGATTGCTTGCAGTTTTTCATTGATTTGAACTAAGGCCGAGCTCAGTGCTGTTCATAATTTTAAGCATTTCTCACCTGGTTACTTGTAACCAGCGGGCGTTGACTTTTGTCTGCAGGGTGAAGAAGGGTATTGACCCTTCTGCCTAAATTTATGTATCAGTAAACAGTGTAAATTTTTTTGGAATGTCTTTGTACAGAGCCCAGCCAAAATAGTCCGCAGTTCTCTTCTCATGAGCATTGTGCTGCAAGGTTGTCTCCTTCCTTAACGAGTGCTGGTGTAAGTCAAATAGTTCTTCTCCAGGAATGACCATGGTCCAGTGTGTAAGGTGACCAGGGAAAAGAGTCTGCGCCATCCACAGACAAGCTGAATATAGGGAAACTCTTCACACTGCCAGAAGAAAGCCATCACCGTGGAGGTGCCCCATTACATATCCGGAATGTGCATGATCATGCTGCAGTTAGCATTCGTGCCCATTGGAAGCGTTCCTTTACCTCTGAAGTATATGGTATACCGTGTAGGTTTCTGTACAGTTAGGGGTTGCTTCTTCCCTTTTATCCAAATGTATCCACCTACCTCGGTGTCACAGATTTCCTAATGGGGTGTTCATTCTCTAATTCAACCCTCCCCCCGACTGACTCCCCTTCCAATCCTCAAGCTGGGTGGCCCTACAAAAGAACTCCATGTCAGGGGACCACTCGTTATGCAAGACTGCCCCATAAATGCTAAAGGACACCTCTGGTCCACAGATGGATGAGGAGCGGGTGCTAACTCCAAGAATCTCTTCTTTGAGAAGTCTCAGGGCCAAACAGTTAAATAAAAGGGTCCCCCAAAAAGGGAATGTAGGCAGGTTCGTGGGGGGAAGACCAAACAATCAGAGGAGAACCCTGCCGAAATGTTTTTTCTGAGGCCCTATAAAGGGTCCTATATATTAACCAGGACAACGGAACAACCCATATGCAAGTCAAAGATCAAAACCAATGATGTATAAACAATTACTTTTATTATTCATTTTTTCTTTTTAGAGTTCAAAATTAAGTGCAAGGATGCTACAACAATGGAAATCATTTCATTATACGACCATTAGATAAACCACACATACCAGATTATCTAAATATACAGTCCCACACAAACAGTTCAATCTCACACTCATAAATACACATTCTCCACTCATACCCATACAACATCATTGGTTTTGATCTTTGACTTGCATATGGGTTGTTCCGTTGTCCTGGTTAATATATAGGACCCTTTATAGGGCCTCAGAAAAAACATTTCGGCAGGGTTCTCCTCTGATTGTTTGGTCTTCCCCCCACGAACCTGCCTACATTCCCTTTTTGGGGGACCCTTTTATTTAACTGTTTGGCCCTGAGACTTCTCAAAGAAGAGATTCTTGGAGTTAGCACCCGCTCCTCATCCATCTGTGGACCAGAGGTGTCCTTTAGCATTTGTGTTAGTGTGAGCGAGCAGTAAGCCTTTATGTTGTTTTTAATGGGAGTTGCCGGATTTTAGCTGCAGGCTTTGTCCAGGAAGACTTCCTGGAGGACCCAACAGCTGGGCAGGTAAGTTGGAGGGCTCGGGGACGTAGGATCACCTCTGGTTCTCTTCTCCAGGGCGCAGGGTGGCTGGATGCAGGGGTGTCTTTTGAGGTCAGATTTCACCTTACCGGGCAACTCACAGTTTGGGGGGGGGGGTCTCCATGCAGAGGCTGCAGAGGACGTCGATGAGTCCTAGAGGGGTCAACCCACGGTGGACTCGGACTCTGGAGCGCTGGGGGACCTCGCTGAGACCAGTGGGCCACCCTGATTCGGGCCGTAGGCGTCTGGTGCAGTGGTGGTTCCAGGTGTTGCGTTTCTTTGTCCTCATCAGGCTCAGAGTCTGTCTTGGGAGTTTCTTTTGAACAGAGCTGCTGTTCACAGGAGATCCGGTCTTTGTTGAAGGCAATCAGTCCTCCCAGGGTTCTGGAGGTCGCTGGCTTCAGGACAATGTGACTTTTTGCACAGGATCTCTGGAAACTGCAGACGGGCCTGTAGGGCTGGGGCCAAGTCAGTTCTTCTCTGCAGTCTCATCTGCTGGGCGTCTTCTTCATCCTTCTTCTTAGGTTGCGGGAATCTGTCTTCTTGATTCAGGGCTTCACCATAAATACTGTATTTAGGTGGCATTTTAGGGGTCTCCAGGTCAGTAACCAATGGGCTAATAACTTTAGGGTGACTACACCCTTAGTGTGCTCACCCCACATGGGGAAGTGGGCATAATTCCTTGTCCTGATTGGAGAGTGCCTGCCATCTGCAAGATGGTGGGCACTGAAGAGTGGGTTTCACCTCGCCTCCCCCACGGCAAAGGTGGGCATGCCTTAAGGGCTGCTCTAATTTGTCCCGCCTGTCTTTCCGCCGAAAAGGAGGGGAGCAAGGAAGGGGGCCTGCTCCCACCCCAGGGGCCTAGAAACATGTCTCGTGGTCAAGCTTGTTTTTACCAGTCAGGGAACCCACCAGAGGCTGGTCTCTTTTCAGGGGGCATCTCTAAGATGCCATCTGAGTGCGTGGTATAATAAATCCCACACTGGCATCAGTGTGGGTTAATTATGCTGAGAAGTTTGATACCAAACTTCCCAGAATTCAGTAAAGCCATTATGGTACTGTGGAGTTCATAATGACGTAAGCGCCAGCCCAGGAGTAGCGTTCCCCCCCCCCCCCCCCCCCCCCCGAATGCACTGCTGTGTAAAGGAGTAATCCATTTCAACTCATTCAATCAAGTTAGTTGCAAAACTTGAGTTTATTCTTCTTCATAACTTCTTTATGGTAAATATGATTTCATGCGGTTTCAAAGATAATCATCAGTGATTGATGGCAGACGGTGAGCTTCTATTTATTGGTCCCAATGCATTTCGGACTCATAGGGTCCCTAAATCAGGGGGAAATTTAAATAATAATTGAAGAATGAAAGGCGCTGGGTTACAACGTGAGTATAGATGTTGAATTATAGATCATGTATATGACATTTTTACAATCATAATATCAATGTGGGGGTGTAACCCATTGGAAACTTGGATACGCTTGTGAAAAAGTTAACCAAAACACCAGATAAAACTAGTAATTCATGCGCAGTCTCCCTGCGCAGTTCTGGTAAGTGTGGTGATACAAACTGTGCTGAAAAACAAGTGTGATACGCGAGTGCTGCTTGAGTCGGAAAAAATCTGTGATTTCATGTCGATGTCAGCAGAGCAGATTGTTTTGGAAGGCTTATCCGGCACATGCACAACGACGTTCTTAAATAAGCAGAAAACTCTTGTGGTACGAGTGAAATAATACTCGTTCACTGATGGTGGTACGAACCACGGCAGAGCGTCATTTGTTTATTTATCCAAGACATGCAAAATGTTATGGTTCATACTCTTGTTATGCGAGCAATTTAGTACCATTTTGTTGTATCCAAGGATCACAGGAAAGAGTAGTAAACTTAAGGATTTAAGTTTATTTATATATATCAAGTACAGCACCAGATCAGTCGGAGTGTTCTTCCATCAGGCATCAGTCTTCAACTGAAGATTAGAAGCTTAACATTCTATAATCACCTAGCAACCTAAGCACTAGGACAAAGCAGTCTAATGGAGAACACATACAATAACTAAGAGAACATAGGATATGAAAACATAGGATATAACACACCTCCCTTCCCACAAAACAATATAAAAGAAAAGAAAATTAAGAACATTTCAAAAAACAAAACATTTTCAACATTTTAGAAAACATACTTGTGAAAATAGAAATAGTCAAGTGGCATACTCTTCCAAATATTTAGGTTTAGACCTAATTCTAGAACTGGATCTGGAACAAGAAACGGACGCATCAGATGATGAAAAGTCACTTTTGTCAAGCCCCAAGTTCTTTTCAGGAGGTTCAGAAATATTCACATCCCCCTGTGAACTCTGGAAATCACTCATGTATGGAGACCAAAACATCCAATTCCGCCTCCACATCAACAAGATCTGAACTAGAATTTTTTACCTTGGCAACCCTTCTTTTGCTCCACCATTTTCCTCCAAGAACTTTAACAGCCTGTTTGCTGACTTGAACAACAGTTGTTTCAGGATAAAACTTTGACCCCTTCGCTTTACACGGTCTTCTAATTTTAACCTTGTCACCAATATCCAAACAAATTTCTTTTGCATGTTTCTCTTGATCATATCTGATTTTAGACTTCACTTGAGCATACTCAACATTTTGTTTAATTTGATCCAAACCAGATGCACACCCTTCATGGTAAGTTTTACTGATCACCCACCCAGGAGACAATTCATTAAAAGACTGTCTCCCTCTTAACAAATAGAACGGAATAACTCCAGTGGTCGAATGTGGGGTGTTGTTATAAGACCATATTCTGTCACTCACCACTTCTTGAACATTAAGGCCAGAAGAAATAGCTAACTGAACAGCATCCTTCAAGACACGGTTCACCCTTTCTACCAAGCCATTACCTTGAGGGCTATATAAAGCAGTAGTAAGGTGCTTGATGGCCAAATTCTTCAAAAAACTCTTCATTTTGACGCCATTTCAGATCCGACCATTAGCAATTTTTTAGCGGACTTAACTGCCTTACAGTTGACCCCTATCATACAATCCTCTACACACCCGGCTGGTCACTTGCTTGACCCGGTCTTCACGAGTATTACAGACGCCAAAGCCGACCCTCCTACTCCTATGGGATGGACGGACCACTTCCTTGTTTCTTTCGTGATTCCGGTAACTATCCAACCTAACAAGACATCGCCCACCGCCTGCCTTAGACGGCCTTGGCACAAGCTCCAAAACATAAACTTGCCTGCCAGTCTAGGAGAACCTAATTTTGAAAACACTAATGACATCAACATGCTATATGCCTCCTTTCAGGAATGGATTACTACAGGTCTTGATACCATTATTCCAGCGAAATGGACGAGAGGACGGATCACCCCCTCGAACCCATGGTATGATGACAAGCTAAAAATCCTTAGGAAAGAATGTAAAAGAATGGAGCGCAACTGGAGGAAGGAGTATAGGGACACGGACAAAGTGTCCTATTTGACCACACTCAAGCGATACCACAAAGCCATTCGATCTGCCCGTGCGTCCTTCTACGCCAATGAAATTGATTCCAGTCCCAACCCCACTAAAACAATTTTCAAACTGGTCCAAAAATTACAAAACGGCGGCAATCCTGCCACAGGTATTTCCTCCACTCAGCAGTGTGAGGATCTCGCCACCTTCTTCACAGAAAAGGTGAGTAAAATCTATAACACCTTCCCACAGAACCCCTCTGTTCTCTCCAATCCTCTTCAGGTCCCTGCCAAAGGCCCCAGGCTCACTCATCTGCCATCCATCTCCCACGAGGAGCTAGCTAAACTATGCAGAAAGGTGAAATCCGGCGCCCCCTCTGATCCCATGAAACCAGTCCAGTTTCTGGACCACCTGGATTTTTTTCTTCCCTCCCTGGCCATGCTCCTTAACCTTTCTTTCTCATCCGCCATAGTACCCACTCACTGGAAACAGGCCTGGATTACCCCCATCATTAAAAAACCCACTCTGGACCCCACAAAGCCGGAGAATTACAGACCCGTTTCCCTGCTGCCCTGGATGTCCAAATTGGCAGAAGCTCATGCGACTACCGTACTCACTGCCCATATGGCCGAAAATAACATCTTGGACCCTTCCCAACACGGGTTCAGGCCTGGACACAGTACGGAGTCCGCCCTCCTCTACACGACTGAACATCTGAGGATGATCATGGACGCCGGTCAGAGTGCTGCGCTGATATTACTGGATCTCAGCGCGGCCTTTGACACGGTGTCCCATGAGATTCTGTTGAGCCGTTTGGAGGGTATCGGGATCAGGGACAGGGCACTAGAATGGTTTCGCTCATTCCTCTCGAGTAGATCCTTCCGTGTGTCTGCCCCCCCTTTCACTTCCCACTCTCATGAGATTAACCAAGGAGTACCACAGGGCTCTGCCCTCAGTCCGTCCCTCTTTAATTTATATATGCAGCCCCTGGCGGCATTGGCCAAAGAATGGGACCTCACGCTGGTGTCGTACGCCGACGACACACAGCTAGTCATCACCCTCACTGAACTGCCCTCTACCGCGGCCACAAAATTTAGGGACGGGCTGGCCACTGTTGCCACCTGGATGACTGAAAATTGCCTACAGTTGAATGCAGGAAAAAACGAGGTACTACTGCTAGGTAAGAATCCCAACCTCTGGAGTGACCACTGGTGGCCCGCTCTGTTAGGACCCACCCCTCCTCCCAAAGCCCTTGTCAAAAACTTAGGAGTATGGCTGGATTCCGCACTCAATTATCAAACCCACACCAAAAAGGTAGCAGCGACATGCATTGGGTTACTGAGAAGTCTGCACCACATTCTAGGCTTCTTTGACCCCAAAACACGGCAGCTCGTTGTCCAAGCCACAATCCTGTCCCGTCTGGACTATGCGAGCGTTCTATTATTAGGCGCTAACAAAGCCGAAACAACTAGGCTCCAGCGAATACAGAACGCCGCGGCCAGGGCAATTGTAGGTCTCCCCAGAAGGTGCTCCGCTAGAAGCACCATCCAGAGACTACACTGGCTTCCAATGGTAGCTCGCATAGAATTTAAGGCCCTCACGACTGCTTTTAAAATCTTGAATTCGGAGGGCCCCGAACTCCTTCAATCACTGCTCACTCCTTACACCCCCCAGCGCAACCTGCGCTCCATAGGTCAACATTTAGCAGTGGTCCCCCGCATTAAGTTCAGCCGCATCGGAGGTCGCTCCTTCAGACTCCGGGCTGCAAAACTATGGAACTCTCTACCCCTCCACATACGTTGTATCGACAACCTGATCACTTTCCGCAAAGTCATTAAAACCCACCTTTTTCCTTGTTGGTAGGCCCCCTCTCCCCCCCCCCCCCCCCCCCCCCCCCCACCCCACCCCAGTTGGTTGTGCTATGGTTCTCAGCGCCGGGACGCCCCGTTGCTGGGGCAGCTGTCGCGCTCAAAAAAAAACATAACATGTCATGCGACACGAACTGTACACCATTATCTGACACCAGAAAAGTTGGTATCCCCTCAGATTGGAAAAGTTGTTTGAGACATTTAATTACATTCACTGTATTAGGTTCCTTTAAAAACTTGAAGACAACCCACTTAGAATGATAATCAACAATAGTAAGAATAAATCTATAACCTAGATTTAAGCCTCCAATCGGTCCTAAAAAATCCATGCCTAATTTCTCCCATGGACTGTCGGGAAAAACAACAGGACACAAAGGTTTATTCACAATGCGTAAAGATTTCTCAGCATGTGAACATTCAATGCAATCATTCAAAAAGGAATCCACACAAACATCCATCCCTGGCCACCAATAATGAAGTCTCAATCTCTTCTTGGTACTTGTAATCCCACCATGACCTTTGTGAGCAATATCAACAATCTTACTTCTGATGGACACAGGAGGAATAAGAGAAAAGCCTCTCAAAATAAAATCTCCCCCCATTCTTAATTCCTCTCTAACTCTGGAGAACGGAATAAGATCCTTATCAACTTGATTCTCTCTAGGCCAACCTTCAGCAATGTATCTTTTTAAAATGCATAGAGAATTGTCCTGTAAAGATGCCTTAATCCAATCAGATTCAGAAACAACATCCTTAGCCAACTCTAAACCATCCAATAAATTAACTACCACTTCCTTGTCATCAAGAATAGGTACGAAATCTGAACAGCTTGAAAGACATCTAGACAAAAAAATCAGCCGTGAAGTTCTTTCCTCCTGGAATGTGTCTCATCACAAAGTTAAAATCATAATGTTTCGAGAAAAGTCGAACCAATCTTGGACTTGCATTCCTTAAACCCTTGTCATTCCATATGTAAATCAACGGCTTATGGTCTGATACTAACACAAATTCACGACCCCAAACATAAGTAGAGAAATGCTTAACTCCCCACACACAAGCTAGGGCTTCCTTTTCGATTGTACTGTAGTTTCTTTCGGATAGTGTAAGTTGACGGGAAGCAAAAGCTATTATGTTCTCATCACCGGCATTAACTTGGCTCAGAACAGCTCCTAACCCAGCATTACTGGCATCCACAGTAATATAGGAAACAGAATTCGCATCAAAAGTTTTAAGAGCAGGAGCTCCTATTATTAAATCTTTCAAAGATTCAAATGCTCCTCACCCCACACAAATTTGACATTATTCCTGGTGAGCATCCTTAATGGTACACTTATATGTGCAAAATTCTGGACAAATCTTGAGTAAAACTCACTTAACCCTAAAAATGACCTCAACTGGTCTTTATTACTGGGTTGAGCACAATATCGAATTCCTTGCAACAGGTCACGTTTGGGAGTAATGCCTTTATGAGAGATAGTATGACCAAGACACTCAACCTCATTTATCAGAAACTTACATTTTTGTTTTTTTACAGTCTACCATGATCATTTAAGATACCTAGGACTTGATCCAACTTAACAAGATGTTCCTCAACAGTATTAGTAGATATCAAAATATCATCCTGATATGCTAAAACATCACGAACTTCTCCAAACAATTGAAACATCAGTTTCTGAAAAACTGAGGCCGCCGAAGCTAGGCCAAAAGGTAACCTTAAGCATCTGTAAGGGCCAAAAGGAGTGTTAAAGGCTATTAGGTCCCTAGATTCCTCACATAACTCGATCTGATGATATGCTGCCCTCAAATCTATGGTAGAAAAAACTTTAGTACCTCTTAATTGAGCTAACATATCTTGGATGCGTGGTAGGGGAAAACAATCTACTTGTATGTTCTTATTCAAAGCTCTAAGGTCTACACACAGCCTAAGCTCATCACAGTTCTTTTTAAGAGCGACCACAATTGGTGAAACCCATAATGAAGAATTAATGTGTTCAATAACACCATCCTTACACAGTTGATGCAGATGAATTTTCAGTTTCTCCCTAATACTTAGAGGAACATGCCTGACCTTGTGGATGACTGGCACAGCGTCAGGTTTCAAAATGATTCTATGTTCAAAACCCTTGACTGAGTCAAGACAATGAGAAAAAACAACTTTGTACTTCCCCATGATTTTCTCTAAGGATAACTCTTCAGTAACTAGAGCACTAATTGCACTAGAGCGATCCAAAGAAGTAGGATTGTTGGTACCTGGTCTCAAAACTAAAGGGAATTTCCCTTGATCTCTCCATCCAAGAACGTTATAGCCATTTTTAGCCACGTAAATTTTAGCTTGCACAGTACGATCTTCAAAAGTGAGATTATCAATTAAATAACCTATTAAATCAATAACCTTTCCATTAAACGCAACAGTGCGTATATCAGGAGGTAAAAGATGAACTCCCTTCCATTGTTCCAAGAAAAGAAAATCAGCAATAATGGTGATGGGAGATCCTGAGTCCACAGTAACTTTCACAACAACCTCACCAATTTTTAAATCACACACAGGGTCAGAAGTAGAAGAATCTTCTTGATCATCTACCAAATAAACTGACAATAGAATTTTTTTAACAATCTGTTCCTCACTTACATTAGACACCTCCTCCGAATTCGTGACCTCCAAAAACATTGTTTTAGATTTGAATTTACACACTGCAGCAAAGTGTCCAAATTGTATTACAATTAGAACATTGTTTTTTTAATGCAGGACACGATGTGGAATTAGCCAGATGTGACTTTGAACCACATCTGAAGCAGGCAGGAGGCTTGTCAGTTTTCTTCCATTCAATTTTAGAAGATTTATCACGTTGGTTCACACTTTGAGATGAAACTTTGTTCACTAAATCAACATGAGTTGGTTTACCATTACTCAATTCTTTAGAAGCAGAAACAGACCTTTCTATTCCTCTTGCTTGTTCTAATGTTTCCAAAAGAGGGATTCCGACAACATAAAATTCTCTCTTGAACTTTGTTACTAAAGCAATTTACTACTATTTGATCTCTAAGATACTGTTCAATAGGACCCTCAAACTCACAAGTCGCAGCTAAGACCCTCAATTCAGATAAGAATGTATCAATTTTTTTCATATTCTCTTTGCTTACGAGTATAAAAATTGTGTCTCTCAACAATTATACTCGGTTCATCTTTAAAATACTTTTCTAAACGTGCAATAGCTTTAGTATATTCATTCCAATCAACTGAAGGTGGTCTAACTACAGGAGGTTGATGGTCAAAAATTCTCTGACCCTCAGCACCCAAAGCACTATATAACATTGCATTTTCCCTAACAGCAGAAAATGTTACAGCATCAATGGCAATAATATAGCTGTTGAAAGATTTAAACCATTGAGTCCACTTGATTTTTGGAGTGCCAGGTTAAGGAAGAAGATGGAGATGGAAGGACTGCAGTTTGTTGAGCCATACTAGAATTATGAGCTGAACAAAATATGAAGAAAATGCTTCAAAATAAATAAAACATCATCAATATGCATAAATTATTGTAGATGAAGCACAAAATTATAAACTCATTGGAAGCTGTGTGTATCAGCGTAAATGATACTCAAAAATATGAGTTTGTATTAAGCTGCGTGTATCAGCGTTAAAATAATGTTTGAAACACAATGTCAGTAAAGTCTTTGAAAGCTGTGTGTATCAGCGTAAATGACACACCGTGTTAGCGTAAATGCAGGAAGGACAAGGTTCCCGAAATTGTAGTAAGCTGTGTGTATCAGCGTAAATGATACACAAAAATATGAGTCTGTATTAAGCTGCATGTATCAGCGTTAAAATAATGTTTGAAACACAATGTCAGTAAAGTCTTTGAAAGCTGTGTGTATCAGCGTAAATGACACACCGTGTTAGCGTAAATGCAGGAAGGACAATGTTCCCGAAATTGTAGTAAGCTGTGTGTATCAGCGTGAATAATACACAAGTGTCAGTGGAAGTCAGGAAAATAAACCTTTCACTTCGAAGCTTAAATAAAAGTAAAATAAGTACCTTTTTGGGATTGCGCAGTGATCAAACCTTCAGATGAGTGAAGCGTGATGATGTTTGAGCGTCGCTAGGTTACGGAATATGGCTGGAATGTCACGTGAAGACAAGCACGTCAACGTGAACATGTAGAGACGCTTCAGCGCTTCGAGAAGGAATGAAGATGGCAGAAGGTTCGAAGCGTCACTGAAGCGCAGGGAAAGATTAACGAACAGTTAGAATCAAGTGAGTAACTGTTATCTGGGTGATTTTGAAAATCTTAACCAAGGAAAGCTTGAAAAATTAGATGAAAATGTCAATTAAAACACCTGAAAAAGAGGCTGAAAATAAAGGCGTTTAGAAACGGGGACAGTCAGAATAGTGTAAACGATAAAATAAAAGAATAATGACAAAAACGATAATTGTCTCTAGAAAAACGTGCTAAAAGTCAATTAAAGAAATAATGTGAATCTATGAGCCTGCATCGAGGTATACAAGGATAATGAAGAATACATGCAGCGAGGCTCCCAATAGATAATAGATTAAAATAGTAGAAACACAATTGTGAAGCTCTCAATAAGTTTAAAATTGTTGAAATAAGAATAGGACTTATCTTGAAGGTAGTAGTAGTAAGCAGTATTCAAAATCTTGAAGGTTGTTCAGTAGAAGTAAATTGAAAAGTTTAAGGTCCATGAAAAATATTTATACAGTGATGAACACTGAAATCTGACAAGATCTTCCAGAAGCTAACTTGAGTTTGGGCGTAGGTTCAAAGAAGTGCTGACTTGATCACCTCGTCGCCAAATTATGTTGTATCCAAGGATCACAGGAAGGAGTAGTAAACTTAAGGATTTAAGTTTATTTATATATATCAAGTACAGCACCAGATCAGTCAGAGTGTTCTTCCATCAGGCATCAGTCTTCAACTGAAGATTAGAAGCTTAACATTCTATAATCACCTAGCAACCTAAGCACTAGGATAAAGCAGTCTAATGGAGAACACATACAATAACTAAGAGAACATAGGATATGAAAACATAGGATCTAACACATTTACATGTTAGGGTGTCTATTAAATGGTACGATCACGTGGTATTAGCAGAGTGGTACTTATATTATGTATTTACGGGGAACGTGGTGAAGCTATTCCTTCCCTTTCGTGTGAAATATGACTAAAATAAACAGTGATCCCGTGAATAAAATGATGCTCGATGTGTCAGTGACTTTGCATGCAGTGAAACGACCCTTACTGATGTGAAATGCAATGGTTAGTTCCCCAAGTTGGACTCCGTTGAACAGTTCAACTGAGTGAATTAAATAAACTAGTGCAAGGATAGAGTGACTGAACAATGAAAACAGACTTAAGTGAAACAACAAGTTTGACAGAAAATAACAGTAAATACCATTTTGTAATGGTGATCTGTTCAAACCTGTTCCTGTAAACTAGATGAAGATCTGTGCTGATAAACAAAGATGCTACTCAAGAGGTGAAAAAATGAAAGGGTTGGGAAAGAATAAAATAAAGAAGAAGAAAAAATGCCCAAATTAATGGAGCGTGCTACTACCATAAGGGTAATGATGGTTGTTGTGAAAGGATAAAAGTCTTGGTTAGCAGAAATTGAAAAGCATATCGGATGTACATTATCGCTATGGTTTCTTTTAATTATGCAAGTTTGACAGAATTAACACAGGTCTTCGTTGGTCGTGGGATGTGTGCCTCATAACCAATGTTGTGGGTGTTTAAGGCTTGAGCCAGAGAGGAAAAAAGTAGTTAATTACAAAAAACAACTGTATTCCATTTGAATTCAAAGTAGTGATCTGATGCAATGCATCTCTCTCTGTACAAGTGATTTGGTACTGTTCATACTCTCACGGGGTGCTACTGATTCCAGAACCAGTAAACGTGTTTGACTGATGATGTGATTGCACAACTGGAAATGCAAAGCTACACAGGATTTTTGTTTTGTGTACAAATGTTACTCTTATGTTCATTTATCCTCACTTAAATCTTACGTTCAGTTTTACAGATGCCAAGCCGCATGGGCATTTCAACATAACATTCATACTATCGCATGTGGCTGTAGTGCGTAGTTGTATCATGTTGCCCTTGCGTGGATGTGCTACTTGATTGCCTTGGATGATGTTGCTGCAGTTGTTGCAATTGTAACACGGAATGGCTCCTTTGTTCTGTTGTTAAATGGTTCTCAGTTTGGGGGTAGATATGATGCCTTTGATGTTTTTGCTCCTTTCATATGCAAACAAAGGCGAATTATTGAAGCCCCCCTCCCCGATCAACCTGCCCTATTAGGAGAAGCAATTATCTACTTCCACTCCCCTGATGGGAACCCCAGCCTTCCCCCAGAAACTCCTCCCACTCCTCCGTCCCCACGAACCGTGACGAGGAAGATCAGTCTCCACAGCCCCCTCAATCCTTCCCTCTTCAACATTACTCCATCATCCCACGGGATCGGTCTACTGACACCCTTCTATCTCCCGAAGAAGAGCAATCCCCATCCCCCCTCAATCTCATCTTCCTCAACAGCACAACATCATCCCTCTGGCTCGGTCTACTGACCCCCTCATCACTCCTGCGGAATCATTAGGAAGAGCCCATGACTAAACCCCCTACCGAGGGTCGCTAACAGAGGCAGCCTGGCTGGCCTACTCGGCATTAGACCTCAAGTTGTCCCAACCCAAAACTGCACGCCACCAGCCCCGGAAAATATGGCGCACCGGCTGGATCTAGTAGAAAGCCAGCTAGTAATTATATTCAGTGGCCTTGAGAAAATCCTTTCCAACCTAGACAAGGCGCGAAAGCCCCAACATTCCCAACTAATGGCTTCCTATCCGATTGACTCAACCCCCCTAAAACCCGGATTCGGGACCGCACCCGGACGCGGGAACCGACTGCTGAGGCCCCCTAGAACTGACGCTGTGATCCCACTACAATCTTTCACAAGAATCAAAGCCCCCGCGTCTGGAGCTGAGAGCCACACTAATAAAGATGTGGAGACCCAAAAACAAAGCTATGGACCTAGCCTCCACTTATGACTCCCCTTTCCCAATTTCCACTAACTCCAATATTCAAATGATCACGGGCTTCGGAAGATACCTCCCTCTCGTGAAAACCTCAAGACCCCCACCCTCCCTGACCTCCATACCGAGGGCCCCATGAGGAAAGCATCTGAACAAAAGTAATCTAACGACTAACTGCATGCTCATTAACTGCAGATCAGCCCCCAAGCATGCAACGGAATTAGCTGAAGCCATCCTCTCTCAGGACCTAGACATTGCGTTCATCTCGGAGACATGGTTAAATGAGATCTCCCCACCTTGTTTAGACATGCTGGTGCACCCAGGTTTCAACATCATCAACAAAGATAGAACAGATCAACTCGGGGTGGTGTAGCCATCATCCATAAAGATGACATTGACATCACTGTAATGGACCCATGCAAATACAGCTCTTTTGAATGTCTATCTGTCATCATCAAGACTAAGGATAACCGCCCTTTAGTTGGTCACCTTCTCTATCACCCACCTGGCAACTCCCGCACTTTTGGTGAACACCTGTCCGACCTGATTGCCCACTGCGCTCCCAAAGACACTAACTTCATGATCTCAACTTACGCGTGAACGAGGCCACCAACACACTAATTCAACCTCTCAATACTCTCCTTTGTGACAAAAACCTTTCCCAACACTGCTCTGAAGAAACTCACAACAAAGGAGCGACCTTGGATGCCATCATTGCCCACCAAGACACAATCCCGATCGACAACATCCTCCCAGTGGACTGGTCGGATCATCCCATGATCTTATTCCACATCAACCAAAGAGTCCTATCCCTGCCTCCTGTTCAAGACCCCCCACCCCCAATGGTCAAGAAATCACACCCAGATCCCCCTGGACGTCATGGAATATAGACTAAAGTTGCTCCTACCCAGCGACAAAGATCTCTCCACAACTGACCTCACCTCGCTCTATAACACGAATATGGTACTCCTTCTTGACCAACTAGCACCCTTGAAACTAAGAAAAAATCGAGCCATTCTGTCCAGATCTTGGTTCAACTGTGACACTAATGATGAAAGGAGACAACTAAGAGCCGCAGAAAGACGCTGGAGGAGCTTGCCCACTACCTGCCATCGTGACAAACCTAGAACTATACGGAAGAAATATAATAATCACATCAAGAACAAAAAATCTGTTTTTTCCGCTCTGCTCTGGAGAGCGCAAAAAACACACCTAAGGAACTCTTCAGTATTATTAGACAGCAAACCTCCAAACCAGATACTTCTTTAGGGCAGGCCTCCAAAGAACGATGCGACAAGTTCGCCAACTTCAATGATAAGATCTCCAAGATTGAGCGCTCTCTGGTCACCAACTGCTCTTCCCCCGCCTATAACAGACTGGGTGGGATGCTTGGTAGTGCTCCCCCTCCCACTACTAAACCCTGGTCACTCTTTCAGCCCATTCTAGAACAAGAGATAGTCAAACTTATCTCCACCTCTAAAACGTCATCTCACACCCTTGACCCCCTTCCGGCTCAACTCACCAAAAAACTGAAACTCTCCCTAGCCCCATTGTGGTGCTGTATTATCAACAGCTCCCTAAAAACCGGAGTCGTCCCAGACTGTCTGAAAGTGGGACAAGTCACACCACTGCTAAAAAAAACAGGCCTGGACAGAAATGACTTAAGTAACTTCAGACCCGTCTCTACCCTTACTCTTCTTTCCAAAATCCTAGAAAGATGTGTTCTCCACCAACTAACTGAGCACTTGGACAATACCAACCTACTCGACTCTCTTCAGTCGGGATTCAGGAAAGGGTGCAGCACGGAAACTGCAATCCTCAACGTAATTGATGACATACACAAATCACTCGACTCAGACCAATGTTGCCTCCTCATTCTCCTAGACCTATCGGCGGCATTCAACACAGTTGGTCGCAATCTTCTCCTCAAAGCTCTCGAAAAAAGGGCTGTTCTTGACGACGTGGCCCTCACCATCCTACTCAGAAAAGCGAACATCCCCTTTCACCTCTATGCTGATGATACCCAACTCTACTTGGAAATCTCCTCTTCTAAAGACATTCATAGACTCAATGAAACACTAAAGGAAGTGCAACGTTGGCTGTCAAGCAACCATTTAACGCTGAACCCTGACAAAACCGAACTACTCCTCATCTCTAACAAAGAAGAGAACCCACAAATGGTTGAGTGGTTAAAAGATATCGATGCGCTCAATGGGAGCCTCACCTTGGCTAACTCTGTTAAATCAGTAGGCATCACGCTAGACTCCAAACTAGACTTGACCAAACACCTTAAGATCTCGGTAAAGAGTGCTTCCTTAACTTGAAGCTACTAAACAAAATTAAACCTTTCATTCCATCCAAAGCTCTCAAACAAGCCACCCAAGCATTGGTGCTGTCACGACTGGACTATGGAAATGCAATCCTCTCGGGAATAGCCAAAACTCATCTTGCTCCTCTGAAAACAACCCGCAACGCGGCTGCCAGAATGGTCACTGGAATAAAGAAATTTGACCACATCTCTCCGGCACTAAAAGAACTCAAGTGGCTACCAATAGAAATGCGGGCGAACTTTAGAACAGCCTGCCTCACACACACAGCCCTTCACACAGGCAAACCCGAATATCTGGCGTCCAAACACAGAAAAGCGGGTCAGAACAGGACTCTCAGAAGTTCTAATACCCTACTGCTTATCCTGCTAAAAGCTCAAAAACAAAAAACTGCGGTCAGGTCCTCTGCTGGAAATGCGCCCAAAATATTGAACTCTATCCCCCCCCTACATCAGAACTATTCCTTCCTTCCCTACATTCAAAAGCCAGCTCAAAATCCTTTTCCTCGACCGCTCCCTACGGAACAGATATGAGCAGCTCCGAGTGTTTAAAGCGACATTGCTCCTCTCTCCGATGCGGTTTGTCAAAACCTTGTATTTGGAACTCATCAGCATCCTCTTTACTACGATTAGTACCCTGAATGTCTTGCTTTACTGTATTATGTTTGCTTTCTTTTACACTGCTCTATATTTGTTGTGAAGCGCTCCGATACCTTCCGGTCAGGCTAGCGCTATATAAAACTTCTTAAATAAAATAAAAATAAATGCTGGGCTTAAGGTAGAAAATTTGGATACTAGGACCATACGGTCTCCTTTGTTGAGTTTGGTGACAGGAGTCAAAAGTCGGTCTCGAGGGATGGATGTTGCCCGTCGTTCAGCTTCCTCCAATATATCAGACGGATATCGTCTGTCCTCTAACCTTCTAAAAATGGCATGCATGGTAACGGCCAGTTTGTCTGGATCCGAAACAGTCGCTGTGATTATGGCAGGTGCCATTTCAACGATGTTTGGTGAAAACTCTTAAATGGCAATAGATTATTTTGATCCGTAACTTTTCTGTACATGTTGGTTTCTAACTTATTTCCATTTATGGATATGTTTCCATCCCAAAAATTAATAGTCTTTTCACTGTATTCGTGTGTGAATTGAATGCGATCATTGATTGAATTCAGGTCTTCCATTGCCAAAGTTAGTTCTTGCAGAGAGCCCCTCCACAGTATTACTCTTTTTATCTGGTGTATTAGTTAACATTTTCACAAGCGTATCCAAGTTTCCAATGGGCCCCTTGTGGCGCCAGGTATCACGACTCTGCATTTTCTATGGAAACCTCTTTTTGGGTTGTTTCTCTTTAGTTTTGGGCATTTCCCTAAGTTTTGCGTGATCTACTACTTTTTGTCATGCATGTAAGAGAGCCTGGAGGCTACTTCATGGTCCCTTTTTTTCCCCTATCCATGCTGCTTTGTCGTGTCCGATGTCGGGCCGACTGCTTTCCCTGAATGGTGCATGCAAGGTTTAGAGTGTTTGATAGTTGCCACACTTGATCTGGGTGTGTGTGTGCATCCTGTGCGCTACCATCATCTGAAGCTGCATTGGATATTTGGGACCCTTCTTCCCAGTCACCCCACTCCCTCGGGCCAGAACCTGCTTTTTTTTAGTATACGTGGGCCTGCTGTCCCCAGCTGGTGACTAAGATCGATAACGGTCGTGCATTGTAAGGGCCTGGCACAGTGACCAAACTTTGGAAAAGCAGGATAGTTCACAAAACATAGGAGAAGACTGGCTGAGTCATTGTTTGTCTTGTCACATAAAAAATGTGGACTTTGGGGTTTCTGATAAAAAATTTTAAAAAGTCTGCTGGGCGACAATGGAAACAACAAACCCGGGGACTACCTTAGCCATTCTGAGATGTCTTGTCACTCTGGTGAATTCCCCCCCCCCCCTTCCTAACTAGAAGCTTGGGCTCGACCTCCTGCAGATGCCTGACAGCTTACTGGCTCTTTGTGTGTTCGCTGTAGCTTTTAGTGCTTTTTACAAACCCCGGCACACGTGAAACCTGGTCCCAGCCCCTGAGGACAGCTTCTTGTTACACCTGAAAGGGGACCTCCTTTGGGTGGAGGCTTCTAGCTCTTTGGAGCACTGTTGAGGCTATACACCATACAGGAGGCATTGGTCCCGGGCTGGATGCCAAAAAATGGGGATCTTTTGACCTCGAGGAGCAAATGGGAACCTGTCCCTATTGACTTTGGACGTGGGGATCTGGGTGCATGCTTTCTAAATACTTTCTCTAGGAGCCGCCCCCTCATCAGTGTGCCCTCGCCCTGGGGTGTGGCCAGCCAACCCCGGCCTGGGTGGATCAGCAGCAGAGTGGGCCCTAGCTCCTAGAGGCGCCCCTGATGTCAAACTCTAATGAGGATATCCAATTGACAGAGCACATGTATGGGTCCAATGCTCCTGGACTCCAATAAAATCCATGGATCCCTATTGCTGTAGATTTGTCTTTTTACTTTCCGAAGGGAAGGGGATATTGGTTGCGTGTGCTGGGGTTTTGTCTGTGGTGTTATTATTTGTCTAGTATATATTGTGAGTTTTGGTTGTGAGGGTTTTACCTCCCCATACTGTTACCCCTCCCTGCCAGAGCTGTGGCCCCAGACCAGATGTGCGGAGTTCCCTGTCTGTGGTTGTTGCTGCCACATGTTGGTCTAACTACGTGATCTTGAAAAATGAAATGAATGAATGAAATGAAAAAGAATTTCTAAAGCGCATGGCTGCCCTTGAGCGTCCCAGCGCTACGTGTACACACAGACAGACCACCACTGAACCGCATGCAGAGATGTTAGTCATTCTGGGGGAAAAGGAACGTTTTCAGGGATTTTCGGAATCTGGTCCAGCTAGGTTCTTTCCTCATAGATGTTGGGAGGGAGTTCCATAGCTGACCGGCATTTATTGAAAAGCGACGACCTCCGGTCCTTGCTCTTTTTGCTCTCGGGATAGCAACCAGGTTTTCCTCGCCAGAGCGGAGCGTTCGTGATGATTTGTAAGGGCGGATCAGATCTCTGAGGATCGGAGGGCCTGTGCCTTGGAGGACTCTGAACACTGTACAGAGCGCTTTGAATTTCACTCTCGCTCTTATGGGCAGCCAATGAAGCGCTTTCAAGGCTGGTTTCGCTGACGTTCTTCTGGATGTATTCGTCAGCAGTCTTGCAGCTGCATTCTGTGCCCTCTGGAGCACGTTCAGGGTGTATTCTGGTGCAGCCAAGAAAAGGGCGTTGTTATAATCAAGTCTTGACAAAATAAGGCCCTGTACCAACAATTTCCTGGAGTCTAGTGGGAGTAAGGGCATAACTTTCCGTATTGAGCGGAGCAGCCCATAGCAGCACCCTGCAGTTTTTTTCGCCTGAGTGTGCATCGACAGCTCCGGTTCAAGCCAGACGCCGAGACTTTTTATGGATCCCTTCGGGGTCGGAGGATCTCCTAAACAAGCCGGCCACATACATTTGGGGAGGGAAGTGCAGAGATTTCCCAGCAACATCACCTCGGTTTTGGAGGCATTAAGCTTGAGTCTTGAGTCGGCCATCCATGCCATGATGTTGGTAAGGCAGGCGGCAAACTTCTCACCATGGCTTTCTGCGAGCGGGAGCGAAACAATCAATTGGGTGTCGTCCGCGTACGTTGCGAGTTTCACTCCAAAGGGTGCGACCTCCCCCTCCAGTGGGGCCATGTAGACGTTAAAAAGCGTAGGGCTCAGTGATGAGCCCTGCGGGACACCACACTGAAGGGGGGTGGGCACTGATCTATTGTTGCCCTCGCACACTTGATAAGTTCGATCACTCAAGAATGACGTTAGCCAGGTGAGCGCCAGGCCTCCTACTCCCAGCTCCTCCAACCGGTGGATCAAGATCTTATGATCCACCGTGTCAAATGCCGCGCTCAGATCCAGGAGGACCAGGGCTGCTGATCCTCCTGAATCTAAGATGCACCTACCCTCTTCTACCATGGTGATCAGCGCCGAGTCAGTACCCTGACCGGGCCGAAAGCCAGTCTGGGTGTGCCGTAACAACTCGTTGGATTCCAAAAAGGACGAGAGTTGCTTGTTAACCCATTTCTCAGCAATCTTTCCCATCCCTGGCAGTAGGGAGATTGGGCGAAAGTTGGACAACTCAGCGGGGTCAAGCCCCGCTTTTTTTAGCAAGGCTTTTACTATAGCCTGCTTCCAACTGGGGGGGACCTTAGCGGCAGCAAAGGAAGCATTGAGTAGATCTACTGCCGGTCCCGCTATGACATCCTTAAACTGCTTTAGGATGTACATAGGCATGGGATCCGTCGGAGAGCCACTTTTTTGCGCGGCCAGCTCTTTACAGAAAGCTTCCCTGGTGATCGGGGCAAACTTGTCCAGCACGGCTCTGTCAGTGGCCAGACAGCTCTCCCCTGAGGGCGGGCTCTGACGGGGCAAAGGGAGGCCGGCTATGATGTTTTGAATTTTCTGGTCAAAGTACTGGGCCAGGAGGTTACAGCGGTCCGTACTCCCCTCTAAGGGTTCTGGAGATACTGGAACTTTGAGCAGCTCTTTGAGAATTTTATAGGTTTCCCTTGAAGAATTGGCTGATGATTTTATCCTATTTTCAAGGTAGGCCGCTTTGGTGGCATTGCGTGCCGCTTTATAAGTTCTCATGGCTGCCCTGTACTCTTCTTTGGAGTTTCCTGCCCAGTTTTTCCGCCAGTCACGTTCTTTCTTTTTACAAATTTTTCTCAGAAGACCCAGCTCTGGGGTGAACCATAAGGATTTGGGACCCCCTGTCTTCCTGTTGGCTATTTTCAGGGGGAGTACCGCATCTAAGGCTGTGCTGAGCCAATCGCAAAAAGCCTCGTCTGCCTCTATAGGATCCCTATTAAGCACTGGGATGGTATGTGTCAGCTTGCGTGTAAGATCGCTGACCGGGAGTTTCGACCATGCCCTTACTGGTACTTGTACTGTGGCTGCCAGGGGAGGTGGGGGAGCTGTAACAAAACCCAGTTGAAAGGGGATCAGGAAATGATCGGTCCAAGGGAGAGGCAGGGACGGTGACATGGAAAGAAGGGGAAGATTAGAAAACACCGTATCCAATAGATGGCCCTTGACGTGGGTGGGCTCCTGATTATGGAGGGTGATGTTCCCCAACCCAAGTTCAGATCTTAGGTCGTTTGCAGCTTTCTCCTCTGCTGAGTCGAAATGTAGGTTTAAATCTCCAAGCAGGAGAAAATTGGGTGCCGACGCTATTAGCATTGGGGCCTCTTCAAGCAGAGAGTTCACGAACTGCTTGATATTGCCCGGAGGCCGGTAAATCAGCAGCCCCGACAGTGAGTCATTGGGGGACAGTTGGATCTTAAAACTACAACTTTCCGCATCCAGGATAGACCCTTCAGTAGCCCTACATGTCAAAGTATCTCTATATATAATGGCCAGCCCGCCCCCTCTGCCTCGCGGTCTGTGCTGGCAGAAGATACAAAATCCGGGAGGAAGAGCGTTCGCCATGTCGAAATCCGAACTGTCAGATGTCCACGTTTCTGACAAAAATAGCACATCAAGCTTGTGATCCAGAATCAGATGGTGGATATGTAAGGAGTGCCTAGGTAAAGATCTACAGTTCAGGAGGGCTAATCGAAGTAGCTCCTTAGGGGGGGGAGCATTCTGGGCCTCTTTACTTTCCATAGTACATAGATCGCAGACTCTGAAAAGCACATCCATCCTCAAACCCCTCGGACAGAGGCAGGAGGCTTTGGGGCAGAGAGACAAAAGTTGTTCTTGCGAGTATGTGAGAGGCCCTCGCTTTGCTTTGGGCAGCATGTCTGGCCCTAGGTCCGTACGGGTCCGTACGGGCCCAGACGGGCTTGCCTCTGGCGCGCCTCCGGCGCGCCATCGGCGCGCCCGCTGCGCCCGCCCGCTGCGCGGACGAGTGAAAGCGGCCATTTATGAAGCACGAGGGCCTGTGTTCGCCCTCGCACTAGAGCACAAAATGCCCTCTTCCCAATCCAAGATGGCGGGACCTTCCGGTTTAGACTTTGGTTATTCAGAGCCCAGAAACGGCTCGAAAATGCCCCCAACAGCTAACATAACCAGGCGCTATGACCAGGAGTGAATTAAAAAGTAAAACAAATTTTCAAACCAACTTCGAAAAATAACTTTTTTTAAAAGCAATTTCGGCTCTGTGATGCCGTGTAGTGCCCGGCTAAGCTCCCTGTGAGTGTCAGGGGAGCCGCCTATGTGTACAGGCTGCGCGCGAGGCTCCTGCCTTAATTTATAGCACGGGGGCCTGTGTTCGCCCTCGCACTAGAGCGCAAAATGCCCTCTTCCCAATCCAAGATGGCGGGACCTTCCGGTTTAGACTTTGGTTACCCGAGGTCATTCAGAGCCCAGAAACGGCTCGAAAATGCCCCCAACAGCTAACATAACCAGGCGCTATGACCAGGAGTGAATTAAAAAGTAAAAAAAAATTTCAAACCAACTTCGAAAAATAACTTTTTTTAAAAGCAATTTCGGCTCTGTGATGCCGTGTAGTGCCCGGCTAAGCTCCCTGCGAGTGTCAGGGGAGCCGCCTATGTGTTGCTGCGGGGATCGGGATGATGGTGGACGTCCCTGAGGTTGAGTATAGGATGCATTCTGATTCCCTTGGGCTTGGTTTTGTAGATGCACATTTGTGGTGTTTTGGGGTGGGTGGCCCTGGCCCATTGATCTCTGCTCGTGGTAGGCCTTTAATGGGCATCTGTCTGCCAGATGGCCCATCCTGTGGCAGTAGTAACAGTCCATAGGGTCCGGTAGTTGCCAACCCCCCTGGCCTCTACTGCCATAGTTGGGTTGGAACCCTCTGGGGTTCTGTGGTAGAGTTTCCCTGGAGACTGGTGCCATTTGAATGTTTGCGGCCAACACAGCCCCCTCCTCAATGGTGTTTTTATTTTTTCTGGACCATTTGAACAGCGTCTGTTTAGACTTGCTCTTGTTCTCTGTATCTCTGTGGGTAGCTCCTTTTTGAGAATATTGTAGGAGGATGTGACCTGTGGGCCTGTATGATCCAAGCTTGTCCTGTCTCTTGTCACCATCATTCCCTCATTCTATCCAAGAAATCTGTTCTGCTTTCCCCTGGCTGCAGACTCTTACATTAACCCTCCTGCATCTGGGCGATCAGGGAATTTATCTCTCATTGCTGTCCATCTCCGGTGCTTGTATGAATCGTGCTTGGTATCTGTTAGCGTGGTTGCTGGAATGTGGGCTCGGGCGAATAATGCAATAGTCTTTTCCCCAGTAAGGCTACTTAACTAGCTCCTAATGTCACCTATCTCGAAGTTGATTGCGGAAGTTTTCTTGAAACATGAGATCCATTTCCCTGCTCCATCCAGCAATGACGGTAACTTTTTCCTTAATCCTTCTTTATTCATCTGAGCCAATGACACATAAATGGTACCCGTCATGCCCTTCTGTAGTAACGGGTGCATTCATACTTCAGGTGACTCTACAGGTTTCTCCCTGACATGGTGTTCCCATCTTTTTAGGCATGATCACATTTAAGGGAAGTTCCACTTGGGAGTCTCCTCCGCCATGCCTGATGCAATCCTCCGCTATATCTATGCCCCCTGGCTCAAATGATCCTTTCTCCGACCAAGGCCAAGGTCTATCATATTGGTCCCATTCCTCAGTCCAGCAGGATAATAGGTGGCAGAAAGGACACGTAAACATCTCCCCTTCCTTTCTTGCTACTATTTCCCTCAAGGTTAACTCTCCTTTGTTGTGCACTCGTGAAGCGGCATGCATGCTTCTCACTGTTGTGTGCCTCTGTCTGTGTGTGACATTCTTTGCAAAACGTAAGTTTCTTTGCCTGTATGGGGAACCTGGTTTCTCTGTGTTTTAATGGAGAATCCATGATAATCTTGGTAGTTTTGTGGACGAAATAAGACTTAACTCTTTTTGGGGAGCCTTTGTTTTTATCTGATTGTGGGGACAAACATACGTGGTGCACTCTTACAGCTTTACATGCTATGAACTCAACGTTTACTATGAGCTCCGTGCTATTTACAGATGAATCAAACAATTCAATATGAACTGTTTAATAAACACAGATGAGAATGTATGTGAGGGTTGTGACATAGGTGAAAAACGATGCAATAAAAACAATATCTATACACCGTCAACTTTTCGCAAAATACCATTTCCAGTGAATAACAGCCCCTCATATGAAGTATAAAAAGGTAGGTGAAAAAATATGAAATATTAGGACATGTCAATTTGTGTTCTATATGCAGTTTGCAATAAATTGTAGCACCGTAACAGCATATGTGCGTTACACCAACTCAACAAAAAACTGACCGAAAAAAGATCGCTTTATCAAAAATCTCTTAACTTCCTCCTAGCGCATGCTATCCTGTGACCAGAAAAAGCTTTGTGTGGTACACAGTACTAAGTGAGCCCGATAGTCCGCCAATATCTGCTCTGGGACAAAGGTAATGGTAATAAGTACGGAAAAAGGAACAACTTGAGAACCACAAGTCCCTCTCGGCCACACACAAGTTACATCTAGTCCCAGGTCCAAATCTTTTTTCGTAAATGTCTGAAATGCACCCTGTATCACACCCAGGGGCTAAATGTCCCACCTGTGTTAGGCCCTGTGGTCTAAGCGACCACCTCCTCTCACTCCTTTCAGATACCAATGGTGTTAATAAAGTTAATAAACCAGTAGCACTGAGAAACCCTTTTAGACTAAAGAATATGAGATTGAGGTTCCAACACCGCACAATCAGGATAGCTCTATCACAAAATTTGCATCCTGGGAGCCATAAAGGGCTATACAATAAATACTCACCTTTCCTAGCATGATGGCTATCGAAAAAAGGCGACCTGCGGGATCGCCTCCGAGGCACCCTTGCGACAACTCCACTAGGACATATAAAATAGGTAATGTGTTAGATTCTGTCAGTGGCAGGGCGCTCAGGTTATCTATCTACGCTTTTACAGATGAGGTTAGGCAGGCCAGAGGGGAGTACAGGATTGCACTCAAGGAAAGAAAAACTGCTCTGAGAAATGAAGCTTGGGAATCTTTGCATGAGACCTCTTTATTGAAAAATAGTTTGGCCTTCTGGAAAGCAGTAAAAGCACCTTTTCTGAATTCCGGAGGTGGCCCGACAATTGAAATTGCTATAACAGAGGACCAATAGATTGAGCATTTCTCTAGGGTATTTAACAATGAGGAAAACTTCCTTGTGCGTGAAAATAATAACCAATGGGAAGCCACCCATGATCCTATGATCCAATACACCGATCTCCAGTTTACACTTGAGGAAAGTGAATTGGGCCATTTCCGTGAGTCTGGGTGGTAAGGCTTCTAGGCCGTATGGGGTTTCTGTAGGCCTATTGAAGTCAAATAAGACTTTATGGGGTCCGATTATTACCCAGGTAATTACTGCTAGTTGCCTTGCCCCTTTTCTAGTGACATGGGTGGAATCAATCATTGTGCCAATTTTTAAAAAGGGGGATTGCCAAGATCCAGGATGCTATAGTCCCATTTCATTGCTTGAGTCCCTGACTAAAGTGGTTGGTCAAAATTTTTTAAGACGTTTACATGATTGGGAAGAGGACAACAATGTCCTATCCGATATCCAATATGGTTTTCGCGAGGGCTTAGGGATGATTGAACAGAGCTTAAACCTAGCTTTTTTTGTTGGGAAGTATTCACAGGCGAAAAGGGGCAGGTTGTTCCTAGCTTTCATGGATCTCACTGCAGCTTTCGATTCTGCGAGGCATGATAAGCTATGGGAGATCCTCGAGGCTATGGGGGTGGATATACAAATCATTCCCTTTCTCAGGCGCCTATACAGTGACGCCAAGGCGTGAGTGCGGTTCGGCCTGAGTGGTGAATGTTCGGCTCCATTTCCAATAAGATGGGGGGTCAGGCAAGGTTGTGTTCTGGCCCCCTTTCTTTTCAACCTCTATGTCAATGGCCTTGGTGAGGGACTGCTTAAAGATAATCAAGACTTTCCCCAAATAGCTGGACATCCGATACCTGCCCTCCTTTACGCAGATGACGCAGTCCTGATGTCACGCACGCAAGTAGGTCTGCAGAGGGTTTCAGATAGTTTTTCCAATTTCATGAGTAATCTCAGTCTTAAGGTAAACATCTCGAAAACCTTTATAATGAGGTGTGGCTGTGGTAGTCAGAGGTGCAGGGATATGTTTTTTGGATAGACAGAAGATAGAGCCTGTAATGAGATTCTCATATCTCTGAATACTTTTCGACCAAAATGACTCATGGGTCCAGGCGTTATTAGCAACAACAAAAAACTGGTATTTTTAAGGACAACAACTGCCTTTGCTCACTGTTCAATAAAACTGGGCAGGAGACCGCCATTAGAGCTTATCCAGATCTACTAAGCAAAATGTGTCTCCACGGCCATGTATGGGGCAGGTGTGTGGGGTTTTGCCAATGTGCACCCGATACAAACGGTGGAAAACACTTTTGTACGATACCGTTTGACTGTACTGAATAGCACATGTTCATATGTTTACCATGCCGAGTTGGGCCTACCATATATCTCTGACCTTATTAAAATGGAGCCTATTCTCTAATGGCATAGGATCTGGACAAAGACAGAGACAAAGTTAAACAGAGATATTTTAACAGATAGCTTGGAGTTGGAGGGTGCTCTAACCATTCCCTGGTTAAGGTACGGCCGAGATTTTATGTACGATTTAGGCCATACAGAATATTTTACTGATCTGAGCACTATGCGGACAGTCACGAGATAGGAGCTAAAAAAAGAGGGTCTCCTGCTATTAGACACAAACAGAATGTCAGTTGAGATTATATAGCCTACTGTCCAGCCCAATCAGTAGATTTTAACGACTTTTAATATACAACCTTATTTAACAATGGTACCTGGTGGCTATGACAGGTTTTTATTAACTAGATTGAAGCTTGGGATCTTGCACAAACTTGTAAGTTTTCCAAAAACGAATGAATGGGCGCAAAAAATGCAATTGTGTCCTTGTGACAATCATTCAGAACAACCTACAATACATGTTGTCCTATTTTGTAGATGTTATAGTAAATTAAGAAAGGTATGGATTGTCACAATTTTAAAATCTTTGGGGATCAGACAATGCCGCCCAGCTTTTACTGCATTGCAGCTGTTGGATAATGAACATAGAGTTTGGAGGGTAGCAATGTTTTTAAAGAAAGTACTCAGCCACTGGAAATGCATTGTAATATAAACACTGAGTTTATGCAGAACCTAATGAATATTATTCCTAATCTTGAATTTTATAGTTAACTGTATATAATTAATTTTTATTTTTTATTCTGTGTAAAGGGACGCCCTGCTAGTCATCTGTCTGCCTGTTTGTTTTCCTGCCACGTACTGGAGACCACAAGCCCCAGGGGGCACCAGGAGATCCCGGCAGGAGCCGCGCAGCAATCTTGCGCCAGCTGGCGCTTAAAGCAGCTGCAGGGCTCCCGTGGCGCGGGATCGCCCGGGCAAAGCCCAGGCCAATCCCGGGCCAATGGCGGGCCCGTCCTTGCCCATCATCGCCAGGAAGAGGCTGGGCAAGGGCTCTTGGTTCTGCAACCCGACATCTGGAAGGCATTGTGGACAGTGAACATTGTGGGGACTAAATCCCCCGAGTGGGTGAGTTCTTCTGTAATTCCCTAAAGACTTGAAACTGTATTGGAACATTCAACTATTTTCTTTTTTTGACAAACTAAGACTGTTATACTACTATACTACCTTTACAATGGTTGAATTCAAGCATGGGGAAAATAAAAACCCTGGATGGGACCGGTGGAGCTGTGGGAGGGGGGGCAGAGTGGTAGAGACTGTAAGGGAAAAAGGGTGAGGAAATCGCCAAAGTCGAAGCAAAGGGCAAATAATTGCAACCAGGATAGGATAGACTCACTGATAAGTGAATGCGAGGATATCCTATCTTGTGAAACATCTACCCAAATTCTCAGTAAAGATATGTCTCCCGGCTCCCCCTTGTAGCTAAAAACACCATAGCTCAACAGATAACAATTCCTGTAATGTTTCATAAAACGAGTAGGGGAGATACGTTAGAGCCCCATAAAGAAGGTCAGGTCGGGAGAGGCAGTATTATACGGGAAAGTAAGGCTGATCCCTCTGAGGAAGAGAATATAACAGTTGTTTGCAGGTGTCCATTCCTGCACATAATCTTTAAATGGCATTTTGTAACTTCTGTGTGTGCTGCTTGATGCAGCACACATAGAAGTTGCAAAATGTCATTATTTGAAAAAGATTGTTAATGTGCAGAAAGGGACACCTTCCTGCACATAAAAAAATCAATTATGTTTTGCTGTTTCCATGTGTGCTGCATAACGCAGCACACAAGGAGACAACAGCAAAAACAAGGAGAAATTAAATATTTCTCCTCGTTGTGCCAGGGTAAGACCAGTTTTTCCCTTGTCTGTTGGCACTGCTCCATATTTACGCCCACCCTTGTAAATATGAGGCAGCGTAAAAATCAATGGGTGTTGTGGTGGAACGCCCACCGCAACACCCTTTGCCCTCCCCTTTCACGCTAAGTATTGCGTGAAAGGGTGCCTTATTTACTAGGCAGCGTTAAGCCGCGTTAAGTGGCTTACAGCTGCCTTGTAAATAAGGCAAAGCCCCTATCGCCACCACAACTTCGTGAAAAGTGATGTTGTGGTGGAGATAGGGCTTATAAATATGCCCCTATGTCCTCCAAGCCTTCTGTGGCATCTTTAACGCATGTTACCACTTCTTCAGTTTCACACTCACACCCTTCAGTCACCTTCTCTGGAAAGTGAGACAGACAGATGCCGGCCCCGGTCTGATCCGTGCTGCGGATCGACTTCACCCTGAGCTTGCGCTTCTTCAAGTGGTGCAGCGGCCCTGACGCCTTCCCGGAGGCGGTGCTGATGTGCGGGGATCGGCTCGGATATCCAAGGTGAGCGTAGGCCCCTGATCGGTGCCCTTTTTGCCAGTATTGGCCCCCCACCCTCTGATTGCAGTGGTCTGCCCCCCCCCCCCCCCACAGTGGCGCTGTGTGTTGTGGCCTTGGCGGCTGCGGGGCTTTTCTTCTGGGCCTCGCAATCACAGTTGCGCTGTGCCTCGGCATGCGTTGCTGCCGCTGGGGGTGTGGCGGGCTAGCGGGGGAGGCCCTGATAGGTCCTGCCTCGGGGGTCATGATGGCGCGAGGCACTGTCAGGTGTGCTGGCTCCCTTTTCTCCTCCCTCCTGGGTGGCCCTCGCAACAATACCCTGTATTGGTCCAAAGGAGCTGGAGCTGCTGTCCCTGCACCAGCCCTGGGTCTTCTGGTTTGCTGGGCTCCGATGTCTTTGACCTCATTGGCAATCTGAAGGCCGGTGTGGGTGGATGCCATCCGGGTCTGCTGCGCCACTGCTATCGATTCTCAGGAGGGAAACACCAGATTCTTCTACCACTCCGATCCTTGGAGGCAGGACGCGACCTGTCGGACTGGCTCTGGCTCCCCTGCATTGGAATACATGCATGCTGGCTTTGGGCCCCACTATTTTTCACCATCTGTTATATGGCTGCGCTTGTGCTGTGGACCGAACACTCCCACTAGAAATCTTCTCCTGTTGGCTGGGTTTCCGACGTTGTGCTGCCCTTGTGCTCCTTTGCTCTGCACCACCAGCTGCCCGCCCCTCGGGACACAGGCGTCTCACCTCTTTGAGGCCAGCCCTATAGTGCACGCTCTATTGGCTCGGAGTACTACCTTCCGCAATGTGGCTCTGTGTTGCGCTGCTAAGCCCGGTGGCTTGTCCCTTCCATAGGTCCAGACCTCTGTCATACCGGTCCTATACGCCTTTTTGGTGACACGTTTCTGCCTATCTCTATCTGCCCAGGTGGGCACGGGCAGTCACAGTGCGCAATGAGGCGGAAAGACCCCAAGCAGCGGACGCTGCCGTTTGAAAAGGTCACGGACGCTACATCTGACGACCTCACTGACGCGGCCGATGGTGCACAGGGCAACGATGATGTCGACGACCCTGCTTCGCTCACTGTTGCCATGCTTAAAGAGATGAGGGCTGGCTTCAAGGCCCTGGATGGCAGGTTTGATGCATTGGATAAGAGACTGGCTGATATGGCTGATATGGACGCAAAGGTTCAAGCACACGATCGTCGGCTGGATGTCGTTGTGGCTAGGGTCTCTGACGTAGAAGATGGCACGGTGCAATCACAGAAACGGCTCGAGAGGGTGGAAAGGATTTTGAAGGATGTAACGATCAAGAACGAAGATTTAGAAGCCCGTAGTTGATGGAACAACATACGCATTATTGGCGTGCCAGAGACTGCCACCTCTGGCCGGATGGATGTCTTTGTGGAGCAACTTCTATCTGATCTGTTTGCCAGTGAGTCCTTCACGCAGGGCTTTGTGGTGGAACGTGCCCACAGATCGTTGGGGCCTCGCCCCAAACCCGGTCAGCCTCCGAGACCCATCATTGCCAGCCTCATGAACTTCAGGGACAGGGACACCACCCTTCGTTCTGCTTGTGAGCGAGGGGAGGTCCTGTGGCAGGGGAGTAAGCTCTCCTTTTCCCCAGACTTCACAGTCGTGGTGCAAGATGCACAATGTAAGTTTACACTGGCTGATTCATTCTTGCGCTTTGAGGCACTGTAATGTATTTTTATTGTGGTATTTTTTTCCATTTGTCAATATAATGTTCTGTTTTGCCCGGCCGGCACGGCGTTGCTGTGCCTCATGGTGTACACCGTGGTATGTTTGCTGATTTTGCCAAGCTTACGATGTACATGTGTGATTACTGTATTACAATGCTTGTTCGAATTGCACCGTCCTTTGGTTTTTTGGGATGGGTTTTGCCTCGCCAGGGACATGGTGTGGCTGGGTGTTGGGGGCATTTGCTGTTTCTTCATAGTTTTTCAGGTATCACTACACAGATCAATGATACATGGCGCTGGGTTAGATTGAATAGACACATGCTTGTTGGTACACTTGTTAGATGGCACAGTAAGGCTGGCAGCCCGGTCCTTCCGGACTTTCTCTGATGTCTTGGAATGTCAGAGGGTTGAATAACACTCTGAAAAGATGGCAGGTTCTCACTTATATTGCTCAACATAACATTGTGATGTATTCCTATAGGTACTGTATCGATTCCCCTATTCCTGACCCTGGTCTGGTTAATAATTAACTAGCAGCCATCCAACGGTGCAAAAACCGTTATCTGATTAAGCCACACCACGGCACAGAAGCACGTTATCTGATTAGGTCATAACGCATGCCATCTAATTAGACAAGCGATATTCCTCCAGCCCCTGATAAGGCATACGGAGTTCTCAAAACAAATCAAACCTACAGCGACCTGGGAAATTCCCATAGCCATTGTTTTGATTTCACAGAGAACTTCAGCAAAAGAATGTGCGAACGAGCCCGTTCATATGACATCCTTATTGACGTATATATGTCCATCCTTACGTCAATCTCGGCACCTTTCAGGTATAAATATTACCGACATTGCCTTAAGCAAACACATGCGGTGGTGACGAGATCGGAGCAGCGAGACGTGCCGAGGAGCCTAGCAGAGAGCGAAGCCCACAGGCGCTGCCCCGCCTTCCTGACGTGCTGAGAACGAGACGCTGCCTTTCTCCTGCTGAGAAATCCAGCTCCGGCGCTTCCAAGCAGCCCTCGCAGGCAGCTGGAATATCAAGACCTGGGATAAGAGATACCAGCCCTCCATCATTCTAGATCTCAGGTACAGAACTGAATAACCCCTTGCAGAGAATTCTCGAATCAGTCCCTTGGCAAACAAACTTAACTTAAACTGCTACTTATCTACTCCCGCCCACGTATTAGGCTTAGGTCAGGTACACTGGGGTAGGCGTGGTTAGAAGCACCAGTTGAGTATGATTAGTCAAATGTATATATGTATGTATCTATTTTATCCATTTTAAGGTATCATATGGCTTAGAAACCATATCAATGCTTTTACAGTATTATTTTATAATTCTGTCTTTACTGTATGCACTTTACTTAACTATAAGTATTACAATAATAGCGATTCATTTCTCTTTTATGAGAAAGGAGACTGATCAATAAATAACATCTTTTATTGAACACGCCCGTCTTTTCCTTTTCTCTACAATCTGGTGAAACTAAGAATGCACTGAACTGACTGAGTAAAATAAGTTGTCTTTTGTTTTCACACGACTCTAGAGATACACTCTTGATTAGGGGAGAGCAAAGTTGTCATGTTCTATGGTTGTCAGAAACTAAATCCCTTCTTGTCTATCCAGGGAGGTTAAAATCCTCCTTGCCTATTCGAGAAAGTTTCTAGTGAACTCTGAGCTAGCTGGCAAACACAAAACTTTAAGTCTAATATCGTCTGTAGAAGACCTAGTTAACCTCTGCCCTAGGTCTATACTATTGAAGATATTATTCCAATGCGCAGAGCCTATTGGGATGATAGGAACTACACTACATGGCGCCCAACGTTTGGATAGGCGATAAAACTAACGCAAGACATTAGAGTAACTCAGTCGTGCTTTTTCACACAGAACCCCTTTTTTCCCATAATACTCCAAAGACGTCTGGAGTGGGTGAAAGGTCATATCCGCCAAACCTCGCAGGAGGAGACTCCTATGTATGGTTCTTGGTTTATTCAACGTTGAAGGATACACTGTTCCAAAATATTGTGCATCTAATCTTTGTTTCCATAGAAACCTGATCTGCAAACATACAGAATAACCTTCCTGTCAGTAAAATGACAGAAAGTGAAGAAGAAAGGGAGACAGTGAGACTAGCAGCTGAACTCCTAGTAGCAGACAATACTCTGCTGGAAAATGACCCGGATATAATACTCATCCCGGTCAACATAAGGAAATCTATAACCCTAAAACTTATAGAAAATGGACTGACACCAAGAGGTGGTACAGTCATATTCGTAATTGAGGCACACGAATATCGGCAGACAGAGGTATTCTATTCATGGATTAACTTTCCAGCAGCAAACGCTGTAACAAAGGACTTCCACTATTACAAAATAGAGGAACCTCCTAGTGAGTACACTCCTTTCGAGGAAGTGGAAATACCACTCAAATTCCAAGAGCACCTGCTCTTGTTTCATGGCGCCCTAAAACATAATAATCACATCACCAGGCTCGGTCCACTAGGTAGACCAGGAGCAACGTGGCCGGTCCTAGCCGGATATACACCACATCCAGACATTGAAGAAATGCCTGCACCAGAGCTTTTAGCACAGCTAAAACAATTAATAAAAATACATAGACAATTAGTCCAATATGTAATGCGGACTTCAACAATCCAACCAGCAATTAAAATTCCACAGCTGACCACTCATCAGGGGAACACAAATAAAATTACACCTCAAAACATACAGTCCTGTCTAGGTAAAGTACCCGCAAAACGGGAACAAATTCCTTTCTGGCTAGCGCAAAAAATCACTCAAATAGAGGCGGTGTTTCCAGATACCACCCCTGTTGAGAAACATAGGATTCTGACTATCTGTCTTCCAATGGGAATCGCACCACATGTGGAGGACTGTGACACTTGGGGAACAGTCTTTGCTTCCATTTACACAAAAACACATGGTGTACCATCCATGTCAGTAATACCAGATGTGCTAAAACAGATTCAAGATGAATACGGTCCAGAACCCGCTTTAACTCTCGGTATGAAACTACTGAAAGATTTCAAGCAGGTCTCGGCAATATTATTAGCCAACATAAAGGGAGAAGCAGCAAATGTGGCGATTCGCCAGAGGTTAAAAGAGACAAATATAGCAGACCAACCATCTGAAATTGCCAGAATCATAGAAAAATCCTATGAAGAACTAGGAAGAGATAGTTTGGGTGGAATACCAGTGAAACCTCAACTAGTTGAAAGTCCTGAAAAGGTATTTATAAAAAATAATTTAAACACTCAAAAAAAGAGCTGGGATGGAAATAAGCAATCCAATCCTAAAGAAAAAAGATTCCAGTCCAGAGGAAGGTCTCCTCGGCGGAGAGAAAGATCTCCTGATCAAGGATGCAAGTCTCCCCAAAGGGAGCCCTCTGTGAAAAAATACAACCTTAGAAAGAGGGATAATATAAAAAAACCTGATAGATATCAAGATATTGATACACGTCCCTCTCAATCTTTTCAGACTTCCTCGCAGAAATCGGAAAGAAGAGGACGATCAGAACACAGGGAAGAGCACGTCAAGTCCAAAGACAAAGAACCTGCTCATCAGAATAAAAAATTACAATTTCCAAAAAAGAAGGTAGCCAGTATTAAAGTAATTAACAATGCCGAGAATACTGAGGACACAGCTGAAAAACGGAGAATGGGCTCAGACAATGCTAGACAGCGCAGCAGAAGTGAGCATAGCTCGCAAAGTCCTTATGAATCATCTGGAGACAGTGGACACGAATGAATACATTCAGGTGGAAACTGTAGATACCAGAGTTAGCAAACCTCATAAAATATATGAAATAACATTGCGTAAAGAGGGTGATAAGACTAGAAAAATAAGGGGTCTATTTTGGGATAATCTCTCCAAGGGCTATGACATCCTTCTAGCTGAACGAGACTGGCCTCCAGAGTTTGTCAGGGAGTGCCCACATGGCGAAGAAATAATTATGCCTGCCTTCTCAAACCATATTCCAATTCATAAAAAATATACACTTGCAAGAAAGTGGGCAGTAGCTCAAGCCCCTGCCTTATATAAAAATCATGTGGGATGGGAAGAGGACTCTCCTCCTCACAAAATCCAGTTAAAATCACAACCTACTGCACAGAGGCAGTACCCGATTAAGCAAGAAGCTAAAAAACAGGTAAAAGAGATCCTAGATCAACTTGAATACCAGGGGGTGATTGAAACTTGCACCTCACAAATGAACAACCCTTTGTTTCCTGTCTCCAAGCCAGACAATTCATATCGTCTTGTTTTGGACTACAGACACCTTAACTCATGTTGCAAAACATTTGCGGTACCAAACTCACATAGTGCTGCACTAATGAATAACATAGTGCGCAAAAAATACAAAACCACATTAGACATTTCTAATGGATTCTTTTGTCAAAATATAGCACCAGAGAGCAGATATTTGACGGCGTTCTCAATAAATGGCACGCTTGCCCCAGGGGTTCAAGAACAGCCCAGGATTATTCTCAGCGAGAGTAACTGAATTACTACAAACATATGATGACGAGGCATTATCTTATGTCGACGACATCTATCTAACAGATGATGACTTGGATACTCACTTGAAGAGAGTGAACACCATAATACTTGGGTTCGCAGCAGAGGGTTACAAATTCAACTTTAAAAAGTCAAGAATTGCCCATCTAACAGTCCTGTTTTTAGGATATGAACTATCAAGTGAAGGCAAAAGCCTGGCTGACAATTTCCTAGAGAAATGTGCAGTAATCCAAGCACCTAGAACACTGAAAAACTTACAATCAATTCTAGGCTTCCTAAATTTCGGAAGAACTTACATTATAAATTATGCAGAAAGAATTAAACCTCTCTATGATCTAATAAAACCAGATTTTAAAAGAATCAATTGGACTCAAAAACACACAGAAATTTTGAGATCTTTACAAACAGATATGTTAATTAAAACAAAATTACAAACACGTGACAATACACGCAACCTTGTGATTCGAGTCATCCCAGGAAGATGCGGATTCACATACCTGACCTCTAATAAAGGAGAGAAGGTACCAATAGCATACAAATCACATTTGTACACAGAAGCTGAAAAAAGGTTCTGCATTAAGGAAAGCATTGTTCATGCGGTTCAAACAGCTGTAGCAAAGGAAAAATGCCAAGCAGACGGTAGACAGGTTACAGTCAGAACAGCAGAATCAGCTTTTGAGGCATTAACAACACCATGTAATTTACCGACAACTGCACTAAATCCAGAATGGGTACAATGGGTAAATTCTGTTGCTACAGACAAAGTAAAATACTATTTTGACCCGGAAATGAAAGAATTAAAATTTCTAAAATATGAGAGAGAATACCCTCTGCCAATCGACATTCTGCCTTTACGACAGTACGCCTGTGTAATATATACAGACGGACTTGCTCAACCCTCAGTTTGGGGAGAGCTGGCTTACAACGCCACGTGCGAAATTGTAAAAGAAGTGTGGCGCGGAGGTAAATTAAGACCTCTACTTACAAAAACACACTCAGTGGAAAATATTTCAGAACAACAAACTGAAATAATAGCATTGAAAATGGCGCTAGATAATGCCGATCGCGAATTCCCGACACTTATAGTGTGCGATTCGTATTACTGCGTCAAATCATACAATAACGACTTACAGAAATGGATTAAAAACGGTTACAAAGATGACACAGGTGCCACAATAAAGCAGAAAGCGCTTTGGGAACAATTAGTTCTTTTAAAGAAAGAACTACCAAAAACTCACGTGATACATTCACTGAGTCATCAGCGTGATGGCGTTCACGTCGCAGGGAATTCATTGGCTGAGACAGCCACAGCGGAAGCAACAAAATCGGCTTCCGTAGCTACAAAAAAGCGTGCAGTAAAACACATTGACGGTGAAACTGTGCTGGCGGTGAAAACGTCATCAAAAGGCGACTGCTCAGCCCTACCGATCAATTACCCACTCAATTATACATACATAATCGATGCAAACTCAGTCCCTTTTGCTCGAATCCCTGGAGTGGGGGATAGAGTAATTCCAAACACGGACAGGAGAGGCTTGTTAATAGCAGACGCACATATGGGTGAGGGTCTCAGACACCTTAAGCTAAAAGATTCTCTGGAAGAATTACAATCAGTGTACTGGTGGCCAGGCATGAGCCTGCATCATCACATTTTTGTAAAAAACTGCCCAGACTACAATAGAGATCGCAGTGGCGAGCGAGGAGGACTATTGCCATGGCACTTCGCTCCAGAAAAACAACAACAATAAGAATGTACCCATCACGAAAAGCGTTATATTAACATAAAAAGACTAATTTTCACTTATGATGTAGACCCCAGCGCTCGGCTGACGTCTGGACTGTTATACAAGCATTTGCAAGTCTATAATGGCATATACGCTAGAAGCATGCTACGTTATGAATAATGTATTCCCTTTAGCCCTCAGGCTTATAGGGAAGCATGGACAAATGAGCATAGCATAGCGGGACTCTTCTCACTTCCTTCCTGAGGGATACGGGATGATGTAAAGAAAAAACCTAGACATAAAGCAATCTATAACGGAAAAGGTATTAGGTTCGGGAGCTGGGTGGGTCAAACATTTAATAAGTGTCCAACGTAGTCTAAATAACCTGCCAAGGAATTCTCTGAAAGGGTTCAGTCCGTACGAACTATTGTTCGGGACTAGAATGATGATCCAAGATCTTGATAGTCAGACTTCAGTGGTTAAAGACAAAAGCTTTGATATCAAAGATCGTTTGGCTATTTTACAGGACTTAAATGAAACAAGAAAAGACCTGAGCAACATAAAGTTGAAACAACAGCCAACAACCACTGAAGAGAAACCACCTGTCCCAGCAAGGCCTGTCTGGATTCCAAAAGTCGGGGATCTAGTCAGAGAGAAGATCGCGGTAAAGAAGGAATTTGGGCCTTCTTACAGAAAAGCAGTTCCTGTCTTGTCTGTCAACGGGACAAGATCAGTAGTACTACCGCCCCTTGCTGGTAAAAAGGAGAACCGAGTTGTATCCATCGACCTGGTTAAACCACAATCATGTGGCCGATAACAAACAGTAGGCCAAGTGGACTCCCAAGAAGTAGCAGAACACCAATGTTTGCTACGAATACAGAGGCTCAAACTGGAAGACTGATCACATTTGAAAAATCTACAGTGAATCAACAAGGACTATGCAACAAAGCAATGGAACTTGAACCTCTTAAAACCCAAATTAAAACTTTTCATCAAGAAACAACAACCTATGATGATGTAACTGCAGACTTTGCTAATGAAACAAAGCAAAATCCAAAAACAATTGGAACAATTGACAGAACAGCATTCGGCTACTTCATCAACTTCGATGATTCATCTGAAGACCTGAGTGAAGCAAAGAAACAGCCATCAACAAAAACTTTTAAAGACAAAGCTAAGGAACTTTTTCAACAGCTGAAAGAAACCTATCTGATTTCTCCATGGATTGAATTTTGGGTGGCCTTCGGTGCATTTATCCTCATTCTTTGGCTCATCATGGTACTATGCTTGGGACATTTCATTGAAGGAAAATATGCTAAAATGGACACAGCAAGCCAGAAAATCAACTTGGTCCTTAAACCACACACATCTTCACACATCGAGAAAAGAGAACTTTCTTCAGTGAACTTCACAGCCAATCCTATACCAGGCGGTGTAGCATGGGACAAAACTGATTATGAAATCTATGGTCCGGTTGAAATCCTGAAGTATCTACACCAATTCAAGATCTCATTGAGTGACTTTGTAAAACCGAGCTCATTTGCTGATGATTGGGACTTTGAGAGTATTAATGATATGATGTCTGATCTTGTTATGTCTGCTAACTTTACAGAACATGATTATTTGCAGGGTTCGTCTAATTATGATCAGATGTTCTGCTACAACCACTATGGTAACCATTATCTACATAAATCTGCTCAACCTAGAAATGTTTTAAATTATAACCAATGGGAACATTGTGCTACTCCTCCAAAAGACAGCTCAAGAACAAATTTATGATAAATATTCATACTTTTCAGGGTTTAACACAAGTAATGCAGAAACATTTTATTTCAAATTGTCAAATAAGACAGGTATGAAGACCATGCTTACAAACACAAAATTGATATATTCCGATTCATTCTTTGAACAAATGAATACATTTGGGTTTGATTCCTGGAACAATAATATTGAAGCAAAAACTGTTTGGGGTACAAGAGATTGGCAAGTAAAAGGTATAGAATCATTGTTTAGAGCCTGCATGATCCCAGAACAAATTATATTTTTGAATGACACTATTCAACAAACTACCTGTCTTGGCTTAGCCAAAATCAAAGATTTGAACAAACCGTCTATTCCAAAGCCAACAGTGAACAGTAATAGCTCTATAGATGTTGAGATAGACGTAAACCATATATTAAACCAAAACAGAACACATCCTGAATGGAAAAAATGGTTGATCTGGCCCACAGATACAAATAACTGTCAAGACAGATTCCTGAACAAAGTACAGGGGTTCACATTGACTAGGCCAGACCCTAGATATTCCCAAAGACAACATCCAGGGATAGTAACCACCTACAGCGTGGGCAAGCTCTGCCTTCAATGGCTACGAACGTCCACACTGGCTGAAATTAAGCAACACCTAACTTTACTTACAGAAGGTGCTGACTTGCGTGATTTCATATTGGGACCAGGCAAACAGCGTCAAAAACGTTTCATAGCGGCCTCTATATATGCAGCTTATAACGAAGTTTGGAAAGTAACTCAAATTGAGACAGCAGAAAAAATACGGGAAATTGACCGTATTAATTTGGAAAAATCACTTTCTGTGGTGGACAATGGGTTAATGACTCTGTCCTCCAGAATATATTCTCTGGACAGCATTGTGTCTTCAGCAATCGATATAATATCGCAAGACTTACTGATGTTACAACACGGTCAGTCCCAATTGCGTTCTATTGTACAGCTTGGCTGGACGTTACAAAATCTGCGTTCTGGCTATGTGCCTTGGCGTTTAATCAACACAACGTCATTATTTAATATCTTTAACCTTACTGATAAACAAATCAGTTTGGCACAGAAGGGTGCTGACTATACAATTCTGAGCATTGAAAAACTTGAGAGATTACCATTAACAATGTCAGAACGACCTGTCATTGAATGGATAATACATGGAATAATAAATATTCCGATAACTACTTTCCAGTTTCAATTCTGCCAAAAATATATACAGGCAGGCCAGTATGAAAGGTTGGGTAAAGGGTACATTAAGTCAATATGGAACTTGCCCTATACACACAAATGTGTCAGTAATAAAGGCCAGAAAGTGTTTCTCAGTGGCAATAATTGTGCAAGATCACTAAGCGGTACACTTCTGTGTCAGGGTATTAGCTTGCATGGAGCCTCTGAAGGGACTTCAAATAACCTTTCATGTTACCAGCTAGGCACACCTGCAACACGAATAGAACCATTCTTTAGGAGACTCTCGAACAGGAGTTACATTCTAATAGTAGATCGCAGATGTTGTAGTTTGCTGCCCGGAAAACCTTATCTCATAACCGTGACTAGGAAGGTCATTTGCTGTGAACGAGTATTGTTCCCGAACGATTCTCCAGACAGGGAGGCAAGGTTATGGCCCGATTTGAAAATTGCTTCTATTCGAATAGATACTTTAAGCAGAATGAAGACTGTGCTCCTACAGACGCCGACCAGGCTCACGTCATCAAAAGAAACGTATGATCTCCAAGTTGCAAGGACAACAGAAGAGATTCATTCATTATTATCAACTAATTCCCCCATACATTTCGCAGAAATACTGAACGAAATCTTAAATATTTCTGATACCACTGGTGTCTCCAGTGTATTTAAAGCAGTGTTTTCGGGTGCTTTAACTCCATTCAAAGTCATGCTGGGTATTTTTCCAGACTTTGTCCATTCCATTTTTGGCGGACTTCCACTCCTTTTGGGACTAGTAGCGGGTATTCTATTTTTGATCCTGTTATTTCGCTATGGCAAACCATGTCACAGACAAAACACCTGCGACAAGGGAAGAAATGATCCTAGCCATTGGCTACCTGGACCGGGTAACTAAAATCCTTGGACTATCCCGGCTTAGAGACCTGAACATGACTTGGTCTCTTTCATTTAGACCAATGTGGCAAAGTTGTGTTATACCTGTATTAAGGTGCTTGCTATGCGGCGAAGAATGCGTGTTGAACACCTGTCTGGCACTACTATCGGATGTGCCAATGGACGCGGATACCTTGTTGGGTCCGGTAACGGCTCATGCATTGTGCTGTCCCCAGCGGCTACCAATCCTGATGACGGCATTCGTGGAGACTTCACCACTACGATTGAGGGGTAGTGAAGCACAAGATGAAAGCAGCATCGATCAGGTACGACCTTCAGTCAGCTATGCTGATCAAAACATCAATGGAGGCAATCATGCTCAGGCTCATGAATGCATGGTAACAACCTTTTCCGAATTAGTGGAACTTACGCAAGAAGCTGTTGACAGTTTTTTCAACAGTCTAAATGATATGATGTTTTCACCAGAGCAGCAGGAATAACTTTGAGCAAATTAGCACTCGGAGTTCCCTACATGCTGAATTTGGCCTTCAACTTTTCGAAACACAATATGAAAATATTTTCTCTCATCATTTTTTCAGACTACAAGAGTTTTTTTTCCTCCCCAATTCAAAAATATTTACGATTTTTTGGGACACTTATCTTCTGCTTAAAGTAGACATTATTCTTAGAGAACTAAATTTCTATTTTAGGTAGTCACGAGACATTCGCTATCCTCTAGCACTATTATACATAACTTTATGATTGTGATGAAATGGTCTCGCACTTTTTTTCTGTATTAAGAGCCATTTCATGTGTATTTTTCGCATTTTTTCATGATAAATTTGAAATATGCGTTATATGTTTAGCATTATTAGACTGCTTGTGCATATGGTAGATGTGATAGTACATGTGATTATGTTTCGTATGTTTCGTAGTTCAAAATGTTCAGGATACATATGAATGTATTTTGGGGTGGTACGATATACACAAACGCTACTGGTTTCACTATGCCTAGATTTGTAAATATGGACATAGTCTACGTGGAGTGGGTGTGATGTATTCCTATAGGTACTGTATCGATTCCCCTATTCCTGACCCTGGTCTGGTTAATAATTAACTAGCAGCCATCCAACGGTGCAAAAACCGTTATCTGATTAAGCCACACCACGGCACAGAAGCACGTTATCTGATTAGGTCATAACGCATGCCATCTAATTAGACAAGCGATATTCCTCCAGCCCCTGATAAGGCAGAAGGAGTTCTCAAAACAAATCAAACCTACAGCGACCTGGGAAATTCCCATAGCCATTGTTTTGATTTCACAGAGAACTTCAGCAAAAGAATGTGCGAACGAGCCCGTTCCTATGACATCCTTATTGACGTATATATGTCCATCCTTACGTCAATCTCGGCACCTTTCAGGTATAAATATTACCGACATTGCCTTAAGCAAATACATGCGGTGGTGACGAGATCGGAGCAGCAAGACGTGCCGAGGAGCCCAGCAGAGAGCGAAGCCCACAGGCGCTGCCCCGCCTTCCTGACGCGCTGAAAACGAGACGCTGCCTTTCTCCTGCTGAGAAATCCAGCTCCGGCGCTTCCAAGCAGCCCTCGCAGGCAGCTGGAATATCAAGACCTGGGATAAGAGATACCAGCCCTCCATCATTCTAGATCTCAGGTACAGAACTGAATAACCCCTTGCAGAGAATTCTCGAATCAGTCCCTTGGCAAACAAACTTAACTTAAACTGCTACTTATCTACTCCCGCCCACGTATTAGGCTTAGGTCAGGTACACTGGGGTAGGCGTGGTTAGAAGCACCAGTTGAGTATGATTAGTCAAATGTATATATGTATGTATCTATTTTATCCATTTTAAGGTATCATATGGCTTAGAAACCATATCAATGCTTTTACAGTATTATTTTATAATTCTGTCTTTACTGTATGCACTTTACTTAACTATAAGTATTACAATAATAGCGATTCATTTCTCTTGTATGAGAAAGGAGACTGATCAATAAATAACATCTTTTATTGAACACGCCCGTCTTTTCCTTTTCTCTACAATCTGGTGAAACTAAGAATGCACTGAACTGACTGAGTAAAATAAGTTGTCTTTTGTTTTCACACGACTCTAGAGATACACTCTTGATTAGGGGAGAGCAAAGTTGTCATGTTCTATGGTTGTCAGAAACTAAATCCCTTCTTGTCTATCCAGGGAGGTTAAAATCCTCCTTGCCTATTCGAGAAAGTTTCTAGTGAACTCTGAGCTAGCTGGCAAACACAAAACTTTAAGTCTAATATCGTCGGTAAAAGACCTAGTTAACCTCTGCCCTAGGTCTATACTATTGAAGATATTATTTCAATGCGCAGAGCCTATTGGGATGATAGGAACTACACTACAACATTGACATCATCTATATGCAGGAGACGCACTTGCCCAAGTCCGTTGCGCCGTCTATGGCGATGAGCTGGGGGTTCCACAGCTATTTTTCTAATTACAGCAGTTATGCTAGAGGTGTGGCTATATTTATCCATAAAAGAGTCCCTTTCTCCCTTGCCAAGGTCATAACTGATGTGGAGGGCCGTTTTTTGATAGTAGTTGGCTTTCTGCTGGGTCACAATGTTGCTCTAGTGGGCATATACGTGCCTAATGTAGACTCGCCGGAATTCTACAATGTGTTGCAAGTGCACCTTCTGGCTCTAGATCCCCGCCTAATGATAATGGGAGGCGATTTTAATTTGTTCTTAGATCCTGCTAGAGAAAGCACTTCCTCCTCTCCTGATGTTAAGCACCGCTCACGTCTAGTCATGCACGACATCTGTGGGCAGTTCTCACTGGTTGATATTGAAAGCACACATCACCCGGCCTTCACATCTTATACTCATTATTCTGGGTTCCACAACACTTGGACTAGAATAGACAATTGGTTAGTCTCACCGGTTGTCGCTGGTTGGTTCCGGGGGTTAGATACGATGCCACGTACTTTTGTCAGATCATTCACCGGTTATACTTCGCATTAACATTCCCAGGCCCGGGGGATATGAGAGGCAATGGCGTTTTCCTGGTAAGGCACTTCAGGACCCAGTGTTCCTTGAGGAGGTGAGGGAGGCCATTGAGGTCTATTTTAAGATTAACACTGGGTCGGTTAATACCTGGGCGGTCCTTTGGGAGGGTTTTAAGGCCTATATCAGGGAGGTTTGATTTGCTAAGAATGCAGGGGTCCTGAGAGATCTACAATCCACTTAAAGCCGTCTTGAGACCGACTTTGCTGCTCTAGATGTGGAGTTGTTGGACCGTCTGTCGGAGGCCAGTGAGGCTCCATGATTGGCTTTAACCCCTTGCGTGCTTCTGACGAGCTCAGCTCGTCATGACGCACAGTTGAGCTGTGCTCATGACGAGCTGAGCTCGTCATAACGGCCGCGGACGGCCCACGAGGGGCTAATTCACCGCCTATGCGGGCGTTTTACAGGAGTGGGCGGAGTCGTGATGAACTGGGCTCGTCACGAGCACCGCACCGCTGCGCGCAGCCTCTCCCTCCCCCTCACCGCGGGGGAATTAGCCCCGTGTGGAAGGGTTTAATGATGGAGTTTCGAGACCGCTGAGCGTGAACTTTTATTTCTCAGCAAACAGCATGTGGCCAGACGGTATGGGGAGGGTGAACGGCCTGGTAAGGTTTTGGCGCATACGAGCCGCTCTCCGCATAGCAATGCCTATATTACTGAAATTAAAGGCCTGTACAACCAGGTGATACACTCTACTCCGGAGATATGCAACACTTTCCTGTCTCACTTTAAAACTCTGTACGCCACTAGAATCTCCGGGGACCTCCATAAGCAGGGGGAATATCCTGCCAAAATTGCCTTAGTTTATCTTGAACAGCATATGCAGAACTTCCTGGCAATTCCCATATCCCAGGGCAGTGTGGTGGAGGCAATAGATGCACTCAGAGGCTTCTCAGCGCCCGGCCTTGACGGGTTCTCTACATCTTTTTATAAAGCGACTATCTTGATTACAAAATTTTAGCCAAGGTAATTGCAATCTCGCTGTCTTTATTGATGGAGTATATTATTTCACCGACGCAGTCTGACTTCGTCCCCCACAGGTCTACTTCCCTTAATTTGCGCATTTTGTTTACAGTATTACATAGGATAGACCCCACTACACCGGCCGCTGCTGTGCTCCTCGATGCCGAGAAGGCGTTCATCTCCCTTGACTGGCCGTTTTTTCTTTCGGTGATGCACCGTATGGGAATGCCTGAGTGCTTCGTCTCTACGACTGCTCTGCTATACACTTAACCCACCGCTAGACAGTGACTGAATGGCACGATCTCCCCGCTTTTTCGCCTGTCCCGCGGGACCCGGCAGGGTTGCCCCTTGACCCTATTGCTTTTCATTTTAGCGATGGGCCCCTTGGTGCGGCATTTTCAAGAGAAACATTTACATCGTGGCTTGCAGTTTCGCACCGGCCCTCTTTTGATGTCATTTTATGCCGATGATAATTTTTTATATGTTCTGCATCCCCACCTTAACCTTGAACCCCTTATTAGGGAAATTATTCGTTTTGACAGGTTCTCCGGTCTTTGTATAAACTGGCACAAGTCGGTGATTTTTCCTTTAACAAGTAGTACGACTACATGTCATGTTATGTTATGTTATATTAAATTTGTACAGCGCACAGCTAGTAAAAAAGTGTCCCGGGGCTAACTCCAGAAAGAATTAAAAGTTAACAATACTCCAATGTCGGTCTAAAACAGCAACGTCTTTAATTTTTTTTTAAAAAGCAATGGGTCCTGGATACTCCTTAAAGCCATCGGAAGTAGGTTCCACGCCATCATGGCTTTGCGGACAAATGAGTTGCCGCCCAGCCTCTGGCGGATGAACCGAGGATTTTGCATTAGCCTCTGATCCTAAGATCGCAGGTGCCGTGTGGGTTTATAAATAGCACAGCGCTTCTGCAGATAGCTAGGGCCAAGGCCATACAGAGCACCGTGAGCCATGGAAAGCACTTTGAATTTAATACGGGACTCAATCGGGAGCCAATGCAAAGTGCGTAAATGAATGCGGACACTCTGTCTACGCGGAAGTCCCAATATTAGTCTGGCGGCCGCATTTTGGACTGGTCAAGTATGCCGGGCTGCCAGCCAGTAAGGCATTAGCATAATCTAGTCGAGACAGGATCAATGCTCTAACAACCGTCTCCTTAGCACTCACTGGCAGCAGAGGGAGGAATTTCTTCAGGATTTTGAGGGTCCCATAACAAGTCCCTGACAGCTTTTTTATATGAGAAGAAAAGTTCAGGTTCAGGCCCTTCATCGAAAAAAAACCCTAGGCCCTTGTTCACAGAAGGGCATGGAAAATCAGGAGGCCAGAGCCTAGTCCTCCAATCCTCAGGGAATGAACCATACAAAAGTACCTCCGATTTATCTTCATTACACTTTAACTGTGCGCTTGCTAGCCAATGAAGCACCGAGGCTAGACAATGCTGCACAGCCTCCACAGCGTCCTCACCCCTCTTGCAAGAGAACAGAAGTTGAGTGTCGTCGGCATAGGCCATCACCTTAGCCCCCAAAGACTCCGCAAGATAAACCAGCAGAGTCAGATACATGATGAAAAAGAGAGGGCTATGGGAATGGGAATTTCCGCTGGAATGGTGCCATGACACGGTTAAATATCTCGGGGTTTATATTCATTTAGATACAGCTACCATCATTAGGTTAAACTATGGCCGTGCGATTAGCTCGTTGGAATCACAGGTGGATAGGTGGTTGCGGCTGCCTTTGTCAATGGTGGGCAGAGTGGCCATTGTCAAAATGGTAGTCCTCCCGAGGTTTTTATATCTTTGTAACAACCTTCCCATTCCTCTTACCCAGTCCTTTTTAGGTCTCACATAGCGTTGCAGTGCAACGCACTGCCATCGCTTTGCGAGGCATGCAGTACACACTATAGCTGGGGGAAGCTCCGCCCACTTTCCATCCATAATTTTCATTGGCTACAATGATAAATTCAGCCTTGTGATTGGTTACTGGCTTCTTAGTCCCGCCTCTTGACAGCCATGTCGTCAGTTTTCTTCTTCCGAGAATATCAGCCCCTTGACTTTAAAAATGGTTTTGTTCCCCTACTTCTCCCCGTTCCCTCCCACAGTCCATAATTTTTTTGACCACAGGCACCCCCTCCCCCCTCCCATTCGTGCCTTCTTTACTGACCGTACTTCTGTTTCAAATGCAATAGGACTTGCGTAAATACGAGCCCTATTGCATTTTCAGTGCTTGTTTGTGTTCAGATTGGTGGCTAAATTTGCACTCTGTCTCGCTTGCGTGCGATGCCTTGCATCCTAGGCATGCGTGACAAAACAGTGATGATTCTCTGCGAGAGGCAGAGACAGCACAAGAACCAAAGCGGAGGTCGGCCTGGCCAGTCACCGGTCGGTGCTGCTTGTTTTCTCTCCTTCCCCTTGTCTGCGTGCCCACACTGTCTACATTATTATTATTATTTTTTAAATCATCCAACTGGGGCCTCCTAGTGCCTCATTTAAGCAAGGCGCCCGCTTAATTTAATATATGCACAATACTTTTTTTTCTGAGTGCCGTTTATTATGTGGGCTCTTAGCAGAATGGACGGGAGCGAAAGCTCACTACTTCTGCCGGTAGATCAGAGCGTTTAAGGGTTAGAAGTCGTGATGCAGGGACACCGCACACTTTCTTTTTTTTTTTTTTTTTGTAAACCTTTATTTCCACTTAAGGCAAATACAATATCAGATCCAGAATAATCACAGCAAGTAATCATTACAGAGACGGTCAGTGCAAAGCAATGAGGCCAAACATATGCAATATTCCGCCTCCTCACTGCCCTATCGAAGGCCAGGATAATGTCCGCACCACATTGGTACCAGGATATAAAAGGTTTCTTTTAAAAGTTTTTAAAGAAGAGCAGGATCCGATGTCGTACAAACCAATAATGCCAAAACAAGGGGATATCAGTAAGCAGGACATTCACAATCAGGACCATTGCAGGCAGGGCGTTGGCACTAACACACATTAAACAGGATAGACAGTAAATAGTACATTACGCCCCCCAAGGCAGCACACGCCCGCTGTAGCTGAGAACTTTATGATACCATCCATCCTTGTAATTTGAACCATAGGAACATACAGCAAGCCCCCTACCACTCGGAGTCCCAAAGGATAGGAATGAGAGAAAAGAAAGGAAAAAGCCAATCAGAACAAGAGAGAACAAGCATTTACAATGCAATGGTTTTGCCTTTGTTAAAGTTAGAGCTATTGGCATTGCTCTTGACATTATTTTTATTTATGTTTTTTTAACATAAATAAATGGCATTGTCATTTACAATGCCAATAGCTTAATCTCTCGCAAATGCCACACACAAACACCCACACAGAGCCCTCCACACACACACCCACAGAGCCCCCCACACACACAGCCACACAGAGCCCCCCCAGACACACTGCGAGCCCCCCCACACACTGTGAGCCCCCCCACACACTGCGAGCCCTCCCGCACACTGCGAGCCCACTGCGCACACCACACAAAGAAGTGGTACAAGATGTTCATCAGCGGCAATGCAAGCGCCCTTCACATACAGCAGGTGCAGCAAGAGCAGCACGTAAGGTTCCGGTGCCGCACCGTAAGGTTCCCTCGCACACAGAAGGTTCTGCATGAGCAGCAGCAGGTGTCCCTGCAAAGAATGGATGCAACGTAAGCTGAAACCCTGTTTGCATTCCTCACACACTAAAAGGTGCAGCACCAGTACAAGCTTCCAGAAGAGACATAGCCTGGAAAGCAAGAATGGGAGCTGCCCTTACTTTCAAAGAACTGGCACTGCAAGTGCAACGACAGCAGTGATAACATTATTTGCACTCGGGACAAACACAGCTTTGGCAGCAAAAGTACCATCTCCCCTCACACAGAGCTGGTGCAGCATGATCAGCAACAGTTCTCAGTTCTCCGTACAACATGGACTATATAGACAGCAGTAGCACAGGCATCCATGAAATGCATAACAAATAAAGCATAGGCAGCAGCCTGCCCACTCACTTTCTGCTGATGTGTCCCTGTTGCCTCCAGCCCTAAGCCTAGCACATTCTCCCTGAAGTGGGTGATCTCCAAAGGGACGGCAGCCTAAGTAAATGTTGTTTAAGGGGCATGGCCTATCGTCAAAAGTGCATATCCTAATTCACGTGGCCTAGAACCACTTCTGGTCCTCATAGTCCTTCTCTTCAAAGTACAAGAAAAAGCAAATGAAGCTGTGAAAAGGGAACGCAAAGCTGTGTATGAATCATGGATGAGTATGAGGGAAAGGGATGAGTATGAGGGAAAGGGATGAGTATGAGGGAAAGGGATGTGTTGGGGGATGCTAAGCTGTGTATAGAAGTACCGGTGCCTGAACCAGGAACATTATGATTTTCCCTGACAGCCCCTCATCGTACCCACGGCTTGATTTCCCCCATCCTCCATTCACGTCTCGTACAAACGGCGGCTTTCCTCCACCTCCCCTCTCTCAGCCCCCTGCCTGCTGCACCCCGTCCCCAACTGAGGCCCCGGCTGGAGGGGCACAAAGGCCGGAACAGGCCGCAGCCGGGGCCTCGAGTAGGCCACTCTGCCGCTTCCCCGCCTCCCTCCCGGGGTGCCGTTCTTACCTGCTGGACGGGGGTGTTGGGCCCCGGAAACCTGCTGGAGCCGTTTCGGTAGGGTGAGGGGGCCAGGAGCCGGAGGCGGGTCCGGGTGGAGTGCGGCCGCCGCGCTGTGTCTGTGTCCGGGCTCCGGGGGCGGGGAAGGAGTGGGGAGGAGCCGTAGGAGGAGTGGAAGGCGGGCACCCCCAGCCGCGCCACCCACCAGGGAGTACGTTTTCATACAGGGTGGAAGCAGGGGGCGGGAGGGGGCGGGAAGGGGTAGAATCGGCAGGGGCGGGAAGGGGTAGAATCGGCTGCGTGGAGGAGGGGGCGACAGGGGAATTCAGAGGAGGGGAGTGAGTGGGTGTGAAGAGGAGTGGAGGGGAGGGATAATTATTCCCGTCCGAGCCTGAGGGAAGAAACGGAGAAGGTCAGAAAGGCGGGTGCCGGCTCAATGCCGGACCAGATTCGGGGGCGTTCTGACATCGCGTGACGTCGGCAAAAGCCAAAGAATTGCGGGAACGCCCCCGAATCTGGTCCGGCATTGACGGACAGGCCCCTCGTCCAATGGCTAGGCTCCATTTATGGAGCCAGCCAATGAATGACGAGGGCCGACCCAAAGCCACACTACAGAACTCATCAGGATTTCGCCTGCGCGAAAAAGATGCGCAGAGCGCATCTTTTCGCCAGGCAAAACCTAAAAAGGGGCCCTAGAAACTGAAATAGGGAAAGAAAACAGAGAGTACCCCTCCCCTAACCCCCCACCCTGCACCCCTGCCTCCGGCTACGGCCTCCCCCTCAGCAGCGTGCCTGTCGCCCATTGTATGGAACCCGAAATTTAGAAGAAAGAGAAAGAGAACTACCACCCACCTAAACTAAAAGAAGAACCCAAGAGAGGGAAGAAGAAAGGATGAACCCCGAGGTCTATGAAAGGGAGAGAAAGAGAAGGAGAGGAACAGGGGGTTCTAATCTACAACTACTAGGAAAGAAGTGAAAAACGGAGAGGAGCCCCCTAGCAAACCCCCGGCATCTCCCTCAAGCAAGAATTGTGTGTGCACAGGATGTAAACTACATTTGCTCAAGTCAGTACAATAGAACAATTCACTAGGTACAGAATCAGCCCACTTTGTCATTAAGGAAAACAATATGGCGCCCATCCCTCACGAACCCATAATCAGCAAATATCAACACGGAGGAAACAGCATTTATCCTTGTCCAGTCTTGCTCATACCGCGATGGCCCACCAAATTATCGCACTCTAAATCCATAGTCATAGGGAATCGGAACACCAAAGCAAACCCAAAAAGCAGCAAGTCCGCAGTGCGTCGATGTGACCGGACCTCAGCCAAGCCCATTCCCTGCCAGTACGATGGTCCCAACCTGGCACAAAAACAGGACTGCCACACTTCGATCGGCAAAACAGAGCAGGGGGAGAACGTCTCAAAGTCCAAGCGCGGCTGGAGCAGAACCAGAGATACCAACAGCATGACATGGAGAGAAGTTCCATCGCTCGGTTCCAGGCCAAGGCCCACAGATAGTCCCAGGTCTCCGACATCACTAACTGGAGATGGCTCGAGAGTATGTGTCTCAGACTCATCGGTATCAGTGTCCGACGCCATATTGTTGCATCTGGGTACTAAATAAGGAAGCTCGATGTGCGTCCACGAACCATCCGGTCTCATTAGCTCCGCCGCAAAAAAGCACATCATCCATTTTACTCCCCAGTGATCGGGCACCCTGCTCCAGAGAGTCGCGTAGGTCAGCTAAGGCCGCCAGAAGATCGCCAAGGTGTAGCTCTGCTCCGTGCCCCCCTTTTGACATGCTCTCTGTCTCCATATGGTGCGCAGTAGGTCGGGTCTCGGTCTTCCAGAAGCTGCACTCTGCTCCCCTCACTTTCTTTTTTTTAAAGTATTGTATATGCTATCAGTGTCTGGCAGCCGAGCCTGCGGCACAATGGAACCCTTGCCCCTCCTCCCCTCTGCAGAAAATCTTAGTCTTCAAAGGAGAGATTTTGTCTGTATTAAAGGGACACAAAACCAATTAACTCCTAAATTGAGTTGCTATCGTTGTTCTGACATTCCTGAGCTCATGTTACATCAGTTCTGAATATGTTTGTTACCAGTCTCTACCGTGGAAACATTGAACATTGTCCTGCTAACGCGTAGCGTCCTGCAGATGAGACGCTCACACTTAGGGCCAGATGTAGGTAGCCAAATACCGGTCGGTAACGGCCGATTTTGGCCGTTACCGACCGGTATTTGGCTTTTGAGATGTAGGTGGGTCGTTATTTACAGAATCGGTATATTTACCGATTCAATAAATTTACCACTTCGGTATTTTACTGAATCGGTAAACATACCGATTCTGTAAATCCATATGTAGCTGACGCTCCTAAGAGTGCTACAGGCCCTTAAGAGTCGTATTTTACCACCCAATCCTATTGGGTGGTAAAATACCGAATTCAGGTGTGCATGCACACCTGTGCAATGTGACACACAGACATGCCCTTAGGGCATGTATGTGTGCCACATGTCACACAAGCCTGTACTTGGGGTGCCAGAGGGTGTCAAAGTGACACCCCCTGCACCCTTGCAGGATTCGGTATTTACCGATTCTGCTAATACCGAATCTGTATTTCCCATTGATTCCTACGGGCTTCAAGGCCCATAGGAGTCAATGGGAAATACAGATTTGGTATTTACAGAATCGGTAAATACCGACTCTTACAGATTCGGTAATTTTTTACCTACATCTGCCTCCTTCCAATTTACCGACTCTTAAATACCGATTCGGTATGAGTCGGTATTTAAGAATCGGTAAATCGGAATTACCTACATCTGGCCCTTAGACTCAAAACCAATTTCCATGTCTTGTTTCTTTCCTTGATCTCCTTATGCCTCTGTTTCTGATCGACCTTGTCAGCGCTGGGCCCAGGCCCTGTTTTGGCGCTGGCACAGTCCAGATGGAATCGCTACCACCCCGAGGAAAAGCGGGAGAGGGCAGAGCTTGCAGGAGTTACTGCACATTTAGGCTATATATTTGATTGGCACTTTTATGTAGCGCCAACCCGGCCCAAGGACATTTCTCCGGTTTACATGAGCACTAAATTACAATATGCAAGGTCAGGTTATTTTAATTTTGTTTGCTCTACACCACCCGACTGGGAATTATTGTACTGAAATATCCTTTGTGCACAGGAAATTGGGAACAATGTCACCTATAAGGCGATTCACATGGACAAACCTGAGTATCTCGCTTTAAACATCCGAATCTGCTAGAAACAAAACTTTAAAGGTGGTGACATTTGAAAGTGGTGCGGCGTAAACTGATTTGCATAGTGCACCGTAGCGAGCGTGCGCAGCGTGCGAGCCCAAACCCCATAAGGGGGGTTCGGGGCGGTTCTCCCCCCGAGAAAATTTTGAAAAAAGAGAAGAAAAATCGTGCATTTTCAAGCAAATTTGAGAAAGCAGGAAGGTTAATAAAGCAATTGGGAAAGTGCAGTTATTACATTAATAGATGCCATAATATTGGTAGCTGCCTATTCAGTATAACCACAGAGCTTCATACATTCCGTCCTATTACGCTGCTGAATTCAGACTATAAGACTTTCATGAAAATCTCAGCTCTAAGAGTAGAAGAAGTTGCACAGCAGTTGGGAAACAGCCTTCACAAAGCATTGGGAACCACGCATTACCTTAACCACGTTGCCATTAGAACGCATGTGACTTTATCACGCATGTCTTTCCACACAGTTTATAGTGTTTAGGTGAAACAAAATGTACTTAATATGCCATTTGATCAGTAAAATATGTTTAGTCACCAAATAGAACAAACACTAGAAAACTTTTAAAAACAGAGATAATAATGCATTTCTGAGTACCTCACTCAGTATTTTTTTATTTAACAAACAAGTAGCAGCATTCACTTTTTGTAAATGAAACGGCACGTCTCTCTTTCAGTGTAGCGAACTTGTCAATAACTTTCATGTTGAAGTCCGGTATTTTTTGGACTAACTTGCTCTCACATGGTGTTCCTGAGGAATGTCTTAATGCGCTTTAAGTGCAACAACGAAGGGGATAGGTCCACTGGACCGGAACTAGGAAGGACCCGTTTAAGTACAACAACAACAATAACCTAGATTCCAAAGTCACTTAATCTCCATTCATTTAAAGGAGAAAGAACCACACTATTTTCTGCTGGTGGTTGGGTTATTTATTTTACCCAAATTCTTTCAATTTTATTCATATATAATAAAAGGGGCAACTGTTCTTCATAGATTTGCACACAAAATTTTACCAACAAACATTTACAATAACATACTATTTCCTACATTTAACGGTAGTCAGTGAGACAAAATAAATTCACATAATCAATTAAACTAATCAGTTCAAAACCATTACACAGAATATTCACAATCACTGTCAATAATCCAATGTGGAACGCAAGAAATGTTTTTAGCAAGACAAATCAATTGCACTGCCAATCTGCGTTTGTTTACACAATATTCTAATATCTTGTTTGTATTTAATTCATTCTCCAAGATATTCTTGTTATCAGTAATCCTATTCTTAGTACAACTCTGCGGAACTCTCGCTGTGCCGACGCGTTTCGAGACACACAGTTGCCTTCGTGTGCTCTCATCAGGGCATCTTACTTATCCACATTCATATCTGCCACTGTGGTAAAGCGTTATTTTAATCTGGCTTTCTGGACCGCTGTGTCCGGTTTATATGCGCAATGAGTCTGTTTTTTTTAAAAATGATGCCAGGCTTAGAATCGAATTCATTCGTTGTGACCTCAAGGTGTCTGTATTATTCTTCCACCTATTGTAATGGGGCCTGGGTCACCAAACGCCTTCCTTTACATTCCCGGTAGACGTGTCTTCACCTCTTCTTCTCACTATCTCGGCCGCGCAGCAATAATCAGCATCGCCAATGCGCTTTAAGGCTGAAAAACATCGTCCTGCTTCGGCTGTTGTCATTGGAGTGGTAATGACAATTTCTAGTAAAGTCACTGTCTCTGTAAGTGACTTTTCCATATTCAGTTTATGTATTAAAGTCAGCAAAATCAAGGCACTTGTGGCCCTCCGGTACACAGGCATTCCGTACAGTACAGTCAACTCAGTTCTCAGCTGCTCTTTTTTGAGCATAGGATATGCTTCCACAGCCTCATTCAGAGCACGCTCCGGGAAGGATTCATCATATTTTGCAAACTCTTGACTTAGCAATAATGTGGCATTCACCAAATTTTTATGAATGAAAAACGTTCTTGTGCCTGCACAATTACAATGTCACATATCTCCTTTGCAATTCGAACCAGAGCGGTGATGTTTTGCCTGCGGTTTGCAAAAGTAGAATGCTCCGGCAGTTTGCTCTCTAAATTGTCAACCCCATCTCTCACTTTCCTTATGCTTTGTACAAATGTAGTGGTAGATTGTTTCACAAAGACAGTATCTTTGTCTTTTCCTTGTAACTGATTGTATAACACCTCGACAGCACGCATTATTTCTTGAAGTAAAAACAGTAAGAACAGAAACTCTCTGTCTTGTAGTGTTCTAATAAAGCCATGGGCTTCATTCTGACTTGTGTGATCAAACTCATCATTGGCTTCTATGGCGAAAAAACATTTCTCAAGGCCCTCCCTATTTTCAAAGGTTAGGTTGACTGTACGAATGTTAAAGTTCCAACGAGTTGAGGATCCCCTTGGAACGCTTTTGTCCACAATCTCATGAAGGGCTTCTATTCTTTTGGGGGAACGTGAAGTACCGGGGTTTAACCCAGCGGCGTCAGGGACACGCCTAAGATCTTCGAGTTCACCTGTCTTGGTATTCAAAGACACGGAATACTTCTGGATGGCGTCAGAGACCAAGTTTATTAGCTGCAGCTAGTAACAGTGATCCTAGAAATACATCACGGTGTAAATTCTCAGGAGACTGCTCATTTTACTAAGGCGAGACGTCTCCTTTTATACCCAATATTTCACATTATAAATGTACACCCACTGCACAAAATTCTAGCCAATAAGATACATTTTCAAACAAAGTATCACATAGCAAAAACTCCATTTACAATATCCCAACCCAAAAGTTAATTATTAGGAATGTCCCAAATTCAATCTCCACAAGCCGGACAAACCTATAATTGAAAGCATAACCCATGTAATGAAGAAACATAAAAAAGAAACAGTAACAGATGCTGAACAAGATAACGCATGTGCAAGGAAACTAAAAAGTTAACGATGTCCTGAACATTGATTGGCAATCTCAGACAAAGATCGATCGGGGAAATTGGCTTTGCGAGGTCAGTTTCAGGTGAAGAGGTCAGTTTCTTACAGTTCATTTCAGAGTCAAAAAGAAACCTAGTTAATGTGTACATGAACTAAGAAGGCCAGGCCGCTTTGTTTGCCAGGCTACCTTTACAGGCCTACGCGAAGGCAACACAAAATGGTGGCACAGAACAAAATGGAGTCAGACTCGAGAATTACCGAACCTCAAACGTGAGAAGAATGCTGCTATGCCTCCTAAATCCTGAAAGAAAATTCATGTCTCTCTGATCTTTGATACTGCCTGTTGCATAATAAGATTGAGTTGGTGGGCGTAACAGTGCACAAAATGAGCATTAGGGTACACATCTCAAATTCGTTTCTGTACTCCACTAAGGCTTCCACTCATTACGGACGCACCATCATAGCTTTGTGCGATAAGTTTTTGTTTTTGAGGCAGGTCTGGAAAAATTAAGTTCAGTTGACACAGTATAGCTTCAGTAATGGTTGCTGCACTAGAGTCTCTTAAATGTGTGAAACCATAGAACCTCTTCACAACGTTTCGGTCACTGTCAAGGTACCGAAAGACTAACACGGACTGTGTTTTAGTACCAACATCAGTGGTTTCATCTGCCTGAATAGCCACAAAGTCTGTGTTTCGCAACTCTTGCACAATATGGTTTCTTATAATTTCGCACATACACTCAAGGAGTTCATTTTGTATTGTTTTAGAGGTGCCCTTATAGACTGTAGCGCTTGCTAAATGTGTTTCCAAATACTTGTCTATGCTTGCTATTAAATCCACTAGGCCTCGGAAGATCCCAGGTTTTGAGGAACTTTCTGATTCGTCATGGCCTCGCAATGCCAGTTCGAAAGCACCACAGAAACGAATGCAATCAATGATCTTGGATAGAATTTGTCTGTTATCAACGGCTTCATTGTGTTTTTGTATGTATGTATTGCGACTTATATAGCGCACGTATCACCTGAAGGCATCAAGGCGCTTGCCTTGGGAACCCGTCCTGGCTTTTCCCTGTGAGATAACCCCTACTGGGTATCCCCAGGGTGAAAGCCAAGCATCCCGCAGCGGGTGGGCTGCCGTAGTGGAGATTAAGCAACTATTGCCCAGAGTTGCAGCGTGGGACCCCATGATTAGAATAGGCACCGAGGCGAGAATTATCGAGTCCGTGGACATTTTGGGCTCAGGACCCTGCCGCATCGGGAATTGAACCCTGGTCCCGGGCCAGACCTCTGCATCAGGGTCTGCCGCTCTAATCAGTGAGCCACACTCCTCCTCCTGTATGGTTTTGCGATATGCATCATTTATCTGCTGCTCAATTGGTGCGTCTTCCCTCAACATTCCCAGTCTCGTCAGGTTTTCCATATGATTTCTTGTGTATGCATGCTTCTTTATTTTTTCGGATAAATGCTTCAAGTCTGTGATTCCTTGACGTGTCCAAGAAAAGTCACCACCAAACAGCAAGCAGGGGAAGCAGAACAGAGAATTTCTTATAGGGCACCCTGTAAGCCAATCAGCTTTTGTGTACCAGGCATTTGAGAATGTACGTTTTTAAAAATTTTCCTCAGTCCTGGGAAGTTTGCTGTAGGTTTATTTCAGGCTGATGAGGTCCTAATTGCTTTAAATCTAGTTTTTCTTCAAGTGGCCGTGCCTGGAATGACTTTGCAATCAGCTATTGTACTGTATTCATGATGGTGTTGCTGGCCTTACCAATATATATATTAAAGAAACCTGTCAATAATCAAAGTACAACGTATAAGGTACAGTGCAATAATATCAAATTTCAGTATAAATACATATATCTTGTGCAGTATTGTAATACGTCTCCAACAGTTCCCCTTTCCACAAAATGACTGCTAAAAATACAGCCTTACTGTCTCCTGCCTCTCTGTGCCATAGTGGTTGCTGGAGGCACTGAAACAGACACTGCTTGAGGGCCTTGAGAGTGACCACATACATAGCCCTAACTCCCATGTAAAAAAATATAGCATCAGTTTTCTTACCTTTAACACTGGTGTTTGCTGGGTCATAGCTGGGGTGAAAGAGTAGCAAAGGAGGTTGGGGGTCCTCTTGTTGTTTGCTGAAAAATTGCCCCAAAATGTGGTAATGTTTCAGGTTGTCAGGCTTTACCAGGTGCTGAAAATGAAGAGATAACAATTTATTTTTGAAACACTAGGGTAATCAAACAAAGACTGTGGGGAAAAAAACATAACACTCCAATTTTTTCCTTGCAGTTTGCATGCAGCTCTTAGATGACCGTTATTAGCTCGCTGTTGTATGTTAGGATTTTAACTTGCAGTTTGTAAGTAACAAAAGGATCTCTCTGACAAAAGCAGTGACTCACTGACCTATTTACATCATATGCATGTTGTGATCTGCATCAGTTACATGTTCTTTGCCGCAGGCACATTAACCTTCTACGCTGCCGCCTGCTGCTATTTCACTACTTGGACCACAAACATAGGCTAGCTCTGCAAGACTGCCAACACACCTCCATATATAGGCCAACAACTGATTTTTCTATTTTTTGTTTTATATAGCGAACTAGACCCGAGACATCGGGTATCAGAGCGCTTTACATGAGCACCAGTTTCGTAACATTACCATTAATGCCTAAATAAACCTTAGAATAAACATTAAAATCCATGCCGGGGTAATGTGCCCCAACATTGTCCGCAATGTGAAAACCACCATTTCCACAGACCGACCACCAGTGCAAAAACAACATTTCTCCCGGTTGGTCGGCTCAATATTGATGCAAGGTCACAACAGGAGGGTATGAAAAATGCTGGCATATTTGAAGTTCTGACAAAACCCCTGAAGGACCTGCTTTTTCAATGTTTTCCACCCTATAAGAAACAGCTGTGATTAAAGTGTACCAGAAATTCTGCTGCATGAATGCGACCTACGTGTTTGTTATAAATGAAAAATTGCACGTTCTCCAGGTAATTAATTTCGAGCTAGCTAGCACGCCTGAAACCGGTGATTCATCTAAGAGCAGTTTCTTAGAAAACGAGGTAGTTTTAGTTACACAAATCTCGCCATGGGGATAAGAAAAACATGAGGATCAGTTGAACGTCATTGTCCTATAGGGGAAAGAAGGAGAGACCAGCCCTGGGAGAGACATAGAGAAAGTTTGTCAGAGCTACACAAACAAACGCCCACACTCAGAAACATGCACACACATACAGACTCACACACACACCCACTCATCAATCCACACACACACACACTCACACAGACACCCCCCCACACACACACACGCTCACACACACATCCGCACACAAACACACATCCCTGGGACATAAAGCACACAGTGTTGCATAGGAAGGCCTGCAGAACTCGCCCTTCAGACGGTCTCACTCAAAAATATATTCCCCCCCTTTCTTCTTCCGGGATCATTCGCATCTCATCAGCTGCTCGCCGGATTGCCAGAAATCAGATAAAACCAGGCAAGACATTCAATGGCACAGTTATCAAAAGTGCATGCTTGGGGGCAAGATAGATAGAGGCAAATGACTGGGCAACCATCGGGTTGAGTTTGTGCTATATAAAACTCCACACACAAAAAAGATCTAGGACCCTGTACTCCTTGTTGTTCCTCCCTTTCCCTTTCAGCAGCTTTTCATCAGCTGCTGAGGGGCCAGAAATGGGACACGTGAACATAATTGTTTTAGCTAGTGCGAAAGCATGGATTTTGAATGCACGTGTGAAACTGAACACAATCATGAACTAGATCATGTCTGATGGGGTAGATAGTGAAGCAGGAGCTCTTATTCTTGTGTTTATGGCATTTAAAAGAAACGTCAGTTCTAGGCATGCAAACCCCTGTGTTCCAAGCTTTGGCAAAGCTAATGGGTCTTGGCTCAGAAAGGCCGAGCAATTAGCTTTGTCAATTGTTTAAAATTTCCATTTGTATGCAAATGCATGTGTCACGATAGTTGCTTTTGTTTAAAGAAAGCCCATCATAAGATGACCACCAATGCATCCGAGTGCTTAATAAAGTATTCACAAGCACTCGTCGCGTGCAGCATGACGCATGCATGTGATTGAATCATGCCACATGGCAGCCATTATTAATTTAAGCCTTTAAAATGGAGGATGGCCATTTTAGAACGGAAAATATCAAGTTTGAAAATAAAAAACGAAGTATGCTCGAGAACGAAAAAGGAACCAATTAGTGCCCAGGAGTACTTTGCAGCTGTCTGACGTCAGTAAATGAAAAAATACATAAACATGTATAAAATGGAAATGGCGTGGGGGAACACTGGGAGCGAAACAGGACGCAGGGGGTGCAGAAGCAAAAGAGAAAACTAGGAAGCATATGCACTCTCGTCGAGTACAAAATGCAAAGTAAAACATTAAATAAGTAGGAGCCCTGAGGGCTGTGACATCAGGCCTGGCCGGATCTGGATCAGCCAAGGACAGGAGTGGGGACAAGAACAGGATGACGCGGCCTTTTGTGCTCTCGCGTGCCTCCGTCCCACCGCGGGCAGACTAGGCGGATCCGTCCTGCCAGCCCTCGGACGGAGCCAGGCCACATCAGGCCTGGCCGGATCTGGATCAGCCAAGGAGTGGAGAGATGCTTAGCCACGGATGGATCAGCCAACCAAGGAGTGGCGGGGACATTAATGTTAATGATGCTGCCTTGTGCTCGCGCGCCGAGGGCTGCAAGGCCAGGCCCAGCCGCCTATTATGAAGTCCGCACTGTCAACGGTGCGACGACAGGTAGAGGTAGGTAATTCACTGACCGCCGGTGGTAATTACACGCATAGGTAAACGGGTGCCTGTGTAACAAATCCAAATACCATGAATTCTATGCCTTTAGATTTCGATGATACTAGTTTTGTGCAATTCGAGGCCTGGATGTCACTCACAGATGTCACGAGTCACGACTAAAGAGAATGTGCCCTTATTGCCTCGAGCAGTCGACCTGGAAACTGGGGAAGCGGGTTTGCGTCTCAGCAGGACGCTCAACATCCTGTGATTCATTCTGGGCAAATCAAAATCACTTAACCCCTTCTATGCTGGTGACGGAACCACTCCGTCACCAGCCATGTGTGGGCTGTTCTAATGATGTTCGAATTAAATGAGGTAGAAGGGGGTCCCTTTTGTGTTCACTGGACAGTCAGTCCCTGGCTGAGCAGTGAATGAAGGATTAACACCATTTTAAACTGGAAAATCAAACCGAAACTTGTAATTTTCTCCTCATGTATCATTACTGTTCCTATTGTGAAGCGCTCTGACACCTTCGGGTAAAGTCTGCGCAAAATAAAAACGCATAAAATAAATAAAGAAATAAATAAAAACACAGCTGGAGGAGGATGACGGGGGTGCTGCTGTACCTTAATGCACACACCTCCGCGCGCCCCTCAGGATATAAGCCCCATGGGCCCGGCCCAGCTCGCCCATGCTAAAGGCAGACCCGGGGTGGGAGTTTGGGGTTTCTGGATGCAGATGAGGCCCAGAGGGGTAAATGACGTTTCTGAGAGCAGACGAGACCCCTACCCATGGCTGATGGCAGTTGAGGCCTTTGACAACAGAGGAGCCACTTGAATTGTTTTATCGTGAGGTGGGTTGGGATCGCTGGCAGTAGTCCCCAAGACACATGAAATATCTGTGAGCCGATGAGGCCTCTGGGGTTAGATCAGCCTCATACATAAGGCGAGCAAACCATTGGATCAAACAAAGGGGGGGTCACCAGAGCTCCCTGGGTGAACCCACATTTGGTGCCACACTCATGCCTTGCTTTGGACCCAGAGACTGCTGCAGGGTTGTCTGGCGCTCCCCTGGAGGTTGGTGCCATGGGACTGGGCCCAGTCCAGCTCGCACTGCACATGCTGATAATAACCCGCCATAACCATAGTAACGAGTTTATGTAAAGCCGGCGTCCCTAGTAGTGCTCATGTAAAGCGCTCTGATGCCTTCGGTCTTGTTCGCGCTATATTAAACTCCAAAAATATATTTTTAAAAGGATGGTTATTAAAGCATTTTAAAAAGATGAGTAACCCCCTGAGAGTCTCGTGACCGGAAGCCAGTTAATGATGTCGCACTAAATTCGAATATCGTTTTATTAAACTGGAACAGAACAGGGTGCGTGCATGGGTGTACATTACAACACAACAACGGCAGCGCAAGCGCAGCATGTTTTAAAATGTATTTTTTCCCATCTGTTCTTCACATATACTCAGCTTTTTATAGAGAAGAGCAGCACCTACTATTCTATTCTTCAATAGTTCTGTCTGTATCTCATCTGTTATAATTATTGCCTGATCGATCTCATTGACACGAGAAGGGCAGGCACAGGCACAGCTTGTGACGGTGACGAGGCGGCGGGGCCCGTAGTGAAGTGTCGGACGTCTGCTGCTGCCTGCGGGCACGTGGCGACTCGAGCCCCTACACTAGAAAGTACAGTAGAAACTAACTACTGAAAACGTCACAGCGCGCGCGTCCCGAATGGTCAATCACTGCATGGCTTCACATGCTGAAGTCACACTGACTACTCGCCCTGGCGCCTTTGAAACCCCAGGGGCTGCTGCGGCCCGGCTAAAGCAGCCCCCCCCCCGCCCCCTCTTTCCCTCTCTAAGGGGAACTTCACTGTCAGGTTACTAACGCGCATGTTCGGGCTAGTTACAGCCCAAAAATCCTCATGCGCAGTACTGCTGCTGGCCTGCTGCAGACTGTCACTCAAGCTGCAGCAGACCAGCCAGCCCCATCCCCTGCCCCTGCGCACTCCGGATTCCATCGGGTGTGTCCCGGATTGAAGCGCTGCGCTGCGGCGCTTACTATTATTTGTGAATTTGTCTAAAATATTTTAGTGTGCTGTGTGTGTGCTCTTGTCACGGTGCGTCCAGGCTTAGTGGGGCTATGCCCCTACGCCCCAATGAACGCACCGCAGCTGTAAAAGGTCAACCTCCGCTCAAGCTGGACAGATTCAGAAAGTCTTATACCCTGAAACAGGCATACTCTGGAAGGGCCCCAGCGATCATATTCGACAGGCCACATCAACCTTCGCTTTTAGAAGGAACTTTCAACAGCACTTCTGAAAGAAAACTCTTGTAATCTGTACTCACCTGCTCTGGTCTCTTGTAATCTGCACTCACCTGCTCTGGTCTCTTGTAATCTGCACTCACCTGCTCTGGTCTCTTGTAATCCACACTCACCTGCTCTGGTCTCCCGAAACACGCACTACATAGATTACAATCTGTTCCTGAAGCTTAATTTCCCGTTCTGAGATCCTAGTTTTTATTTGTCCACTGTTATTTCCATGCCAAGCTTTGTGAATCACTCTGCCATCCCATACACAGTGTCTTGGCATGGCGTGCTGTGTCTACAACCTAAGTACATAAAAAACAATATCTTTAAACCTATGTAAATAAAAGGGAATACTTGTCATGGCGAGGGTGTTGGGGGGGGGGGGGGGGTAGAAAGGTCTAACCTGTTTATGGGGTGGGGCTGACTTGAAAGTAACTAGAGAAAGCATCTTTACTCCTATGACATGACAATATGACGTATGATTGCACCCAAGAACTATGGTCCAGAGAAATATCTAAGTTGTCTCTGCATTTTAGTATTTGTTATTTGTACCCTCCTCCCCCTGTTTATGGTGTTTGAGTGTTTTCTTTTTGACATCTGGATTGGCTGGGTGGCATGATATTTTAACAGAGACCTTTACATTGGATAAAACACATATCTGAGGATCAGAGCACCATCCATAGGGAATAGTACAATAGTTACCAAGCTGTTGCTTGTTATTTTCGTTTTCTTTCAGCAGAATTTTAGTTTGTATTTGCAAAGATCCTTATTCATTGAGCTAATGCAACTTTAGTGTTCCTTTTTAGATTGAGCCGGGGCCAGCGCATGTGCTGCTCTGTGAGGCATGCTGTATACAGGTAGGGACTTGAAGCTCCCCCCACTCTCTGCACATATTTTCATTGGCTTGTCAGTGTCGACTGTAAACTGTGGCTGTTCAATAGGCTTAGTAGTCCCTCCTTAGTACCGTATTGTCTCATTTTGTAACAGCCCATGGCGACACTCCCTGTTACGTGTGTTGTTACTCTGTAGGCTTTAATTACAGCCTCCGAGCACTATTTTCTCAAATAGCAGTCAAGCTCTCCCCTAATGCTTTACAACATTTTTTTATAGCACGGGCGCTGAACGCATTTGCAGTGCAATAGGTCTCACATTCGCAAAAGTTTAAGCTATTGCCATTGTGCTGGTACCTCTTGTTTTCCAATGCAAGTCATAGAAGTAAGCCTATGTCATTGCATTTAGCTTCACATCTGAGGTTAGAGAGGCTTGGAACGCACACTTCCTCCTTGTGACAGCGTGCGCCGGAAGTGCAGCTTCGGCGGTTGAAGTGTGTGCTGCTTGCAGCTTACACTCACGGGAGAATGCCTGGGACTGTGATGGCCGAGAGTTCAGTGAGCTTCCGGGAGATGCTGGAGCAGAGCGAGGTGCAAGAGCTGGAGGTAACGCAGAATTGTGACACAAATTATTGGATTTGTTGTTGTAAGTGCAACTCTCGACGCGGGCTAAGATGTAATCGCTGTGCGACACGAATAGGCAATTGTGGCGAACTCAATTCAGGTTATTTACACGCATGTGTGCCTTTTTGGAATCCATGTCTTGCTACATGGCAGAATCCAAATCCTAAATAAATAGTCAAAATAAATTATCATACTTGCTTCCAAACACCTCGGACTTGATCGAAGCTTGTTTGTAGTTATTTTTGCACCTCTTTAGGTCACATGTACTTATTGGTTCTTCACTCATTTCTACTGGCATGGGCGTCATGATGGAGAAGGCCACCCCTACGAATAATGTGTCGATCCTCTGTCACTGAAACAGACTTTCAGGGTCAATAAAGACAGGCTGGTTAATCGTCTGTTGGTGAACTGAAATGTGTGCAGCCCTTCCTGTGCATTTTTCCCTGGTTTGATCTTATGTTTCCACTTGTTGCACAGCTGTATTGATCCTTTCCTGGTTAATTTTTTAGCCGACCTACATCGGGGTCTTTTAGCGTCAGTTAGGGTTACACAGGAGGGTAGATGCACCAGTCACTTTAGCTCAGAGAGGGGGGGGTCAGGCAAGGGTGCATGTTGGCCCCCCTTCTCTTTACACTATATATAAATGCCCTGGAGATATCTTTAGGCGAGGCCACTTTGGATGTTCCACGTATACAAGATACTGTAATTCCAGTTCTGCTATACGCGGACGATGCAGTCCTATTGGCACGTACCGGGGTAGGATTACAAAGGCTTCTGGATTCTTTTGGCAATTTTATGGCGTCTTTGGATTTGAAAATAAATACAAAAAAATCACACGCTATGATTGTAGGGGAAAAAAGTAGAAAATTTAAACTGAAATCCTTTTGTTGTAGCGGTGCTGAGGTCAAGAGGGTGCCCATCTTTACATATCTAGGGGTACTTTTCGATGAAAGAGGTACGTGGGGCCCCCAGCAGAAGTATAAAAGTAACGTAGTAGCTAGGTCTACCTCGGCCCTTATGGGATTTGCAAAACGGTTGGGGGCTAGACCAATGGAGGCACTGATAAAAGTTTATAAATCTAAATGCTTAGCAATAGCTACATATGGCTCCGCTATTTGGGGCCATATACCGCAATAAGTTTCTAAGACCTCTTTTATCAGATCCCCAGTCCACCCCGACTTTCTCAATTCACACTGAACTGGGGCTGGGTTACGTGACAGACTTATTGAAAACTGCCCCATTGATTTGCTGGCTAAAGACCTGGCTTAACCAGGAAATTACGCTGAATCATCTGATCTTAGAGGATTGTTTATCCTTGGATAAAGCCAGCAAGATCCCTTGGCTGACCTATATCAAAACCATGTTTACAAGACTAGTGCCTTGAGCTTTATTCTTCCCCGGATTGTATCAAAAGAGAGGATGTGAGTTTGACTAAAACTCGTTTTTTAAATATGTTAGCACTGGAAAGGGAGGAGCAGGAATTGAAAAAAGCTTGTAAAAGTATTAGTAACCTCTCCTGCACTTGAGCCTTATCTAAAAATATTAACTAGACCTTTCCGTCGGTATCTTTTGATTAGATTTCGTTTCAATTTAATCCACTTAACATTGGGGGTTTTTCCAACATGGGGTAAACCAGATAATTCTAACCCCTGCAAGTGTGATAATTTTTCTGCACAGGACACCTTACATTTTATTATGTTTTGCGAGTACTACTCAGACATTCGGAAAAAAATGTTGTTACCTATTCTGAGGGAGGCGGGTTTTATACAGGTTAGGCCTGCCCTCATTCATCTGCAGATGCTAAGTAGTGATCGTGACATATTCCATGTTGCAAGTTTTTTAGTGGCTGCGGTGCGGATTAAGACTAAGAGTTTATGTGCCCTGAATAAGCTTGTCTGATCTGATCCTTTTTATATGGAGATTTTATTTGTAATCTCATGCTTTGTTTCCCTGTATTAGATGAATTTATAGGATTTTAAATTGTGACACTTATTGTTGACTGTATATATGATATGAATTGTTTGTACTTGTCTTTTTATGATTTTAAATAATCGAATACAAGTGTTTTGACTGACTGACTGTCACTTGTTGCACAGCTGTAGTGAAACAAACTATAGAAGATCAAAGTTATCTTTAAACCTTTTTACGAAAAAAACAAAATGTGATATTGATATTGATAGCTAGAAGTGCTCTTTAGTTCAGACTAGAGAGAACAAGTTGATCCTGTCTCAGCCTGCTGATCTAGAACACACTATTAGTAGCACTATTTAAATATGTACGTTTTTATGAACCAACTCTAGACCGACTCCAAGGTCGACATACTTGTTGTTTTCTAGAACACTCTTACGTACAAGAAGGGAGTTAGAGAATGTTCACGTTATTTTCTACTTAGTAACTAGCCTGGTTGAAAATGTAAAGACTTTAATATCGTCTCAAGGCTTTATTTTCAGCAGTTTGACCTCGGTGACAAAGATTGCACACAAAATTCGGGCTTAGACGTGTAGCCAATAAAGTACTTTTACAACAGATTATAAATGTTTATGGTTGAGGACCCCTGAGATCTGTCTGGGAGTAGAATTCTGATTTCCCCGACTTTTAGTGCATGGACAGTCATGCAAGATGGGTCCTGTATACTGTTACTGGACTTCAAACTATATACAGTGGGTTTGGCTCTGCTTCAGCTAATAGCACGAGGTGAGAAGGCAATACTCGCAGTTTAGTGTATGTTTTCACCTCCTACGGGGTACATGTATTGCAATGCACGAGGCACCATTTAACATCTCAAAAGTCAATTGAATCATCACACATTGCAATCTCATGTATGCACTGTATACCAAAAGAAGTCTTTTATTAATTTTTTTTCACTGCAACAGGTTTAAAAAAAATGTTTTAGCCTTTTACACTGTTCCTGATCAGGGCAAGGTGGGCCTGGTACTGAAAGAATTCCACTTGAATGTGATTTTTTAACCTACCTTCTTTTCATGTCTTTGCGCTTCCCTGAATGAAGAGTCACTGCACCTTCTTAGGTTTTAACTTGTGAAATCAAAAGCTTCCTTAGCTATTGGCAAAATATTGTTATAACTTTTTGTAGCAATGATGCAGCCCCCTTAAGACACCATTGACAGATGGACACTTCCTAAATCTCTTCCCTGCAGGACTGTGTGAGTCTGATCCTCAGTCCGTATCAATTGGAGCTAAGGTGGCTTTGGTGGTACTCTATAGGGATGTACATATAGGAGAAATGAGCATGGCAAATGCTTACCCCCACCCTCCCCAAGGTAGATGCATTCTGCAAGCATTATATTCTTTAGGATCCCACCAGAGCAAAGCATAGTTTTGTCTAGAATGTCTTCATAACCTTTTGTCATAGGCCCTCCACATCAATTGGTTGCTTTGGTTGCCTCCTGCTGTTGCTTGGTGAACATTTTTGACTTTCTTGGGTCAGCCCACACAAGTATTTGGCCATCAGGTGTATTAATCCACCGAAAGAGCTCTTTTATTGTTATGCATTATAATGGATCACACCACCTTTCTTACTTCCATCCTGTGCTTACCTCTTCTGTCATTCGTACTCCTAGTCTGTCATGTCACTTATCCCCTCTCTGATCACTGCTCTTACTCAGAACCACTGCTCTGATCCAGTGCTTATTTCTTCCCCTGTTTTAACCCTTAAAACTGGTCAAATCCATCCTCCTACCCTTTCTGACTCACTCATATTCCTAATCATATGCCTACTTCTACTCTTACTCCTGCTTATTCATATTCGTACAGATTATGCCTACTCTTTCTCCAGCTCCAGCTTTTGCACTTACTCTTATTCTAATTCATGTTTGACATTCTCCTTTCTTTCGTAACATTCTCGTGTAAGCTTTCTCAAACTCTTACTCTCGCTTCACCTACTCCCACTTGTATTTACTGCCACTTCTACTCCTACTTAGACATTTTCCCCCTACTCCTCATATATTCTAATCCTGCTCTCTCGTACCAAATCTTTTTCCTGCTGTTTGCTAAACAACTATTCCGTTGTATGTTTTTCTGCCTGTCTTATTTTTCCGCTTACTGGTTTTGCCTCATTAACTCTACTACTACACCTAATTCTACCCCTTCTCTCCTACCATCTTTCATACTCCTGTGCTTCTCTTGCCTCTACTTCTCATCAAAGTCAATCGATTTTGCCACTTATTCGTCACTGTAGCTGATTGACTGCAGAGCAAAGAACAGTCATTCTGTGTGTGAGAAGTTAGCCTGGCATATGATGTCCACTAGTTCTAGTGGCACCTTGCACCAGTCTAATCGACCCTTATTGATGGTGGTTGTAAAGTCAACCTAATAGAAAGCGATCCTAGTGGTAGCATGAACCAGCAGTCTTCAGGCTAAGACTTCAGTAGGCGAGTTGTTTTACCATATATAATCCCTTGAATACCAAATGAAAGGACACCACACAAGGTATATATCAAATATATATGTATTTAATCTAAACACAACCCCTCTGCACTCTTTATGAGGTCAGAGGTAAAAATGCAATACAAGTCACACAGTTAATATACGATAAGTTGCACAGTATACGTTATGCCCTAGGGGCCTCACAAACCATATACTAAGAAAGTGGTATAAGTACCACGTGAGAGTTAGAAAGCAGGCTTAGGGCCTGTGAGATTGCTGGTGCTACACTAAACAACCAAAGGTTAGGAAGTAGGAGACCCACGGGAGACGCGTGCAGTGTCTAAACACAGGCACGGGTTCCCATTGACTTTCTATGGAGATCGCAAAAGATACAAAGTTACAGATTAAGGACACTTCCGGATGGACTAGGATGGAATCCTTTTAAACAAGGACACTTCGAGAGTCAAGACCCACGGGAGCACCGGAGTACTCACCCAGGGAAGCGGGGTGCATAGGTGTCTTTTCGTGTCGGGTTTCGTCATCGTTTTCTATGGAGAGCTGCAAAGAAGTGCTGCAGGCGACCAGAGGAAAAGTGTCCGGGTAGATCCAAGGGTGGACCGGATATGTGAAGAACCTGAAAGCAGAAGGAACAGAGTCTGGGTCACTAGCCAGTGACCAAGAAAGTACCAGGCAGGAACCAGGCGATGTTGGGTGCTTTAAGGTGAAGAAGGTGAGTTTGCCTCTTCAGCCACGAGGTCCAGGAGGCATCAATGATGACGAGGTGCTGGATTAAAGCTGTCCCACAATGGATCTAGATGACTGCGGTGTCGGTATACGGATTGGACCCAACAAACCTTGGCAACCGCAACCCATGCAGGATGTCAAGATTGGCTCTGTTGCAGACCAGCAAGGTCTGTGGCACTTCTCCTTTTCAGGGAAGCTGGAGCAAGCCTGGAGCAACCAGGAAAGCAAAGTAAATTCAAGATGGCATCTTCAGGGAGCTCACTAGCCAATGGGCAAGGAACCGGGAAGACAGGTCAAGCTCAAATGCAAAGGCGGGCCCACAGGACCCTCGCGGAGTGTGGGGGCCTGGGCTTCGGTGCAAATGGTGCTCGGGGCTGGGGCTTCTCGTACCCCAATGCACAACTTACTGAGGCTTCAGAAAAGGAGTGCAGGTAGCAAAATGCAGGATGTCCAAGATGTCCAGTCCCACGTCTCTCGTGTCCGCCACGGGTCTCAGCTTTGCTGTGGATGTGTTTCGGAGTCACAGAGTCTTCGGGTTCAGACGGGAGCCTTGAAACTGCAGACCGGCAAAGTTGCTGTAGGTGCCTGTTTGCACAGGATGGTCACTCCATGACCACAAGGGAGATGTCTTCCATCTTCCAGTCAGAATAGAATGTCGAAGGTCCAAGATATGTCTTGCAAAGATTCGTCCAGGATAATCTAAAGTCACAGGGACACAGCTCCTATACTTATACTAAGGATGGGGGCTGGATTACCTCACTAGGTCCCTCCTATGGGTGGACCTGAGAAGGGGGTGGTTACACCCCTTTCCCTTTGTTCAGTTTCGCGCCAGAGTTGGGGCTGGAGTGCCCGAGCAACTGGTTTGAACCGGGCTATGCATGGAGCACCTTGTGTGCCCCAGGCAGTGTCTAGATGCATTCACTGAATGCAGCCCTCCCTGCCCCAATACACAAAACCCCTGTCCGAGGCAACTAAGTCGAAAACCAGCAAAAAAACAGGAAAAAAGTTGGGGTAACCATATAGTCAGATTCCACCTTCCTACACAGTGGAACTGGAAGCAAAAATATTTCATGTGATTTACTCAAATTATTTTTTGCAGACTTATGTAAAGGATCTCCCTAAATATCAAAACTGGCTTTTAAACATTGTCATGTTAGTCATTTGACTCTATGGAACTCCTTTTTAACTCCCGACTACCCTACAATACTCAAGTTAACTCTCCACTGTTCATCATAACCAACAAACTCCTCAGTGTGCACTTATGTCCAGTCGCCAGCTCCCTATTTTAATTTGGCCATCTAACATGGCAGATGTCCATTTAACATAAAATATCAAAGAAAAGCCTACAACAATGCGTGGGGAGAACATTTCGAGATGCCCAGCAGTGATTTGCAGCCTTCAGGTTCTCTTAAAGTGTATATATGTGTGTGTGATATGGCTAACATTGTGGAGCAAGGGCGGAGCAGCAAAATGGTGGGGAATTAGAAAACAAAATATTAATCCCTGATTGGAAACATGATCAGCAGAGGAAGGGTAGCAATCCACCAGTAAAAAACTGAGATCGAAATGCTAGGACTTGTCTGCTTCCGCTTTAGGCCTTTATTTTCTGTTCAACTGCCTCTATTTAACTGTCTTTATGGAAAACGACCAGCACCGTTTAGTAAAATAGTAGATGTTTCAGCACCCAGGCTAATGTGCTGCATAGCTAAATACATATAAGGTCCCAAAGGCGAGACTGATTGCATTGCAAATGCTTGTTTTTACAGCTGCGCAAACTTCTTTTGCGCTTGGTATGGGGTGACAAGAGAACGCGGGTGAGTTGGCAGCCTCTGACACTGCCGGTTGAGCGGGCGGATTGGGAATATAAGATTTGTATCTATAGTATTTGAGTGCACAGTGTTGTTATTCCTATGCTTGGTACCACCCAGACGCCCGAATCCCTTATTTGAAGCCGAAGGCAGATCTGGTACTGCCGCAGAAATTGTCCACAGTGTTACCTGGAGGGGTCCCGAGGGACCCACAGGATATTCAGATGTTATCCACCACCAGTTGGGCATGGGATAAGTTACGTAGTCTACTGGGGATGGACCTATTATACTCTCCGGCACTGCCACTCCCAAATCACACATTGCTTCCTTTTACTGGTGTGGTTTCAGTGCAGCGCACACTGGCTAAATTTCAGATTTCTTTGATTGGTGATCTTTTTCTGGACCATCATGTTTTCTAGGTATCTGAGGAGGCTCGGTCCCAAGACTGCTCCTTTATGAATGTCTATGTGTTGCGATGTATTCTTTCCATGTTGCGGGCTACCTTCCCCACGTTTCCGGTTGTTCCTGAACCGGTCACTCCACTGTCATTACTAATCGAAAGTCCAACGGGTGCACATTTGGTTTCCAAACTGTATAAACAGTGTTTTATGGATCGCCACTTCTCTGACGTTAAGGTTCGTACGGCATGGGAGCAGGATTTGGGCCGTCCAATAGCTGACGATCAATGGGAGCAATTTTGCAGGGTCACAAGAGAGGTGTCTCTGGACAGTAGGCACAAGCTGCTGCATTTCAAATTTCTCCGCAGGATGTACCACACCCCAGCTTGATCCCACAGGATAGACCCCCCTAGGCCTCACCATTGTCAGAAATGCTATGCTCCACACGCTGACTTTGCTCACCTCTCCTGGACCTGCCCCAGTTTGCAGCACTATTGGGTACAGATACACGCCACGCTAGGAGACATACTTTCTATGACACTTGTGTCCACTTCGGAAATTGCGCTGTTGGGATATATGGTTAACTTCCCCAAAAAGTCAGAAGGTTCGCTGCGCTGGGATTTCTACTGGCCAAGCGGGAGGTGGCATTGCTCTGGGGTAGTAGTAAAGCCCCTACTTCACAGGCGTGGCTTCGCAGTTTGGCGTACTGTAATGTGAACTGCGAGGAATATGCGACTCTTGTGCCCAGCTCCTCATGCCAGATAGACATTTGGGGCCCGTATAGAGCATACATTACCCGAAAGCGCAGTGAAGCTGACGCGCAGGTTGCAAGTGGCATTGTTCCTGAAGGAGTGGGCTAGGAGAGCCGTTAAAGTATTTATATTCATTGGACATGATTTTGCTTATGTGCTATGCATGTATGTCGCTGTGGATTGGAGCTTGGGCTGAGATGGGGTGGAGGTATGGTTCAGGGTGATGGGGCCGTTCATGCTGGATAGTTGGCAGTGTGGCTTAACCTGCATATCTTTTCCATTTGCTTACTGTTGCCAGGGTTATTACCATGTAATATTTTTTATGATACTCCTATGTGCGAAGGCGCCTTATCATTGTGCTGCTGTGTGCATTGTTTATAGACATGTATGTGTAAAACTGAAAGTCAAGATAAAGGTTGTGCACATCAACACAGAATCCTATGGGGCCATCCGATTTCTTAGTAATACAAGCAGTGGCATAGCCAATAGGTCTCGCCTTTGGGACCTTATAAGTGTTTAGCCATGCAACAGTTGATGTTGTTGCACCAAGGATATTGTGCTGTTTAACTAAACACTTATCAGGTCCCAAAGGCGAGAGATCTTGGCTTTGCCAATGCTTGGTTCTTATGTGCCTCTTTGCCCTTTCACCTGAGGCACCCCTTCTCGGTGTTTACGGCTTGCCCTCTGACCATTAAGCCCCCCTCCGACCAGTAAGCGCTGCCATCAGCTTAGTAAGAAGTGCGAACTTGAGTGAGTACAAAAGTGTCCCAGAAATCACCGGGAGCCCATAAATATTGCACAAGCAAAACCCTGAAAAACAAAGAAGCCGACACTGTTGGGCTGCTGTGTAGAACACACTTTATTTTGAAGCAAAAAAAAAATAAAGGCAAGGGTTTTTGTTCTAATTGCTTTTTGGCTACAAATGTATTTTTAATTTCCCTCCGTACATCGAGAGACAGCCCCCCTAGGAGGCCAGCCCCACCGCGAGCCCTCAAAATACAAGAACCCAATAAATATACATGGCCTTTACTGCATAGCTCCACACTTTACCTTGTGGATTTATTGTGCCACGTGGTGCGGCTATACTGCGAGCTCGTGCGCCTGTAATGGGGTAGAAGCACCCAGGGACAGGAACAGCATGTCCACACGGCCGGTTCCTGCCTGTTTGTGCCTACCCGCTGGAGGAGACATTATGTATTCTGGGAAAGGGTGAGGAGCGCGAGTGTGTTAAAATAACGGAGGCATGAATGCACTGAAAGAGAAGCTGACACCATGGTACAATGGTACAAGGAACGTGTGTGTGCATACATACGTTCCTCTACTGCCAATACCCCCCACCCCGCCCCCAAGTATCACATATAGGCCCATATAGCATGATGTATGTGCGTGTCCTGGAAGGGGGCGCATGGAAAGGCACTAAAAGGATGAGGGACGTGGCATGGAGAGATCAAAATTGGGGAAGGAAATGGAGGGAGAGATGGAAGCAGGGGTTGAGAGCCAGAAGGATGGGAAGAAGTAAGGGCGGAGAGAATTGGCTTGGAGGAAAGAAGGGAGGAGAGAATATTTTATGAAGGGTGAATGAAAGCAAGGAAAGAGGGGAGTGAGAGAGAGGGAAGCAAGTCAAGTAATTTTAGGTTTGAGTAAATTGATGGGGTAAATGATGTAAAAACGAACAAAGATGGGAATATAAGAAGGAAAGAATAAAGAACAGGCAAATAAGAAAGAGAGCGCGCTCGACAGTCAGGACTGTAGGGTAGTATGCTATATTTATATAGCGCGAATCCAGCAGAACTGCAGCAGAGCGCTATGCAGGGTCGAAGCCACAGTCTGTGTGATGGGGGGAGAAGAGGAGGGGGGGGCAGGCTGGTTTGTGGACTTTTCCTCCATCATGAAGCAGTAAAAACAAGAGTGCTGTGTAAATCGTCACCAACACGTACCTGATAATGCAGAGCGGCCGGGAAACTGAAAGTACGGCCGGCCACCGGCCAGCCATGAATAATTAGGGGAGGAGAAGCCGCACAGCACACGCTGGGAGAAGCCCTTTGATGTGCTGTGCGGCCGTGAAAAAATGCAACTAGGAGGGAGGGAGGGAGGCTGATGCGCGTGCTTGTTTAATCACGTGATTCACGTGAACTTAAAGAAAACCTCACCAAGAAGCCCTTGGTTTGACGAGGATTTCGAGCACTTGAATTCTCGCTCCGCTCAATGCGCTTGCGCGCATTGATAGGTCGCGAGACCTAAAAAACAAGTGATATCCATTCAGCCTTTTCCACTGCTTCAATTATACCATCTTTAATGATCTGAATGAAGATCACCTTAACCTCCTCCCTTATGGCCAAGGAGATCTTTCTTGTGACATGCCTGACTGGTATTGCTCTTTTTTACGACTATCCTATGTGGGTACCCTTGAGCTTTTCCCAACTTGTCTGCAAACACAGTTCGATGCTCTTTCAAGGCTTCTTCCAACTACACATTGTTCTCCATTACAGACACTTGGTTAATCGCTCTAGGATTTACTATCCTGTGCAAGTCATATTGGTGAGACCACCCCAAGATGGGTTGTCCAGACTCTGGCACATAAACTTTTCCATAAGTTTCGCACTCTTGAAACTTGATTCATGCAGTGAGGAACCCTATTGCGTCTATGTCCATCCTTTGATAACTTTTCAAGAATACAGCAGATGGTTTTAATTTCTGACCAGGCCACGTCTCCTCAAACACTTGTTTGTGTGTTATAATGAACAAAGAACCATAATCTAACATCAGCAGAAAATCCTTTCCATTCATTTTGAGTATGTATATATTTTGTGTATATTTTCCTTTTCACTTCACTGACATTTCTAACGATATCACAGCCATTCGCCATTAACAGCATGTGGTCAAAATCCACCACTGCCTCATCCAAAGCAGCCACACAACTTTTGGACGCTGCTTTTCACATCTTGCCAAATGCCCCTTTTTCCCACAACCATGGCAATCTTGGCCTATGGCAAAGCAGATCTTCGAATCTTCCAGATGATGATTGCTACCATATGTAAAACATGACTTGGGGCCAGATGTAGGAAGCCAAATAGCGATCGCAAATGCTGAAATTCACAGAATCTCCATGTTTGTAATTGCAATTCAGCCATGCGACATGTAGGAACAAAAAAAAACAGAATCGCTAAACAGTTAGCGATTTGTTACATAGCGAATATGCCACACCGACTCCCCATTTAGCGAATCACTAAGTAAGGAATCGCTAAATAAACTGCAAATCAATGTACATAAATTCGCAAATAGCTAATATTTGAAAAATCCCTACTTAGGATTCGCAAATTAACACTGATTCAAAGCAAGTGGTAACCAGGTGCACAGCATATAAACAGCCCCAGACTGCCTCTGCGTGAACACAGTGGCGGCCCTCTATGATATTGCAAGGCTGATGCGGATACAAGCAGCATCACAGAGGATCTGGAGATGAGAGGGACATGTGTACAGAGTGGGCATTACACTACTCGAACTCACGGGAGCAGAAATCCATGAGAGGTACAGGCTTCACCCAACCACCATCCTAGACCTGATACGTGACCTGCACCCAATCCTGGAGCACCAGACACCAAGGGCGCACGCAATACCTCCACATGTACAGGTCCTCTGTTGCCTGCGCCTACTAGCATCCGGCAGTTACCAGGGGGTAATATCTGTGGCTGGTGGTGTCTCACAGAGTTACCTGTTACGCTTTTTCAACACATTCCTTGGTGCATTGATGCAAAGACTGCACCACTACATCCGGTTTCCCAGCACACAGGCGGAACTACATAAGATAAAGATGGACTTTTATCAGAAGGCCCAGTTCCCACATGTAATAGGGTGCATTGACGGGAAACATATACCAATCTGCCCCCCCTCTGCTACTAAATACATCTACTGTAACCACAAATCAACACATTCAATCAAGGTACAGGTTATATGTGATGCGTCTCACATCATTACCGACATTGTTGCTAAATTTCCTGGGTGCACGCATGATTCCTACATCTTCAGGAACAGTGGGATCTATACCCATCTTGCTTGGGGTGAATTTGGAGAAGGATACCAGCTAGGTAAATCGATGTGACATACCCTGATGTATACCTTTGGTGTATCTATTGCTGACTGTGAATAATCTTTCTTCCTTTAACACTTAGGTGATAGCACATATGCGGTGCGTGCATTTATCCTGACTCCATACTTCAACCCATCTACCCCAAGTGAAAGGAGATTTAGTGTTGCCCATAAATCTACGCGGAATGTGGTGGAGCATACATTCGGACTCCTGAAAAGCAGGTTCCACTGCCTCCACAAAAGTGGAGGTGCATGGCAGTACCGGCCTCTGATCTGCTACAAAATAATAGCTACATGTGCCATGCTGCATAACCTGGCCACAAAGAAGGGAACACCCGTGGAACTCACTGAATCAGAGGATGAGGGTGAGGATTGTCCACAGCACAGCGCTGTAGGTGTTGCAGCAGCACCAGATGGGAGACACAGACGGGCTGAGATCACACACAACTATTTCTGAGTAAGTAATGAAACAAAGCAAGTAACTGAAATTGTGTTACAGTGTTTTATTGATCTTCAGTCAGGCAATAGGACAGCACACTGCCGCACCATAAAGGCCTCACAGTGCCTCAACAACACCAGCATGGCATAGATACTCTCCATGCATATTTCCAAATACCATCATTTGGTCAAATGGGTTACTTCACCCATATTCCAATGTCAAGCGATGCCTGGTATTATTTTCTGTGCCCACGTGCAGCACTGCTGCGTTCATTAGGCATACTGTCCTCCTTGGGGGTCTGTCCGGCTGGTCTGTGCCTTCCACTGCGCCTCCTGGACTCTTGTATTAGGGTAATGAAACTTCTGCGGCTTATTGCCTCCTCACTTCCCCCCATCCCCCGATCCTGTGGCAGCGATTTGTGTGGTCTGGAGCACTTCCAAGGCACTGGTGACTGTGACCAACCCCCTTGTGACATCACGGCTGCAGTGGGCCATCTCTAACTGCATGGCCACCGGGCGCCTGCTAAGGGCAGAGGTGGCATTGCATAGCCGGTTCACCGCCTTCGTATGCCCATCCATTCTCTGTCCCTGCGCCTTGCCCCACGTTCGTTGTCCATTTTGCTGCCTCTGCCATGTCCCGCATGCCCTCAGCCACGGTGTTGTTAAGACAGTGTATGCCCTCCTTCATGTCCCACATGTTTTTGTCAATGGCCACCATCTGACGTTGCATTGACCGCATTGTTTTACCTCGCTGCCGCTGCACCTTCAACATCTTCCCATCCAGACCTGCAAAAACACTAGACTCCTCTCCCTGTGCATCAGGACTGTGTGCCCTCGGTTGGCGTCATCGGGCACCTGTGTGGCCTCGCTCCTTGGGGACTGTGTTCCTGGTGTCTGTTCAGCCTCTTCCTGCATGGACTGTTGGGCTCCCATGCTCTCCTCTTCTGACCCCTCCATCTCCTGGAGGCTACCCACTGTATACCTCCTGGCTCTCGGTGGTGGTGGTGGTGTGAGCTCAGCAGGTGACAGGGCCTCCTCATCCTGGGTGTTGGGCTCCCTGGGTGCCTCTTCTGTCTCCCCTTCTGCAGCCTGGCGCGCTGGGTCGCCTGTGGATACAGAATGTCCATTTACTCACTTGTCTAGCAGCATTAGCTTTTCAATAAATTTCATGACTGCCAATCAAACTAACTATCCTCGCTTGCTTATTTACTGATGTGTGTGACATGCATTTGGGTTCAGTGGACTGTTATGCTATGTGTTAATTGGGACTACATCTCCCATGATGCATTGCTGGTTTTTGGCAAATCATGGACTGGATTGTGATTCATACTGGGTCATTAGGGATTGGGGTTAGGGAGGGTGGGCACAGCATGCGTGCATGCAAATTACCTTGTCTGTTGTCTCCTCTGGCTGAGCTGTCAGTGTCTCGTATGCCAATGACGCTCTCCGGCTGGAGAGTGAACTCCACCAATTATTCCAAGGGAGTTGGTATAGGCGCAGTAGATGTCCCGCCACCTGTCTGTTTGGCTTGTTTGAGCCTGTCAGCCCTCTTGGCACGTTTGCGAAGGTCGTACCAGCGCTTCTTAAGTTCGTCTGTTGAGCGGTGGGGAATTGATTTTTTCCTGAATCACTAGTCATATTTTCCTTTTTTGGGATTCTGGAATGTGCAGGGATTTTTTGCTATAGAGCTGGTCGTGATCCTTCACCACCTCCTCAATTAGTACCTCCAACTCCCTGTCACTAAATTTGTGTTTTCTCTTCCTCTCTCCGGCCTCCTTTCCCTTCTCCTGTGTATCCATGATTGTTTTGGGTGGCTGCAAGGTGGTTGCTGTGCAGCACCTGGGATTTTGGTTCTGCTCCCTGCCTCTCCCACAGCTTTAGGCTCAGTGTAACAGCATGTGTCAGGCCATTTCCTAGTTGAAAGGTCATCAGGATGCACCAGATTAGCAGATTCACTAATTAGCAAATTTTTAAAATAGCGAATTTGCTAATACCGATTCTGTAATGCGAAATCGCTGATACCGATTCAGAAATGCGAAATCAGTATTTTTTTCCGTTTATTACTGATTCGCTATTTTTTAGCTACATCGGACTTTGCGAGTTCTTAATGCGATTCGGTAAAAATCGCTATTGAGAGCTCGCAATTTGGGTTTTACCTACATCTGGCCCTTGGTGACCTGTCTTCCTGAGTAGTTTGATCTGCTTGTTTTAACTTTCCCTCCTTTAAGTTGGTGCAGCTTTAAAAAGCATACCACATTTTCCTCCCCACCACATTCAATTAATCCCTTTCGTCTGCTTCTGCCACCTGATGCACATTTTTGAAGTCCAAACATTGCATTTCCTTCATGCATTTTCAGTTTCCTCCACTGCTTTAGCTATATTTATAGCTTCCTTAAGTGAGGGATTGTTGGCAGCCGATAATAGTTTTTGCATTTTCTTGCATGCGCATTAAAACATTAACTGATCTTTAATTTGTTCTTCAGTTATTTGTCCAAACTAGCACTTTGTTACCAGCTCACGTAGTCTACCCACCAAGTAATCCACCGATTATGTGACTCTTGGATGTTGGATGTAAAATGTGTGGCGAGTCATCCCAACAAACATTTGCTGTTTTAGCAAAACTAGTCTGTAAACGCAATTTTGCCTCCTTACAAATGTCCGTAATCTAATTTCCTTGGTTATGAGTCACAAGAGGTAAGTACTTAAAACACATGTTGACCCTAGAAGCTAAGCTTTTTGCCTGGTGGGAGAGAAATGCACCCCATCTAAGGCTTGATCCAATCCTCCCATTTTGTTGGAGGATTTCCTGGAAGCATTAAACACCTAGGCGCAGTAATAATGGATTGATAGAGACATATTTGATCAGCCAAAGAATGATATCCACTTTAAGGTCAGTATCTTGAATTATCAAGATGCCTGTTGTACCGTTAAAGCAACACGAGGTAGCGTAGCAGGTGTTGCGAATAGAAAATTGTCCTGTCTGGACCAGCCCCTGTAGCCCTTTGTCAGCCAGTTGAGACAGTGCACAATCCAGAAAGTGGAGCGACACAAGGAGAAAAGGTATGCGCAGTTTATTTACTTCCTTTATTATTCATATTTTTAGCAGAGTCCTGTTACTAAGTGTTGACGCGCTGTTTATTTCTCTCGAATAGCGCATGTAGAGGAGGCCAGGCTCTTGTTTGCAGTTGCCAGCTTTTACACAGTGCAGTTAGTTAACAGCTTGAGCGCTCCATTGATGCACTGCTTGTGCCCCTCATGCTGCGTGTGAGAAGGAGGCTGCCCTTGCACTCGAGGTTGTTCAGTTTTCAACTTGGGCATGCAACCAGCTCGAATGCTCAGCACAAAACACTTTAAATAATGTTTCATTATTTATTGTGGTTTTGTTCAGACATATACATGTTACAAACAAATATGCAATATCAAACCATGCAGTATTCTTACAGAGTTGTAGCCTTACAGTGATTTATAGTAGACCAGACCAGAAGAAGATTATGTTACATCTTTTTAACTATAAGTGCTCCTATGCTTGCTCATTGTGTTGTCTAAGAAACCAAGTATGTAGGACATTTTGATTAGAGGTTGTCCTTTAAGTCCTGAAGTACTGACGGTACGTTCAAGATATGGTCGTGGTAGTTCCTTACTACTATAAGTTAAACACATAGGGACAAACAATTGACCACACACAATTTCTGATTCTATTCAAAAGAAAAAGAACATTTACTCTACATGAGTGACACATTCATTAAATGCAATTTTTGACTCAAAGCATTAATGTTTTTACATGTATTGTCTTCAATATATTTATAGTGCATGTAGTATTTGTGCTGGGTGATTTGTTCCTCACTGTGGGGTCTTCAACATACTGTACTATTGACCCAGGCCGGGTAGTTTTATGAGGTCACCCCGTTAAAACTTACCACTGAAGTACTGACAGGCATATCTTTTAATACACGCAGAATGTGTGACAATAACTTACGACATAATAAATACAGAGTGCACTAGCAGTTACATGTGCAATCAGTATTCACAGGGTGACCTGAACAAGCTCGACAGTTGGGGTAATGTTGGTGATTAGGTACCTGTGGCTTGCGCTGAGTTATCTGGGACTCTCATCTATTTCTTTAAGCCAGGTCATGAAGGGTTCCCAAATAGCTTTCGGGCATGATGCCATAGGCATAAGGTCCCAGAATGCAGCTAGTTGCTCCTGACAGTAAGCGATATCCTGTACCCAGGTATCTATACCAGAGGCACCCCAGTGTATTGCCAGTCTATGTTTTGCGAGTAGTAGCATCATAGCTAGGAGTCGGAGTTTCTCGAGCGGGGCACCTTCAACGTAACCAAACAGGGCCACCAGCGGCGTGCATTCCAGTGATATCCATTTGACCTCCTTTATGGTTACATACACCACCTTCCAGAATCTGGCAATGGATGGGCAGTCCCACGCTACATGCAGAAAGGTTGCGTTATCCTGCTTGCACTTCCAACACCCCCGAATCCTGGTGTAGCCCTAATTTGTGTAATTGCACGGGATTGCGATACACCCTATGTATATATTTAAAATGAATAAGTCTCAATTTATAGTTTGGGGATAGGCGTCTTAGCTGGGAGCAACAGAATGACCATTGTTCATCTGTGGGCAATTCATTCAGATCTTCCTTCCACTGAACCAGAACCCTCGGGGCAACAAATGGGGTGTTTGATTGCGTAAGGTTGTGTGTCTGGTGATCATTTTACAAGGTGATGGGGTGACTAGAGGCAGCATAGTAGCAGGAGATGATGAGAACGTGGATTGCAGTGTTTTACAGGCCGCTCTGAGCTGGTAGTATAAGAATAATTCTAGGCTGGGTATTGGATTGCCGTCCTGGTTTTTTCGGCATCTTTAAGAATGTATGCTGTGGGTATAAGTCGCTCATTGTGAAAAGGCCCATATTACGGGCACACGTTATGGTGCTCTTATCATAAAGGATAGGGAACAGTGGATGGTATGCAAGAGGGGTGGATGGTGCATATAGCAATGGGGTACCAGTTTCCTTAGACCCTCCCAGGCCCATCCAAGAGTTTCAACCGTGTTCGCTTTGCTAGTCGTTCTATGATATGGCTTATATATAGCGGCATGAAAAGGAATGGGGTCTGCCACGTCTTTCTCAATGGCTACTTGCGACTGGAATGGGATGAGGTGTATCCAGAAATGGAGAAATTGAGCTTGTGCACATACTGCATAAAGTTCGAGATCCGGATCAACAAGCCCTCCCCATGAGAGCGGTCGTGTCAACAGTTCCCAGCTCACTTGCGGCTGCTTTCCAGCCCACACCAGGGCTATTAAGATGGATCGAAGAGATTAAAACAAAAGCCTAAGTTAGAGGGATGTGTATATTTGCAAAAAAATAGAGAAACTTGGGGAGGACTATCATTATTGTTATGGCGATTCTACCAGCCAAGGACAGTGGCAGAGCTGACCAGAATTTAGACTTGCGCTCCAGCCAGTCCAGAAGTTTGCCAAAGTTCATGTGCCAGATTTCATGCATGTCTCTGCTGAGCCTCACACCTACGTATTTTACAGCGCCATCAGCCCATGTAAGGGGGAATTCCAGTTCAGTTTCTAATGGAGCTTCAGTTAGTGGTAGGATTGATGATTTAAACTAATTGATTTTTATGCCTGACATACCTCCAAGTTGAAGAATTTCACTTAAACACTGGGTTCTGGTTTTCATCTGGTTCACAAATGTATTATGTGATATTGTCAGTGCACATTGAAATTATTAGACTTCTATCTGTGAATCCCAGCCCACGAGTGGAATGGTTATGATGTATTCTGGCAGCTAATGGTTCCATCGCCACTGCGAATAGCAGTGGCGATAGTGAACAACCCTGTCTTGTGCCGCGTGTTATAGAGAATGGTTCTGATAAAAGCCCATTAGCTCTTAGGCCAGCTGTAGATTTAATATAGAGCAGGCTAATCAGTTTGATGAAATTGGGACTAAATCCCAGCCTAGGCAATATGGTAAATAAAAAAGGCCACTCCAGAGAGTCGAATGCCTTGGTGGCGTCAAGAAATGCTGCAATGGCCGGTAACTGGGGGTCGATCTGGTGAACAGTAGCGAAAAAGGTAAGTAGATTATGGGCTGTTGATTTGCCTGGAATTAATTCAGATTAATCCGGTCTGGCTATAAGCGGTCGGTGCGGCTGTAACCTATTAGCAATCAGTTTGGCGAGTATCTTTACATCAACATTGATTAAAGAGTCTATATGAGTCCCAAAGATTTGCTTGCTTGTCGAGTTTTAGAAGGGAGATGATCACTGCCTCCTGCATGGTTGGTGGCCCGGCCCCACACTCCAATGATTCTCAGTATACTTCCAGCATTCAGTGTGCCAGATCTTCTGCGTATGTTTTATAGAAAGAAGTTGTCATCCCATCTAGCCCAGGCGCTTTCTCGACTGGCAGGCTGCTGATAACCTGTATTATGTCCTTCACCGAAAAAGGCTTGTCTAGGTAGGACCTATGGACTTCGCTGAGCCAAAGCAGTTCAATGGAGTCTAAGTATGTGCTTTGCTCACGGTGAGGAGCGCTTTGCGTATCAGAGTATAATGAGGAATAGAAACTTGTGAGATGTTTATGTGTGGCTTGTTGTCCTCTGACGGGAGTTAAAGTGTCATCAAGTAGTTCAGCTATGCAGTTTGGAGATGTATGTTGTTTAAGTGTATTAGCGAACCTGTTGACCAGCCTTTGCCATAGCTGCGCTCTTTCGCGTTTTCCCCTAGGAATCGGGTCTATCTTTCCGCCTCTGCCTCGAATTCTAACATTTTCTCCTGCAAGGAAGCAAGATGTATGGACGCCCCTGACTGCTATAACATCAATTCCGTGGATCTAATGCCATGTTCCAACTTCAAAAAAATTGCCCTAATTGGCTTTAAAACCCCTGCTTTCCTAGAGATTCATGCACCTCTGATAACTGCTTTAGAGGCCTTCCACAAGGTGGAGGGAGAGTCCACCGACCCCTCATTAGTGGAAAAGAATTGGGTGATTTCAATTCTGATCTCCTCTTTAAATGCAGCATTTAAAAGAGTGTGTGGTGGGAGATGCCAGCTGAACGCACGGGGTAAAGTCTGTGGTACCGTCAACTGCGGGCATGGTCCGACAGTGTGCGAGGCATTTGTAGCACGTCTATGGTCCAGGATGCAATGTCTCCAGTAAACAGCCAGTAATCCAGCCTGGACCAGGCGTTATGGTGTGAGGTGATGCAAGTTTGATCCCTGGTTTCTGGATTTCTGCTGCTCTAGATATTGGTGAGATTGTGGTCAAATATAATGGTGTTTAGTTGCTGGACTGTCCTTGTGTGCGGGCAGCGAGCGGCCGACTCTTTCCCATTCGTTTTTTAAAGTGACATTAAAGTCACCGCCGCATATGACTGTTTCACCCCCTGTTGCCAGTGCCCTTGCCCACACAGTGAGAAAAAATTGTGGTTCATCCACATTTGGACAATATATAGCCACTAAGGTAACCTGTGTGGACATCAGCATGCCATTTAGAATGACATAACGCCCATCTGGGTCAATCTGTGTGTGTGTAGTTGTCCAGCCCAAGCCACGTCTGATCAGTACCAAAACTCCCCTTGTATCTCCCCCCTGTATCAGTTGTGCAATTTGGGATCTGTACCATATTTCAAGTGGGTTTCTTACAGGAAACACACATCTATGCGATGTCTGATTAAATATGTATGCATTTATCTAGATTTTCTGAAGGCAATAAGCCCTCTAATGTTCCAAGTAGGGAATTTAGGCTCTGTCATGTTACTGCTGGTGTGTTATATAGTGTGTACTTATATAGGACAGGAGCACATTGGAGCAGAGAGCAAGACAGCTAGTTTTACTAACACAATCTTGATGTGCAAATAGGATCTTAAAAAAGGTTGATTAATAAAACAAACTGATCTACTGTATTCATATTCTGTAGAGCCAACGACTGTATGTCTGGGAATGCTTCCTTCCCACCACCCACACCAACCTGACAATTAGGTTGTGACCTGTTAATCCCCACCCCCTTTGCCCAACCCCCTTTAACAAGAATTCAAAAACACACGTGAGATCTCCCTGTATTGGCTTGGGACGCGGACATAGACCTGCCTGGTGGCTGGGTAGCCAGGCCGTAGTCGTTTTTATGGAATCCGTCAAATATAAAACTTGCCTCGTTACAGAGTCAAAGGGAATAGGTAACCTTTAGCTTAGCAGTGTTAGTGAACAGTTTAGCCATATTTTATAAATTACATACATGGTGCAGTAACGCAAATCTCAAAAATCTGGTTACATATGTCAGTCATTTTTGCTCAGGTTCTGTTCTGATTCACTTTGGAGGAGCGAGGCGAGGTCTTTTTGGTGCATATATGCTTGGTGTACTTGAGGGCTGCCTTGGCATCACTAAAGAAGTGAGATTGCCCGTCGTATGTTATTTTTAACTTTGCTGGGTACAGCATGGCATACCGAATGGAATCACTTTGAAGGTTGCGTTTTATCGGTGCAAACTCTCTGTGAGCGGCCTGCACCGATGGAGTGTCATCTGGGTAAATGAAGAGAGAGTTCCCCTGGTGTTTTATAGGGCTCCTGTATATGGCTGCCCTTAGAATACAAAACACTTTAAATAGCAATAATCCAATATGGGCTGGGCAAGTACCTGAAGGTGCTTCCTGAGGCAGCTCAATGTGTTAATAGAATCACTGGGTGAGTGAAAGACCAATTTCTCTCAGAATCCTTATGATTGTAACATGGCAACAAACATTGTCGGTTGTCACCTTGGCTTGACTGCTGGGCTACCTTGCCAACTTGTCTTCAATAAATGTTGTAAGGAAGGTTTGGAAACACAGGAATCTTGCTTGTAAGTCAAGTTTAATGTTGCAGCAAACCTGGTGACCGTACTGGCCAGGCCCCCACAGAGTAACTGCCCAGAACATTAAAAAAACAATAAGCTCATATTTTTCCCCACAATAAAGCATACCATAATAAACATTCTTAAGAAACATCATACAGATCCAACACCTTTAAAGTAACCTTACTTCAATCAGTTCTTTAAAAGGGTACAAAGATCTAGAGAAGATGTCAACACTTACATAAGTGCCCCTTGAGGACTGGTTGCAGATTGTGAATTTCAGCACTTTGCTGGTCAACTGGATAGGGACCAATTCATTTTGCATTGGATAGACAAACGTAGGTAGCTAACAGGAACTTTTATCCATGGGTAATCAGTCATTGATGGACACCATTAAGGAACAAAAACTATTGTGATTTCAAAACAATTTGTGAAGGAACTAGAAGATAAGAAAACTGATCTGGTATGCTTACTCCTCAGGAACAATGACAAAGGGGTGAAGAGCAGTCAGGATACCAGCAGAAATAGTTTTTTTTCAAAAAGAACATATGTTTCTGATGCGATCAACAAATGCATCTTAAAGAGGGGAACACATGTCCTGCAAACATTTTTACATGTAGGCTGTTTAAGAAGGTCAGCCACTTTGCAAAAGTTTGCCAGAGCTCCAAACGGAGTACTAACAAAGTGGCAGCAGTGGTAGACCACAAACAAAGTTAAAGACCACTGGAAGAAGAAATGGATAATGTAGTTTTAGTAATTGGAATGAAGAATGTGATTAAAGGAAATCCCATAGATTGTGTAGATCCATATGTGGACATAGGAATTGATAGAAAAACACTTCATGTTCTAGTTGAGTTTGTGGAAAGAATTAACCACATGGGAGAACAAAAAGTTATTGCCCCCGGACAGAGCCACTGTGTCTTATGAAGGAAGGAAAATAGAATTGCTTGATAACTTTGAAGATGTATTGGAGTTTAAAAGGAGGAAAATACATGGAAAAATCTATGTAACAGTTTAGGGACTTAACATTCTAAGATAGTTCCACCAAGGCCTTTTCGACATGGTGTTTAGACCATGAGAAAAATAACACTATTAGTAATCATAGATGAAGTTATGCTGGAAGAGTTGTTGAGCAAATATCCTGAGTGTTTTCTGTTGAGCTTGGGAAAATCTCCTGTGAATGAAAAAGCTATCGCATAAACACATGCTAAGAAGTATACCTTTTAGTGTTTGTGATCACTTCGAAAGAGAACTAGAGAATCTTACCAAGAGAGGGTTCGTTGAACCAGTATAATCTTCTTTCTGGTTATCCCCATTAGTAGTTTCACTCAAGCGTAATGGCGAAATCAGAGTGTGTGTGATCTTGCACAGTTTAAACAGGGAGATTTGGGTACACTCATCTCTTTCCTAATATAAGAGAAATATTGGCCACTTTAGAAGGGTGCCTGGTAGCTTGATTTTGAATCAGCTTAGAGCCAGAATCCTGCCATTACACAACTTTTGTTTCACCGTTTTGGGTAATTTCTATACTGCAGAATGCCTTTTAGCTTGGCTTTGGTTTTTCAATGCATTAGGTTTCACATGCTCACTGGAATATCAGGTGTCATGGTTTTCCAAGATGATGTATTAATATTTACGAAAGGCTGCCCTACACAATAGAGTTTTAGAGAATGTGCTGGAAACTTTAAAGGACAGAGGTATAGTTCAGAGAAGGGAAAAATGTGAATTTTTTAAAGAAATGGTTGAATATCTTGGTCATGTGATATCAGAAAATGGTAATGATCCCTTTGAATATCTTGGTCATGTGTTATCAGAAAATGGTATTAATGTGGCGCTGCAGGCTCTGAGGGGGTGCAATAGTGTCTGGGGCTGACTGGCTGGCTTCCCCCCCCCCCCCCTTGGCATATTGACCTTTGTTGGAACACGGCAACTTGCGGCGGAGTTCTGGAGTGTGTTGCCAGCGCAGGGGGCTGCATGGTGTGGACGGTAATTTAAGAGAGCAGCTACCACTGATGGGGCATTATAAGGCTGCATGCGGTTGCTACATGTGGATTCCTGATTGTTTTGGGGGACTCTAGGAAGTCTGAGGTGCAGTGACGGAGTTGGCCCCTGCACTGCGTACGGACAGCGACTTTGATAGTGAGGACCCGTTGCTGCCGCAGCTGCAGCGCCTGTGCGCCTCTCCTCCCCACCCTTCCCCCCAACGCACTCCTACAATGGCCTCAGGGGGCAGGGGATCGAGAAATATTGCCCCTAAAAACTGTCCAAATTTGCGTGGACTAAGAGTGGCGATAAAAGCGGCTCGCCGAACGCAGATAAGAAGGACTCAGTGACGTCGTCGCATTCGGAACCGGAGCCTACACTACATGACGTCATGGCTGCCATTGGAGGTATGCGCACATCTATAGACTCTGTTTCAGTAGAGGTCTCCCTGCTGTGAGCTGACTTTAAGCAGATGAATGAGAAGGTAAAAGAGCTAAAAATAGCGACGACTGCATTGCGGGACGATACCTCCGAGCTTTAACGACAAATGTCCGAAATGGAGACCAGACAGCTTCGCATGGCGCAGCAGCTGGATGACTACGAAGGGCGGGCCCGTCGTAATAATATAAGAATCCTTGGTGTTCCGGAAAAAACAGAAGGGCCAGCTGCGGACCTTTACGTAGAGGATCTAATAACAAAACACTTAAAGCCCAAGTCACTCTCGGCTTACTTCTCTATAGAACGGGCTCACCGAGTTCCAAGCGGAAGGCCCAGGCCTGGAGCCCCGCCGCGACCTTTGATTGCCAGAGTCTTTAATTTTCAGGATCGGGACAGCATCCTGCAGACCTCGAGAACTGGCCCGCCGCTCAAGACAGATAACCATGAAGTTTCCTTTTTTCCCGATTTCACTGCCCGGGTACAGGCACAGCTGAGAAGTTTCCAGGCAGTAAAGCAAAAGCTGCGCAGCAGAGACATAAAGTACGCAATGCTCTTTCCGGCAAAACTGAGAGTAGAAAGGGACGGTAAGCCGTGGTTCTTTGATTCGCCGGATGCGGCATGGGACTGGTTGGAGGGCTGGACAAAAGTTGGAAGCAGGAGCGGCAATCGACGGGAGAGGACGGAACAGAGAGACAGTGAGGCTCCCGACCGGACAGCAATGGACAATGTGGCGGAATCCAGTGGTTTAAATGAACAGGAATAAGATATTTCTTGCCTCATCGGGGGCCAGATATTGAAAACACACGCAAGTATTGCGGGGGAGGGGTGAAGGGATGATGCGAGTGAAGACTAAACCTATTTGAGGCTATGTTGGATTTCAGAAGACTCTGGGTATATAATATGTTTCATTTGCCGCTTATTACGACATGTCATGATGTTTTACATGGGACTATCGTAGCCTAAAGGCTGTATCTTATTGATGTCAATTCAAAAGGCCACTAAGCGGAGGGCTCAGTTCCCCTTTGCGTTCTTAGCATGGTTAAGAGGGATTCAGGCACTCTGCCGCATTGGGGGGTGGGTAGTTTTACATCCACAGGCAGGGGAGCAGGGAGGGGGGTGAGAAGAGGGGGGGAAGAGTTCGTGGGGGGTGAAGGGCGGGGTGTTTGTTTCTTGCAGAGTTGAAAAGTTATCGGAAACAATGACGACAATGTGTGAAGGGGTCTTTAACTCTACTTCAAGTTTTTGTTCTGGGCTGTATTTTATTGCTGTGATCTATGAGGTGCATAATGAGGAGATTGGTTTGCAACACTGGTTTGACGTTGATGGCAGAAATGGGTACTGTGTATACTGCTGCAGAAGTTAGTATCCCCCCGCCAGCCCCTGTGTCCCCATTGACCTTAGTTACTTGGAATGTCCATGGGTTGGGGGACAAAATTAAGGGAGGATTGGAATCACAATATATACGCCGAACTGCACCTGCTGTCGCCCTGCTCCAAGAAACACACCTAGTGGGCTCGGCATGTAAGGCTCTGGACCGCTGGGGCTATACGATGGTGGCGCACTCTGAGTTTTCTACTGGCTCTAGAGGGGTTGGCATAATGGTTCGAAAAAGGTTTCCCCTAATTGTTCAGCAGGTATGGAAAGACATGCAGGGACGATTTTGCTATTTCATGCCAGTGGGAGGGGAAGAGATTTAATATAGTGTCAGTATACATTCCGCCAGCCCTCCACTCCGTGGCACTTCCGGCCCGGAGTACATTCTTGTTGGCATTACCGGTGGGGGAGCTCATTAGAGGAGGCGACTTCAGTGCAGTTTTAAATGCTGAGCTGGATCGCTTTCCAGGCAGGTTGCAGGGAATGGGGAAATCCCGATTAAGTAGTTTCCTAGATGCGCTCGGCCTAACGGATGGGTGGAGATACGCCCATCCTACGGACCGTGCATATACCTTTCACTCCGGTGTCCATGGCAGTCTCTCGCATATTGATTTTTTTTTCCTATCGGTAGACAGCCTCCCTCACTTGACCGAGACATGGATAGGGCCGAGGGGCATCTCTGACCACTCGCCGGTTGTTTTGACATATTCCTCCCACGTCAAGGCTCGGAAACGGATCTTCCCAATTTCTCCTGGCTATCAGCAGGTCCCTAAGATTCGAAAAGAACTTATTGCCGTCACAAAACACTATTTTCAAGAAAATGTGGATTCCGTTCACTCACCGGGCATCCTCTGGGAGGCTTATAAGACTGTGCTGAGAGGGCTGGCCATTGCCTCCATAACGGGACATAAGCGGGCAGCTAGAATTGAGTTAGATACGATGGAAACCGAACTGATCGAGCTGCAGTCGCAGCACGACAATGACCCTACAGCGGAGACGGCACGGCAGCTGCGCATTAAACAATGCGAGCTCACTGAACATCAGCGGGAACAAGTTCGATTGAGGCTCCAGCACACGCGTCACACTGTCTATGAAATTGGGGATAAGGCTGGGAAGCTTTTAGCCTGGTTAGATCAGAAGGAGAGGGCTCAGAAGACGATTGCACAGCTCCGCTCCTCCTCAGGCGTAGTAGTCTCTACCCCTGTAGACATTGTCAACACGTTGGCTGACTACTATGAGCAAGTATACCCCTCCACTTCATGTTTTACGACGGAGAAGGCCCAAGCCTACATTAAAGATATAAAAATGCCGTCTCTATCAGAGGAGGATGCCCTACTTTTAGAAACCGCTTTTACGAAAGAGAAAGTAACAGCTGCGGTTCACTCCCTGCAATCGGGTAAGGCTATGGGACCAAACGGAATCCCTATTGAGTTGTATAAGCAGGTATCTGAATTAACGGTCCCACATCTCAACCATGTTTTTCCGACAGTTTAAGCAGGGGGGAACTGCCGTGGGATCAGCGACTTGCCACAATCGTTGCAATACCAAAACCTGGCAAGCCTCAGGACGAATGTACTTCCTACCGTCCGATATCCTTACTCAATGCAGAAGCCAAGATTTTGGCCAAAATGATAGCCAACCGGATAATTCTGCATCTTGAGACATTGATCCATTCTGATCAGTCTGGCTTTATGCCAAATAGAAACACAGCTCTTAATTTGCGCAGGGTCCATGCGGCAATGGCGCAAATCCCAAACCTCCCAGAACCTGCGGTAATTTTATCCCTGGATGCCCGAATGGCTTTCGACATGGTTGAATGGCCTTATTTATTTGCGGTTCTCCGGCATCTTGGTTTTGGCCCCAATTTTTGTGCATGAGTAAAACTGCTTTATACAAAACCGCTGGCACAGGTGGTTGCTAACGGCCACATCTCTAGGGACTTCCCGCTCGGTCACGGTACACGCCATGGGTGCCCATTATCACCCTTGCTTTTTGCTCTTATTCTAGAACCACTGGCGGCATGGATCCGGTGGGACCCTAGTGTTAAAGGGCTTAATTGGACTGAGGCATGGGAAGACCGCATATCGTTATATGCAGACGATATACTTTTATATCTGACCCGACCCAGACGCTCTATTATAATTCTCCTTAACATCTTTGAAATCTTCGGACGAGTCTCAGGGTATACTATTAACTGGTCCAAGTCTGTTCTATTTGTTCTCAAAGGTCCCCCGCCACAACTTCCGGCTGATTGCCAATTGATTATTTCCGAAGATTCCTTTAAATATTTGGGGGTTTGGGTGACGTCTACTCAGGAGGCCTTTTTTTAGACGTAATTTAGCACCCCCACTTGAGCGTTTTCGCTCTCATGTACAACACTGGCACACCCTGCCCTTGACCCTCCTGGGGAAGGCGGCACTATATAAAATGAAGACACTGCCTCGGTTGCTCTACATCCTCGAAAATACCCCATTCTTGGTCCCTCAAACGTACTTCAGATCCATAGACACACTGGTCTCAGGCCTTTTGTGGGGGAATAAACCGGCGCGCATTTCCCGACAGAAACTAATCCGGGGCTGGTATGCCGGTGGAATTGCTCTCCCCGATATTCAATTGTATTACTGGGCGGCCCAGTTGAATATTGTCAATCAATGGCTGCACGCGCCCCAGACTGAGCCCGCGTTCAAAGCTGACAGGTACGACCTGGGTGGAGGTGGAGTGCTAGCTGCACTTTATGACAAGAGGGGCGCCTTGGCCTTGCTTGGCCCTACAGCCCACACTGTTAAATTGTGGTATGCGGCCCAGGCCCGCCTTAAGTGCAAAAACGTCATTACACAAATGACACCACTCTGGGCATCGCGCCAATTAGGCCGCCTGTGCAAGAGTAAGGGCTTCCAGGCATGGGATCTGATCGGTATCTCCACAGTGGGAGACCTTTGGAAAAGAGGTGCCATGCTAACATTTGAGCAACTGGTGGAACAATATGACCTGGCTCCCACCGAACGATTTAGATATCTGCAAATTAGTCATGCCTTAGGATCACTTATCCAGCCTGGGGACGACGTCCCAGACTCCACCCCGCTGGAAGATAGGCTCCTCACGGAGCACATGCCCAAAAAAGCGACCTCCTTCATCTATCGTAAGCTTATTATTTATGTATTTATTTATTTTATGCAATTTTTAAAGCGCGCAAATACCCATACGGGTGTCTCGGCGCTATCGTTACAGAACTCACTTCTTAAGATGAGGGAGGGGGATTAGGCAGAGAACAGCCATGTTTTAAGGCTCTTTCTGAACTTGAGCAGCGTAGGGGCCGTTTTGATGTGGAATGGTAATGTATTCCACAGTTTGGCAGTAGCGATGGTAAAACATCTATCTCCCCAGCTAGCCTTTCTTGTCCGTGGGACTTTCAACAAGTAGGCCGAGGACGATCGTAGGGTCCTAAGTTGTTCCACTGGGCAGAGGGCTTTTTTTAGGAACTGCGGTCCTGAGTTGTTCAGAGTTTTGTAGGCTATACACAGAGCCTTAAATTTGATTCGGCTCCTAATAGGGAGCCAATGTAACTCTTTGATGTAAGGGGACGTGGAGGTGAACTTGGGGATGGATAGTAGAGTTCTGGCCGCGGCATTTTGCACCGTCTGGAGTTTATTGAGTACCCTTTCCTGAGCGTTCAGTAGAAAGGGAGTTACAATAATCGGTCCTTGAGAACACTAAGGTGCTGATAAGTGTTTTGCCCGCGGACTGAGGTAAGTAAGAGAGTAATAATAATAATAAACTTTATTCGGATTTTACAAATCCATAAAAGCAGTACAGGTAAAAAATCTTCAATGAAATATAAATTTACAGATTACTTAAAAACAGCGAAAAAAAAGTTTTGGAAATGTATACGGTACTATTATAATTAAAGGTTTTTCCTGTGTCCGTATATACATTTCAGAAAGTTAAGGACATGGTAACATGTGGCTTCGGTATCCAAAAGCTGCAAGCTCAGCATGGCTACTCGACATTGTCTAAGACCCCAAGATTTTAAAAGAGTTAGTAACCAGAGTTTGCGATGTTCCTGATAAAATTTGCAGAACAGAACAGTATGAAGGGTGGTTTGACCTGATATCCCATCGCATGGACATGGAAGTGGATTTGGGTCCCAAACGTTTGGCGTTGGGAAAGCTACCAGTTTGTGAAATATGTTCAGTCTGAATCTTATCAGGAGAAATCGTTCGAAGGTACCAATGTCAAGGTTTAAATAGGGCTGCATTAAAAGGGTAGATTGAACCATTATTGCGTGCTGCACCGACTGTTTCCCAGCTTCTATTTGTAGTCTCAGATTGCCCAGATGGTCCAAGGCTCGTTTTTTTAAATTATTTTTTGAGAGTTCTCCAATTTTTTCGGGATTTAAATAATATTTTTCTATTCCAAGATCAAAGAGAAAGGTCCGGATATAGGCCAGCCATTTAATTTTTAAGACGTAGTCCAGAGACATTGCATCCGCCAGTATTGTTTTTGTGATGTCGTTTTTATCTGACGCCCAGATACGTCGCCAAAGGAGGAGTGGTTGAATTTTGGCAAGATCTTCGATGTATGGTGCCCCCAATTCTAAGTGGCAGGCGTAAGTCGAGGAACTTTTGGGGGCGGATAAGAGGAATCTGAAAAACTTGTTTTCTGCAATTTGCAGAGAGGTGACATCCGTATGACCCCATAGTCCTGCTCCATATAAAGCTGTAGATTGACACTTGGCTTTGTATATGGTTATCAATTCCCTGGGCGGACGTTTTCCTAGTTTTTGTGTAAACGACACCAATGCGGCTAGTGCTCTTTTAAAACAATGTTTTCTGGCTTCTACTGCTGGTTTCCAGGAGAGTTTATTATCTATCATGACTCCCAGATAGCAGTATTCGTTTGTAGAATCTATTCTTTGGCTGTCAAGGTAGATGGAGTTTTGCTGTTTCCTCCCAACCCCAGCCTTCATTACGAAAGTCTTTTTTACGTTTATGTGAAGGTCAAGGGTTCTCATAAACTGCGAATATCTATTAAGGGACCTTTGGAGTTCACGGGGGGTTTGTGCAAGGAGGACGGCGTCGTCCGCGTAGAGTAGGGCGGGGATCGGGCGATGTTTGGCCAGTGGAAGGTCACGGGCACCCTTCAGGAGCTCGACCTCCAAGTTGTTAGTGTAGAGGGAGAAAAGGAAGGGTGCCAGGACACATCCTTGTCTGACCCCACGCTCCACTCTAAAAGACGCCGTCAGTTCCCCCTTTGTCCCGTAGCGGACTCTTGCGGATGGGTTGGAATAGAGTTCCCTTAAAAAGTTCAGGAGTGATGGATCTACCCCCATCTGTGCTAAAAGGGACCACAATTTTGTATGGGAGACGCAGTCGAAGGCCGCGGACAAATCTACATAGGTCATATAAAGTTTTGCTTTCTTTGCATGCACATATTTTCCAAAGATTATCGATAAATTTAGGGCTTGTTCCACAGTACCTAGTCCTTTTCTAAATCCAAATTGAAGATCGGATAGGATGCCTCTCTCTTCTGCCCAGTCCTGAAGTCTTTCTAAAATCACTCTTCCTGCTATTTTTCCCAGTGAGTCCAGCAAAGAAATTGGGCGATAGCAGGCAGGGTCCATACGGTTACCTTTTTTAAATATCGGCACCATAATGGACCTTGTCCATGACTCCAGAATTCCTAATTTTGCCGTGGCAGTGCAGACCCTTGTTAAAATCGGTGCCCAAAGTTCTGTTTGATGTTTAAAAAAGTCTGCCGGGACTCCGTCCGGCCCTGGAGCTTTTCCTTTTTTGGTTGAGTTCAATGCCACAAGAATCTCGGAAATTTCAAAATTTATATCTATAGGGTATGGTAGGAATATTTTTTCCTCTTCTTCCGTCTCTTGGTCAGAGGTTGGTTTTTGGAAGATGCTGGTGAAGTGTGATACCCAAGTTGCAGCGTCTATAGCAGCTTCGATTTTTGGGCAAATGTCGTCTGCCAAGAAAGGAGTTCTTATAATTCTCCAGAAGGCTTGAGAGTTTTTTTCTTGGGCACTGGTGTGGAGTTCATGCCACAGCGCTTGCTTCAGTTCCTCTTTCCTCTTTTTCCTTATTTTATGATATTCACTTCTGAGGGTAGCTATTGTGCGGGAATCCCTTTCGTTTTTGTTTAAGGCTAGCTTCAATTTTGTATGAGCCTTAGTGCACTCTTGGTTAAACCAGCCTTTGGCCCGGGATGGACCAGATTTTTGTTTTTTTGTAAGTAAAACCTTTAATTTGTCCATAATTTGGGCAAAGTTATTTAGAAGCTCCGCGTCATTAGTTGCTATGTCCAAACAAATTTTAATTTGGGAATAGACTGATCTTATTAACTCTTTGGTTAGTTCCTCTGGGTTTATCACTCCCCATTTTATTGAGTACCCGTTTACTTTATCCATATTGATATTTTCCTGGGTCAATGCATTGGCTATTGTTACTGGAGAACATTGTTGGTAGTTTAGTGAGACTTCCAAGGTTAATATTGCATGGTCACTTTGAGGATTTGGTTTGACTTCAAAGTTTTTTATTCTTAGTTGTAAGGATGTTGATATAATTATGAAGTCTACCGTGGTTTTATAGCCTCTTCCTATATAAGTGGGTGCAAGTGAATTATCCCCATAGTCCCAGGTGTTTACTATCTGGAGATCCAGGTCGGATAGGAGATCATTCATTTGTCTGCCCATTTTATTATGCAAGAAATGGGTGAGTGAGAGGCCATCTTCTGTCACCATGCCAGGACATTTTCTTTTTGGTTGGGTACAGGCGTGAAGATTGAAGTCGCCTGCCCATATTATTGCGGCCGGGCCTCTTTCTCCTTGTTTCATTCTGAGAGTAATTAATTTTTCGGGAAGATGGGCCAGGACTCCCTCAAAGTCCAGTTCATCCAGGTTATTATAAAAATTAATGATAACCATTGACTCTTTTTTCTGAAGGAAAAGACCAAGGATCTGCAAATTAGATGCCAGTTCTATAACCTTTATTTTAGCGTTTTGGATAGTGTTGGCTACGTATATGCACAGACCTCCCTTTGGTCTGCCTATGTGTCCCGACTGCGCGAGAGAGGAGTACGTTTTGTACCCCTGCAGGTGATGTTCTTGTAATGACCATGTCTCCTGTATGCATATTACTTGGTGATTATGCATGTAGTGCATAATTGTCCCATCCTCTATTTTTGTCCTTAAACCGGCGATGTTCCACGAGATCAGACTCAGGATTGTTGGACTGTCCCTTGAGCTTTTTACTCTTTTTGATTCATTAAGGATCTCTGGGACTGGAGGAATCTCTAGGTCTGGAGGGACAGATAGGGAGACCGTGGGTTCCAATAGGTCTGTGTGGATTTGGGAGTGTTCTTGTGGTTGTGGTAGTCAATCGACGCACTCCAAAGCGCTATACCTGTTTGCTAATTGAAGGCCATTCCAGCTATCCCAGCGTGTGGGGTCACTGTACTTTCTCCAGTGTTCCTGTCCACTCCGTTCGTCCCTGTCTCTGCCTTGATAGTTAAGGCCTAGTGGGTTGAACGGGGGAAACCGTCCTTGCCGCGGCTGCTGCCATGGGTGAGTGTTGTATTGCGTGAATTGCTGGGGTTGCCACCACTGTTGGGTGGTATGATATGGGTATTGAGGAGGATGCGCAGGTGGATGATTAGCAAGGTGTATGGGTTGAGGAAGTTGGATGGGGGGTTGCCACTGGAAAACTGATTGTTGTGAATTTTGTGGGAATCGTGGCATGTGTGGGTGCTGCTGGTGTTGATACATATTGTATTCAGAGGAGTTTATAGGCCCAGTGTTTAATGGGAGTACGGGAAAGGGGAAATTTTGCCTTGAGGATGGGGGTAGGAAATAGGACAAGGGTAGGGGATTTATTTGGGTGGCTAGTCCTCTGTTGGGTGAGTTGCAGATATAATTTGATGCCCCTATCTCCCTAAATTTGATGCTGATGACATCCCCCGCTATTGCCTTCGTACTTCTACCAACCCAGTCTCCTCTGCGTGCAGAGAAGATGTCACCCCTGATGTGAGCGGGTAAGGGTTTATGGAGTTGGAGCCACTGTGCGCATTTGTTCCTCAGCTCTACGAAGGTTTCTCTTACGCCCTCCTTCAGTGGGGGAACAGCTGTTAGCACCACCACGAAGGGAGAAGCTTCCGGGGGTAAATTGATTATTTTGGGCTGAGACTGCTTGGTCTTCAGTTCCGGAGGTTTTTCTTGGGAGGGGGTCTCTGCTGGAATGGTGGTATTTCCTTCTTTTTGTCGGGTGCTTGTTTTAGTTTGGCCTACTGGACCTATTTGTGTGGCAGAGGGGAGATCTACCGCCACCGGAATAACTTGGGAGGCATCTAGATTAGTCCCTTTTTTAGCTAGGGGTTGTGTTACTGCCGCTTTTCTGGTTGGTGAAGTGTGAGGCTTGTTTGTTATACCTGTTATTTGTTTGGGACTAGATGGTTTTTTTGGGAGTGTTTCCTTTGCCCCCTGCGTTGGGGCGGGACCATTCCCGCTTGCCTTACAACTGCATTTGGTATTGATTAGTGACGTAAGTCTGTCCAACTTTGATATTAGGGGTTTGATCTGTGCTGTAATTTTGGCTTCGAGGTCTGATTTTAGGTCCATAACCATGTTTTCCACCCAACAGGGGATACCTGCCGAGGAGTTTGGGGTGGGCGTGATCAGGTTATGATTCTTTGTTTTTGTTTTAGGTTTTTCCTTGATAATTGGCGTAGCCTTAGGGAGGGTGGAGGTGTTTTTCCTTGATTTTGTTAGTTCTAGGATCGTTACTGGATCAGGTAGTACGGGATTACTGATGGCACTCTGGTCTAATTTTTCAGTCGGTGATTGGCAGGCTTCTAAGTCTGGGGTTGCTTCAAAGTCGACATATGATTGATCAGAGTCAGTTTGGGTTACGGATAAGTCTACAGAATTTGGAACAGTCATCGTAGGAACGATGGTTAGTGGCAGTGGTAAAGAGCAATTATTAGCAACCTGGTGAGCTGGGGAAATTGCGGTAGCAAGTGAGCCGAGCGAAGATCGTTTGGCCTGCATGAGGTCCAAGGAGACTCTTTTCTCCAGTAGGATGATACTCTTATCAATGGTGTCGTTTACCCTGGATATGAAAAGGTCTATAGGACCGGTCACTTGTGTCACCAGTGTAGCTTTCTTAGACGTGCTTCTAGTTTTGGGACGCATCGTGATTCTCGGTGATGTGCTTCAGAAGTCGTGGGGGCCTGCGGAAACGAAGTAAAGTACAAGGTGACAGGGCCGGGGCCGTCCTCTGCCGTCCTCGAACGGCCTCAAACGGCCCAGTCTTCGCCCGTGCTGCGTCCCGCGCTGCGGGAGTGAGATGTTATTAAGTAGGGAGCGTAAAGGGCGGGGGGCGGGCCAGCAGGGAGAGCGGACCGGAAGCTCTTCCTTGGTCTTGCAGGGACTTCTGGGAAATGAAGTCCCCGCACGCTCGCAGCCCCGCTGGTTCCTCGCGCCCCTTACCGCCTTGCTGCCGGCGTCCTCGCGTTGGTCCTTGGAGATGCTGCCTCTACCAGCACCCACCAGCGAAGCGGCACCCGCGAAGCGGGTGCGGCGAGAGGTGGGCTGGGAGGCCGGTGCGCTGCTGGGCTGATAGATTACAGCGTGAGTGATGCCTTCCGCTTCAAAAATAAGTAAGTAGGTGTCCCACAGGGTAGAGGAGGAGGAGCGCTTTTAACTGGCTTTGACGGGCGGGGGGCGGGCCAGCAGGGAGAGCGGACCGGAAGCTCTTCCTTGGTCTTGCAGGGACTTCTGGGAAATGAAGTCCCCGCACGCTTGCAGCCCCGCTGGTTCCTCGCGCCCCTTACCGCCTTGCTGCCGGCGTCCTCGCGTTGGTCCTTGGAGATGCTGCCTCTACCAGCACCCACCAGCGAAGCGGCACCCGCGAAGCGGGTGCGGCGAGAGGTGGGCTGGGAGGCCGGTGCGCTGCTGGGCTGATAGATTACAGCGTGAGTGATGCCTTCCGCTTCAAAAATAAGTAAGTAGGTGTCCCACAGGGTAGAGGAGGAGGAGCGCTTTTAACTGGCTTTGACGGGCGGGGGGCGGGCCAGCAGGGAGAGCGGACCGGAAGCTCTTCCTTGGTCTTGCAGGGACTTCTGGGAAATGAAGTCCCCGCACGCTCGCAGCCCCGCTGGTTCCTCGCGCCCCTTACCGCCTTGCTGCCGGCGTCCTCGCGTTGGTCCTTGGAGATGCTGCCTCTACCAGCACCCACCAGCGAAGCGGCACCCGCGAAGCGGGTGCGGCGAGAGGTGGGCTGGGAGGCCGGTGAGGTGGGCTGGGAGGCCGGTGCGCTGCTGGGCTGATAGATTACAGCGTGAGTGATGCCTTCCGCTTCAAAAATAAGTAAGTAGGTGTCCCCTTAAGTAAGAGAGTAGTTTTTTTATTTTTTTCAGGGTGTAGAAGGCAGACGATACCACAGCATTGGCGTGATGGAAGAAAGTCAACTTATTATCAAATGTGACTCCTAAATTGCGGACCTTGACTACCGGTGTGGGGGGGGGACCCAACTGAGTTATTAACAACCTTCCGGACCCAACCTTAAAACTGAAGGACAAATGGACTGTGGAGGTGGGAGAACTTGACGAATCGGACTGGCAGATGGCGCTTTCCTCCCCCAGAGAGGTTGCTATTCCTTCCCGACTCCGACTGGTACAATTGAAAATATTACACCGAGTATATTATACTAGGGTCACACTACACGCGATAGGGAAAGCTGAACATACATACTGCTTGCGACGGTGCGGGGAGGAAGGGACGTTCTTTCATACTATCTGGGATTGCCCATCTATTGCAGATTACTGGACTAAGGTAATGAGGACTATGTCACAAGTGGTTAAGGGATCAATACTACCGGACCCTAAATGCTGTCTCCTAAATATCTGGGAACCCAATGATCTCACTCACTCCACCCAGGATTGGATGACATTAGGAATGATGTACCCAAAAAGAAATATAGCTAAATATTGGGGGGCCCAGGGCGCACCGACACTCAGGGATTGGTGCTCTGATCTTGACGTTGCAATGTTGGCTGAACGAACAGTGTATGTAAATCAAAAATGCCCACGGAAATGGATACGGCTCTGGGGGGCATGGAATGAGTACAGAGGATATTTATGTGAACCCCCGGCATTGGACAGTGAGAGTGACTCTGAGTAGGGGGTGAGGGAGGGGAACTTGCGGTTGGACACAAATGTAACCAAATGCACTGCAGCCTAAGGTTATCTTTCATATGTTTTTCCTTTTGTGTAGTGTATCTAGACCGAGTGATTATCGATCTCTTTGTAAGCACACTGTGATTCTCTATATATGCCCTATGATTGTCTTGAACTATAATAAAATGTTTTTTAAAAAAAAGAAAATGGTATTAATACCCAACAATATCTAGGGAAGCCATCGTAAACCAGGAGGCAACATTTGTCCATGCTGATATGGGAGCGATGACCTCCCCACAGGAAAGAGAGGGTCTTGGATTTAAGGACCCGGAACCAACTCACAGGGATCATCAGTGGAAAGTTTTGATGGACATTCAGGAACCTCTGGGGTATTGTCATTTCAAATAAGGTGGCTCAGCAGAGTGGGGTAAGCAGCAGGAGGGACCAGCATTGGAGGTCCATTGTGGTTTTATTAAGAAGAGGAGTAAGGTTAAGACTCCAAGTTAGATGAATGTTCTGAGCTATTTGAATGCCTTGATAGGGAAAGATAATCTGGCGCAAGGAGATCGATGCACACCACAAAATGTCATCTTGATACCCTGAGGGGGCACCAAAAGAGATTTGGCTTTATCCACCCAGAGTCCAGAGACCGAGAAGTCAGAGACAACGGGGACATGATTGCTGTGGGTGGGTTAAAAATCGAAGGATATCATCCGCGTACAAGTGATGGGCTCCTCCTCTATGCCACTTCAGTGCCAGCTTTGGGTATTTGCGCTGCAGCGAATACATCTAGCAAGGGGTTCAGTCGCTAGCGCACAGAAAATTGGGAAAACTGGGCATGCCTGACCAGTACCATGGCGGATGGTGAAGGGTGTCGATAAGACGGCATTGACCAGTACCTGCACAGATGGTCAAGTATAGAGGAGCTGGAGGTGTCTATGAAAGTGTGGGTCCAGGCCAGTTTGAGAGAGGACCAGATGAAGAAAGGTCCAGTCAGCAGAAATAAAGGCCATCTTGAAGTCAATCAGAAGAGGAGCGCATGTGTCTTGCAGTTTCCAAAGGTACGCTATTGCTACTAGAGGACACCGAATGCATTGATAGGTACTGTGGCATGGTATTATTATTGTTATTATTAAATTAGTTTTGTAACGCGCGCAGCTACCCAAAATGGGTTTCCCGGCGCCTAGCACACAAATTGCTAGAAAAGGAGCAGTCAAGAACCATTTGTTACTAAAAGAGCCAAGTTTTAAGATTTCCTCGAAAGCTGAAATAGGACGGGTCATTCTTCAAGGACACCGGAAGAGAATTCCAGATTTTGGGGCCAAGACAAGAAAAGGAGCGGCCTCCCATTCTTGCAAGTTTAAATCTGGGAATCATGAAGTCTTTGTGGACTGTAGAGCGCAGGGGACGAGAAGGAATGTAAGGATGGATGAGCTCTTGCAGATACGCTGGTGCCAAACCTTGTTTGGTTTTAAGGATGTAACACAGGGTTTTGAATTTAATTCTTTGATGAATTCGAAGCCATTGAAGGTCACGTAAATACGACGAGATGGAAGCCTGTCTAGGAACTTGACAAAGAAGGCGTACTGCAGAGTTCTGAACTACCTGTAGCTTTCTCAGTACCGTTTGGCAGCTACCGAGATAGAGAACATTGCCGTAATCGAGGCGAGAGGTGATGAGTGTCTGGACTACCGTGCGTTGGGTTGAGGCAGGAAGCATCCAAATGATCTTACGAAGCCACCTCAAGATCATGAAACAGATGGCAGCAACACTCGCCACCTGTTGTCTCATAGAGAGACTATCATCAATAATGATGCCCAGATTACGGACGTGGGTGACAGGTAGGGGAAAGGAACTCATTTCCTGAGGCCAATGGTGAGGGCCCCATAGGTCCTTGTGCTTGCCCAGGATAAGGGCCTCAGTCTTAACCCCATTTAACTTCAAAAAGTTAAGGTGCACCCACTCTGTCACTTGCCGTAGGCTGCACTGAAGGGAGATGTCGTAGCGTCTTTAGTGGTGGAAAGCGAAAAGACAATCTGCGTATCCACATACGAATATAGGGAAAGACCTGCCTCTTCCACAATCTCTGCCAGAGGTCTGACATAGATGTTGAAGAGCAGGGGGCTTAAAATGGATCCCATGTGCTGATAGGCAGATCTTGGATGATGCCTTAGCAGAAAAGACTTGAAAAGTGCGACTATCAAGGAATGAAGCAAACCAGGATAGGGCAGTGCCGTCTAGTCCAAGAGACCTAAGGGCGTTAAGCAAGATGTTATGCGACACAGTGTCGAATGCGGCACTCAAGTCTAATAGAATGAGTGCCGCATGTTTCCCCTTGATCTAAATGCTGACGCAGTTTCTCAATAACCCCAAGCAGAGCGGTTTCGGTTGAAAAGTTGGCTCTGAACCCGGATTGCGAATAATGAAGAAAGCCAACTTTGTCTATGTGTTGTGTCAGTTGAGTATTGATATGTTTCTCCAAAAGTTTGGAGAAAGCCGGAAGCAGAGATATAGGTCTAAAACTAGATAGTACAGAAGGATCTGCTCCGGCCTTTTTCAACAAAGGGATGACCATGGCTCGCTTCCACTCGGGGGGTACCAAGGCCTCCCGCAAAGAGGCGTTAAGAAGATCGATAAGGACGCCTTTAGATGTGGCAGAGAGCTGACAAAGGATGTTAATAGGCAAAGGATCAAGAGGAGACCCAGATGTAATACTGTTTAAACAATTTTGGAAAGACGCCTCTTCAAATGGGTGCCTTAGTTATTATGTTAGCAACGTAAAAAATGCGTGCCTCTATACACTCTGAATGATAACTTTTAAGAGCAGCTTTGTAAGCATCTTTACAAGTTAAAGAGTACAATCTCCTCCATCTTCTTTCTAGTGCTTTACATTTAGACTTAATAACTTTAAGATTGTTTGTAAACCATGGGGCAGGGGGTGATGAGTAAAGCTGCGTTTGGGTACAGTGGGCAGACAGATGTCAATGGCATTAGTTAGCCAGTAGACAGAATAGTATTAAAAGACTCCATATTCAACTTGCTCCAAGATCTGAGACTACTTGAGCTAGTAGGAGGGGCCACTACCCTAGATGTAGAAGGCTGCAGACGGGGGTGGACGGGCGTGGACGGGCGCAGACGTGCTTGCCTCTGACGCACCTCTGGCGCGCCAACAGCGCGCCCGCTGCGTGCGCGCTGTGCGCTTGCATCTGTCCACTAAAATAGAGTCAAGGACCATAGAGTGCGGCTAGAATGTCGCTCGAAATGATACCAGCGAGAGGTGTCTGTGCGGCTAGAGAGGCTGAAAGTCAGGGGGTGGCCATACCATAGAATATGGGATCATGCAGAGCCAGGCAAACAACTACCACAGGTACAAATTTATAACGATTTTAAAACAAGAGCATTCCAAATGAAATACAATAAAAAAGTATATATAGAACTAAGTTCTATGTGAAATAAAGTTTTAGTGTGCAAGTATGTGAAAATGCGGTTCTTTATAAAAGAGAAAAACACAAAACTACAGTTAAAATTAGCGCTTGACAAGCATTTAGTGAAAAATGTAATTAACACTCATGTGGTATAAAGCCACATTGATCTGGGTGTACTAAGATGCATTGGAGACTATTTGGAAGGAGCTTTGCTAAGATTTTGATCTCCGCATTAATGAGTGAGATGGGACGATATGCAGAACAGTGGGGTGCAGAAAGGCCTTTCTTGGGAATGACAGCTGTGGTCCTGAGTCCAACTCCTCCAGGAAAGTACCTTTTGAGTATGCCTCTTCGTAAAGGGAGTAGAGGTGTGGCGTCAGGATTGCCGACACATTTGATAGAATTTGATGGGATAGCTGTTTGGGCCCGGGACCTTTTTCTGTTTAACACATCTATTTTGTCCTTTTTTGATGGAAGCATTGAGTTCTGCCTGAGCTCCCAGAGAGAGCGATGGGAGTAAATTATCTGCAAGTAAGGGGAGCTTTGTTTGGGGAGTGGCTGCAGATGATGAGTGTAAAGGTTGTAATAGTAGTCAGCGAAGGTGCGGCTATCATAGAGGATGTGTCAGATGATGTGCAGATGCTCCTAAACTTCGGAGTCGATACTAGTTTAAAAGATGTCCAATACAGGGGTGCTGCGGATTTACTGAGGAAGAACAAAAGTTTTAAAGCTGAGGACCTAATAAAGAAGCATTTGGCCAGACAAGACATCTCTTCCACTGTTCCTGTTAAGATGCCAGGTACATTACGCTGACATTTATGTTCGAACCTAAGTTCCTAAATTATTTCTGTTAATAGTTTCTTGTATCAAGCCTCCAAAAATCATAAAAATATTACTAGAATTGCAAGTCTAGTAACTTGAATAATCTACTTGATCTAACTGTAATGTACTTTAAAAACAATTTTTATTTTATTTGTAGAAAAATAAGTAAACACAGCTCGGTGCCTACAACCCTGGTTGGGCTGGCAGCGCACAATAGCAGCAAGTTTAGCAGTGTAGGCAGGGGAACAATACAAAGCAAGCCACCTACAACCCTTTCCGGCCGGCCGTGTCCAGTGAGGCATTTTGGCGAGCACCTGTGTAGGATAGTGGTCATTAAAGACAAATCATAAGCAATATACAAAACCACTTAACATTATTGACAGTATAGAGTGACCAGTCAGAGATGAGGAACATACTGTTAGACCCATGATTGACTCTGCCATTGACCCTAATGTCTCCCTGGGTGGTGTAGTCTAGCCAGGAGGAGGTGCTACATGCTTTCAATTTGTGACCCGTCACTGAGCCCAGCATCATCATGGTGCGGCCTCTAAGTCGTATCGGTAGTGCTGTTCTTTTCCAGAAGGTATGTTTAAAGGGGGGCCTATATGTCATGTGGGCGGGAGGAAGGTGGTAATAACTCCGCATAAGTGTGTAATTGCTCTTGGCAGTAGATGATATCTTGCAGCCAGTCCTTAAACTTGGGAGCTCTCCCTCTACCCCACCTGCAGGCGATCCGCAGCTTGACGAGTGCCAAGGAGATGTACTTCTGCACCGCAGCCACCAATGCCTCAGTGTACCCTAGAAGCATGATTAGAGGATCGTCGGGGACGTGTAACCCAGTCATTTGATCAAGCGCAGCCAGCACCTCCGTCCAATAGTAGTGTATGGGGGAGTCCCAGGCTAAGTGGTGGAAATCTGCCCCTTCTCTACCCGGTCATTGTCACGGAGGTACCTCAAGCGTACAGATGTATAATAGAGGCGATGGATGTATTTGTAGTGGATGTTGCGCAGTCTGCTGCTAGCTGAAAAATTACCAGTTTGGCGGCAGCAGAATGACCACTGGTCGTCAGTGAGGGGGGAGCCTAGGTCCTCTTCCCAACATGCCCTGGCCGTGGGGGGGGGGGGTCATGCATGCGGTCCTTTTGAGTAGTATGGTAAAGCAGCGACACAACATGTGTAGAAGTAGTTTGCCGGAAGGAGGGCGTGTAAGTAAGACAGGATGGGGGTTCCTGCGGGAAACTCTGCGTGAGAGCCTACACATCCTGTCGTAGCCTAACGAAATAGAAACGCTCCAGGGGGATGAGTAGTGTAGTGCCAAAGAATTCTTCACTGGTGCAAAATGTGCCTTTGACATATAGGTTACCCCAGGTATGAATGGAAAGTTTTTGGAGGAGCTAGCGGCAGCCCCCCTCCTGAGTGACAGGGAGGTCGAGTCTGCCATAGAGGGGCAGCAGGGGGGAGTAGAGGATGGTGGTATGGAGAAGGTTGGCCAGATCCCACCAGGCGCTAGTGGTGCAGTGTACAGTGGTGGAGGCCAAATGCCTCAGAATCGCTGGTGCGCTGAGGTAGGCGGAGCAGGGGGTTGGGGCCATAAATCCATCTTCTATTGCCAGGTGGGGCATGTAAGGGGAAGGTTTATCCGGTACGCCGCAAAGTGAGCCTGGGCACAACTGAAATATAGCTCTAAATCTGGCACTTCAAAGCCACCGGCATCGAAAGGCCGAGTGAGAGTGTCCCATCGCAGCCTAGCATGCTTTCCTCCCCAGGTGAGGCAGATGATTTGAGTTTTTAGGGCTTTAAAGAAGTGTCCGCTGGGGGTGTAGTGTACTTCCTATATTCCCAATAGGCTCTGCGCATTGGAATAATGTATCCTATAGATTTGACGTAGGACTTATGTCTACTAGGTCTCTATCGAATATATTGGACTTAATTGTGAGTGCCAGCTAGCTCAGAGGTCACTAAAAACTTTCTCAAATAAACAAGAAGGGATTAGTTTCTGACAACCGCATAAACATGACAACTTTGTTTCCCCAAGATAAAACTTATCTTCAGGGTCGTGGAAACAATAGATAGATATTTTGCTCAGTCAATCGTGCTTGCTTCGTTTCATCAGAGGTGCAGAGAAATAGAGAGACGGGCATTTTCAATAAAAGTAGTTATTGAACAGTCTTCTTTCTCATGGAGAAGAAATAAACTGCTACAATCATAATACTGGCTGTAAAGTATAATGCGTACAGCAAGAAGAGTATTATGAATAATACTGTAAAAGCATGGTATGGTTTCTAAACCATAAAATATATACATGAATAAATAAAGACTAAAAGTACTCAACTGGTGCTTCTAAAATACGCCTACCCCGATGTACCTAACCTGAGTCTAGTACAAGGGAAGAAGTAAGTGTGGTGTAGCATAAGTTTAGTATTCTTTTGCCAAGAATCTATCCAAGATTTCTCTTAGGGTCTAATCAGCTCCGTACCTTGGTTTTAGAATGAAGGAGGCCTGGAATCTCTCTGTCTCAGGACATCGATTTCCCAACACCCCGCAAGGGGAGCTTGGAAACACTGGAGCTGGCTTTCTCGGCAGGAGAAAAGACAGCGTCGCTCTCAGTGCGTCTGCTGGAGGGTCAGCTTCCTTCGGCACTTGCTGTAGCGAGATGCGTCGGGCAAGGAGATAGTCAAACTGCTCCAAACCACCGTGTGTTTGCTAGGGCAAGTGTGGGCATATTTATATCTTGAAGGTGCCGAGTTTGACGTAAAGTTGGACATAACGTCATCAAAGAGTCTTAGTTCTTTGAAAACTCCATGAGTTCTTGGACAAATCAATATTCAAGCACGGGGAAGTCCCTAATTGCTGAAGCCGAGTTTTCCAAGAAATCGTTGTGGATTTTCGGAACTAGTGGAAGTAGCCATGCCGTATTTGGACTGCATGAGCTATGTCTACATATGGTTATGATTTCTATGCCTATATAAGGATATGGTGATTTATACCTATATAAGGGAAGGAATCGGGAAAAATACACTAGGGTCCTAAAATGCTATACAACAGGGGCATAGGGAATAATAATGAAAAGATAAAGCAATTTGGGTAATATTACCATTTTGATGAGGGAGGTCCTCCCAGCCAGGGAGAGCGGCAAGGTAATCCATCTGGTGATTTTCTCAGTTAGGAGATCGAGGCTTCTCCCGTTATTGGCGGTCATCAAATCGTTCTGATTGCGAGTGATGACTATGCCAAGGTATGTGAGTGTATCTGCGCACCATGTGAGGGGGTAGTCAGGTGTGAACTGAGTAGTGGTGTCAGTGAGGGGGTAGATCTGTATTGTAATGTACTTGACTCGTAAACTGATTTAAAATGTTGTGTTCCCAGGCAAATATAACATTTTTGGGAACCTCCTTTTCTTCATTATCACATAAAAGAGCACGTTCAAAAATGCGAGTTCATCATTTCTCCTCAACAATAAAAAACTTTTTGTGTTTGCTCCATGTAATATAAGAATCAACCCCACAATCAGAGTACACATGACCCCTGGCTTGCCTCTTAGTTCACTAATAGCATTGTCATCAAAGCGGGTGCTGGAATATTTCTCAGTTCATGTTTAAAAACTCATTGTTAATAAATATATTACTAAAGCATGATGTGGTAGTGCAGTCGTTTACAAACAGCACATTTTCCATTGAAATGGCCACAAACTTTTATTACTAACATGCAGTTTTACTGATAAAACTATATAGCGTAAAATGTTGGGAAATTGGCGTTCAACAAAAATATTTATCTTTGGCACATCACCCAGTAAAGCTTTTTCATCCGATAAAAATCTTTTTTCACCACACAGAAATACAAAAATATGCCTTCATAACTAATTAAATATATTTTGAAATGTCTGTACAGATCACTTATTAGCTATTTAATGTGTTAGAAAAAAAGCCTGACATATACAGCCTTTCAATTCACATACTTTGCACAGTACGATTGTCACTCAGTTCGCTCTACAAAATCCTCTAACTTTACAGTCTGAGAAGGAAAAGTTAATGTAGGAAAACAAACTGCTTTTTGACCTCTCTCTCCGAATGCAGTGCAAATGTGACAAGATAAAAATAAGATTTAAAGGTATCTTTATTGCTCATTCACTTTGTGAGTGGACAGAACAGCTGTTTTTTGTGAGCTCGCCAGAACGGGCAAGTCGGTGCTAAAAATAGCTTGCCCTGATGAAATCTGACTCGCCATAGCGAGTGAGCGAATAGATTTCTCAAGGCCTGCGTATTTGTAGCTCATGTTGATTTTTTTTCATGTAAATCATTCAGATTTTTCTAGTTTGCCTTTTCTTGGGGGGCTAGGTTTGTCAGAGATCATTGGGAAGTAACCTGCATAGATGCCGTTTGTCATCTTTGCCAAACGGTCACAAAACTAATGCTCTTCAATTAGATAGCCGAGCTTCTCACTTTGAGAGTTGACTCTTGAGTTAGAGACGAGGAGTAGTCAAAGCTTACTTCGTGAAATAGAGCGGGTTAGAAGCTCAGGTTGACAGCATGTGCTGTAGATCACTTTATACACTCACAACCTGTCTGTGTCTTGTGGGGAATGGTTCACTGCACAACTTATCTTTCAGGGCTTTACAGAGCTGCGCCAAGGTGGTGTTGTTTATTCTGGACTTCGTGGCTGCAATTAAATGAGGGGCTGAGGCATTTTGTGCATATGTAAGATCTGGGTGAATGCAGCACATGAGCCTCTAGAGCAGTGCTCTATGGGAAGGCTGTGCTATCACCGCCAGGGAACGTTCTTTCCTTTACTGCCGCCAGCAATCTCTCCCTATGTCCTTTGGAAGCTTGGAGACCCCAGTTTCCTGGTTGAGGCTATAAGACATTTTGACTGAGGCCCGGTGGAGTTACCTCGCGAGCTAAAGGGGAGATGGGCTAGGGATTTCCCTCCTTGACCATCACCTACTCAGCCGGTCTTTGGGCAAACTCTCCTACGTCTCTCTTCTCTTCTTCACCATACACCCTACCCCCTCCTCTCTACTCTTCTCCTCTTTCCTGCTATTGACTTTTGCCCTTGCTCATAGTTCCCACCCTTTCTTCTGTTAACTTTCCCTCGTCAGTCGAGGCCTAGCTTTCTGACTGATGCCCAATGGAGCTACCTGTTTAGCTTTTGGGGTGATGGGCTGTGGATTCCCTCCTCGGATGTCACCTACCCAGTTGGTCTTTGGGTAGACTTCCTTTCGTCTCTCCTGCCGTCTTTTCATCTCTCCTGCCGTCTTTTCCCTCATCCTCCCTCTTCACACTTCCCCCTTTCCCCCTCCTCTCTGTTTGTCTCACCTTTCTTTCCTCTCCCAATTTGTTGCTTAATTTGTGACTTGATGTGTATTTGTTTTCACTCTCTGTAACATTGCGTAGCCTAATGTAAAGTGCTCTGATACCTATGGGTCTAGCCAGCACTATATATAACTCATAAATAACGTTCCTCTGAACTTCTGTTGGACCTTTGAGGACGCCCGATGGGCCTCAAAACTGTTCCAAGGAAACCTAGGGCTAAGGCTGCAGGGGGGTCAGCACAAGGAGCGAAATCAAAATCTAGCTCTGATCCACTAAGGGTATCTGTAAAAAGTGTATGTACCCAGACAGAGACCAATGATGACCGAAATCTCCCTGACTTAAGTAATTACTATGGGGATTTTGAGCGTATTGGAAAAAGATCTCTTGAGTCTGCTAAGGAGGCTATGTTATCTGACCTAGTGGACCATATTAGCGCTGTTTTTAAGCCCATGGAAGAGAAGTTGGGTCAACTGCAAAAAAACTATAGAATTACGGAATATTGGCAGCTATCCCCCTAGTGATTGTGCTCAGAAGAGAGGGACACAAAAACACATGGAGATTCATTACTACTAAAAGTCCAAGGTGATAATAGGCCAACATTGGCTGAACCGGAGATTAGTACAAGACATGGTGCGCTTAGGAATATTTACAGATTACATTCTAAGCCCACGGGAGATGACAGGGTGGTAATAGTAGAAGATGAGACACGAGCTAGTACTGATTCTCATCCTAATGAGAATGGACTTTCATATCGAGATATACCTCATGATAGATCAGGCAACCAAACTGAGAAACCAGTACTATATAGTCCAAAAGCTACAGACCTAATTCCCAATAATGATGTCCTAAACTTACCTCCTGCCTCATGCCCGTACGTGATAGTTCTAGCAGGGGTACCGTCGCTTAGGAGGGATCAGAATGAGAACTGGGCGAACCTAAGAAATAAGACAGTAGACTGGTTAGTAAAGTTTAAGCAATTTGACTTACTGAGAGTGGCTGACATTCTAATGGTACGTAGGGTAGGATGGGTGGGAGGATCCAGGAAGAACATTAGTGGTGACTGTGTGGTGGTTAACTTTAGATGGCCACATACGGTTAGGGCTATCTTAGCCACCAAAGAGATAACTACTCTAGGGAATACTAGCATCAGTGTGTTACCACTGGGATTTTTTTATAGACCGACGGAGAGAGGAAATGCAATTGGTGCCGATTCTATAGTCCCACTATCTAACGGTTTTGAGGCATTGTCATCCCTAGAGGACCTGGATTGACATCCAAAGTCCCCATATGGTAGGTTGGATCCTCCAATAGTGTCTCGGACAAATGATTTTATGGCTAGGGGAATTCCCCCAGGGACACTGGCAGTGGAGGTTTATCAGCCTGATTTATCTAGGGATCGAACAAACGAAGCAACAAATCCAGAGATAGTAGAGGGTATCCAGAAATTGCAGGTGGCAGATATAGAGGTGCATATAGCCACCACGATAAGAAGCAATGACCCACGCACACCATTTAGGAATATTAGAAGAGACCCCGTGTTGACTAGGGACTCGACTAAGACCTCAAATTTACGTTTTACATCATGGAACATTGCTGGTCTAAAGAGAAATATAGTTGATACATATTGAAATGAATATATAGAGGCTAGCGACAATACACTTTTGCAGGGGACTTGGCTATTAGAAATACCACAGAGTTGGTTTTAAAACATTTAGTATAGAGTCCAGCCCCTCAGTGAAAGGAAGGCCTTCGGGGTGTTTGGTGATTTGGATACGGGTTTCAATGGAAATTAATATTGTTCCATTAAATGTACCGTCCCAAGATATATTGGGACTAAAACTTGTTGCAAAGAGCGGGGAGGCCTTATTTTTATTTAACATCTACAACAGACCATGACGTGCACATTGTGAATCAGTAGTAATAAGCCAGCTGGAGCTCCTTCTTGACACATTAGGATTTAGACCCAACATTATAATTGGAGGTGACTTCAATTGCAATTTTGAACCTATATCAGGATTTGGTAATTTGTTTGAGGACGAAGATATGGCGTACAATGTCCCTGTTATAGAAAGCGACAAGGAGGTGAAGTGCTCTGTTGCTGTGACCCAATTATTAAGGCTTACAATGGGCCACAGTTTGAGAGCATGTAATGGACGCCTGCCCTCTGGCAGACCAAATGCACACACTTTCAGCAGAGGTAGATCCCGAACAAATATAGATTATATACTGGTGACACTAGGATTTTGGACCCACCTGGTCGATTTAAAAATTGATGGCAGAATGGAGAGTGATCATCGACCCTTGAGGCTGATGGTACTATCGGAATTTTTTCTTCCTATCCAAACCGGCTCCAAGGAAATTGGTACCAAGGAAGATGAAATCATATTAAGTAAAAACAATCGGGTTGTAAAGTGGCCATATATCTTAGGGAATACTAAAGCGATGACTAGTATTTATTCTACCTTTGCCGATATTACTGCATCCTTCTTAGAACAATCAACAGGCCAAAGTAAGATCTCAGATCTGCATGGTATGCTGGTAAATGTTTTAGGACCAGTGTTAAGCAAAATACCTAAAGAGGGGAATGCAAGAGTAACACATAAGAATAATTTTGGTAACCCATGGTATAATGGGAATTGTCGAGCGGCCAAGTCAGAGTTGATTCAGGCTGTCAAGAGTGAAAACACATTTATAATAAGGGCAAAAAGATATAAATATAAACAGACCCTAGAAGAAGCAAAGAGATTATGGGATGACGAAATCTGGTCAGGCCTAATTTGTGCAGCCAAAGCTAAGGATCAGGCTGGATTTTGGAATCTGATAGCCAAAGGGAACAGGTCAGGAAAGACGCAAAGAGATGTATTCCTTGATGAAAACACATGGGTGAAACAATTTTCTGGTCTCTACTCCGAAATTAATGGTGATGCATTTGTGGTAACAAAAACTATGGAGAATACCGCCAAGGCAGCCAAACTGCATTTTAGCCTTAATGACACTTTACTAGTTTTGGAGTCTGTTAAACCAGGCAAAGCACCAGGACCAGACAAAATCCCGGGTGATCTTTTAAAACATGATACGAGCATTTGGGGACCTTATATTAATCACCTTTGTAATGCAATAGCTGATTTTGAACCAGTACCAAACACATGGAAGGGACAGAAATAGTCACAATTTTTAAAAAGGGACACCGGCATGATCCGGCAAACTATCGCCCTGTTAGCTTAATTGATACCCCACAGAAAATATTTGCTAGGCACATTCTATTTAGGTTAACCACATGGATTGAAGAGGTTGATTTACTTTCAAAATATCAAGCTGGGTTCAGGAAAAAGACTAGTACTATTGATCAAGTCTTCAGATTTATGTGTATATGCTCGAAATATATAAACTTAAGGAAAGGTAGTTTATATATTGCCTTTGTAGATTTAAAGGCCGCGTTTGATTTGGTACCCAGGGTTACGGGGTTGGGGTTGTTTGAAAGATTTGGGGGTGCCTATCGAACTGCTTGTCCAAATAATTAGGCTTCACGAGGGAAATTATGCCAAAGTAAGATGGGGGCCGAAGGGTGAACTTACTAAGGAAATACCGGTTAGACGGGGAGTACGTCAAGGATGTGTATTGGCGCCCACCTTGTTTAGCCTCTATGTAAATTACATCCCTCGCTATTTGGAAGGTTGCAGAAACGATTCTCCTAGGTTGGGAGGCAAAGTAATACCTGCATTACTCTTTGCAGATGATACCATTCTAATTTCGCAAACCCCTAGCGGACTCCAACATTTGATGAATTCCTTCCAGTCGCATTGTACTAACAAGGGCCTTGAAATAAATTCCAGCAAGACTAAATATATGTCTATTAATCCTCATAGAACTTTTAAAAAGACTTTAGAGTTAAATTGTCAAAGACTATAAAATGTTCACAGTTTTAATTATTTAGGTATCACACTAGATACGAATCTGACCTGGAAGCCACAGCTGGAAAAACATAGAATAATCTTGCTCCAAAACTGTACTCCTATTATAAAAAAGCACAGGGGGAGTACCTCTAAGGCTGTATCTCCTGCCATCGAGGTTTTTAAATTCAAGGCTCAGTCAGCCGCCTTGTATGGAGCAGAAATATGGGGGCCCTATTGTAAACGAAATTTTTAAATTGGAGAAAATAATTTCTTTCGAACACTATTGTCTCTTCCAAATAGGACCCCGCTGATTCCAGTCACTATGGATTTGAACTTGAAACAAACTGATAATTACGCCGTATTACGCCCCCCTTTTTTGGGGGTAAGAATCTGGTCAACAATGGAGCTCTTACATTATAAAAAAGGCTTACAGTAGATAATGAGCACTGGACTCTTTAAGGCTATACCATGGTTCCAACAAGTGTCAACTTGGCTACGGAAAATAGGGTTATCACACTATTGGGAGGAACCTTTAGAGCTGACCATGGCATGTAGCAAGTTAGTATAGTCATCTTTTTGGGCTTATATTAACCGTAAACTGCTACATGATTCTAATCTGGGTTCTTTAACATCATCATTTCTCCTGTTCAAAGATATAGCTCAGTTTGAACCGTTTCTAGACGAGATGTGTCCAAAATTGCGAAATCCTTATACCTGAAATTTAGGTATGGGTTTTACAAATAAACAATAATAAATCCAAATGGGGCAGTAATGTGAGGATAAGGACTATGATACGTGTGTGTTTTGCACAAATGTGGCTAAGGTCAAGGAAGACGATGTACACGTATTATTTTTTGTCCCTTATACGATACTCCAAGGAAAAATGGATTCAACCGCTCTGCAATAATTCAAGTATCAGGCATTGCAGTGAAGCTGAGTGTATAATGAGGATGAATACCACGCAATTGGTGTTTTTTTGTGTAACCAGATTCCTGTTTATTAGAGCCAAAATTGGTTTGAAACTGTAATAGTGTACTACGTAGTTCTAGTAAATTTTTGACATTTTTCTGCATTTGCACTTTAAAACTGCAAGAACCCAGTGATGAATTTTCTTTCAACCGTGAAAAACTGAAATTGGTGGAGTTACCAGATATCATATATTTAGATAGATTGTAATTATGAGGAGGGTGACTGACGGATTTTAACAGGTTTTAACTTGCTTACTTTTAATGCTGTAAAATATTCTTTTATTATATTTATTCGGATAATTAATTTTAATTGTATATTACGAATGGATGATGAAATTGTGCTTTTTAATACCTAATCCATGTGTTAAAATCAACTGTTGACTAAGTGTAGAATGGGAATGTTCTTTTTTCTATGTGCTTTTATGGTCTAAACGACCGAAATAAGGTCTAAATTTAAATTGAATTGGCTCAGAAATATGAGTTAGATCATGAGCAAACAAAAGCTTTACAGAAAAGCCACTGACTTGCTTTTAGAGATCAAGATATAGAACATTTAAGAATACCAGGGATTAAGATGCGAATTGAGGAATTAATCCACAGGATCCGAATTTGGAGTGATTTAGTGAAGTTAAATGGTCAAAAAGAATAGCTCCCAAGAGAATGACGGGAGAGCAGCCTCCTCCCAGAGAGGGGGAGACGGGAGCTACAATCTTCCCTTTACAAGAGGTACCCAGTGGAGGTGACATATATGTACCTTGGAGTAGGAGTGATCTTGCATCATTTACAAATGAATTCCCAAAATTAAGAGAGATACCTGTGGAGTGGTACAAACAAGTTGAGGAGTGGTTTGAATACCTTGTTTGATATTGTGGTCCCAAGTGATTTGCTGACGGCGTGTAAAATAGCCAAAGAGTGGCCCGAGAGAGAGACGATAAGAGATCCTGTGACTAATGGTCCTTTAGCTATAGTGATGAGGAAGTATGAGCAGGTGATGACGTGCTTGAAGTCTAAGGTGCCAAACTAAGTTATTGACTTGGTCAAGATCGATTGGACGACACATGAAGTGAAAGAGACAATTCATGCATATTATGAGAGATTGTTACAGGCATTCAAACAGTAGAGTAGAATGAAAACATTGAAGTCTAAAGATATGGGACATTTTGTGTCTAGCTTTGTGACAGGATTGAGGCCTGAGATTAGTATGATGATTCAACAGCATTTAATTTGTTGCCAGAATAAGTCAGTTGACAAGATTTTGCAATATGCTAAATATTGAAATGATGATTGAAATGAGGCAGAAAAAGTTAAAGGAAAAACAGATGGTAGTACATATGAAGGCAACTTAGAGAGGAATTTAAAATCCACTATTTGTAAGGAATGCCCCTCCAATGCAGGGAGTGCATCAATGGGGAACTCCGGTGATGCAGGGTGGAGGTGGATTTCAGTCACAAGGTAGAGATCCGGTGTCCCTGTTGATCCGAGTACTGGAATTGATGTAGCTACATTGAAGAACAAGTCAAAAAAAGCAAGTCTTCCTTTGGTCTACCTTATAATGAACATCATTTCACAGTCATCTGACAAACTGCTCTATGCAGAACCTAACACACAGTAGGGAATATAATTGTTTATTCAAAACGAGTGCACCAATAATACGTCAGTAGTAGTAGAAATTGTACACATTTTTCTTATTAAAAACATTAATAACATGTCATGGTTAAAAACAGGAACGTAAATAAATGTTCTCAGTTGGCGCCCTTCATAAATTGGGTCGTAGTGCCGAGGATCCGGCGCCGCTAAACGTCCGGACATCGCGTAATTAAAAAATAGAGCGCGAAGACAAGACGTTGAGCGGTTCCAGATCCTCGGCATTACGACCCAACTGATGAAGGGTGCCAACTAAGAACATTTAATTACATTGAAGTATATACCATAGAACATTAGTCATCTTAATTGCAACAGGCACAGGTAGATCAGCTGTAACAAGAGCAATCATTGTAAGCATTGTGGGCCTTCTGTCCTACACACCAGTAAAGATATAACAGTGAATATACCTGCACTGACTCTAGACCAATACCTAAAAGACTTGTTATCCCAAATGATTTCGGGGAGACTAAGAAGGGACTATGATATCCCAGAAGAAGCATTTGTCTTTGTGTCTCCACAAGCAACAGTGCATAACCCGGAAGGTGTACTGCAATGATTGACTTCATGTATATGATTTGAGAGTTTAATCACAGTCTTGATAAAGATGGTCTTATCAGGACAACACCATCAAAACGTGTCGACACCTTGATACGCAATCCGTGTTGGTGGATGGTACAATAGATATTTAATGATTGTAAATATATAGAGTTCCAGTCAATGAGGGAAATTATGGCCGTTTAGTCAGAGAACTTTACTTTGTGATCGATTTTTTTCCCCCCGCTTTTATGAGCCAGGAAATATAAATTTTTTAACGTTATGTGGAGTCGTTACCTTGTTTATCTTTAAAGTGGAAGCGCAAGCCTTGACATCACGCGCTCTGACTCGCGTTGGAATTTTCTTTCAGAAGAAGTGTCCTGGCAACTTTCTATTCTGGCGGTGGAAATGAACAATGGATACGATCGTGATGACGTCAACACGCATTGCGTAAAACGTCATCACGCAACGTAATACATCATTGCATTTTTGACGTTGCCGGCCATTTTATGAGAATTATCTCCATGGAAACACCTGCAAACATTGTCTAAAGACGCGAAGATACAAATTAGTTAAAGAATTAAAAGTGTACATTTCGCCGATGCGCACGGCAGCGCATATTTCCAATTCCCAGATTTCATTAACATTTTGATGATATTTACCACAACAAGCGTATCATTCTAACATTTTGATGATATTTACAAACTGCTTAGACTACGGTGACAACTTTTATTATTTTGTATTAACATATCCAGACAACGGTGACTACTTTATTTATATTAATTTATTATTTTTCACATATTATTGAATGAACGTGCTTATTTTTTTTTATTATTAATTCTCAGAGTTAATATGGATGTATCATCTTCTGTTGTAGCTCTTCCCAAGTTCCTGCAAAGCCCTGGTCCTCCACCTATGAATTGGGTGGATTGGTCTGAATCATTTGAAACCTATCTGGAAGCTATTGGTGGCGATGTATTTTTACCCTCTAGAAAATTAGCTTTATTGAAGCATAATTTAGGTGTTGAAGGTAGAAAAGTTTTGAAAACTTTACCTAAAACTACTTGTGTTGTTTCTACAGTTCTTGACACTGTTGATGAAAGTAGTGAAACTAGTGAGACTAGTTCCAATGATACATCTGTAGATGTATATGCTGCGGTTTAAAAGCTTTAGAGGAAAACTATGGAAGAAAATCTAGCATAGTTGTTGAGAGACACAAATTCTTTTCTAGAACACAATTACCTGGGGAAAATGTACAACAGTATGTAGCTTGTCTAAGAACTTTAGCCATTACTTGCAAATTCAGGGATCTACAAGGAAATAATTAGAGATCAATTTATCAATCGAATTAAAAACATTAAGATTCAAGAACGTTTACTTGAACTTAAAAACCCCTCCCTACAGAAAACGGTTGACACAGTCAGAAAAATGGAAAACACGTCACATTATGTTAATGAGTTGGGTTCAGTGCAAAAGAAAGAAAAATATGAATCTAATGTTAATGTGGTAAATAGCAGTAAAAAGACAGAATATAAAAGTGAAAACAAAGATCCAAAAGTTAATGCTAACAAGGGTCAAGCTTATACAAGTAAACGTATTTGTTTTAGATGCGGGAGCACAAAGCATACTGCTGATTTCAACAAGTGTCCTGCAATTAAAGTTACATGCATGAAATGTAAAAAATTAGGCCATTTTGCTAAATGGTGTAGGACTGGTGATAATGGAAACTGGAAGCATTCCGTCAATGTTGTTGAACCTCAATTTGATGAGGAAGATGAATAAAATTATGAGAATGATATTGAAGTTATGGTTGTATATGATGACACTGTGAATGATATTTCTGAAGAATATCAACCTCCTAAGTGTGATGTGTTAGTAAATCGTGATGTTATGGCACTTTGGGCAGACTCGTGCTCGCCCTATACTATCATTGAAAAAAGCATGTGGGAAAGCGGAAGTAAAACGACTTTGACATCTCCTGATGTACGACCTAAAGGTTATTGTGGCATAAAATTACCCATGTTAGGATATTTTGATGCTCAATTAACTTTTAAGGGTAGGTCATGTTTGAGCAAAGTTTATGTAGTTGAACATGGGAGCGCTTTACTAGGATGGAAGGACCAAAAGAAATTGGCGATTGTATTAAATCCCAATCATCCCGATCAGGTGTTGTTAACCAATTATATTCCTTCATCTAGGTGGGAATCCGTGTTTTCCAAGTTATTTAGCAAAGAGTTAGGATGTTTAGTCAAATTCGAACATAAGATTATTCTTAAAGCAGATAGTATACCAACTGTTCATAAAGTAAGAAATGTACCATTTGCGTTACGGAGTTTACTTAAGGAGGAGTTAAACAGGTTGTGTGAGGCCAAGGTAATAGATCCTATAGAAGCCTCTGAATGGCTTAGTCCCATTGTTCTAGCATGGAAACCCAACGGCAAAATTAGAATGTGTGTGGATCTGAGAGATCTAAATCGGAATATATGGATTGACCGTTATCCATTACCACACATTAATGAGATGATATCTAGTATCAAAGATGCCATGTATTTTTCGTCAATTGACTTATCCAATGCATATCATCAAGTCAAATTACATGCAGAATCTAGGCATTTAACATCATTCATAACGCCTGAAGGTGCCTTCCAGTATCTTAGAATGCCATTCGGATTAGCATCCGCCTCCTCTGTTTTTCAGAGACTCATGTGTAGTATTTTGAAAGATGTAGTCAACGTGAGAGTTTTCCAAGACGATGTACTGACCTGGGGTAAAGATCTAACAACTCATGATAAGGTAGTACATCAAGTTCTATTTAAACTACAAGAAGCTGGATTAACAGTATGTGCTTAAAAATGTAAATTTGGCGTGAGACAAATTGATTATCTAGGGCATACAATTTCTAATGAGGGGGTGAAACCGAAAATGAAGTTATTAGATGCAATTGAAAAGGCTCCTCATCCGACCAACAAAGATCAGCTACGATCCTTTTTAGGACTCGCAGAATATTATTCGAAATTTGTTCCTCACTTTGCTGATAAGGTACATGAATTAAGGTTGTTGATGAAAAAAGGTATACTTCCTTTGTTTGGTCTACTGTGTGTCAACATGCATTTGAAAATATCAAATTGGATATTGTAAAAGCAGTTGCCCTAAAACCATATGATCCTAGTCATGTCTCTATAATTGTAGTTGATGCCAGTGCATACTGGTTAGGCGCTGTTCTTATGCAAAGGAACAAAAGAACTGAGCGGATCATAGCCTTTGCTTCTTGCACGCTCAAAGGTGCTGAACCCTCATACTCAGTAATTGAAAAAGAGGCCTTAGCATGTTGGTGGGGCGTAGACCATTTCAAAACATTTATTTGGGGAACAGCATTTGAATTAAGGACAGATCACAGGCCACTCATTGACATTTTCACTACAAGGGGTGCATCTAGAGCTACACCTAGAATAGCAAAGTGGATGTACAGATTACAAGAATATAACTTTCAGATAAATTATGTCCCAGGTCACAAAAACATCAGTGCAGACTGTTTGTCCCGTCTTCCTTTGCCTTGTGATAACGATGAAATACAAGAAGACAAAGACGAATGGTTAGTTGCCAGTATTGAGGAGTCATGCAATAATGCAATAAGTGAACAAGAATGGATTCAAGCTGTAGCTAAGGATGGTATGTTACAACAAGTAGATAACAATTTGCATGTAGGTGTGAATGCTCCATCTATGGATAATAGTGTTCTTGCTGATTACAAAATGGTTTGGTCTGAATTATCCTTTTCTGATGGTATTGTTAGAAGAGGTGAGAGATTAGTGGTACCTTTGATTTTACGTGACAGGATGTTGTGTTTATTACATGAAGGTCATAGTGGTATGACCAGTATGAAAAGGAGAGCGAGGAATGACTTCTGGTATGGACAAAGACATCGATAGGTGTGTTCGTAGTTGTTTAGCATGTATGTGCAGTGATAAATCACATAAATCTCAGGAAACTACCATATCGGCAACCTCTTTCCCTGATAAACCTTGGGATAAAGTTGCTATAGACATTTGTGGTCCATTTCATGTAAAGGGTATTGTATGCCATAGTTTTAATGGATTTTCGCACCAAATGTCCAGAAGTTGCATTTGTAAGGGACACCAAAGCCTCTAACATGATTGAGTTTTGTGAAGAAATTTTTCATAGAGACAGGTATCCAAGTGTCGTTTTATCAGACAACGGTCCACAGTTTGTGGCGGAAGAATTTTCTGCATATCTTAACAAGGTATGTGTGAAACACGTCACTACTTCTGTTTATAACCCAAGAGAAAACTGTTTAGTGGAAAGGTTTAACCAAGTATTAAAAGAGTGCATACAACTCGCTAGAAATAATGATGATAACTGCAAGATTGCAGTCAAGGAGATGCTATGGTGTTATAGGAAAACTCCCCACACAGCAACAGGGGAGTCTCCTTTTTCTTTATTGAAGGGGCGTGTGGCTGGGTCTAAAGTAAAACCTACTTTGATGTCTCAGAAAGTCACAAAAGCATTTGATACAAGAGAAATGTTGAGTAGGGTACAAGCATATCAGAATAAATATGTTCATAATCATAATATCAAAGTCAAGAGTTCTCCAAGGTTGTTTAGAGTGGGAGAATGGGTACGTACACATCAAATGGGAAATCAGAAACCAGGGTTTTCCAAATGGTCTAAACCCAAACAAATTATTCACACAGAAGGCAATATTGTGAAATTGGATGATGGCAAACGTTGGAATATAAGAAGCATAACAAGATGTAATGATTTAGAATTCAAACACATTTTGAGTCAGAAATTGATGAGTATTGATGCCAAAGCATCAATTGAGAAAATGGAAGAGGAATCTATTCGTCCTAAATTAGATGTGAAAGTATCAATTGGGAATATGAAAGAGAAATCTAATCATCTTAAATCAAAAGCAATCTGGATGAAAGATTATAAATGCACATAAATGTAGGTCTATTTAACCCCTTCACTGCGGCGGCTATTCCGCCGCAGTGCTAAGGGGGCGGGGCGGCCGCATGCTGGTGACGGAACTGCTGCGTCACCAGCCGCGGTTGCGCTGTGCTCATGACGGAGCGGTTCCGTCACGGCCCCGCCCGGTCAATGGAATGCTCAGCACAGGCGCGAAATCCGCGCCTCGCAGGCGCTCCGAGCGGGCCGTGACGGAACCGCTCCGTCATCAGCACAGCGCGACCGCAGCAGATGACGGAGTGGTTCCGTCACCAGCAGGGGAGGAGTTAAATTGTTAGAATTATCAAATTGCAACATCACATTTCTATATATATACTGTTTTACTTGGTCATATAATTTCTATTTTATTTTAGTCTTTTGTTATTGTAGAAAAGAAGATATGTTCTATCTTGGTAACAGTCTCAGTGTTCTGTATGTGTCTGAATAAAACTTACTTTTTCTACAATCAATCACTGCCTCTTCATAACTTAAGTTATATTTTTTGATATTGTATTTTATGGCAAGTTTCTTGCTGCATGCTGCTAAACATTGGTATTTTATTATAAATTCATGAAATATATGTGGATTTTTTTGTTTATTTTATATAGCGCGAACTTGACCCGAGGATATAGGGTATCCGAGCTCTTTGCATAGCGCCAGATGATAGGAGGAAAATCAGGGACTTGTGTTCCTGGGACCTCCACTGTTTGTACAGTCCCCGATGTACTTACAGTTCCTGTTACCATTGGACCAGTGGTAGTTCTATGTATAAACCTGGTTCTGGGACAAATGGAATTCAAAACTCAGCTGTCCCTGCTCAACAACAAGTATCATAAATTACACACATGCCTCGAAGGATGGGAGATATTTGCGATGAATACAAGGGTCCAGACCGCTATATCTGGTATTCATCTTCATGTAAATGAGAGACATCCATGGCCAAAAATAAGGCTGTGCCTCTTTCAAATCTGTGCTGTTTTGTTCCACTTACACTTTGGGCAAATATCACTGTGTGAACTTTGACCTCACGTGGCCTTAGCTATTCAGTCTGACCAGGATCCGCTCCTCGTAGTTCCTGGACGAACACAGTACCGTTTCCTGCGGGGCGGCATCTTCAAAGGGCTAGTGTTAAGAAACCAGTTGCTACAACCCGACTTTAATTAGCCAAGGCTCGAGCCTTCCGATGTATTGAATAGGGATTTACCCCCGTTAGAACTCTGACGCGCAAGCCAAATAACGCGTCTAATCATCCGTGTTAGGTTGATGGTGACACCGCGCCTCCGGCACCGCTACCGAGGTCAGTGATGACGTCACACGGCAGGTCACACAAGAGAGGCGGATTTTCCCACACAGCAGGTGCAGATGCTCAGAGTTTGAAATGATTCCAAGCAGCACTGGGAACTACAGTTTTAATAATAGCATAGTTTGTTAATCCGCCAGTTTACCATTCAGGTAAGGTTGCCCAACTCGAAACATTAATTATGCAAAATGGGTGGATTATCGTAACGTCATGTTTACTTGTGTGTTAGGAAAGCTTGTGGTCTCATAATGAAAAGGCTAAATAGCCAAAAACATCGAAGAATGAGACTGCATGTTGAACCCAGTGACAGAATGAATCGTGTTCCCCAGCATTAAGAGTAGTACTTTTCGAGTTAACAGCCGGAAGCTGCTGATTACACCCAACTTTTCAATGCCAAGTTCGGCTTGCAAACATCTTTTCATGACTGTGCTCAACCTTTAAAACCAACACTGCGTTTGGGGAATTGGACTCACCTGTGACATCAACATCCATGCACAGAAGATCTTATGATGGCGTGCACCTGAGGACATTCACCACCAATTGCAAAAGCGTAACCTATACCATCAGTGCCACACACGACATCATGGCCGATCTCACACCCAAGAAAAGCTCATCTCATGACATGGACACAAAGACCAAGCTCTTATGCGCACTGTGCTCCTAGTTCAGCGAGACCTTAAGGAAGTTACTGGAGACATACGTGTCATCTCACAACTATCTCTCTGAAAAGCAGCATGACAAATCACTGATGCCCTCAGGCACCATGAAACATCCTATGTCACCTTCCATTGGACACCAGAGCAGATGCACAAAGCACAAAGCCACTCGTACAACATAAATAGGTCCCTCCTTGCCTTAAAGACAATCAACACATTTGTGTTGTGAAGTCCCAAAGGTACTCCATTGGCTTCTTCAAACACAAGACATACACCAGCGAGTCAAGCGACACTTCACAACTTATACCGAATGCTTCCTGGATCAATGGGATAATGCAATCAACTTGTGCGCCAGAAGGGTCTGTGCAAGGATACGGAGACACAGATAGTGCAACTGTGCCACACTAGTTGGGAAGACTACTCATGCACACACTACAATGCATTTATATACGATTCTCCCACAATGTGGGAGGCTTAAACAGAGATTCATATGCCTGCATTAAGTCTTATGCAGGAGCCAAGTCAAGTTACTGAAGGCAGTATAATTCTTGCATGTCTCTATCATTCATGCATGCACCACATGGTCACCAAACACCAATTCCAAATCATTAATGAGCAAACATAATCCATGCTGCAGCCACCAATTCAACTACTGGCACAAGAAGCAGTCAGACAACTTCTGCTACTGCAATGCATTGGAACAATGTAAGAGCACTGACAGGCGGTACAGGTCCAGTATGTTACACTGAGATATACAGCGGTAAGGATTAAAGAGGTACCAATAAGGCACCAGCTCTTTTGGGAAGACTGGTACTACTGGGATCCCTAGGAAGGCTCCTGGTTACTTTTTCCAGACACACATGTGCAGCCTCACTTGTATCCTGAGCACCACAGGCTTTCAATCAGCACAGTCATGGGATGGGTCAAACGTCAGATGCAGTGAGCAATAGACTGTTCTTATTTGTTTTTTTCAAAGATTTTCCTAGAAATGTATCAGTAAAATATTTCCAGCAGTATTCACATGTGTAGCATTTACACGTGTCAGAACCTCTTTCAATCAATCAGTGATCTTATAAAGCACGACTACTCACCTGTGAGGGTCTCAAGGCGTGAGGAGTAGGGGGAGTGAGGAGGTGTCTGCGGTTCAGTCGATGAGCCAGGTCTTGATGTCCTTCCTGAATTGCAGCAGTGATGGTGATTGCCTGAGGTGCAGAGGTAGGGAGTTCCAGGTTTTTGCAGCAAGGTAGGAGAAGGATCTTCCTCCAGCCATGGCCTTGTGGATCCATGGGATGGTGGCCAGGGCCTGCTGGACGGAGTGGAAATGTCTGGTGGGAGTGAAGAAGGAGAGGCGGTGGTTGAGGTATGCAGTTTTAACATAGTGGAGAGCTTTGTAGGCATGCATAAGAAGCTTGAAGGCGATTCTTTTGTCGATAGGTAGCAAGTGAAGGTCCCTCAGGTGGCTGGTGATGTGGTTGCAGCGTGGAATGTTCAGGATGAGTCTGGCGGAGGCGTTTCTGGATGGTCTGAAGTTTTTTGGGGAGTTTCTGGGTGGTGGTGGTTGAGAGGTCCAGGAGTATGAGGCAGCAGTCTCATCTCAGTCGAGGGGGGTGCAGATGTAAACTGCAGCAGTCAGGAGAGCAGTCTTCATGCTGTGGTTGCTTCTGAAGCCCTATTGGGAGAGGTCCAGGATGTTGTTCATTCCGATGAACCTGGAGAGTTGTGTGTTGATGGCTTTCTCAATGACTTTCGCTAGTAAGGGGGGTAGAGAGATGGACCTGTAGTTCCTGAGGTCCGTCGGGTCAGCAGAAGGTTTCTTAAGCAGGGGGTTGATCTCTGTATGCTTCCAGTCTTCAGGTAAGGTTGCGGACTCGATGGAGCAGTTGGTGGTGCGGCAGAGTTGTTGTGATGGAGGTGCCAGCTGTGTTGAAGATGTGGTGAAGGCAGGGATCCGAGGGCCTCTTCTGATCCTGAGGGTGTCGTTAGAGGTGAGGGTAGTCCATTTGATCAAGATCTGCTGGGAGCTGGAGCCTTTGGGTGCGGTGGTTGCAGGTGGGGTGGGTGAGTCTTGGGTTGTGAAGCTGTTGTAAATCTCCTTGGTATTTAGGTGGAAGAAGGTGGCGAGGTTGTCGCAGAGGTCTTGAGACGGGGGATGTCTGATGTCTCAGTGCTGGGTTTAGCGAAGTCTTTGGCCATGGCAAAGAGGTTTTTTGCTGCTGTGTGCATTGATGTTGATGTGTTCCTCGATGGCCGTTTTCTTTGTTCTTATGATGAGGCAGTGGTGTGCGGTGACGGAGGATTTGAAGACTGCGTAGTCTGCTGTGAACTTGCGGCTCCTCCATCTTTTCTCAAGCCAAAGCCAAGCCAACTGCAGGTGCGCCTGGACTCTTGGATGGCAGGTGAGAACCAGCTGGCTTTCTTGGAGGGCTGCTTGCCTGAGGGTTTCCTGAGGGGGGCCAGTGTGTTGGTGCAGTCGGAGATCCAGCAGTGGAGGTTACATGCCGAGGTGTTGGTATCTGTGGATGTCTGTGGTGGGGTCTTGCTGAGGGAAGTGGTGAGCTGGTCTTCGGTGACCTTTTTCCAGCTTCTGCAAGGATTGCAGTGGACGTGGTGGTGTATGGTGGGTTCGGTGAAGGAAAAGTGGGCGCAATGGTGGTTGGTCCAGTGTGGCTCAGAGGTTTAGCTGACGGAGATGTTGTTGCTTGCGGAGAAGATGGGGTCGACCATGTGTCGTGCTGAGTGCGTTGGCGTTGTGACCAGTTGTTTGAGTCCGATGGTGGCGAGGTTCTCCAGTAGGGCTGAGGTGCTGTGGTCTTTAAAGTTGTCCAGGTGAAAATTGAGGTCACTGAGGAGAATGTAGTCCGTTGAGGTATGTGTGCGGTGAACAATTAAGTTGGTTATGGATTTGCTGAAAGGGGTGTAGGGTCCGAGAGGTCTGTAGATGAGGGTGCCGTGGAAGGTGGTATTCGGGTTGGTCTGGATCTGGAAGTGGAGGTACTCCATGTCAGGTGAGTGGTCCTCAGAGCTGATTGTGAGGCGGAGGGTATCTTTGTGTATGATGGCGAAGCCTCCTCCCGATCAGTTGACACAGTCGTTGTGGATGATTTTGTATTCATCGAGGATGACAGTTGCGATGTCCAGGGCTTAGCTGGAGTTCGTCCAGGTTTTTGTGAAGAAGGCAACGTCCCAGATCTCCTCAGTGTGTCTTTTGAGGGAGCGGGTGTTAAGTAGGATGCATCTGAGGTGGTCTTATCCAGTCCTTGAGGGTCATGTGGTCGGTGGGTCTGGTGTGCCGAGGCCGGCGAAGGTGCATTTGCAGCAGGAGAAAGGGCCCTGGGTGTCATTTGGCGACACAAGCTGGCAGGCGGAGTGGTGTCCAGTGAGGAGGGCGCCGGCGTAGTATCGGTGGATGGTCCGAGGACCAGGGTACGTGGTGCTGGACATGGTCCAGGCACGGACGGGCACAGATGGGCTTGCCTTTGGTGCATCTTCGCTGTGCCAGCGGCGCAGCTGCACAGCGGCTGCCTTTGAGTACTGTGAGGGGGAGGACTGGGAGGCTGGAAAGTGGGAAGTGCGAAAGCTGCACTGGAGGGGGTTGGGGCCACGGTGGACGAGCAGTGGCAGGGACACGGAGAGAAAAAAGGTGCAGAAAGAAAAAAAGTGAAAGAAAGTGACAAAAGCAGGAAAGATGAAAGGAGGGTGAAAAATAGATCAGAGGAGAAAGGGGCAGAAAGCAGAGATACAGAGTACAGAGCAGCATCAGGGCAGAGATGCTCCCCACTTGACCACCATGGATGAGGTGCAAGCGGGTGCCTAAAAGTGGGGGAGGGCCTCAAAAACACAGAACCGCAAGGGCCACAAGCAGCAGCTACCAGGCGGAGCTGTGCGATAAGGGAAGCAGTACAATGACAACATCAGTGAGATTGCTCCTTTTACTGTGCGGCTGCCATTAAGTAGTGTGAGAGGAGGGCTGGACAGCTGGGAGGTGGGAAAGAGGGAAGCATAAAGGGGCGCTGGAGGTGGCAGGCCGTGCGGGTCGAGCAGTGGCAGGGACACGGAGAGAAAAAGGCACAAAAAGAGACTAAGTGAAAGAAAGTGATAAAAAGCAGAAAGGATGAAAAGAAGGTGAAAAGAAGGTGAAAAAGAGATCAGAGGAGACAAAGGCAAAAAGCAGAGAGAAAGAGGGCAGTGCAGCAGAGCAGAGATGCTCCCCAATGGACCACAAGGATGAGGTGCAGGGGGGTGCCTGCAGGTGGAGGAGGGCATCGAACACACAGACCTGCAAGGGTCAGGGGCAGCAGCTACCAGGCAGAGCTGTGCAGGAAAGTAAGCAGTTCACTGACAAGGGCCAAGGGGCACGCATGGGTTACTGGTCCCAACTGTGGTGGTTGAGGCTTTTTATTCCTGATGTCCTGTGGCCCAACCTACTATGGATCCCTCTCAACTGGTACCTCTTCTGCACTTGACTCTCAGTGGTAGCTGTGATTGATCAATGAAGCCTCCCATTGGGGCTATGTAGTTACAGGTCAATGAACATGACTCATTACTCAAAGTGCAAACAGTAAGAACAATAAATCAATGTCCAGCCAAATAGATGCTTTTATAAGAAAAAGTAGTATTTTATTTCTAACTCTACACAAGCAAAGGAATGCAACATTCAAATGCAACAACACAATCCTCTTGAGGTCAGGGGCTCTAGTAGTTGTCAGGTGAATCCCTGTCTCTACTTCCTTCATGTAACTTGTTTGGGCTAATTCCCAATTCACTGGGGGCCACATCCGAGAAGGCAAACTATTAGGCTGTCCTGAAGAGTTCCCTTTGATTCTTTTGAAGCAAACCCCTGGGACCCCAAAAGATCTAGTTCAAGTCTTAACCGCTCCAGCAGCACGGAAGTGTTTGGCGTTTCAGTGGGTGCCCTCAGAGCGGGCACTCACAAGACTAGATCCTGCTCAGGGAAGTTGGCTGCTCGCTGTACATGCCACAGCATCAGGCAGGTGGAAACTTACTCTCTCGAGTGGCTTGGCTGCACTCCCCAGCGATCAGAACAATTTCCAGCTCTCAGTGATGCGGTAAGTCAAGTTCTCCCTAACAGGGGAAATTCTGTCCTTTGGCTCCTGACGAGTTCAGTGAGGGTGCATCGTCCTCCTCGGCGTTCCCCTGTTCTACTGAGGTCAGTCATGCCAGATACTTTTGTGTGAGTAGACCTCCTGATCACAGTTTCACTCAAGACGCAGGCAATAGCCTGAATTATTTGATTATTTAGTCCTGACAGCTCCTCCTGGCACACAGGGTTGGCATGGTACCTTCTGAACACAACATAGACTGTTCAGTTGCCAATGCCCACAACACAATGGCCCCTCCTGGCACACAGAGCTGCCACTCAGGCGTACACGAGTCCTGGCATTCTAGTCACACACCTTCTTCACCGGTGGCCCCCTCTGGCATACGGCGTCACCACAACTAGGCCATGTGGGCTCAGTACCCTTCACACACCGCTCGATACTTGGCTCAGTCAATGGCGGACCTCTCCCGGCATATGGGGGTCACCGAAAACAGTCTGGCACACGGGCTACAGCCCCATCGGTGCACAGCCAAATCCTCACACCTTGCACAGGGTGTCCTCATAGTGGAGCTCTCTCCATCTCTCTCCTCACGGGGTAACTGATCTTGTCATCAGACAGGCACTGGTTCGGCACGCTCCAAGGAAGGTGACCTTGGTTTCCCTGGGTGATGTCTCCTCATCCAGCATGGAGATTAGCAGGTTTTGGCCCCTCTCCAGGTCACAGGCAGAAGTCTTACAGAGCTTCCCCTTCTCACACAGCCCACATGGCTGTTTGGCAGATGGCACATTTTTGGGGTCTCAACCGCCCCTTATAGCCCTTTCACAGACACCAAATGTGATTTAGCATCTTGGTCTTTGAAGCTTTATGTTGGGATTCTGCTTCTTTTAAAGTGGGCACTTCTCCTTTTTAGCTTCCTTCATGAAAGAGGTCTGTCACAGCAGACACAACTCTGAAGCTGATTGGCAACAACATAAGAAATGGAAGTGACCAGAGCTCACACCGGGATATCAGCCACAGTAATATGTACATCAAAAGGTTAGTCCCAGACCACCAGTCCTGCTCTTTATGATTCCTTTATCAGCCTCATCTCCATTCCTGAGATGCATCCAGGCCCCTTCCTTGTTTGTGATATATCACTGACTCAAAGAGCAGTCTTTTGAAATGTAAAGGGAGTCTCTTACTTTTCCTTAGAGGGTGTCCCCACCCAGCTCACAGAAATGGAGCAATACACAAATCTCTTTGGGGAACTCCTCTCCTCCTCGTGTCGTCACCAGGCAGGCCTGGGTTTCCCAAAATGAAACCCAGGGTCCTCTATACAATGTGTCAGTTCAGACAAACTCACTCAGTGTATATTCACAGCACACTTTGGGTCCAGCACTGTTACCTAAATGCAATGCATCTGTGTGTACTTTTCATCAATGAAGATTTTCTATCTTTAACCAGAATGTGTTATTCACAAACATACACTCTGCCAGCACACACACTCATGATGTGCATGCTACACAACACTTCACCCTTCATGTATTGTACTTCAGGCAAGCAAACATCCACCCATCACATGCTTTCCCTTACAACGAACTGCACAGCACCACTTCTCTCATGTAATGTATCCCTCCCAAGCATACACACACCCAGCACATGTACTAGCACACATGCACTGCACAGTACTGCTCTGTCCTTGCACTGTACCCTTCCCAGGCACACATACAAACAACGCAGAGATGCTACTTCTGTGCAGCGCAGCGCTCCACATCTTACCTGACGTAGGCCAAGGGTGAGGTAAGCACACAACAGCGTAACTTTTAAAAAACGTAGTGAGCCTGTAGGCCTCACTCCAGTAACACAGGGTAACAAGGTCTTTTAAAATTTCCTGTTTGCTATTACCGATCACTATACAGTATGCTGCCACCACCGCACTTTTGCTGCCTAACTCTTGGTAAAGGCGGTAGCCTTCCACCACTATAAGCGTAGTGCTTTGGCACCTCTCTCAATCCAACAAGATAGCAATCCATGAGGGCCATTTGATGGTGCACATGCATGATGCATGTTTTCCTATGGCCAAAAAATCAACATTAGGGATCCAGGCAACAGTACAATTTGGCACTCAGGGCAGGGTTATCTGTCTTTAATATGCAGAAGACTTTCCCATCCCAATTACATGGTTGAATTTTCTCCATGTGAAAATATGGCTTGGATTCCTTTACGCATATTTGTTTTTTATGTTTCTCTGTGTAGGAACTAGTTTTCTGTGTGGCAAACTCCTTCTTTTACACTCAATTTGTTAAGTGGTATCCATAACTCTTTCCTGGTGGCATTGATTTTGGGGGCAATCTTACCTGCAATTCATCCTTGGACCCGGGGAAACAGCCGCAGCACGTCTCCCTCCCGCCGCCGCCACTAAATCGCGGCCGCAGAGCGGAGGGGGACTACGTATCCCAGCATCCCCTGAGACGGAAACCGGAAGCCGCAACCCGCAATTCCGCGCCTGGAGGCGCTCAAATACAACGAGAGCCCCCGCATCGCGGGACCGCGTGCGGGCTAAGCCCGGGCCAAGGGCGGGCCCGTTTAAGCCCGTTCAAGACCGGTTAAGGACGGGACGGGCCACCCCTCTGTCACCTGCCACAGTAATACCAAGGTCAGTGTAATTCTGCAAATATATCTAAGGACTATAAAGGATGGCTAACTCTCTAGACGGTGGTCCTAGTAGCAGGAAATCAACTGGAGGTTCACTACTGGGAACCCTTGACAATTTTCTTATAAGGGTATCAACTGCACTCGCCAAGGATATTGAACTTACTGAAAATAGACTATCCTTGGATATTTTGTCTGATAAAAGGTCTTCCCTGGGCCCCTTGGCACATGCCAAATCACCGATCCACCTACCACCTGATTCACAAGAGTCGCTTCCTCCATCAGGAGTGGCGACTACCACTCCCCCTCAATCAGCTACTATTATGAACATAAGTGACACTTCTATGAGAGAAGAAGTGCTTAGTAGCGATACAGTCAGAAGCCCATCCCCTAAAATTAAGACTCGATCCGCTGGACAGGTAAAACCTATTATGATCCAGCCTAAGGGGACGGAGCAAGCAAAAAGGAAACACCCTGGTCCACAAACGAATGCTGCAGGGAAGAAGGCAAAATCTTGTAAAAGCAATGCCCCAACTGAAGATCCAGTAGTGATGCTGTTACCAATCACTCCCTTGCATGTTGAAGGGGCAGATAGAAGTGGGCAGGGAAGTCATTTGGACAATAGGGGGGAGGATCCATACTTGGAGCTGGGTCCTTCTTTCTGGAAAAGACTGGATAGTACTCTTAAGAAAATGTGTCACCCATTGCATGAACGGTTGGACTCCATTGAAAATAGACTGGTGTGCCTTGAACTGTCATTGGCATCAGTCCAGAAACAGGCAGGACTAAGTCGCAGTGTTCACACAGCGAGGCAAAAAAACTCTGTGGACAATGACCCACCTATTTCCAATAGTGGTACCAGGCCAAGCCAGATAGCAAGGCCAACTCTTGCTGTTGACAAGGAGCAAATTATTAACATACTACCTTCCACTGAGATAGGAGTGGGAAAAACAATGCAAGCTAGTGGGACACCACAAATAACCCTGCCAAGGACAGATGTTCCGTCAGCTTTGAATCATGCAGGGAGGGGAGCTAACCCACTGAATAAAGAGAAAAATCTGAGTGATGGAACTAAGGTGAAAGATAAACAGCCAAATCCAACTGCTTTAACCAGGGCTCATAGCGAGACTTCTTTACCCTACATTGACCTCCCTCCCCAATCAGCCCCCTTTGTGGTAGTTCCGGTAGGGGTTCCTCCTCTAGCCCGAGGGAAACGAGAATTATATCCAGACCTAAAACATAAGTGCATATTCTGGCTAAATAAGTATCGCCCTTTGCCAGCTAATATGCGAGGCGAAATTATGGGAGTCAGGAGAGTCAGCTGGATAGGCAAGGGATGCAAGACTGTAGCAGGAGACTGCATCATTATTAACTTCAGAAACCAGTCATGTGTTCATTTTATCTGTAATTGGCCACAAAATGATTGGTCCAATGGGATACAAGCACTACCTTTAGCTTATTTCTACGGGCCCCCCATCCCGGTTTCCTTTGAGAGGGATCTGTTTTCTCAGGGACCCGTAACCAACTCATGCCCCTTAGGGAATATAAGGTTATTTAACAGATTCCAGCCCCTATCGGGGCTAGGGGACTGCGATTGACAGATCGAACTTCAAAAATGTATCCCGGGTAACAGGAGAAGGGATGGAAGAGAGGGGATGGTGACTAGAAAAGGGATTGTGGCCGTCCAGAGTAGCAATGACGAAGGGATGGCTGAGCCTGGCCAAAGTAATACGTGTGATATTGTCTCTGAGGTCCCAGTGGTGGAGCAGCCCCTGAATAGACAGTCTAATAAAAAACATACTTCAGGGGGATGTCCCGAACGGGGCAAATTGGACATAACATTGGAGGGACCGTTGTGCCAGTTATCTTTGGTTTCTTGGAATGTGGCTGGTTTGGGGTCGAAACTCAATTCGCAGACTTGGGCAGATTTTATTGACCACTTCGACATTTGCTTGTTCCAAGAAACCTGGGCGGTAGATCCAATGTTCAGAGTGGGGTTTTTGAATTTCTTTGTCCCTGCTGTAAAAAAAACTAAAGGGCGACCAATGGGGGGCCTAGTGATATGGGTTAAACAGTCTCTAAATTGTAACATCCAGTTGCTCCCTATTATATGTAATGATATTCTTGGTGTCAGAATCAGATTCAATGCTAATTTAGAAATTGACATTCTAAATGTATATGCTAGGGGGCTTCAGGGCGGCAAGAAATCGGAAGTTGTAGCTAAACTTGACACAATACTACAGGCTACCCCAAATAATATAATGGCACTGATTGCTGGCGATTTTAATACCACCTTTGAACCCCTTGGTTTGGATGATATACATTTAACGGAGGAGGAGGACACCAGGTGGGGAGTTCCTCAGCTCGGTATTAAACCCATTAGAAAATGGACCGAGGCTGCTATCCAGTTAAAGGGCCTCTGCATGGAAAACGAGCTGAGAGCTGCCAATGGGCGCACATTGTCTGACAAAATGGGGAAGGAAACTTTTAACAATGGTGCAAGGGCAAGCAATATTGACTACCTACTCGTCCCTCTTAGGATGTGGTCTATGCTCCTCGACATGGAAGTGGTGACTCGCATTGAAAGTGACCATAACCCTTTGAGTGCAAAGTTTAATCTGGGTATCCATATAGAGGTTGATCCTCATGTAGGGCACTCCTACTTGGATTTGGTCATGGCAAATGATGAGCGCCACCTTAAATGGTGCCAAGTCATAGAGCATCAGGAAATAATAAGTAATATCGAGGGGGACCTAGAAGGAGCTCTAAAGGCTATGGAGGAAGTCATCAAAAATGGATCTCCCCCTTATCTTTTATTAGAGGCACACAATAGGCTCTTTATAAAATTGAAAACCTACTTCTGTAAATCCAGCTTAGGAAATAAAAGAATTCAAACCAAAAAACCAGAAAGTTGGTATGACGGCACCTGCCGGCAAGCTAGGAGAGAGTTGGGCCTAGCCCTAAAATCCAAAGATATGGGTACAATAAGATCGGCTCGTGCAAATTATAGGCTTAAGCAAAATATCGCTAAAAGGGCTTGGGAAGAGGGCCTGTGGCAGGATCTGAAAATGGCATGCTCCGCCAAGAATCCCAAACTTTTTGGGGACATTTTTAAATGGGATAGGGGAGGATATCGAGAAAGTCCCCATAATAATGTTGATCGTAATTCTTGGGTTGACTACTTTAAGCCCCAATATGCTGCTATTACTGATGGTAAGAGTGAAGAAGATTTTGTCCATACCGTGTATAAGGAGCCCACCTTTTCCCAGAGTGAAGTGGATAGGGCAGTGGACCAGGTCACTGAGGGCCGTGCTACTGGCATGGATTGTGTCCCCGCGGACTTATTTCTGAACAACAGGGGGCGCTGGCGATCATATATTTTGTATTTGGCAAATGCCATAGCCCAAGGGATGGAAGTGCCTATCTCATGGAAAGGGGCAGAAATAGTGCCGGTGTATAAAAAGGGTGATAAGTCGCTCGCAGCCAACTATAGACCTATAAGTCTAATTGACTGTTTACAAAAAATTATGGGACGGTTAGTTTTGGACAGAATCCAGACCTGGATGGATAATGACAATATTTTGAGTCACCTTCAGGCTGGTTTCCGCCCAAAAACAAGTACCATAGACCAGGTCTTCCGGTTTATCATGTTATACTGGCGTACCGTGGTCCTGGAAAAGGGCACCTTGTATGCCGTTTCTGTTGATTTAAAGGCGGCTTTCGACCTGGTCCCTCGCAATATACTATGGAAAATCCTAGCGGAGATGGGGATGGCACCTGAACTACTGAGTCTGATTGTCCGCCTGCATGAGGACACCTTCGCTCGGGTTCGTTGGGGTCGCATGGGGGAGGTTACGGAACCCTTTCCGGTGGAGCGTGGAGTGAGGCAAGGATGCGTCATGGCACCAACCATATTCTCACTCTTCGTGAATGGGGTTGTGGATTTCCTCTCCCTGGTCCCGACTGATGCCCCTGCGATGTCTGGCGAGCGGGTCCCGATCCTCATGCTCGCGGACGACACGCTCATTATTGCAAAGACTCCGAGTGGACTCCAGCAAGCATTAAAGCGGTTTGAAGCTTTTTGTTTGAATAGGGGCCTAGAAATAAACACGGGAAAAAACAAATTTTATGGTCCTGACTGGCCGTAAAATGTGCGGGTCTATTAGACCCTTCAAAGGGGTGATCAACATGAACGGTTCCCTCCTGGAACGGGTAGACGCCTTCACCTATTTGGGTGTTACCCTTCAGAAAGACTTGGGGTGGTCTAGCCAATTGGACATTTCAGTGCTAAAACTCCGCCAGCAGGCAGGTATCCTTTTGAGAAAATTTACTTCCTCAACAACAAAGCCTATAAGCCCCTTATTGGAAGTATACGGGATGAAGGTTTTAGGTTCGGCCCTTTATGCCATAGAATACACTGGCTGAAGGCCATTAGATCAATACTCTTTAAACTGGGAATGAGGGAACTATGGGAGGATCCGGAAAATGCCCAATTCCCCTGTAAAAAAACCATTAAAAGAAAAGTATTGGGAGATGGTGATTGCTGAAGAGAGGTCCGAGGGTCTCCACACGCACTTAACTGGTCATTTTATGGATATTAAAGCCTATCCACATCTGGAACAATATTGGGACATTATTGGTAAACAACAGGATAGAAAGCTTTATTTTCAGCTTAGGATAGGATCACTACCAATAAGAACCTTCACAGTAAAATGGGCAGAAAATAATTGTAATGACAGATGTCCCAAGTGTGGGGAGGAACAAGAGTCATTAAGTCATTTTCTATTCTTTTGTCCTTTGTATATTGGCCCCAGAGCGATGTGGATCAAGCCTATATGTAAACTCCTTGGGATACATAAGCATGATGAGGCTCGGAGAATCTTAGCTACAGACCCGACGCCCAGAATTGCTCTTGCTGTGGCTAAATTCTTGAGATGGGCTTGGGTAATCCGCACAAAACACATAGCGGTAACTATATAAAGACTAAGCTGTATTCGCCTATGTATATTGGGGGTAACTCTCGAGATTTTTTGTGCAATCCTCCTTTAGATAAATGTATACTGACGAAATGATTTTAGACTTTTTAATTGTAATTCGACAATAGTCTATTGTAGTTTAATACCTTTTAAAATATTTATTGTATGGTTTTTAAATTGTCTTTTTATTAACATTTGTATATTTTATGTATACTTTTATGACTTAATTGTCGAATAAAGTTTGTAAAGCTAAAGGTATCCATTTATCAGTCTCACCCTGCAAACACATTTATAGGATAATTTTGATCCTCATGGCCTGCATTCCACATCAGCAGAGGCTATGCTCAAATAAGGCATGGTGAATACCATTATGGCCTGATGACTCTGTGGCCAACAATCTGTCAGGTCAGAGGTTTCCAGAGGCGGAGCCAGTTGAGATTCCAACCCTCGGAAGTCCTGCAATTTACCCACCACTAATTGGGGCAGAGTCATTGCACATTTACAGCAGTGTTCCTGCTCCACAAAGCTCTAAATGCCCCCCTTAGTTATGTATTTGAAAGGACTACATGTGTGCGTGTTTCCAGGATAGATTACAGAGCATATCAGACTGCCTATTAACCTAGAGGATTGTTGGTCTTCACCTCTTTTGAGGCTTGTTAGAACCAGGACCGCACAGAAACTGCCTAACCCTATTTTTGGCAACACAGCTATACGTCCATAATATCCACATTGGCAAATTTCATTTGCGTAGCTAAAATATGGTCAATCATGAGTAAATAAACATTTCTATTTAACTCTTGAATTTGTATGCACGTCAATATTTTACCTAATAGTTAAATAGGTTTGTAACTCGTAGGTTTGTAACTCAGCCTGCAAAGTGTTTTTCTTTTTTAGAGACAATCTACATACAATTGAGAAGTATGATATATCTCATATATGTTTTCCCATTTACTTTATTCTGAGCCTTATGCATTTTGTTGTGCATTTCGAGAGTTCTCGCTGAAGAGAGCAGTGAGACTGGCCTGTGGCAGAAGCACAGCGGCCTTTTCTAGAACAGCTGCCTGTGTGGAGCAACAGAGAAGGTGCACCTGGCCAGAGGGAACCAAAAGTGTACCATCGGCCATGTCACAAGGGCCAAATAAACATGGCCACCATGTGTCATAACACAGGAGAACGCACGAGTCACACTACATGTGCGCATACATTATAATTCACACTTACAACAGCTTTTCCTTTACTAGGAAACCCATTCCAACAGTGATGGCCATGCATGTGCATAAGTCTTGATGCATTCATTCCCATGCCATAGACAAAAAGTAATGGCAAGCCAATTATTGGGGATATAAAAGTCGAGAACTGTTGGTTTTGTCAATGCTTGTTTTATTTCACTTTTCACCAACAAGAAAAATGACTGTTTACTGGTGTGCTGGATATACACAATGCACTTTCTGTTCTTCACTACAAGAAATACAAGAGACGACAACAACTTACGAAGAGGAGTTCAACCTAAAGAAGTGCTTACAAAAACAATCAAAGTAGACGGAATACGTTTTAGTTTTTTTATAAGGGTTTTAATGCTGTTATTTTTTTATGTATTTGCCTCGTTTATGATCTGCTTTTAAAGTGATAGAATAAAGAGTAATGTGGATAGCAATTTTCTACAAAAGAGGGTTGTGGTTGTTAAATCACTGTTATGTATACATGACACTGTATTTGTAATGCTCTGTAAAGAAACTGTAATTAGCTATTTTACAAATGGGGGATTATGGGTGATAAATAGCTGTTGCATACACCTGGTACCATGTTTTAAAAATATTGTGCTATTTTGCGCATAGGTTATTAATGGCTTTAAAGGACAGTTGAATACAGTTGCTGCTGAAAGAGAACAATTTTACATTTGCATAGTTAATGCATTTATTAGCAAAGTGTGATTTACATTGGTAAATATCTTGTGCATATTAATCATGTAATTTGTAGTAGGTGACTGCATTTAGCCAAAATGAACAGCACCTCAGTTAACAAGCTGTATAACTTATTGTTTCTAATTCCATATTGAATGTTGTATTTCATGAGTTAAAGGGTAAGAGGCCTGCACATTTCATTTCCATTGTTTTGCACGTTTTGCGTTTTTCTTCTGCAGATGCTGTGTTTTTCTAGATGCCATTTCCTTGCTAGTGAATAGTTTTATATCGTAGACTGATAGTGAGGCTGTCATCGGAAGAAGATGCGAGGATGGGAGAGCGACTCGTGGAAACAGCTGACAGTACTCAACATTCTGTCCAGTGTAACAGCTCAAGGACAAAGCCACTCATGGGCCATTGTGTTGCCCCGAGAAAGAGGGGAGTTTAACTGCTTCAGAGTCTGGGGAATTATGATTGGTTCCCGAGAGTAAGAACAAGCTGAAATGTTGCAACTAATCTGTATGTTGAATAATAATTGTGTGTGTTCCTTAGACTAGTGAGGAGATGTGCTTGTTGACTTAAAACCTACAATACCCCTCTCACATCTGCTGGTCTCCACTTCCTGAGAGCTAAGAAGTAATTTTCTCTCATCAGAGAACTGTATTTGGTTTTATGAAGCTGACACCTTATTTAATTGCCTAACCAAATGCCCGTTCTTGGCCTATACTCGCCTGTATTAGAGAGTTTCCATTATTGTTGCTTTTTGCTGCTATTTTGTCCCTGTAGCTTAACAGTAGGTCAGCCAACTGACCTTAGGAGTCCACTTATTGGTCCTGGGTACAGGTGGGACCAGTTCCAAACCTTGGGGTTCTCCTCACAGGTCTCAACAGCAGGTACTGTCCTTCTTCTGTCTTCCACAAGTCCAGTTTTATTCTGAAGAGGGTGCCCAGGGGTGTCACATTTATGCCTGGCAGTAACCTGTGGATGAAGGTGACACCTGGACCCTTCCTAACGAATAGGAAAAAGGTTCCCAGGGGTGACCCTACCCACCTTTGTAGCAGTTCCTGTGTGCCGCTCTGCAAACATCCCAACTGTGCTCTTCTCCACATCAATTTAACATATCACAACCTTTCTTCCCCTGGTCTGAGCTCCCTATGCCCACCAACCTGTGTGGCTATGATAATCGGCAACCTCTCCCTTGAGGTCACTCCAAATCAGTTCTAGGGCAGCCCCTTCCCACTGGTTTTTGGAGCCAAGTTGACTAGCAGGACAAAAAGGGAGGCAGTTCTAGGTATGAGCTACATTTGTAGTGACAGGGTAGGCACCCTATGAAGCTCTGGGAGGGGTTGGACTCAGCCCCCAAGCCATTCTGCTCAAGGAAGAAAACACCTTCCACGAGGGGAGCATCAGCTGTCAGGTGACACTGGACATTGGCAGAAAGGCTCCTTTTGGCTTAGGCAGGAAAATGACAACTTTCTAAAAATACAAAACAACAACTAGAGAGTGAGGAAGTGAACTTGGTACTTGTCCCTTTCCACTGATTATATACAAAAAACAACGTGGACAAGTCCTTTAGCAGGTTGAGGTTATGGTTGTTTACGTGTACCTTAGTTGAGAAATGCAGACAGTAGGTCGTTGTCTTATGAAACCCCTCACCCACCTACCTAGTAGGTGGCATGCTTCATCATCGGGGTCCAGCTGGATTGCCGAATGCAATCCAGCTGTGCTTCGACACCTGATTACAGCGGAGCAGGTTGATTGTGGAAAGTGAAGTGCTATGTGAACTGAAATTAATTGATAAAAATGCCTCTAGGAAATACCCATATAAAAGTTTTAATTGTAGGGTCCTAGGACATGGGTAAAAAACATAGTCGGGATAAATTTGAGGTGTAAATATGCCTCAATATCCCTAAATAGGTGTCGGTCAACTAGTTTCAGCCTTCTACGCTAATCGTGAGGCTTTCTGCAGGACCAGAAATAGTGCATGTGGCCCAAAACGTTATGAGAGGACACTGAGGTGCATATACCAGCGCACACCCTGAAGTGCGCTGTGAGTGTTGTGGATCTTGTTACTTACAGATCCTGTGTGAAGAGTTTCTGAAAATAAAAGGGGGACAATGCGACATGTATATTCATACAATCATTAACTTTCATGCATGTCCTATGTATCTGCGTTCCTTCATGCGTAGAGTTGTGAAACCTGAGCTGTACATAAGGCATCATGCACGTGGTAACGTGATTAGCATGCATGATGATTAGCTGGAATTAACCATGCATGGCTACAATGTGCCGTGGGAGCACATGATTGTAAGCTTGTTTTTTTTTACTTCTTGTATTTTTGAGTATGTTTTATCAATAAAAGTCGACTATTTTTTGACCAACTTATCACGTAAATGGCACATCTTGTGATATTAAACCTTTATACTTAGTGAATTATAGCGCGTGATAAAAAGGAGAGAACACATTAAACATAGACAGAATCACAAACGAAACTGACTGACATAGAACGTAAATGGAAGCTCACTGTAACTCCTCGTGTGTTAGGATTCATGGATCCAGTCACACAGGGGACTTCCCGTTATGTAGACCCTGTGGGATTGTAAAAAGTACGGTTGTTGCAAGAGGCAATGTTTAAGGGTGCTGTAAAAAATAGTTTTTACTCACATAGCAAATCGGGCGCTGGTTCTGGCCGTTTATATTACTCACGTTTGTCTCAGGATAGTGCCGCTGCTACCTACGTGTGGACCGGATCCCGCCAATGTGGTGGGATCGCGGATGTCCATGTTTGTAGTTACAGCGTTGGCGGTGTGGTGTGGTCACGTCAGGGCACGTATGGTACTGTGCCCCCTACCCATGAATTAGACACTAGAATGCTAACTATAGTGCGTGGAGGCACACTCTGGCAGCGCGCATGCGCTTCTCTATTATCATAGGGCAGGAAAGCAAGATGGCATAATAATCTTTAGCATGTGGCTAGGTGGCACCAAAGCAGATAAGTTGCATAAATTACAACGATTTGTGCAGGCATGATCGCGTCTTAGTTGGAGGCACAGTGACTAGGAGGCCTTATCTAATATCGCAACACGAGTTAATTGCGATAAGTAGTCTGCAGATTTGCAGAACTAGTGGTATGGGTATGTGGATGTGGATGAGGTGTGGCACTGCCATGCTATTTACAGCATGACTACATAGGCGTGTGCTGCTGCTGCTGATGGTATCTATAGAGGGACAGTCTCATTAGCAAGTATAGATATGCAAAAGGATGTTGTTTAGTAATGCCATGTTGTTTACAGCATGTCTACATAAGCACATAGTGCTGCTGGCGATGTCTGTGGTTGATCCAGTGGGACCTTCTCAATAAAAAATGAAAATGGTTATGTTTATATTTTTGTACATTCCATGGTGCATTGTTATTAAGGCCTGGGATGTGGGTAGAGAGTCTGTAAACCCAACGTTGTTCTTTTTCTAGGAGTAGGTTTTGTAGATTGTTTGTGTGGCCATCCAGTTGCTCAATGACCACCCAGACCATGTCATTGGTAGTGTGTCCGGTAGTTAAAAAGTGAGCAGTCATTTTGGTGGTATTACGCTTGCACCGGATATTACTCCTGTGTTCGCATATTCTAGTTTTTATTTTGCGGCTGGTCATACCCACATACCTAAGATTATATGGACACGTGATGAGATATACTACATTTTTTGATTTGCAGTTCGTGTGTCTTTTGATGTGCCATACTTTTCCTTGTTCAAGGTTTAGAGTTTTTGTAGTCTGTGTTAGATGGCAAACGCTGTAGTTGCCACAGGGGAAATGTCCAGTGATGTTCGGTAGACCCCATGCATTTAAGACAGTGTTATTTGTAGGTGTTTGTTTTCTGGGGTGTGTAGCTACCAGTCTGTCTCGTAGATTTTGTGATCTTTTGTAGGAAAATAGTGGCTTTTCCCATCACAGTTTGCCTGATGTCACTATTCTCCAGTTGGTCCTGGATAATTTTGGCTACCTTGTTTGAGATGGAGTTATACGTAGTCACACATGTTAGTGGATTGGTAGAGTCGTTCTTTTCTGTATTCTCCAGCAAGCTCTCACAGTTCTGGTGTCTAGCTCTTTTTTGGGATTTGTTGATGACTTTTTGCGGCTAGCCCCTGGTTTTCAATTTTTCAGTAAGAGACTGACTGGGATTTGAAATCCTTGATTTCGCTACAATTGCGTCTTAGTCTGAGGTATTTGCCATAGGACAAGTTTTCCCGCAATGGCCTGGGATGAAAACTCTCAAACCGCAGCAGTGATCTTTTTTGCTGTTGGTTTAAAGTATGTCTTAGTGGTAAGAATGCCTCTATGTGCCTCTATGTCAAGGTCTAGGAAGGTGATACTCTTCCGACTTGTTCAATGTGTGAACTTTAAGTTGGGATCAAGGGATCACCTTAGAAAATCCGCTAGTTTGGTCTCAGTGCTGTTCCATATAAGGATGATGTCATCAATATACCTTTTATAGAAGGTTATCTCTTTGTAGAATGGTGATGCTGGGTTCAGAATGTGTAATGTCTCAAAATTGGACACGTACAGTCGGCCACACTTGACGCGATTGTGCTCCGCTGTAATCAGGCGTCGAAGCACAGCTGGATTGCATTCGGCAATCCAGCTGGACCCCGATGATGAAGCATGCCACCTACTAGGTAGGTGGGTAAGTGGTTTCATAAGACAACAACCTGTTGTCTGTGTTCCTCTACTAAGGTACAGGTCAACAACCATGACCTCAACTTTCTCAAAGTGACATGTCCAAATTGTAATGAAAAATCTGACTCTGCAATTAAGTTGGATTTAAATTAATATTAAGATGAACCCTTGATCCATTTTCCTAGCTACTATTAAACTGCATTTAGCACTTATTAAATGAATTAGTGTACATAAAGTTAACCTATGGGAGAGCCAGTCTTGCCACAGTGGCAGGCTATATAAAACATTGAGCATATATGCCCTGCTTTTATAAATACCCTTCACCCTGCCCTATGGTCATATAGTGCCTACCTTATGGATGACGTATAAGCATTAGAAAAGCAAGGCCTTCCCACCTATTTGGAAATCTGCTACAATAGTGCCCGTTTTCAAGAAGGGGAACCGGCAAGACCCAGCTTGTTACAGACCAATTTCCCTGCTATGTTCAGTAGTAAAAGTGGTAGGGTGTATTGTCCTCCAGCGCGTCGAAGACTGGGCTTGGGAAAAAGACATCCTCTGCCCCATCCAATGTGGTTTCAGGAAAGGGATGGACACTGTTGAACAGTGCCTGAACCTAAATCTCATCATTGGGAAGTACGTTGTGGCGAAGCAGGGATTCATTTTCCTTCGACAGGGTGAACAGGTCCAAGCTCTGGGACATCCTTGGAGTGATGGGTCTGTCTGCCGACTTGATTAACTTCTTTAGAGCCCTGTATATGGACATAAACGCACGTGATAGATATGGCACAGAGGGGGAAACATTCTAAATCCTTTAGCCTACTGCACGGGGTCAGGCAGGGATGCGTGCTGGCCCCGTTGTTGTTTTTATTACATATTAACAGCCTGAACATTTGCTTGAGTTAAATTGGAGCAGATCTGCCGAGGATTAAGACGAGTAGGTCCAGTTTTGCTTTATGCCGACGATGCCGTGTTGATGGCTCGAACGGCTAATGGCCTCAAACTCCTGGTCGACCGGTTTGTGATGTTCATGGATGACTTGGACTTGGACACTAACATCTCCAAGAAACACTATATGGTCTGTGAGAAAACGTCAGCTAAGACAAGGCCCATTGACATTAAAGGGCAACACATCACCAGGGTCTCTCCTTTTTCCAATCTGGGGATCTCATTTGACCACAATAGCAACTGGCTCCCCTGTATATCTAGCCGTTGTTCCAAATTTACCCAAGCCTGTGGCGCCTTATTTAGATTTTCGCTGTCAGTAGGTAACAAGCCTGTTCTGCCGTTGTTACAAATATATAAAATGAAGTGTCTCACAGTTTTGACGTATGGAGTGGCGATTTGGGGGTATCAAAAGCCCAAGGGAATCCAGACGGAAATGGACTGTTTTCGTAGGAAACTCCTTGGGTCCAAACAGCCCCTTATTTGTCACCCATGAGGAATTGGGTTTAAACTTTGTGAAGGATCAGGTCACATTGGCCCCATTGTTGTTATGGATATCTGTATGGGTGAATAGAGCCTGTGGTTTAACAGGAGTGTGATTGAAGATTGCATGGAATGCACGTATTGCCAGAAGATTCCTTGGAAACACTATATAGAATTGGTTGCTCGTTCCCTCGACCGTGTGGACATCTTCGATAGGCCAAACTCCCTCAAAAGGGTGACTGCAGGCTCCTAATAGAAACTTTTTCAAACAAGGCTAAAGAGGAAATGGAAGCACGGGCACTCGCGAAAAATTCAATCAGATCTTTCTTGCTGTTGAAAATAGTTAGTGGCCCGAACATTATCTCACTTTAGTCAAGAACCCTAGGGATAGAGACATACTCTCTAAATTTCGATTGGGTACTATTCGTTCGATGATTTGCTTCCCTCCGGGCCAGTTTGATCCCCCTGCCCTTTTAACCTGTCTTTGTGATGACTCTTCCCCCCAAACTCTAATACACCTGGTTCTATTTTGTAAATATTATGAATTCCTCCTTAGAAGATACTTTTTACCACTTTTTAAAGAGAGGGGTTTTACTCAATTCCGTCTGGCCTTTTTATTCTTACAGTTACTGCAGGACCAGGCGGTGATGACGGCAGTCATCGACTACTTAAAAGGTGCTTTACTCTGGAACTAAATAATGTGTGCCTAGTAATAACAATGTACATGAAAGGCCGGGGACTGGGTCTTAATTGGTTTTTAAATGCTGATGTTTTTGTTTTTTAACCAATCAATTTGATCCGGTCAGTGTTTAATAATGTTTTTTTATTGTTTTATGTGTTTCTTTTTAATGTGTGTTTTTATCTTTTCCGATTATCATGTATAATCGAATAAAGATTAATATCAATCAAAAGCAAGGCCTATGCTTGGCAAATTGTTTATTTTGGCAGGTTAAAATGGCAGTTTAAAACTGCACATCCCAAGCTTCTTTGGCAGACCTGGAGACATGTATACAGTGCTAATTTAGTGATTGGCACAAGGTGTGCTGCAGCCCAGTAGTAGTATTTAATGTATTAGCTTTGGGAACATGTAGTACCATATGCCAGGAACTTATAAGTTAATTCAATTGTCAATTAGGTATATGACTTTTTTACCATAATTAATAGAGAGAGCACAAGCATTGTACCACTGGCTACTAGGAGAAAATTGAACACAATCCTACGGTCAACAAAACAAGTTCAGCTAAAGAAAACAAAAATCTGGGTTAATACCACGCAGATGGTCATTTTCAACAACAGCAATTTGCCAACCATAAAGCCCCGTATAAAAATAGCTATTCACATTTTCCTAACAGGAAATAGAACATAGTGGCATATGTATTCAACAGCCCTTTAAAGCCCATAATCACACATGTGTAAGTAAGGTATCATGAAAACACAGTGTCAGGCATATGTAACAGACATTTAACACCCATCACCCTCCATCTAGAAAATCGCTATGCCTATTTTTCCTAGAGGAATAAGTAAAACACTGTCCCTGGGACATTTAACGTCCATTTTTTACTTATAAAGCCAGATGTAACAAATTAGCAATTTACATTTTCCTACTAGAAAACCTTATGTCCTATGTATTAAACAGTCATTTAAAGCTCAAAATTCCCCACTTGGAAAAGAGCTAATTCCATTTCCTTACAGGAATCATGAAAATACAATGTCAAGTACGTGACAACCCCACCCCCATGATAAAAATAGCCATGTAAAGCCTGTAGTCCCACATTCGTAAAATAGCTCCTTGCTGATTCCTTCCAAGAATATTGATTAATACAGTTCCAGTTGTATCTAATAGCCATTAACTCTCCTCATCCCCCACATAGAAAATCACTATGCCCATTATCCCTAGACAAGTATGTACAACACTGTGCTTGGTATATGTAACAGCAATTTACCAGCCATAATTCACCATGTAAAAATCTGCTATTCCAATTTTCCCAACAGTAACCATTAGAATTCAGTGGCAGGTGTATTCATCAGGCATCAGTATGTGGCAATGCTTTAGCCCGGGCTGGATTGTTCCCATGAGGCACAGGGTCAAGACTGATTTGCATATGGCCAGGTCTAAACTGGAGTGGCATGGTGAGCAAAAGAATGATGGATTTAACCCAGATCTCTTGATTGAATGAAAATGAATGAAAATGTTTTTATTCTGCGCATACTTTGCCCCATGGGCGTCAAGGCGCCTAACATCAAAACACAGCTTATCACTCCAGGGAACGTTCAGTTAGAGATAAGACTTCCTAAAGAACCATGTCTTTAGCTCCTTTTTGAACAACTCAATAGATGGCAACCTCTTAAGCTCAATGGGAATCGAATTCCAGAGCTGAGGGGCCACCACTGAAAAGGCCCTAGCTCCCCATCTTGCCAGCCTGACCCTTGGCACGACAAGTTGGAGCAATTCAGCGGATCGAAGGCCTCTAACTGGGACATAGCGAGCGAGCAAGGAACTAATCCCACTCATTGATCCCTCCGCCAATGCTCTGTAAGTCATGCAAAGAATTTTAAAAGAAATTCTGTGCTGCACTGGAAGCCAGTGAAGATCTTTCCTGGCTTTAGTCGCCGAAGCCACCTTAGGAAGGGCCAATACAAAACGTGCAGCCGCGTTCTGCACAATTTGCAGTCGATGTACAAGGCTCTTGTTGGACTCCATATACAGGGAATTGCAATAATCCAGCCTGGAGCCAACAAGAGCGACTGCAATTTGTTTCCGAGCTTGGGGAGAAAGATATTCACGGATTCTATTTAGAGTTCTAATCACACCCCAGCAAGTGGCCACGGTCCTGTTTACTTGAAGGGACATAGAGAGTGAGGTGTCAAATATCACACCTAGATTTCTGGCTGATTGGGAGGGAGAGGGGCAGGTGCCAAGAGACGAAGGCCACCACTCGCTCGACCAGACATCCTGGTTCTTTCCAAAAACCAGTACCTCTGTTTTTTCGCCATTGAGCCTCAGGGAATTAACAGTCATCCAGTCTGCCACCAACTGCATGCATACCCTGAAGCTCAAGGCAGATGTCACCACAGAGGAATGAGCCAGAGACACCATGATTTGAGTGTCATCAGCGTAGGACACTACCTCCATCCCCTGCGATCTTATAAGTCTAGCAAGGGGGGCCACATAGATGTTAAACAGGGTCGGGCTTAAAGCCGACCCTTGTGGCACCCCACATTGCAAAGACTCGGCAGGGGAGAGGTAGTTCCCAAGCATCACTCTCTGCTCTCTTTCTAAAAGAAAGGAGTTTAGAAGACTCAAAGCCGATCCCTCGACCCCTGCCTCCCTAAGCCGAGATGTTAAAATGGCGGGAGACAGGGTATCGAATGCGGCCGAGAGATCAAGTAAAACCAAGACAGTGGATTGGCCAGAGTCCACTTGCCGACGGATCTTGTCGGCCACAAGAGTCAGAGCAGACTCTGTGCTGTGGTGTTTCCTGAAGCCATGCTGTGTGTTATCCAAATATCCGGATTGATCAAGAAAGGCGGACAGATGAGAATTTAGATGTACTTCCAATATCTTTGCAGGTGCCGGAAGAAGGGAGATTGGCCTAAAGTTTTTTAAAAGGCCAGGGTCAAGGGATGATTTCTTGAGGAGAGGCTTCACGATGGCCTTCTTCCATACCGTTGGAAAAGAGCCCTGGGAGATGGATTTGTTCATAACCATGAGCATGGAAGGAAGAAGACTGCTTCTACACTCTTTGAGCTTTTTAAGAGGTAGAGGATCCATAGGAGAAGAAGACTTGGTTCTATCCAGCAGGAGACCCAGCTCCTCCAACGACAGGGGGGGGAATTCCGATAGAGATGGACTAGCAGTATCCCTACTGAAAGAATCAAGACTAGACAGCTCCGTATAGATACTCCGATCCAATAAAAGGCGTTCGACATCCAATGAGGCATGGATATCAAAAATCTTCTTATGGAAAAAAGCAGAAATCTTATTGCACAGTTCCTGTGAATGGACTACAGGATCAGGGAGTTGGAGGGAACATAATGAATCAGCGATTTTAAACAGTTCCCCCGGAGAAGAAAGAGAGCTGGTCAGATTAGCAAAGTAGTCCTGCTTCTCCTTTACCACTCTCAATTTATACTCCCGCAGTGCAGACTTGTGGGCCTCTCGGTCCCTAGGATCCCATGATTTCCTCCACTTTCTCTCGGTACACCTACATCCCTGCCTCAAAAGTCTCAGCTGGCTGGAGAACCAGGGAGCGGTAGGCTTTCGCCTTGCTACATATCGCAGCGAAGCAGGGGCCAGCCTATCAACAGCACTGACTATGGAGTTCGTTAGATCAGCGGCTGCCTCACCTGCATCCTTACCAGCAAGAGAGTGAGTGGAAGAGACAAAGGGAACAAGAGCTTTGTCCGTAACATTCCTCAAGTTTCTCCTGAGTGTATGAGAGGAAGTCGTCAGATTGGCAAAACTAGGGGCAGGAAGAATAAATTGCAACGGGACGGCAAAGTGGTCAGTCCAGACCAGTGGAAGAGGAAGGCCAGTCGATAATCTAGGATCGTTGGAAAACACCCCATCCAATATATGACCAGCCGTGTGAGTAGGACTGCTCACATGTTGTTTAAGATCACAAGCTCCAAGTGACTCAACCAGAGATGTAGTGTCTTTTGAATTGGTGTCCTCAAGATGGAAATTTAAGTCACCCAAGATGGTAAGACACGGCTTACCAAAATAGGGTTCCAGGATTCTCAATAGGTCCGCAGGGAAACCCGATCTAAGGCCAGGAGGCCTGTATATCAAGATCCCTGTAAAAGATGCCGAAGGGGCACAGGCAATACAGAAATAGAAGGCTTCAAAGCGATCTTGGGGCCCGGATAGAGGCTTAATGCTACATGGGAGAGAGGATCTCACAAGAATAGCAATCCCTCCACCTCTGCGGAGCAGTCTATCCTGCCTGTGCAGAGAATAGCCATCGGGAATGGCCATCAATAAGTCATGGCCAGAGGTGTCGGATGTCCAAGTCTCAGTAATGAACACCCAATCCGGTTGACGAGCATCAACGAAGTCATGAAAAGCTACATTGTGCTTGACCAGTGAGCGCGCATTAATGAGAAAGCCATTTCTTAGAGAGGTGGGTGGACAGGTAGGAAGGGGCAAGAACGTGGGCGGATCGTTGGAAACAAAATTAAAAGAGGAGAGACAGGCCCTGCAACATCGGGCATATAGAATCCCTTCTGGTGAAAAACGATGAGCACAAGACAGCAAGCGCGGTTTAAGTGAAAGGAGGTAGACCCTCGAGTATTGTCTGCTAGGATCGGAGGGGGAAAGAGGGGTAGCAGCCGAGTCCAGCCCGGCCTGCAGCCCGTCCTCAGCGCGGACGGGCGCAGACGGGCTGAACTCAGGCGTAACTCCGGCGGAAGTCAGGCGATCCTGCTGCGCGATTACGCTGCGCGTAAGCATGGCTCCAGTTTAAATGGTCGCGCCTCCTAAGTGAGGACTAGACCGCGCTAAAACTCACCCCTCAAGCAATATGGCCGCCGTCGAGACACTGGCGAGGGACCCGCGAAATGCGGTGCTTCCGCTATTATGGTGCAAGTAAGGGTGGCAGCGTGGAGGTAAGCGGGGCCAGGTAATTCTAAAATCAGGGGAAAATAGTTTGCGCTAACAAAGAAATAAACAAGATGCAAAACGGGAAGTTTTAAAATCCTCAGGAACTGCCTGTAACGGAGCGCTGCCAGGGAGTGCGCTAAGCAAAAATGAGAGCGCGCCTAAGATTTGCCTCCAGTTTAAATGGTCGCGCCTCCTAAGTGAGGACTAGACCGCGCTAAAACTCACCCCTCAAGCAATATGGCCGCCGTCGAGACACTGGCGAGGGACCCGCGAAATGCGGTGCTTCCGCTATTATGGTGCAAGTAAGGGTGGCAGCGTGGAGGTAAGCGGGGCCAGGTAATTCTAAAATCAGGGGAAAATAGTTTGCGCTAACAAAGAAATAAACAAGATGCAAAACGGGAAGTTTTAAAATCCTCAGGAACTGCCTGTAACGGAGCGCTGCCAGGGAGTGCGCTAAGCAAAAATGGGGGTGAATGTTTTGATTTGATCTGCATTCTGTCCATCAATTGTATGTCTAATGCTTTAAACCCGACATGCTCAAAATAGCTATTATCACAGGAATCATGAAAATACATCCCCAGGTATATAGAACCACAATGTATCAGCTATCATTCGCCATGTAGAAAATAGCCATTTCCCTAACATAAATACATAAATTAAGTACCAGATATAGTGCAGCCATTTAAAACCATAAGACACCCATAATATAAAGCGCAATGTGCCCTGCAGAATCATATACCCTACAGTGCTAAACGTGGAGAGGATGTTGCCTAAGGCTAGAGCGGTTGACCTTGAAGCTGGGGAATGGGGTTCGAGTCTCGGCAGAGACACTCAACATCCTGTGATTCTGAGCAAATCATGTAATCTCCCTGTGCCTAACAAAAAATTAATGTGTCCGTCTGTGACGCAACGGGTGCTCATGTAAAGCGCTGTGATAGCTTCGGGTCCAGTTCGCGCTATGCAAAACTCCCCCCCTCCCAAAAAAAGTGTTAAATAGCTGCCCATTTTTCTAAAAGAAACATATCACCTACTTTGCCAGATATGTGTTACAGCCATATAACACCCATAATGCTCTTTTCATATATTGGTAAAACGGAGCCATTACTTAATTGTGTGATTTAACAGCCATCAATTCAATGGTTTAAAGGGTGTGTGCTTGTCAGACATTTGTAATAAAACGAAAAAAAACATGTTAGGTAAATAATAGCAAATGCTGTAAACAGTGAAAAGTCACTGTGTACTTATGAACGTTGAACTGCACTGCCCCCGGTGGACACTTGAGAGAATGCAGCTCATCAAACATTCTATCATGCTTCGGATCATGAATGTTCTGCCATGCTGCAGACTTACACGTTTGAGGACAGAAATTTAGGGGAGAGAAAAGTTGCTGTGGCATACGATCTGTCATTCCGACGGGGTAACCATGATAGAAGGAAGGAGTGCATCTCTGTTACAAAAGTTGTGAATTGATGTTAAAAGAAGTAACATGGCATATGATAATCATGGCCAAAAAACAGAAATACAAACATGTAGTACAATTTGTAAATAATGTTCAATATTTTCTTTTCAGGTTAATGCTCATATATTTTTATAGTGAACATGGTTGGTGATATTAGAAATAAACGTATTATTTAAATGTTATTATTCTCACTGTCAAACAGCATACGATGGGGCATTCTGCCATTATTAAATACAATTATTTCGTGTTTATGAACGTTCTTAGTGGAAAATAACGGAGTGTCAATTGCTGTCCTTATTTGCAGCCACATTTGAGTAGGCCCGGTGGAGCAGCGGACATTTACATTCACTTACTGCACCCCTCCAGGCCACTTCCGTACTAGAGACATGGCTGCGGGCACTTGAATGGTCTCCTCTGTAACAACAGCGGCGCGAGCATTCATTTCATGTCTACATAAAGTCACAAGGGTATTCGTTCATTTACAAGGTTGGGTCTGCCCATGCAAATGAGGGAATGTCTTTGCCAATGAGCCAGCTGCATATTACTGATGCACGTGTGACCAATGAGGCTTTCACTAGGCGCACTAACAGTGCATCACCCATAGTGCCAACATCAGCCCACTCACCAGCCCGCTCGCAGCAACATGCATTTTTTTTTTTTTAAAACTCTTTATTCATGACTGTATCAGGTATTACAATGTACAGGTTATCATCATACATCGCGGCAGTCTTTTCCGTTTTCTTTAACTGAACTGTGGCATATCATTCCTACTATTCATTTAGTTATCAGGCCTCGTAACAGTCCCAAAAACACTGTAATACATCTCATATTCCGCATCCGTAGAATATTGTATTGCCTCAACAATTCCCCTCCCTCCCATCTCCCCCCTCGCTCTTCCCGTCTCCTGGCAGTCCCCGTGCCCAACGCCCATAAGGTGGACATACCATTTGTAAGCCTGTGTGAATGAACATTACATTGGATAGGCGTGGCTACCGGTGTAAGCAGGCTAGGTAGCCCCGTACATAGACACTCCTCACCCCAAGCATGCTGTCAAACAATATGTATCAGTCACAGTTCTGGGTCATCGTCCTCCAGTTCTAGTAACATACGGTCCCAGTCCTGTGCAATGGGGTATTTACGGTGGCCCTTCTGTTCCTCCCTGCGTAGCTCCGCAGTCTCTGCCCTTCCCCATTTCAGCATGTCCGACCTCCATACCTCTACATCTGGGGGTCTAGGTGACTTCCATCTCATGGTGAGGGTGCGGAGCGCCAACAAGAGAGCCAAGTCTATAAATTTCAATTGTGCCTTACAGGCCTTGGGTCTCTTCCTGTTGCCTATCAGGCAGGGCAAGGCACCCTCAGGGATCTGTAGAACAGTTATAGTGAACAGTGTATTCCTAATCGTCACCCAGTAATTACGTATTCTCGGGCATGTCCAAAGCATGTGAATAATATTAGCATCATCTTCCCGACACCTAGGGCAGTTGTGGGGGGTGTTAGGAAACATCCTATGTAGTCTCTGGGGAGTGAGATATGCCCTGTGCAAAACCATGGCTTGTATAAATTTGAACTTAACGTTCCTGGACACTCTCCTAGGATGACCAAGGATGGTCTTCCAGTCGCCATCTGTGATCTCCTCCCCTGTGTCTGTGGTCCAAGCCTCCCTAAGTGCAGTGAGGGGCAAAGCTGCGTGTTCCCTGATACCCACATAGAGCCACTTCACTAAGTGTCCGCCCGTCCCCATGTAATGGAGAAGATGGACCAGTTCGTGTTGGTCCGGCTTGGTGCGTTGTGGAGCCCAGGTGCGTCTAACATAGTGGGTCACCGAGGCGTGCAACAAGTAAAGTCTTTGCGGGGCCCCTGTAGAGTGCGCGAAGGTAGCATGATCTAATAGGGTGTCATCTCCAAATAAGTCTCCCACCCTGTCCACCCCAGCATCTGTCCAGGGTCGTAATCTACGTCTGGACAGAGTCCCCTGCGGAGTCGGGAGGCCGAGTAGGGGGATGTTGTCTGCATAGGGAGGAGTTCCTGCCGTGTACCTTAGCGCTTGCCGCCAACATTTCAGTGCCACGAGTAGTAGGGGGTGACATTCCCTGGGAATCCGGGCCGTAGGCAGCAGGAGGGAGTGGAGGTCCCCACGCGCCAATTTGGCTGCCGTGAATGCAATCTCGTGGAGTTGTCTGCCCGCCACCCATCTCATCAGCCACTGAAGTTGGCTAGCATAGTAGTAGCTTCGCAGGTCCGGTACCCCCAGGCCCCCCCGTCTGGTGGACAACTGTAACTTCTTGAGACTCACCCGCCGTCTACCCGACCCCCAAATTAAGGTGATTAGCAGCGAGTTCAGTGTAGTGAATATGTGTTGTGGGAGGAGGACGGGTAAATTCACAAAGTAGTACAGTATGCGAGGAAGGAGGACCATCTTCGAAAGTGCCACCAGGCCCATTACAGATAGGGGCAGGGACGCCCAGAAGGTCACGCTACCCCTGAGGCCGTTGATCGCTCTTCGCACATTGCCCTCAATCTGGTCCTCAGGGTTCCGGTACACGTTAATACCAAGGTATTTAAATGTAGTTGGAGCCACCTGGATCTCGTGAGCGCCAAATTGTATGTGAGTGGACTGTTGTCCGTCTCTAAAAAAGAAACCCAGTGATTTTCGGGGGTTCACCGCCAAGCCAGAGATTCTTTCGAATTGAGTAAAGACCGTCGCTAAATGTGTGTGGTCACCCCGTAGATCCCGGAGAAACAGTAGTATGTCGTCAGCGTATATGGAGAGCAGGTTATGAGTATCTCCAACCAGGATGCCCGCCTCCGCTGCTCTAGTCCGGAGTGCAATCGCCAGGGGTTCTAATGTGAGCACGAACAACAGCGGTGACAGTGGGCATCCCTGTCGAGTGCCCCTGTGCACGTCATAACTGTCTGAAGTATGTCTGCCGGTGCGCGCCCTGGCCGTTGGATGCGTGTACAATAGACGGATCCATTTTATCAGGGCGTCCGGGAAGCCGAAACGGTGTAAGGTTTCGAACATGAAGTCCCATGCCAAAGAGTCAAACGCTTGACGTAGGTCAAGGGTTATGCAGCCAGCTCTTGGGAACTCCGGGGGGGTGGTGGACATCAGGGCGTGCAGTCGCCTCGTGTTCTGGGATGTGCTTCTCTCCGGGAGGAAACCACATTGATCCGTGTGGATGAGGCCAGGGAGGTGGGCTTGGATTCTCATGGCGATAGCCTTGCTAAGGATTTTATACTCCGAAGGGAGCATAGACAGAGGCCTATAATTACCCACATCCAGAGCGTCTCTGCCAGGTTTCGGGATGGAAATGACCAAGGCCTGCATAGTCGAGGCCGGCAGATGGCCGACCTCATAAGCAGTGTTATATATTTTTTCCAGGACCGGCACCAGCGTATCGGAATAAGTCTGATAAAACTCCCCGGGCAGACCATCCATACCCGGAGTCTTACCCCGATTTAAGGTGTGGATGGCAGTTTTAATTTCCTGTTGCGATAAGGGTTCAGCGAGGGCCGTCTGGATCTCCCGAGGGAGGGTTGGGAGTACCAACTCATTCAGGAAATTCACCATGGCATCTCGATTATTATCAGGGGGTGGGGCATACAACCTCTCCAGATGATTCCTGAACACAGAGTTGATCTCCAACTGCGTGTGTACCTGTCTGCCCGTGTCGTCCCGGACGCTCGTAATCACTGGGGTCTCAGGGGTATCCCTGATCAGACGAGCCAGTAGTGCCCTCGCAGCAACATGCATGTCGCAGAAATAAGCAGACAGGACAACTTTTTGTTGGAGAAAAGTAGCTGCAGGTTTATTAGCATATACACATGCCAACAAGGTGGGTTATCTTACAGACGATCCAAAGGCAAGCCGCCCCTCGCGGCCTACCACCTGATGGGCCAATTTGCAACATGGCCTTAGCCAATCGTTGCTTAGCGGTTGTGGTGAGGAGATTGCCCCTCCCATTCCCGGTGAACCATTGGTCCACCCTCTTGCTCACGCCCCCCCTTCTACGAGGGGCGGAGCGTTCAAGCGACCCCCGGTTGTACAGGTTTCCAACCGCCCATAGGATAGCGGGGCGCCATCGCACCCCAGGGTCCACCGCACAGACTTCCTGGGGATATTAGGCCTCAGCATCCTTTGTGCTCCTGAAGAGGGTACTCCCGGGTACCTTTCGGCCTCTGGATTGCCCTGTAACTCTGCCTGCACCACAAATGAGAAAAGATTAGAAGACATTTCCCCCCCCCACCCTGAAAACGCCGGGTATGCGGTAGGGAGGGAAACGGTGTCAGGGTGAGGGGACGGCGGACAAAGAGGCCGCTAGGTGGGCGGGGGAGGAATATATACTCTCCCCCGCCCACACCAGGCCGGAAGTGACGTGCGGGACCCTCCGGGATCTCATAGCGCTGGGCTGCCCCGTGTGCCATCTTGTGGCACTATGGGGGCCGCCCTCTTACTTGTGTCCCCTGCGGGGACGTGTCGATCGGCCTGCATAGTGCCAATATCGGCCCACTCACCAGCCCGCTCGCAGCAACATGCATGTCGCAGAAATAAGCAGACAGGACAACTTTTTGTTGGAGAAAAGTAGCTGCAGGTTTATTAGCATATACACATGCCAACAAGGTGGGTTATCTTACAGACGATCCTAAGGCAAGCCGCCCCTCGCGGCCTACCACCTGATGGGCCAATTTGCAACGTGGCCTTAGCCAATCGTTGCTTAGCGGTTGTGGTGAGGAGATAGCCCCTCCCATTTCCGGTGAACAATTGGTCCACCCTCTTGCTCACGCCCCCCCCTACGAGGGGCGGAGCGTTGAAGCGACCCCCGGTTGTACAGGTTTCCAACCGCCTGTAGGTTAGCGGGCGCCGTCGCACCCCAGGGCCCACCGCACAGACTTCCTGGGGATATTAGGCCTCAGCATCCTTTGTGCTCCTGAAGAGGATACTCCCGGGTACCTTTCGGCCTCTGGATCGCCCTGTAACTCCGCCACAGCCCTGGGTGTGGCGACCGTCACAGCCAGGGCCCCCCACCAAGGCCGGCATTCCTCCTACTATTTCTAGCGCGTTATTTCTAGGGCCTCTCCCCTAGCCAGCCTGAACAGGTCTAAGTTTAAATCGGGCAGGAGTGCAAAAATGTCCTCCCAAAGCCCCTTGAGCTTGGCATAAGGTCTCCCAAGTCTAATGACATACTGTCTCCTCTGCCCCTTGAATTACACACAGCGCAGGACTTCCTGCGCATTGGCTCCAGCGCCTCCCCTGATGAGCGCCTTGCCTACAGAGATAGCGACATGTCTGACCACTGAAATATACCTGTCCCCCACTAGTGGCAAAACCCACCGTAAGTTCAATTTGGTCGTTCTATCAGGTGCCATCACATGCCGTGATGGCCAGCGCAAAAAATCGTAAAAAGATCCTTGGTGCACACACCAGGTGTCACGTTCAGGTTTGGGGAAATAAGAGTATTGGGTTCGATCATGAAACACTGCAACATTTTGCAAAGTGTCAACCTGCACTGCATGCTGAACCAGGGACTGGTCAAAGATGCCTGGACCCTGCTAACCACTTGAGACCCTTATATATACACCAGAGTGGTGCCGACTAAAGATAGTGTGTCACAAGGTTCCCAATTGGTGAATAAGGAGTATCCGCTGGAACCAGTCTGTGAAAATGTAAATACAGTGACATGCACCTCAGTCCAGAATACCCTTGCCTGATCCTCAGAGGCACCTAGAGCCCGCTGCCCCCCGCAGCGCATGGTGAGGGAAAACTGACCCAGAACCCCCAGACTGAGATTCGAACACTATCACCACCACAGGCTCTAGCTAAAGAATGGCTACCCATGACCTGACAAGGCCTGACGGAGGCCAGCCCCCCCCCCCCCCCCTTAGTTGACTACCTAACCCTGGGGAAAGTAAACTTGCAGTAAAACCCGATGGGGGGGCAGTGATCGAATACATGCCCAACCAGCCTACTTCCTTCAATATGGCCAAACTAAGCTCTCCCCCCAAGCTCCCCTCAACCTAATGCACCCCACCAAGCCAGACAGTTGGCCTCATTTGCCAAAACCTGACTAAAGGGCGGGACTTGAAGACTGTCTAGGAAGATCTAGTGGAACCCTCTCTAGGAGCATACCTGCCAACCTTAACATAATACATAGGTTGGACCGCCCACTGTCTGGGCGCTAACTTCTCTGAATGGGGGAAGGCCAGAAGGATAATTAATGCCTAGACAACGCCCTTCTAATAATGAACGCAGTGTCTCCCTGTGTTATCACATGTGCTATTCATCCTCCTTGCACTGGCACTCGTTGGCCTAAGCAGTTAGGACAAGTACCCTTATAAACTGTATAACCTGAAAGAGCAACTAGGGGAACAGATACTTGCCCACTAGTACTTACTGGTGAGAAAAATGCAAAGAGAGACCTGAGTACCTGAAAAAACCCGAAATAAATTACTGTACAGGCGAAAGCTTACCATTGGACTTAGCCAGATGTCCTCCACTACGTGTCAACCCAAAATTGTATGACGTTTAAGACTATCAGCCTGTACACATCCGGACCCTGCCCGTAAACTCACTAAAACAATCACCAACAATGCTAGAACTCACCAACCCTTTGTTCAGAGAAATACATCAGAAGAGTCTATAGTGGAAGCCAGACCCGGGGCGAAGCCAGCTGACATGTCCCAATGGGGACAGGCTGGAGGATGTATGAAAGTCAAAACATGCACCCAAAATGAGCAAAAGGAACCCGCATCCCCCTGGTGGCACAGGGCCTGGGAATAGGAACTTTGACACTTGTACAAGTCATCCCCCCTTGCCTGGCCTTCGTTGGACCCTATTAAGCTGTTGTCAGCAGCCTATACAACTGTATATACCTGTTGTGCAACTAGGGACTATTACTTCATCACTCTTACTTCCTGGTATGCGTAGACTGCCAAAGGAAAACCCACATAAGCTTACCCGTGGACTTGGCCAAGGGCCTTCCACTGTGTGTAAACCCTAGTTGCCGAATATTGACCGTAAAATAGTGCCTGCCAACCTGGGACACTTCCTAGTCAATCCAGCCGAACCAAGCGCCTACATGGGCCAGATAGAGGTAAGTTGTATCAGCCAGACCCGGCGCGGAGCCAGACTTGGTCTATTGGGGTCAGACTGAGGGGGTAAGTGCGCCTAAACCAGGCCCAACTTCTGTGTAATGCTCATGCATCACCTTGGTGCGAATGGGCCTGCGTGAATTGAGATACAACCTAAATGAATGTCTCAGCGTGGGCCAGGTTATAGGAGGAAAAATTGTGGCTAAAGCGAGCCCAACACATCAAAAGGGCTACCCAGCGTGCTCTGGTAATAGCCATGAGATTGCCTGGTAATACCCAACTATACCCTTGCCTCACTATAATTACCACAAGAGGAGCACTACTTCTACTGCTAGCCCCTTTGCTGGCATCGTCCATGCTTCCTCGTTGCATCATATTAAAGGAGCTACCAAATCGCTTTCTTGCTTTGCCAACTTACAACTGCCATGTGTGACAAATCATCCTTTCATGCTCAGGCTACTTCTTCCCTACAAGAAGTCTGAACCGAGTTGCCACCTTGCCCCCTGAGAGCACTTCCAGGAACAGCATTCAGGCTCCTGGCCCGGAGCACGCCTTGGCAATTCCTGCTTCCATTCCCACCTGTCCTACTCAGAGTGGTGCCTGTGTACTTAACCCGATTGTCCTGAAATAAGGAAAAGGTTACACTCCAATCCTGGACGTGCTGACCCAGAACCCTAAACACACTGGCCCCAGTATGTTCTTCCCCTGTACCTGCTCCAAGCCCTGGTAGGCAGGTCTGCTAGGCGTAGTTTGACCATTACCAAACGAAACCGTGCTTTTCTGGAAGAGAGAACAAATGCATGAAAACCGCCCCTAACCAGCATTAACCGGTAAACCTATTGCTAACTAGATCGCCAGACTCAGAGCCCCTTACTTGCGAACCAGATGCTGACAACAGAAAACAATCCATTAATTCACATGGGATGCATGATATGCCTAGACACATCAATAGTTTAAAGAAACACATTTTTAATTATGTCACAGGGGATGCAAAATTTGCCCACACTCTGCCACTGCTTACTGAGAGTACCCCAATATTGCCCAGCAAATCAACAAATTGCCCAGACTCATCAGTTGTTTCACAGAGAAAACATCCAAATATTGCACAGGAGCTACCTGCTCTGCTCAGACTTACTGGTTGACTACCAATGTATTACTTCTAGAGGGCGTAACCTGCGCACCCCGCAGCCGGTCGGCAATGACTCCTGGGGAGAACCTGGGTGCCCCAGACCCTAGCTCGCTACCCCCAGTGTGCTAAGACCCTTCTACCTGTTGATAGGTCAGGTGGCCCCCCATGTGAGTAGGGCGAATCTCCAGCGCGGTTCTTGCAATTGAGACAAAAAACATCCATTAGAAGCCCTGTCCCCCCTCATACACCAATATATGTTTTTTAGAATGAGACTGGGGCAATACTGCCCCCACGCTACCCCGGCCAAGCCTGATTGTCAGTACGAGAACTAATTTGTTCCTAATAATACTCGTAAGGAGTTGGGTGGGGCAAGCAGTTGTGTACCTCCAGCGCCAGAGGCAGGAGTAGTGTCGTGTCTTGCTACTAAGTCACTTATCCAAGTGCGAAGTCTGGAATGATCATTGCACATTGGTGAGTGAGAATTGGAATCACATCTTGACTCGACCCCTTACCATTCTACCCAGAATACCTCCTCATCCCATGCCTTCAAACTGACCTCAAAGTTCTCCTCCTTATTGGACACTTCCCAGTTCAATTTATGCCCTCTCTATTATCTGAAGGAAGACGTTTTATTATAGCAAGTTCTATTCTCCTTGACTTTAGACGTGTCTTCCCCGTGGGTACTTGAGGTTTGAGAGTCTGCCATTTATTGCAGTAATATCCTTCTACCTGTGTGTGGAACTAGTTTGTAATGTGAACACGTCACTTTTCTCTTGCACACTGTTTGCTACCTCCTAACATTGTTTTTCCTTCTCGTCCTTGCCCCAGTGCCACCATTGGCTACGGAACGTTTGTTCTTGCGTTTGACTGCCTGCCATGTATTCCAGTATTGTGCCTCTACTTGTACATAGTACGCTTTTGTAACCTGCACTTATTACACGTTTTCCCCCTGTAATGCACCCTATGCCACTTCTTGTAATGTTTGCTCACGTATGTCACTTTCCTACATGTAACTTAGCGTTTGCCTATGTAAGGTGTTCCTTTTAGTGCTCTCATGTAACAGTTCTGTTCCTAATGAGAAGCGCTCTGATGCCTTCGAGTAAAGTCAGGTTTGCTAAAGACGCTGGTACTCTGCGTGGGACAACTGCAAGCCACCACAGCTGCACTTCCCAAACGGGGGCGCGGCCCCCATGTGGCACAGCCCCCAGATCCTTCCCCGAACAATTGAACATGAGCAGGGCAGCATGGGCTAACGGGAAGTTGCTGGACATAACGGCTCCCCACGTAAATCACCGCAACCGCCTGGGCATAACTTCAACAGACTAGCTAGGTCGATCCCCATCTGCATAGGGAGCCCGCCCTGACACGATAACCTAAATATTGCGTCGTCTCAGTGACTTAGGGGAAAAAAGAATCGTCGGCTGGAGATCAGTATCAGAAGTGCGGATTACATATCCAGCCTCTGGAATGTGAATCCCGCCCGAGCCGCGCGTCCAACCCAAACCTAGACCGCGCGCTCACCACTAAAATCGTTCTCTTAGCGGCCTATAACTGGCGCGACCACAGAGATCCATAACCCGCTACAAGTCCACATACCACTCCTGAAAATGATATGCCTACAATACCAGATGCGAGGGGACCTTCCTTCGCATGTGACGCCTAAATTGCCCGGTGCGAGTTGACCTTCCTCCGCAAAGTCCCGGAGCATAGCCCCCCGCACAAGGAAAGAGAAGCCAAGATGGCCGCACCCGGGCACCATTACAAACGTGTGCATTACCCCTCTGCCGCCTAAGCCACAACTGAAGCCAAGATGGCCACACCCGGGCGCCATTACCCATGTGGGTCGCATTACTATGCCGCCACAGAAGCCGAGACCAGAATATCACGAAACTGTGTAATACAATTACCACGATCCCGGAGCCCCGGTAACAACAACAATTTCCAAAAATAATTCAAGCCCTCTTGGACCCGAAGGAAGGTGAATGGCCCTCCGCGTGTACGCCATTTCTCCCGGGGACTCGCCAAAGTCGGCCGTAAGCACATACATTTGATACTCTCTCGGGCCGTCCTAGGGAGAGTCCTAGGTACAATGGGGGGGAAAGGCGGTGGTACAAGGTACGCAAACACTGATGAAAGAACATGACTCCTACGACCCCTCTGCCCGGTCAACTTTAAGGAAAGTCGCAGGGAAGACCACAAAACTTCTCCTGCCCCAACCTGGGAGCAGCAGGGAGGGAGGGAAAACACGGGCGGGACACCCGTCCGTTGCAGGCAAACAATCCACTCCAACTCCGCGGCGGATGAAAGCCCGTTCCTGGAGGATCAGACGAGGCTGTGTAATAGCCCCCCAGTAGGACCATCTCAAAAAACACTTCACCGCGATGTATCGCATCCGTTCCTGGCCACTCGAAACGCAAAACTACTTCTTGCTCCTTGAAGTGAGCCCCGAGATTCAGAAGACGCTGATTGACCGCTGTGAAAACAAAGCTGCCGGCTTCCAACCCTAGCATCTGATTCCACCGCTGTGCGAGGACAAACCCCGGCACCGTAACACAACCTAAGCGAGCAAACACAGTGAAATAGCTAAGTCGACCGACTACAAAGACAAAAGTGCGTATATATACTCCTGGGGTACCTGCAGGCCGGCCGCCCAGCACGAGGCCGGGCTCGGCCCCACAAATTCAGCCCCACCCTACCCTACCCGCTGCGCATGGCGAGCAGGTAAAAGAGAAAATCAGTACAGGATGGGGGTCAAGGCCTACAAGTTGCAGCTGCCAGTGCACTGTGACTGAAGCCAAAGCCGTGGCTAAGATCCTACGCACACGTGCACGGCCAATCCGTGTGTGAGTTGCGGCCGGGGAACCTCCCCCGCACCTCTGTGCAGAGTGGCCCGGTGTGCTTAAGATCCACGCGACAGGCTGATTGCCACGACCCCCATAAACACAAATTCCGCCAATGAAGGGGGTATACTGCCACTGGCCGAACTGAGATGCGGAGTGCATCGTGATGTCTCGATCCGCCGCCTGCTCCTCTTGCCCCCTCCACCTGCAATCCGACAAAAGAAGTTAAAGTTATTGTACCAGCCGGGACCTTAAAAACAGGTCAGGTCCATTGAAACCCGGCAAGAAGACAGCAAAGCTGAGTCAACACACTGAAGACAAAGTGTTTTGTGCCGGGACAATGCTTACGAACAAAATGGAGTTGATGTCCTCCCACATACATCAGAGTTAAACGGGAGTTAGAACAAGCTCGGGGCTGGGATGGTATAAGCCGGCACAGATACCTGGGGACCAAGCTGAGAAACTGTGATGACGTACACCCAGGATGGATAATGGCAAAGTGCCGGGTAGTTCGGAAGCAATATCGTGTAGGCCAGGAAGGGGCCTACAGTTAGGCATGGGCCATGCAGATGTGTTAAGGGGGGGAGGGACGTGCCGGAGTCCGGGAAGAGCAACAACTCGCTCCCGAACTACGGCGTGGCGGAAGAAGGCTCCTGCTCTGACCACAGTTCCCCACTCTCGCCACAAAGCACCCGCCCATACCTGCCCCTGGCACAGTCAGCCGCACACCGAGCCCATACAGGCCTCGCACAACTTACAGCACCCTAGGGCCATTCCCCGACGCTCAACAAGATTCAATATGCCGTCAGGCTCGGACAGAGCCCCGCCAGGAGACCGTGCCGCACAACGAGGCCCTGCGACCGCCCCCTCCCCGAGCTATGCTGCAGCCAGCATTCAACAACGCAGCGGTCTCACAGGCCTCTGACCAAACCCAGGCCCGAAAAGCGAGGGGGCCCCAAGTGGGGGGTGGGTGGGGCGGGTGGCAGCTGAGTGCCCGCGACCCAGACTGGTTGCTGTCTCCTACACGAGAGTAGCACGCCGCATCCCCCCGTTCGCGGCTCCTCCGGGGAGTCAAGGAACTTTGGGCCCCCCAACACGAAAGCGGAACAATCAGTCCAACACCTTTCCCCGAGAGGGGGCGACTCACCGCAAGGAAACTGCAATCCGACGCCAGACCAGGCCTCTGGATGGAGCTACCAGAAAGCATACAAACGGCGTCAGGGTGAGGGGACGGCGGACAAAGAGGCCGCTAGGTGGGCGGGGGAGGAATATATACTCTCCCCCGCCCACACCAGGCCGGAAGTGACGCACGGGACCCTCCGGGATCTCATAGCGCTGGGCTGCCCCGTGTTCCATCTTGTGGCACTACGGGGGCCGCCCTCTTACTTGTGTCCCCTGCGGGGACGTGTCGGTCGGCCTGCAGGAAGTGACGCACGGTTAGCTCGATCCCTGAGGGTGTTCTTTTGGAGGTGGCACAGGGTCCAGGGACATATGGTCTCAGATACGCCAAACTAACAGTGCATCACCCAGGAAGTGACGCGCGGTTAGCTCGGTCCCTGAGGGTGTTCTTTTGGAGGTGGCACAGGGTCCAGGGACATATGGTCTCAGATACGCCAACACATGAGGTGCACCCTGTCATGGGGTCACTGCCCCCCTCGGAGGCAGGCCTGGTTGCCTGTAGTGGGAGATAGAGAGGTGGTTTGACCCGGCCTCTCTATAGTTCTCTGCTGTGCTACTCTCCATCACCAACGCAGGCCCTCCTGAATTTGTGGTAACGCTGGAAAGAGGACACTTTTTGTAACTTCGTGAAAGTGCGTCACATCCTGGTCTAGGAAGGTACTCTAGCCTCTGTAATGCGTTGCTTGGCCTTGATGCGGATCAATGCAGGCTCTCATTTTTGTTTTTCATGTAGTGTGGAGTATGCTTGAGTACAGAATTACAAGCAGTAGGTTTTTGTAGTGCTTTGAGGAATCACACGCCCTTGTATAGTGCTCGAGGTTGGATGTAAGTTTGGCTAGCAATCCCTATGCATCTGATATATGTGTTCGTCATTGCAGTGAGCCCCTACCCCTCAACTTGTCGGCTAACTGGTGTGCTTTACATTGGTGTACTTGTTTGAAACGCAATATCTAGGAAGTAAACGCAATACCTAGTAAGTAAACGCAATGCCTAGTAAGTAAAAGCATACACGTGGAAGGGAAAAAGAACTGAGACTTGATTTATAATCGCCTGTCTTTGAAAGTCAGAGATTAAGAATATCCTGGCCCAAAGAAGTGACTGGTAGTCCATCATGAAGCTTGCCGTTATTAGGGCTGTGTAGCTGTACATAGTATTTTTTTGTATCTAGCCGAGTTGTCCCTACTGTATGTGTGACATCCTTACCTGATATCAGCATCCTGGGTAAGCATGGGAGTAAAATCTGTTCCGCTCGCGGAATTTGCGGATTTTCGGCAAATTCGCAATCCGCGAACTCTAGCGAATTTGCCGAAAATCCGTAAATTCGCACGCGGTGGATTTTTTTTCTTGGTGATACAGTTTTGCGGCGAGCAGCGTTCACTTACCGTCATTCAGCGTTTGCAGAGTTGTTTTTCTCGATATTTTGCGAGTGCTGCGCCATTTTGGATCTTGCTGCGGGATCCCGCGGGAGTTTGTCGACCGCGATTACGTCATCGCGCCTTGCCACCTTGCACAGCACGCATCGCGAGAGTTCGCAATTGCGAATACGTAGGTGCGGCGGGCAGCAACAATCTCGCACTCGCGAAATACAGATTTTGCAATTCTGCACAAGAAATCCACCAGCAAACAGCATAAACTTTCAGAAAATGATGATTTTTATCAGAATCACTCCTCAGGTTGACATTTCCCTGCACTTTTTTTAGCAAGGAGTCCATTTTGGAAGGAAGTGCCCCACAGTCTCCAACTTCCTGTTCCTGTCCAGCAGGCTCCTCCCAGTGCTTTCTTCATGTGCTGGTCACTTTCATTTGGACCTTGACCTGGAAGGATTACTCTTTGTGGATGCTGCTGGATATTTGGATTTAAGGCCTTTTTGACTTTCTTTGGATCACTTTTGGATTAGAAATCAGCTTTCATAAGTAAGTTTGTTTGGGGCATTACAGTTGCTGCAACTACAATTTTGGAACTTTTTCAGAACATTAAAGAAAATATATTGTGGGTAGCCACAGTATCCAGTAGGACCAGGGTTAGTTATGGGTGCATGATACAACTGTTTTGTTGAATTTAAACATCATTGAGGCCATGGATGGGCTGGGATTGTGCTGAATTTTGTGTTTTTTGTCGATTTTTATGGGGCTGCTGTTGTGACCTTTTGCCCAGGGGTAGTGAGTGGTGCATGGACTGAGTCTGCCTGTGGGGTCTCTTTAATGTAAACATCCTGGATGGCATTGGATTGTGGTGATTTTCGTGTGTTTTTCATTTTTTGGGGGGTGTTCTGTTGATGTGGACTGGCCATGTGGGTGGTGGTGGCCATTTTGAGTGCTTGTACAGGCAGGCCCTCCACATGTGCTTGGGGTGCAAGGGGCCATTTTGAAGACAGGCAGTGTCTGAGGCTTGCACCCATTTTGCCTAGCTTTCATCCATTATGCCCAGGGGTAGTGAGTGGTGCATGGGCCTAGTCTTTCTGTGGGGTGTCTTCTTGAATTTAAACATCATTGAGGCCATGGGTGGGCTGGGATTGTGCGGAATTTTGTTATTTTTGTCGATTTTATGGGGCTGCTGGTGGGGCCTTTTGCCCAGGGGTAGTGAGTGGTGCATGGACTGAGTCTGCCTGTGGGCTCTCACTCTCTTTAATGTAAACATCCTGGATGGCATTGGATTGTGGTGATTTCTGTGTGTTTTTCGTTTTTTTGGGGGTGTTCTGTTGATGTGGACTGGCCATGTGGGTGGTGGTGGCCATTTTGAGTGCTTGTACAGGCAGGCCCTCCACATGTGCTTGGGGTGCAAGGGGCCATTTTGAAGACAGGCAGTGTCTGAGGCCTGCACCCATTTTGCCTAGCTTTCATCCATTATGCCAAGGGGTAGTGAGTGGTGCATGGGCCTAATCTTTCTGTGGGGTGTCTTCTTGAATTTAAACATCATTGAGGCCATGGGTGGGCTGGGATTGTGCTGAATATTGTGGTTTTTGTCGATTTTATGGGGCTGCTGGTGGGGCCTTTTGCCCAGGGGTAGTGAGTGGTGCATGGACTGAGTCTGCCTGTGGGCTCTCACTCTCTTTAATGTGACCATCCAGGATGGCATTGGATTGTGGTGATTTTTGTGTGTTTTTCGTTTTTTTGGGGTGTTCTGTTGATGTGGACTGGCCATGTGGGTGGTGGTGGCCATTTTGAGTGCTTGTACAGGCAGGCCCTCCACATGTGCTTGGGGTGCAAGGGGCCATTTTGAAGACAGGCAGTGTCTGAGGCCTGCACCCATTTTGCCTAGCTTTCATCCATTATGCCCAGGGGTAGTGAGTGGTGCATGGGCCTAGTCTTTCTGTGGGGTGTCTTCTTGAATTTAAACATCATTGAGGCCATGGGTGGGCTGGGATTGTGCTGAATTTTGTGTTTTGTGTCGATTTTATGGGGCTGCTGGTGGGGCCTTTTGCCCAGGGGTAGTGAGTGGTGCATGGACTGAGTCTGCCTGTGGGCTCTCACTCTCTTTAATGTAAACATCCTGGATGGCATTGGATTGTGGTGATTTTTGTGTGTTTTCCGTTTTTTTTGGGGTGTACTGTTGATGTGGACTGGCCATGTGGGTTTTGGTGGCCATCTTGAGTGCTGGTACAGGCAACATGTGCTTGGGGTGCACCCATTTTGCATAACTTTCATCCATTATGCCCAGGGGTAGTGAGTGGTGCATGGGCCTAGTCTTTCTGTGGGGTGTCTTCTTGAATTTAAACATCATTGAGGGCATGGGTGGGCTGGGATTGTGCTGAATTTTGTGGTTTTTGTCGATTTTTTGGGTTGTATAACTGATGTTCCTCTGTCTTCCATTGCTTTTAGGTGCACAAGAGAACCACCAGTGCCAGGAAGAAGTCCTGCTGCGGTGTGTGCAGCACAACGTCACGTGTGGCCACAGACAACTCTGCTGTTCTGAGTGACATCTGAAGAAGATGGCCCCAAAAAAAGTTCCCCGTAGCTCCTCTAGCAAGAAAGATGCCAGAAAGGAGCAGAAGAAGCAAGTTACCAAGCAAACTGGTGTGCCGCCCGCCACATTATTTGGGAATAAAAAAAAAAGTACGCCTGCAGCAGCAGCGGGATCTGCTGGGGACCAAGCTGGGAGCAGCAACCCCGCTCCATTGGGCTCAGTGCCACCACCCCCACGCCAACTTAAGTCAAAGCCCTTGAGTGCTGCAGAGGCAGCCAGTCTACTTGTTCAATCACCATCGACCAGTGATGTTGGCTCATCGCAAGAAAGTAGCAGCAATGTCCCTCAATCAACACAGGTTGTTGTATCTCATCTGACGAGTGTTGAACAACCACAGCCGCAACAACAACCACATGTGCAAGTACAAGCCCAAGTACATGTGGAAGGAGAGGTGGCGCAAGGAGAGGAGCAAGCAGAGGTGCATGGAGGGGCACAACAAGTGCCCAGTAGTTGTTCCTCCAGAAGTAGGGGCACATCTGGAAATCGACAATCAAGCCGAGGTATCATTCGAGGAAGCCACTCCTCCTGATGATAATTCATTGTCTTCCACATCCCGAGCAAGGAAAAGATCAAGGGTGGTGGTGTCTACATCTTCTTCAAGCCCACCTCCTTCTGATGATATTGATCTTACTTGGGAACCAGCACCACTGCCATCTGAGAGTGAGGCTGAGGCACACCATGATCTGACAAAGGTAGCTAAGCGTAAAAGGAAGGTCATCGAAACTCTCATAGTTATGGAGTGTGATGACGCTCAACAAGAAGTGGCGTATACTCCTGCTGCTGAAGACTCTCACGACGACGACGCAGTCATCACTAACGTCACCGAAGCCCCAGCGGGCATGCAGCAAACAGACATTTTGATCCTAGCCCGACAAGCTGCTGAGCGTGATGATGAAGTCGACGAGGAGGCAATGGGAACACCACAATCATTGAAGTTAACTAGTACACCACCACCTACCGCTTCCATATTTCTTCCTCGCCAGAAGGGACCTCCATCCACCTCGACCTCAATTAGTGGTGGGCAAAGTGCACAACGTAGTAAAGTTCAGCAATACGCATCCTCCACTTCATCTGGCATTAGCAGCATGACCACCACCAGTATCGCCTCCTCTGGCCCCCCCAGACATTTCAAGTCCGCAGTTTGGGACTTCTTTAGTATTTGCACAAAAAAGGAAAACCGAGCCATTTGTAGCATTTGTAAGCTTGCAGTTAGTCGTGGTAAGCTTGGTACCAACTATGGAACTGGAGGCCAGAGAGGTCATCTTGAGAGACAGCACACTGTCCAATGGTTTGCGCACCTAGAGGAGATCAAGAAAGCCCGAATTGCAAGTCGAGAAAACGTTGATGTTCCATCTGATGATGACGAGGAGGAAGAAGCGTCACACGCTTCACTTACACCCAGTACCCCTGTCAGCACACCCCCTGTGAGCCACACTAAGAGTGTGGGACAGAGTGAGACACCAATGTGAAAAAGTTCATCAGCGAGCGTAACTGGGTCGAAGAAGTCATCATCATCATCCCGTAAAATGGTCCAGGGCAACATTAGAACCATGTTGTTTTCAGACGCGCCATATGAACGCAACCACCCAACACTAAGCTGGCTAAAATGCTAGCGCTGGATCTTCTCCCTTTTTCTTTTGTAGAAGGGGTTGGTTTTCTAGAATTAGTGGCAGGGCTCTGCCCTAAATGGAAGGTTCCTAGTCGGTTCTATTTTGCCCGAGTTGCGGTTCCAGCACTACATGAAGATGTGCTGGAGGTGATTGGGGCAGATTTGCAGAAGAGTGCTGTTCACACTATACATCTGACAACAGACATGTGGACCAGTGGCGCAGGCACTGATTACATGTGCATCACTGCACACTGGGGTTCTTTTTCAGGGGTTAAAGCAAAGCTAAACGCAGGTGCTGACCTGGACCAAGTTTTTAAAGCTGCTCGGAAACATTCAACACTAGCCATGTTTGGCTTGGAGAAACGTCATACAGCAGAAAACATTTTGAATGAGTTTAACACAAAGGTCTTTCACTGGCTGTCCCCAAAAAAACGCGAGATTGGTTATGTTTCCACGGATAATGGCGCCAATGTAGTTAAGGCCATGGATCTGGGTAACTATTTCAGAGTGCCGTGTTTGGCGCACTGTATCAACATGGTTGTTACAAAATTCTTGGATAAAGACAGTCCAGCATGCGAGTTAGTGGTCACCTGCCGAAAAATGTGCAACCATTTCAGCCATTCTTTTAAGGCCGGAAGCATCTGAGGCGCCTGCTACATGAACGTCGAATGCCAGTGAAAGCACTCATCCAGGAGGTGCCAACACGTTGGAACTCAACCTTCTACATGCTTGAGCGTCTGTATGAGCAGTTTACTGTACTCGATCAGTATTTCCTTACACTGGGTACAGCTGTGAAGGACCTGAGGTTACATGCGGAGCAATGGGAGCTAGTTAAAAGCCTGACAGACGGGGGAGGAGCCTAGCCTGCAAACATGATGGCCGCCTAAACCCTCGGCTCCGCTGCCCCGCTTGTCTTCCCTCCGTACCGTTGCTCATCCTGTACTTTATCCGGTCTTCTCGATACGGTATCGGATTCGGGAAGTGATGCTGATTCCAGCGGTGTGCCCCCCGATGTGCTCCCTGCGACAGGACTGATTGAACGTCCCTGTTTCCTTTCCGGTGTTAATGGCGGCGACCGGGTCTTTGTTCTCGGAGCCGGCTGGCCCCGACCGCCACAACAGCGGCCACTGACGGCAGAGCGGAGTCGACCGGCGGATAGCGGCTGCCGCTTAGAGTTTTCCGCAGCAGCGCGCTTTCATTCCTTTTCACCTCCACACTTGCTCGAACTCGCAGCTGCCAGTGCTGCATTTGTATCCTTACCCCTGGCCGACTTTGGGTGCCTTTCAGTCTCCGGAGCTGTGAAGGTGGCCATTTTGAACCGAGCGCTCGGCGACTATACCTGGTGGCCTGACCAACTACTGAGGGTGCTTACGACTGCCGACATCGCACAATGTCCGTGTGCCGAGTCGGTATGGAATGTGCCACCCATGTCCCCGTGACCTGGCTGTGCTTGTCGGGGCGCCCATGGGACGACGGACTGCTGGAAGGGGATGCCGGCGTACGGACTCGAGGACTGCCCCTAGTCGTCGAGCCCTGTGTGCAAGGAGCTTCATCATCCTCATCTCCGGAGGTGCCCCTTAAGATCGCCGAGATTCTGGGCGCCCTGGTTGCCTTACAAGCTGCTTGGTGTGGTCATGCCCGGGACCTGGGGGGCCGATTAGATGCCATTTTGTCCACGCTATCCTTAACTGGCCGAGCTGGAGATCGTGTGCAGAGCGCTTCGCCACACCCTGGGCCCGATTACGGTGAGCTGTCTATCCAGAGGTGCATGGAGACGCTGGGGGTGCGAGAGCTGGATACCGCTGCGACTCTATCTGCTACAGCGGTGGAGAGATGCGAGACTCCTGGACTGGCGCAGCTGCTGGGGAGTCGCCTTTGGGCGCCATGTCCTGCAATTTCTTCGGGATCTGCTGGCGATTCTTCTTATTGTGTCCTGGGCGCACTGCTTCTACTTCAACTGTTTAACTTTGGAGGACTGCTATTGCGCACCGCCCTTCTTTGTACACCGGTGGCCCGCATGGCTTTGTGTTGGACAGTTCTTTGTGGACGGCGCCCTGTCCTGCCGTGGTCCTTGCAGCTGTTTACCTCATTCTGGGGGGCTGTTTTATTGTTGCTTCTCGTTGGCACGCTGGATCGTCAGGGACAAGGTTGAAAATGATTTTCATTTTTGCTTACTGTTGTTTGCTTTGCTGGGACTGTGATGGGTAAACGGGGGAGCTGGATGTTGGTTATGCTTCAAATTTGGGGTCGGGGGTAGGGCGGCCGAGAATATCCTGACGGGCTGTTTAGGACACATAAATTTGGCCCTCCTCCGGTTTTATATGTATACTTTTTCTTCCTTTCTCTTCTTTCTTTATTTCGGGTACTCTTTATTGGGCGACAGGCACGCTGCTAGGGGGGGGGTAGGCCGTAGCCTCTGCATGTGTGCTGGGTGGGGGGTAGGGGGGGGTTTGTTTTGTCCGTTTTAGTTTCTATGGGCCTTATTTTTTCTTTCTTTATTCTCCAATTCCTTTCCTTTTTCCTTTTTCCTTGGGTCAATGGTGTGGGTCGGGGAGGGGTGGGTAGCGATCGGCACACGACATGCTAGGCGATTATCAATCCTTTTCAGATATCACTGTGCCGCCATTTTGCTTCTGTTTTAATGCTCGCTGGATTTCTTTGATGGACGTCGCCCACCTTTGTTTTGAATGTATAGTGAGAACTTTGATCCTTTCTAACGATTACTATTTACATATGTTTTATGAACATTATAAAATTAAACCTTAATTTCTCCTGCTTCTCGGTAGTGTAAATGTTTCCATGTAACCTAGGTTGCCTGTAGTTGGATTTAAGTTGCTACTGAGTTGCCATATTGCTCGCTACGGTGCTCCGAATGATGTCGAGGCCGACCGGATGGTTGTAGGCCCGTAATTGTTTATGATTCTGTGCAATAAAGGTTTTAAAAAAAAAAAAAAAAAAAGCCTGACAGACATGCTTCGTCCTTTTGAGGTCTTCACGCGTGCAGTCAGCAGGGAGGACTGTAATTTGGGAAAAGCTATCCCATTGTTGCGCATGCTGGAGCACAGACTGAAGGCGGTGTCTTCTAAGTTTCAAAAAGATTAAGAAAAGCAAGAAGCTTTTGTTTTGGCGGAGAAATTATTAGAGCGCCTACTTGGCGATGAACGTCTTCAAAATATCCACTTAGAACAGCATTACATTTGTGCTACTATTCTGCATCCACGCTACAAAAAGGCGCTGGCAGGCAGTGCATTATTTCCTTTTGGTGATGAACATGTTACAAAGTACAAACATTGGCTAGCCTTGTCAGCCATGAGGTTTGAAAGAGAACGGAAGAAAATGGAGGGAAAAGGCAGTACATCAGCATCAGCAGGCCATCCCCAGTCAAAAGACTCCACTTCTGCACCTGTGGCTGTGGCAGAAGTGACCTCTCAGCCGTTAAAGACACCGGCAACCGGATCATCTGCACCAGACACAACAGAAATATCGGGTGTTGAAGAGGATTGGCTAGCTGAGCTTGGGTTTAGTTCTCAAAAGGTCCGAGCAAAAAGTAATCAAAGTGGAGGAAACGTGGAGAACCTTGAGTCGATGGTGCAGGACTATCTGAATGGCTCAACAGAGGTCTATGTTAATGCTGACCCATTGGCGTATTGGCATGGGAAAAAAGAATTGTGGCCAGAGATCACCAACCTGGCTATACATTACTTGTCTTGCCCACTCGCAAGCGTGTCTTCTGAACGTGTTTTCAGTGCTGCTGGTGGCATTGTAACTTGCAAACGGACCCGCCTCTCGCCCAAAAATGTGGAGAGGTTAACAATGATCAAGATGAATGAGCACCTCATACCACCAGATTACAAAGTACCAGATTGCACGACGGAAGAAGACGAGGAGGACAGCAACTTAGATGAGGGAATTTCTTCTGTGTTTGGTGACACTGACCTACTCCTGTCTGAATTCGCAGAGTATGAGGACGAACTCTTCTTCCCTGACACCGAGCCCTGAAAATGAGCCAATGAATCAAACATTTTCTTTTTCGTACTTATTCACTTTTATTCCTGTGTTTCTGTCTTTCTTTGTTTTGCACAGTTAATATAATTAAAACTTTAATCACCTGTACTTTTGCTTTTTGGCTGTTTATTTATTTATTTTTATTTATTTTTAACACTTATAAAGCGCGCTGATACCAACCGGTGTCCTGGCGCTGAAGTGGTAACTCCCTAAGGTTAAGAATCCACGGCTAGAGGGTGAAAAGCCATGTTTTAAGATGTTTTCTAAACGCTAACAGATTGGTGATTGATTTGAGGGACAAGGGGAGGGAGTTCCAAGCCTTTGCCGCTCCTTGGACAAAACTCCTGCCCCCCCAGCGTACCTTCCTGATCCGAGCTGTTTTTACCAGTCCCATACTGGCAGACCTCAGCTGTCTCTCAGGTCTGTACCATTGGAATTGATTTTGAAGAGACACTGGGCCCAATCCGTGCAGTGCCTTAAAGACAATGCAGAGGGCTTTAAACTTAATCCTCTTTCGCATTGGGAGCCAGTGCAATTTCTCCAATTCCTTGGTAGCTGAGGCAAATTTAGGCAGACCTCCAATAAGGCGGGCTGCCGCGTTTTGCAGGACTTGCAGCTTGTCCAACACTCCCTGTTGAGCCTCTAGAAAAAGACTATTACAATAGTCGAGGCGCGACAGAACAAGTGCCGTCACTACCGTCTTTTTGCTTCCCTCTGGTAAAAAGGGGAGCACTTTCCTGATGGTTTTCAAGAGCCAAAATATGGACGAGGTCAACGCCATAACTTGGGATTTGAAAGAGAGTTGGTTGTCTATTAAGACTCCCAGATTTTTTACCTTCTGAGCTGGTGCCCGCAGGTCACCCATATATGTTGGCCACCATCTTGGACTCCAGAGATTTAAAAAAAAAAAACTTTTTATTGATTTTAAAACAAGAAAACAAAAGAACAATACAAAACAAGGCAGAACATTAAAACGTGTCATCACGTGGTCCGTGGGGGGGGGGGGGGTACATAGAGGAATCAAGCAGTAGTGCAATCAATAATTGGGGGGGGGGAGAGGGGGGGGGGAAAGGAGACCAAAATACATACAAAACAACTATGTTCCTGCGGAGGAAACGTCAGGTTGGGAGGAAGACAAATCAGCATCAAATTCCGACATTGGGGGAGTACATATATCTCCACGGTATGCGTTCCATTGGGTCCACACTTTCCCCCACTTGCCTGGTTTGCCACGGGAAACATACACAGTTTTTTCTCGAAACATGCACCAATCCATGTTTTGTGTCCATCCCAGAAGTGTTGGAGGCTTCTGAGCGCCCCACAATTGGGCAATATCACGCTTGGCTACCATGTTTCCCAAGGTCGCCCAGCGAAGCTGCGCTCGATTGTAGTCATTCGGCTCCCAGACATTCAACAAGCATCTTCGCGTTTCAGGCATCAATCGCACTCCCGTGACCTCACTCATTACCTCATGTACGCGGTTCCAATAACGTATCACAGCAGGGCATTCCCAGATAATATGAAGGAACGTAGCCACCATACCGCATCCACGCCTGCACAATCCATCCATTGAAAATCCCATACGAACCAGACGTGGGCCAGTCACATACACCCTATGCAGAATTTTCAGTTGGACGAACCGAAGACGTGCCGGGATAGCTACTTCCTTCGGGGAAGAAATAGCGGACTGCCAGTCCTCATCATCGAGTTCCAGACCATCTCCGGTCCACAACCTTCGAAGACTATCTAGTAGATCAGTCCTGGTATTGATCAACTTTTTATAAATTAGCGAGATCGTGCTATCAGGAACGTGACCATCCAGAATCCGATCCTCGAGCGGGGATGCCTCCGGCACGTCCGAGCCTAGTGGAAAAACAGACAAGACCGCGTGCCGGACTTGCGCATATCTGAAGAATTCCTTATCATTCAGCCCATACTCAACTTTCAATTCCTCAAACGTCTTGACCCTGCCCTTGATCCATACGTCATCCACCCTACTGATCCCGATCATGTCCCACCGATCAAATCCCTTCGATTGCCAAAGGGAGCCCAGTTTATCCGAAGCTTATAGTGGGGTAGCCCGGGTCGGCCTATCGGCCCATCCCGTGGCCGCCGTAGCTCTACGCCACACCTGCACTGCTGTTTTGGTGGGGCCCGTAAGAGTGTCACCAGCTGATTTCGCATATAGAGCCCTATTGTAGTCCCCACCGGGTAACAACCATCTGTCCATCGCAAAAGCCAGGTTTAGTGGGGGAGTGTAGGTGCCATGGTTGATGGCCCCCAATTGAGAGGCCCAGTAATAGCGACGAATGTCCGGGAGAGCGATGCTGCCATCGTACCAAGGGAGTGTAAGCTTCGAGAGGGCGATGCGAGAACGGCCCCCCCATAACAATTGCCGCTGTAGACTCTCAATCTCACGAAAATATTCCGCTGGCACTACATCAAGCGTGTTTTGAAGCGCATAAAGGAATCGGGGGAGCGACATCATCTTAAACAACGCAGCTCGTCCCAAGGGAGAAAGGGGGAGCTTGCTCCAAGTCCCGACATCCGCCCGAAGGCATCTGAGAGGGGGCAGCAGATTGCGCTCATACTGAAGTGTGGGGTCCAAGGTGACAAAGATTCCCAGATATTTGAAACCATCTAGTACCACCGGAATAGGACAATCACGGGGCAGGAGGGGAGTATCACCGGAGAGAACATAAACGCAAGATTTAGACCAATTTATAACTAAGCCGGAATTTTTACGGAAAGAAGTCAAAACGTCAAAAAGGACGATTAACGACTGTCGGGGCGATGTGAGGTACAAAAGGATGTCATCTGCATACAGAGATACACGGTCTTCAAAGTCCGGAGACCATCGAATACCCTTCATGGATGGTTCCCATCGCAGCCAAGCCGCCAGTGGCTCCAAAGCAAGAGCAAACAAGAGTGGGGACAGAGGACAGCCCTGGCGCGTACCTCTACCGAGAACAAAGGAGGCCGAGACACGTCCATTCACCACTACCTGGGCTAAGGGATCAGCATAAAGCAATCGAACCCAACGGATAAAGGTGGGCCCAAACCCGAATTTGGAGAGGACCACCCAAAGATAGGGCCATTCAATCGTGTCGAACGCCATGGTGGCGTCCAAAGACGCCAAGATGGCCGACTCTCTCAATGTCCCGGCTCGCGCGAGGACTCAATGCAAGCGCCGAAGATTAAGTGCCGTATTGCGATGTGGTATAAATCCGGACTGGTCCGGATGAACCAGATCGCCTATAACAGCCACCAGACGATTAGCAAGAACTTTGGCCAGGATCTTGGGTTCAGCATTTATTAGGGAAATAGGCCTGTACGATTCGCAGCGGTCACGTGGCTTACCCTCTTTATGTATAACCACTATGGAAGCCAATCTCTGGTCAGGAGGAAGAAACCCTTCCGCCAGTGATTCCAGAAACATAGATCGCATATACGGTGCCAGTACATCCGGACGAAGCTTGTAGAGTTCTATAGGGAGTCCATTAGGGCCCGAGGCCTTCCCAGAGCGAATCGAACGGATAGCGGTCGCAACTTCATCCGCCGTAGGCGGAGCCTCCAGCAGGTCCCGCTCAGATTCAGACAAACATGGTAGCGAGATATCGCGTAAAAGCATGTGGGAGTCCTGCTCCGGTCTATCGGACACAGGGGAGTACACTACCCGAAAATAATCGGCGAACCTCTCAACAATCCCAGCAGGGTCCGTGATACTTTCACCATTCGCGTCAACTATAACAGGAACCACTCGACTCGCGCATTCTCTCCTATCCAACCAAGCAAGCAACTTCCCAGCCTTATCTCCCACATCATACAGACGTCCCTGCTGTTCACGACTCATCTCCTTCGCTGCATCAGTCACCAGAGCTCTGTACTCATGTTGTTTTAGGTCCAACAGATGAAGCCTCTCAGGGGAGACTCCAGCATCAAACTCTCCCTCAAGAACGGTAATTTCAGTCTCAAGACGAACAACCTCCTCTCGTCTACATCTCTTAACAGTGCCAATCGACGAGAGGGCCTGCCCCCGAATTACAGTTTTGTACGCCTCCCACAAGGAGACAGAAGAGGATACTGACCCCACATTTTCGGCAAAGTAGTGATCAATTGTCTTAAGTAGTTCCGCTCTAATCTTAGGATCACGGAGGTACCATGGGTTGATCGGGGCCACTCGACCCTCCGATCCCCATGTGCGTTCACAACCAACCACAGTGGGGAATGATCCGAAATACCCCTGGCAAGATGTTTCACCTCCCCTATACGGGAAGTCTGGGAGGAGGGCATCAAGACATAATCCAATCTCGAAAGGCTGCCGTGGGCCCCAGAGTGGAAGGTATACTGTTGTTGCCCAGGATGATGTAATCGCCAACAATCGGTCAGCCCCAGCGCCCCCATGAAGTCCCCAAGCCAGGATTGGAACTTAGCGAGAACTCGGGGAGGGTAACGATCACACATCCCAGATACTACTGAATTAAAGTCTCCACCGACCACAAGCAAACCCTCGGGGACTCCCAGAATCACTCTTCCCAAATCCGCATAGGTCGTAGTTTGAAGACCTGGGGGTATGTAAACAGAAAATAGTGTAACCACCCTACCCTCCCAACGCCCCACAATGGCGGCGTACCGCCCTCTATCATCAAGTATAATGTCGTCAACAGCGAGGGGGAGGGAGGTCCGGATTAGAATGCCCACCCCTCTGGAACCAGAAGTGAAACCTGAGTGTGCAATGAGACGATAGCCACGCCTATTCATGGCGTGGCACGTATTACCCAGCAAGTGCGTCTCCTGAAGCAAAACCACATCAGGGGACAAGCGTCTCAGTAACTGCAAGACCACTCCCCGTTTAATTCTGTCTCCCAGACCATTGACGTTCCAACACAGTATCCGTAGTCCCCTACCCCCATCCCAGAGTCCACCCCAAGTCTCCCCCCACGCCAGCCGCGACACCACAACACAGAAGATCATCAGCATTATGCCTTGAAAAAAACAAAGAAACACATCCCTGAACTTCCCAATCCCCCAGAACAACATCATACCCCCCACCCCGCACCCCTGCGTTAGACTCAAAAGCCACCCCAACTCGCAGCGTGCCTGTCGCCCTAACATACAACTAATCTACGAAAAGAACCCCAGAGGAGGAAGTCTCACCCGCCCCTCACCCACACCCCAGTAAGACAATGGAGTAGCAATCATTATCAGTATAGCATCGAACCATTGCCGAAAGTCAAAACGTTGGTCCGGGAGCCGATGTTGCTCCCTATTCCTGCTCCGTCGGGCCGCCCTCCGCTCCACCGGAAGGTTCCGATTGTTCAAACCGCCCTCGTCCCGTAGGCAGCGAGTCCAACCAGTCATTAGCCGCTTCAGGATGGTCAAAGAAAAATGTTCTATCATTGTGGACGATACGCAATCGAGCCGGGAAAAGCATGGCATATTTCATGTCCCTGTCTCTCAGTCTCTTCTTCACTCCTTGAAATCCTAGCCGCTGCTTCTGGACTTGTTGGGTGAAGTCCGGATAAAAGCTGACCGCAGCGTTCTCATATTCCGTGGGGCCTGATGTGCGGGAAGCCTGCAGTATCACATCCCTGTCACGAAAGTTGAAAATCCGCGCAATGATGGGGCGCGGAGAGGCACCCAGCTTGGGCGGGCCACCCGGGACACGGTGGGCCCGTTCTACTGCAAAGAACTTGCTCAGGCCCTTGGGCGCTAAATGATTTAGGACAATGTCCTCCACCAGTAGGTCCACAGCTGACGATTCCGTCTTCTCCGGGACACCGACCAGTCGGACGTTGTTCCGTCGTGCTCGGCCCTCAAAATCATCCAAGCGACGGGAGAGATAGTCACGGGCGGATCTCAGATTACCGACCTCCGTCTGTAGGTCAGAGACGTCGGCGATGAGACTAGTAGTCTTCAGGTCGAGAGACTTGACCTTTTCGTTGGTTTTTGCAAGATCCGCCCTGATTAGATTGACATCTATGGCAACAGTGTCCAGCTTGTGGGTTAGGGCCTCATACTGTTGTCCCATCGCGGCCTTCATCCCAGCAATGGCGCACATGACGTCTTTCAATGACGGGTCATCACCCAGCAGGGATTCTTCCTCAATGCCAGCCGGGGGTTTAGCCATTCCGCTCGGAGAGCTCTTAGTGAGGGTATATCGGTCCATGACGTTGGATTGGACAGAACCTCCTCGAGCTGCCGGTCTGGTCTTGCGCCTCTCCGCTTCAGGCTTGGTGGCCATCTTAGGTCGTGTGCCCCGGAGGGTAGTCTGAGACCTAGTGAAAATGGCTACACTCGATGTGCCCGCAGAAGCTCAAGGAATAAAGTGAGGACCAGTCACTAGGCAAAGAGCAAGAAAGTCCAGATCTCCAAGCGATGTTGCGAATAAATGAGTGAAGCAAGCAACCCGGGCGACCAAGGCAAGTTCAATGACGTAGGATCATCAAAATTGAAACTGAAAGTAGAAGACCGGGCAAGGGAGGTTAACGCAGGCCGTTGTTGTTCAATTACTACCCGGCTGGCAGAGTAGGCAAGCCCGGGGCAGTGCCATGGAGCAGGCCGCAAATAGTCAAATAGCCATATCTTTGGTTCCCGGAGACCAAAGCGAAATCCGCCAACGGATAAATGATCAGCAGGTTCACGACCACAGAAGCCCGTCGTCCAAATCAGGATTAGATGCAGGATAGTCGATGGAGGTGGTGAAGGTCCGGGAGCTCTGAGCTCACGCGACCATCTTGGGTGCGCGCTAAGCTCCTCCTCTGGACTCCAGAGATTTGAATTGGACCCAAAGACGATCACCTCAGTCTTGGAGGAGTTTAGTTTTAGACAACTTTTTGCCATCCAAGAGCTGACAGCAGATATACATTCCTGAAACCTGGCTGCCACCTCCAGCTCTTTCTCCGGATACACCGAGACCACAATCTGGGTATCGTCTGCATACGAGGTTAATTCAAACCCGAAGGCTCTAATCACCGGAGCAAGAGAGGACACATAGATATTAAACAAAGTGGGGGTAAGGGAGGATCCCTGAGGGACCCCCCCGGGGAGTTCGAAAGGTCTTGATTCGATGTCCCCCACAGCCACCACTTGTACCCGGTCTTTCAGGAAGGCCTTCAAGATGTTAAGTGCTCGTCCCTGGATCCCGCAGCCCTCCAGCCGGTCCACCAGCAAAGCATGGTGAACCGTGTCGAAGGCCGCCGTCAAATCCAAAAGGATCAGCACTGCTTGGCCCCCATCATTGAGCACCTTCCGGATCTCCTCTGTTGATTTAATCAGGGCGGTCTCGGTGCTGTGTCCTTCTCTAAACCCGTGTTGAGCCGGGTCTAAACCCTTAGCATGACGAAGAAAGGAGCAGAGCTGGGAGTTCATGATTTTCTCAACCAGTTTTGCAGGTAGAGGTAGTCTGGCAATGGGTCTATAAAAGTAGTGGACTGATGGATGCCCGCTTCCATACTGAGGGGAAGTCACCTTTTTCAAACATTAAATTGAAAATGCTGGTTAGAGATTCTGCAATAGTGACGGCTGCCAACTTTGCAATTGACGTCGGACAGGGATCATGAGGTGAGCCTGACCTGGTTTCCCTCAATAGTTTTAAGACCTCATCTGTTTTTACTGGGTTGAAGGCCTCAAAAGTTTCCTGCCTTGTCCCGGTCGGGAGAGCACCTTGTGGATCCTCTGCCCTACTCAGGGTTACTTGCCTTTCCAATGTTGAGAAAATAGCTTGGACTTTATTTAAAAAGAAGTCAGCGAGTGATTGAACAAATTCGATCTTGGGGGGAACAATCACCGATTTCGGGGAGGTTAAACTGACCACCGTGTCGAAAAGTTCCTTGGCTGAGTTCTTAGCCTTCTCAATTTTCTCCGTGTAAAAATCGCTCTTGGCTTTCCTGATGAGTTCTTTATATGACCTGAGGCTGGTTTTTAGTCTCTCTTTGTCTAGTTCGTGGTAGCTCACTCGCCAAATCCTTTCTAGCTTTTTGCAATTTGTTTTGCTTTCTCTAAGCTCTGCTGAGTACCATGGGGCCGATGGTACCGACCTAGTAGGTCGACAGTTTTTAGGTGGAACTAACCAATGACATGCTTTATCAAGCCATTCAGTGTATTCGATGGAAGCTTTGTTTACGTTAGATGCTGGGGGTGGCCTGGATGCTATCAGCAAGCCCTCCAGGGCTGTCCCATCAGTGTTTTTCCAGGCCCTACACAACCTGGAAGATTGTCCCTCTCTCAGCTTCTTACTAACCAGTGGGCTGAAGATGGTAAATATCTCAGCTCCATGGTCGGACCAAGACATAGGTTCAGCCTTGCTAAATATCAGATTGAGATTATTTGAAAAAATCCCATCTAAAGTATGGCCCGCCATGTGCGTTGGCCCAACAACTCGCTGAGTCAGACCCATTGTGGTAATTAATTCCATTAGGGCAATCGTGTCCGTATCGGTGTTACTTTCTAAATGAAAGTTGAAGTCGCCCAAGACAGAGAAATAATTGGTGCAAATGGCTTCCTCCAGGATACTACTGACTGCTTCCAAGAAGGAAGACTTCGTTCCTGGAGGTCTGTACAATAGACACCCTTTAAAGAAATGATGGCTGGAAAGCTCCAACTTGAAACCCAGGGCCTCACACGCCCCAGAGCTAACGGGGAAAAAGGATCCTTGCAGGGATTCGTGATAGATGATGGCCAGTCCCCCTCCCTTCTTGCGAGGTCTGTCCAGGACAAAATTCCGGTAATTCGGAGGAGTAGCCTTGACCAAATCTGGGCCGGACGCTGCATCCGTCCATGTCTCAGTGATAAAAGCTATTTGGATATTTCTATCCAAAATAAGCTCCGCACACTCAACGCTGTGCTTAACCAGGGATCTGGAGTTCATAAGGAGACAGTTTGTAGCGCGGTCTCCTTGCCTGTCATTAGATATGTGAGGGGTGGTGAAGGCCCTAGTTTTGGCCCCAATGATCTGTGGAAGCGTAACTTTGCAGACAGGACAGCATTGCGTGAGTTCCTGAGGCTTGCTATCTGGTGCCATCGTAATGCAGCTGTGATTATTACCTACCCCCCGCAGCCTTAGTAGCTGTGCTCGATTGTAAGTGACCTTAATAATCGGGTCTAGGGGGGTCCGACCAGGGGTAGTGGCGCTGAGCGCGGGCCCGGCGCAGACGGGCGCAGACGGGCTTGCCGTGCCGCCGGCGCGCCCGCTGTGCCCGTCCGCTGCTGTTTTTATAGGGGCAGGAGGAAGGTGGGAGGCTGCGACAACTAGTCCGCAGACCTTCCCCTACCTCCAAGATGGCGGGTCCCTGTGCCTCCTACGTGACAGCCCCTACTCGGCTGCACGTGGGTCGGGAGATAGCGCACCGGCAGGGAGAATGCCCGGGCTGCCGAGTCAGCAGTCTAAGTGGTAAGTGCAGACTGAATTATATAAGCGTTAGTGCAAAACAGGTTCGTTTCTTAAAACTGATCCCAATTAAGAACACTCCACTTTGATACTTCCAAATGCGTGCCCCTAAATTACATTTAAATTCATGTAATACGATCGATTTTAAAAAACTATAACATTTTCAAATCATACCACCATTAAAACGAAATCAGCGTTTAAAATTACATACAGCCTAAAGCACCCCCGGCTTTTCGCCTCAGGGGAGAAACAGAAGGAGCCCGCCGGATACTGGTTGTTTTTATGCTCCTGGGAGGGCGGGAGGCTGCGACAACTAGTCCGCAGACCTTCCCCTCCCTCCAAGATGGCGGGTCCCTGTGCCTCCTACCGTGACAGCCCCTACTCGGCTGCACGTGGGTCGGGAGATAGCGCACCGGCAGGGAGAATGCCCGGGCTGTCGAGTCAGCAGTCTAAGTGGTAAGTGCAGACTGAATGATATAAGCGTTAGTGCAAAACAGGTTTGTTTCTTAAAACTGATCCCAATTAAGAACACTCCACTTTGATACTTCCAAATGCGTGCCCCTAAATTACATTTAAAATCATGTAATACGATCGATTTTAAAAAACGATAACATTTTCAAATCATGCCACCATTAAAACGAAATCAGCGTTTAAAATTACATACAGCCTAAAGCACCCCCGGCTTTTCGCCTCAGGGGAGAAACAGAAGGAGCCCGCCGGATACTGGTTGTTTGGGGGTCTTCTACTTGTTTTCGCCTGGGTTGACGGCTCTGGGGCCATTGCTGGGAAGGTCTAATACCGGATAAAACTGGTTTGGACAACATCCATGAGGAAAAAGTTTTTGCATTTTCTGACATTTCGCTCAATGTAGCGTTTTCGGGGGCCTGTTCGGGGGGCTTCCTGGTGTTTGTGGGTGGGTTTGGGGGTCTGGGAGCAACGCTGGGTATGGATAGTTTTGATAGCAAGGGGTTTGAAGGGAATCCATGGAGGCAGAGGGGAGTTAGGGCCTAGCTGCAGAGCGCGCACTGAGTGATTTAGCAAATTTTCAGGAAAGTGACAAAGTCCACATTTTTGTACTTTTGCTTTTTGGCTGTTTGGGGGTCTTCTACTTGTTTTCGCCTGGGTTGACGGCTCTGGGGCCATTGCTGGGAAGGTCTAATACCGGATAAAACTGGTTTGGACAACATCCATGAGGAAAAAGTTTTTGCATTTTCTGACATTTCGCTCAATGTAGCGTTTTCGGGGGCCTGTTCGGGGGGCTTCCTGGTGTTTGTGGGTGGGTTTGGGGGTCTGGGAGCAACGCTGGGTATGGATAGTTTTGATAGCAAGGGGTTTGAAGGGAATCCATGGAGGCAGAGGGGAGTTAGGGCCTAGCTGCAGAGCGCGCACTGAGTGATTTAGCAAATTTTCAGGAAAGTGACAAAGTCCACATTTTTGTACTTTTGCTTTTTGGCTGTTTGGGGGTCTTCTACTTGTTTTCGCCTGGGTTGACGGCTCTGGGGCCATTGCTGGGAAGGTCTAATACTGGATAAAACTGGTTTGGACAACATCCATGAGGAAAAAGTTTTTGCATTTTCTGACATTTAGCTCAATGTAGCGTTTTCGGGGGCCTGTTTGGGGGGCTTCCTGGTGTTTGTGGGTGGGTTTCGGGGTCTGGGAGCAACGCTAGGTATGGATAGTTTTGATAGCAAGAGGTTTGAAGGGAATCCATGGAGGCAGAGGGGAGTTAGAGCCTAGCTGCAGAGCGCGCACTGAGTGATTTGGCAAATTTTCAGGAAAGTGACAAAGTCCACATTTTTGTACTTTTACTTTTTGGCTGTTTGGGGGTCTTCTACTTGTTTTCGCCTGGGTTGACGGCTCTGGGGCCATTGCTGGGAAGGTCTAATACCGGATAAAACTGGTTTGGACAACATCCATGAGGAAAATTTTTTGGCACTTTTTGTAACTTAGGGTTCGTTAGGGTTAGCCCTAGCAGCAGGATTGCATGTGTTTCGGGGTGTTCTTGATTTTTGCAACTGAGTTCTGGGGTCTTAGAGCACTCGTGGGAATGTGTCATTTTGGTTGCAAGTGATTTGAAGAAAATCCATGGTGGGAAAGGGGGGATCACTTACTCTGTGAGAGGCACTTAGTGTTGAAAACATTTAGCCATTGACATTTAAAGGAAGAAAATGACACAGACTTAAGTTTCAGGAAAACAAACTTACTGTTAAACCCCCACCCACCAGACTCAAAAGCAGTAAAAAACAGGTATGCTCAGATAAAGTTTCAAAAAGTATATTTGTGTAGCTCTAACAAAATAATCTCCCGCAAGACCCTCCCTAACCCCAACGATTGTCCTTCAAAAGTCCCAAAAAGAACCCAACTCCCAATTCCCACCCCCCAAAAGTTTCTAAAAAAGGGGCAAGGGACACTACGGCAGGATGCTGTTCACTGTAGCGGCCAGGGCATCATACTCCTTGCGGAGGGTGGCATGGTCGGAGCGGAGGCCCTCCACCAAGTTCTTATAAGTTAAGACCTCCTGCTCCAGGTAGGACACTCTGAGGCATAAGTGGCGCTGGCGTGCCTTGCAACTCCTGTGGGGGGCAGCTGATGTCTTTGCTGCTCGGCGGTGGCGATTGGTTTTGGTAGCCCGGCTCCGTACCGCTGGAGCACTGCGCTGGCTGGCTGCCCGTGTGGGCCCGGAGGAGGATGCAGCTGTCGCAGTAGATGTACTAGTAGACTGCGTGTCCTCCTCCTCCAGGGCCAGCAGCCGCCGATATTCTGCGACAGTGGCATCCAGCCTCCGTTGCCGGGCCATTCGAGCCTGCTCCTTCCTCTATGGTTTGTTGGATTTGGAAGGAGCAACTATATAAAGAAAGAAAGACATAGTCTGTAACCAATGCTCTTAAGATTAACACAAAATGATTGAGCAGAAAGTTGTGTCACAGTACAACTAGCAACTTGAAAGCACAGTACATAACTATTGAGGCCAGTATCTATCTAACCTCCCACTTCTTCATCCTTGCTCTAACATTAGTGGGAGTTTAAGGAACAAATTCTACGAGCACTATGGACTTCCATTACAGTCGACTATGACAGTACACCAGTCTTCTTCTCTCTTGTTTAGGAAAATTGGTACGTTATCTTCTGCAAGCCGGCATAATGCCAGCGCAGTGAACTTGCACCCGAGAAAAACAGACGCACACCATGATGAGTGAGACAGACTTGCGTTACTGTACCGGTACAGTACATGCAGGTGGTGAAGCTCATATTTTTCTATTACATGTGGCACTGAGAATACTCTGTTAAAAGGGCTACTGCTTAATTAATTTAACTTTCACCCTACAGTGCAAATGAGTACTAGAGAAGGAAAAAGAAGAAACTAAATAATCTGATTATCTATCACTTCACATGGGATGTATTTGATTACATATGGGATGACTTTAGGTGCTTTGCTTTTTATTGAGTGAACAGTGATACACCCACACAAGAATGACGTACTACTACTAAACTAAAATTATTAAGAGAGGTAGGGAGTGTCCACCGTAATAACCGGATATATGCTGTGCTTGCAGTTGCAATACAAACTACTGCTACTATTCATGGTAGTATTTGGACAAAATTACAACTTCTTTTCCTTGCCTTTCCTACACTGGAACGGACGTGCGGGTGCGGTGTTACATGCTCTTCAAAGTAACACTTAGTTCATCCAGTGACCATCTACTCTCTCTAGATACACATATGCTATCTAAGAGTCAGATAGTACCATGATCCAGGCATCCATCCATTCAAAGTATATGCACACATACAGTTTCTGTTTCACCCACCAAGGCTGTTCTCCTTCCACCCATCCTTGCTTCATCATTCACCCAGCCATGCACCATACCATATTCTTTCCTTCCCAGCCACCTCGGGGACCAAGCAAACACATATCATTCTTCTTTGCCAGTCATCATTAAATTTCTCGTCCTTCCACACTTACTTACACCCTTCTTTCGCTTTTCGTTCATCCCATCCATCAAGTTCATCTCAGATCTGATTGGGATTCTTCTCGCCAAAAACTTCACAGCTAAGTCGAAGTACATTTAGAGGAGGCTACTACCTGGTTGATTTATAATACACCCGTGAAGAAAGCACACTCTGCAGTCTTCAATCTCAATAAGTAAGGAATATATAGCTTACCTCTGCCCGCCACCACCGTGTGAACCCTCACAGGCACATTGGTGTTGTCCGGCACTTGCACCGCCTCCTCCCCAGAAGTGTCCTCCTCATCCACTACCACCACCTCCGCGCTGGCCCCGCCACCAGATGTTCCACCTACAAAGTACATTTAAGATTGTTAGAATACACCACTCACTACGATATAATATTTGGTCTAGGAATAAAGAAATGTGAAAAAAACCAGAAAACAATGTAATAATTTGTGACTGTCTAATCTAAAGTAAAAATGTTCCTTTTTCCAGGGAAGGCTCAGTGCATAGAGCTATTGCTGACTACAATGGGAGTCCAATGGAATTGCCAAATGTGCAATCTTAGTTAGCTACATAGACAGACTAATAAGAATAATCTAGTGATACCACAGGGAGTCATAGTCGAGGCAGGATAAGAATTTAGATACAGTCTACAAGAAGATCAAAGACGATTTAGAAAAAATCGAATGAGGAACGCTAGGAAAAAAATAGGTACTCTATATTAAAATGAAAACTTACTGGGGCCAGCAAAGGAGCCCTCGCCTGGCCGATCCTGGCCTTCTACAGCAGCAGCAGCAACCACCTCCTCCTCTGTCCTCTTGCCCCTGGGGGGAGCTGATGTACAACATGAAAGAAAGAAAGACACGAAAACATGGATGATTGTTGTCAACCAAATCAAACATTTCAAAAGAACAATAACAAAATATTTTGGCGAAATAGCAAATAGACAACTATTCCACGGGATATATTGACCGATCCCATGTGGTCTACTACGTTATTAGTATTGCTTGATTTGCGGACCGTCGACTTGGAAAGTTCTTATGTAACTCACTAAACAAACTACTAAAAAGGTTCGCCTAGGACTGGCAGGCAGCAGTCCGCAGCCCGCAGCACGCAAAGTGACAGACAAAGTCCATCGTGATTGCAGATCAGCGACAACACTAAAAAGTTTCCTACTACATTAACCAGTCATTAAAATACTCAAACTATCAATCCTCCACCACTATTTCTTCTTATCGCCATGTGTACAAAGGAAGGACTGGACTTGAGTCTGTAGGGGCTGATTTAGAAGCCCCTTGCGGCTCTTTTGCTCCATTGTTGCGTGACTTTTGTGACGCAGCGGCAGGACAAAAGAGGCGCCATGGTGCGACGTATATTAACAACGTGACGCATATGGGAGATGCATCACGTTGTAAAGCCCTGCGCCATCAGGGGGCGTTCCGGCGCAAGGGAGGGCGTTCCTGCGCAGGAACGCATCCTAAAAGTGTCTGAGTGACATCTACAAGATTTTAATCGGTCACTTTGAGGATAATGATGCGTGACTCAAACCCTGCGCCTGCTTGAAGCAGACGTACGGCTTGACACAGCATTGGGGAGATAGAGCACCCCAGAGCATTGCTGGAGCTGCACCATCGTTGCGACGCAACTCCAGCAATGCGCCGCCTTTACGGCACAGAAGCGTAACGCTTCGGTGACGTTTTGGGCACATGGTGTGCCGCATTGTAAATACGGTGCACCATGGGTGGTGGTGGCGTGGCGCACAATTACTGGCGCATCCCTGCTACTTTGCAGGGATGCGCCGGTAATTAAATATCTGACCCTTAGTGTCTAGCATTACACAGTTCTTTAAACTACACTCATGCATAATTTCACAGGCCAATGAAATGAACACAAAATCGAAAACAAATAAGCATAGTAGCAGCGCTACTGAGAAGGAGAGCAGTGCATCTGAAATGCACAGAAGATTTTGAAATATAATTTACTTAGAATGTAATCAGCAGCATTATTGCTCTTGGTAAAAAACAAAAATTTGCAAGATAATAACACACAGAGCAGGAGAAAACAGAGTAGTAAAGAAATAGCTACTACTACTCACCAAGCCCGGGGATCTCAAGGCCGAGCAGGTCCAGCAGATCGCGTTCCCGGTCCAGGATATCCGTCCAACGTTGGGTGACTTGGTTGTAGGTGCGCCGGACCCGAGATTGTTGGTACATGGACCGGCACACCTTCTCCCACCGCTTCCGGCGCTCCCGTATCCCGTAACCGCTAGCGATCTTGCCGCCTGCCATGATGGTCCTGGGGAGGCGGCGCTGAACATAAAAAACTAGTGCAGTCACCTCCTCCGCGCTGAAGATCTCCCGGGGCGCGACATTCTCCCCCCTCAAACGCCCGCACGGGAGCCGGGCACGGGGTGCGGGATCCTTCCCCTTCGCGGGCTGCTTCCCGACTTCCTTTACCATGGTCTGGGCAGAAAGGAAGCTAAATAATAAAGAAGAAATAGAATAGGGAAGAAGAAAAGAGTTTAAAAAAGTAGTTTAAAATTAACAAAAAGTAGCAGAAAACACAAAAATATAGAGCTAGAAAAATAGAGGGATAGATAATAAGTAAAATAGATAAAAAAAAACTTCAAACAAGCAAAGGATGGCAGAGATTCAGAGAGGATACAGAAAGCATTCCCAGAACCATAGCAATGAATGAGAAACAAGATGGGCGCGCCCGTTCACGACCGCGTGGGTAAGTTCGCGCGAGATTTTCCTCGCGATCACACGCGAAATTGTACTAGCAAGCCGCACACTTTGCGAGATTACACATAGCGCCTGGAAACGGAATTACGTCACGCAAACAAGATGGCCGCGCCCATGTACGACCGCTAGGGTAACTTCGCAAACCTGTGATGATGAACCAGACGTAGAAACAACATAGTCGCGGCCGTTGCGAGCCGACAAGTAAGTTTGCAATTGCGAACTGGTACACAAACCTCACGAACTGGCAGAAACCCTTGCGAACACAAAAAAAAAAATCCGCAAATTCGCGGGAGTTCGCGGATTTTGCGGATTGCAAATCCGTAAATACGCAAGTTCGGGGATTGCCAATCCGCAAAATCCGCCCATGCTTAATCCTGGGACCTGACCTCTGTCTTTTATTGGTCTGACAGAATGTTGGCGCACATGATAGGGTGGACATGCCTAGTCCTGTGTCCTGTACGGAGATTTGTGTAGATAGTTGGGGAGACAAATGTATGTTATGATGTGCAGTGTGGTGCTGTGTGGCATGCAAGAGTGGTCCATAGGGCTGAACCAATTATGCAGAGGGGAGGAAACATGTGTACCCTGTCCAGGTATAATGAAGGAGCAGGTGAGCTGCTGGGAGGGGGAACAGCCATTACAACGCGGGTTTTACCACGCATTGCTTTTACATCGCATGCATTACAACGCATGGTAAAACCACGGATACCATTACATCGCATGCGCTTTTACAACGCATGCGTTGTAATGTGTAATGGGGGCGGCGGGGGCGGCTATTCACGTCGTTGTGAGAAAACGTAGGCTGTTTCCTCACAACAACGTACAGCAAGCAGGAAGGAGGAAGCAGGATCCGACGGCGACGCTGGAGAGGAGAGAGGTAAGGGGGTTTGTGCATGGGGTGGGGGTTACTTGTGTAGGGTTTAGGGTCGTTTAAAAGTAGTGTGGTTATGTTTGTGTTGTGTGTGTTTTTTTAAAAACGTTTTAGTGTGTGTTGTGGTGTTGTCGTGTTTGTTTAGTGTTGTGTATTAGGGAGGGTAGTGTAGTGTTTATGTAGTGTAGTGATTTAGGTTTTAGGGTAGTGTAGTGTTTAGTGTAGTGTATTAGAGTTTAGGGTAGTGTTGTAGTGTTTATGTAGTGTAGTGATTTAGGTTGTAGTGTTTGTGTAGTGTAGTGTTCAGGGTTTAGGGTAGAGTAGTAGTGTTTGTGTAGTGTAGTGTTTTAGGGTTTCGGTAGTGTAGGGGTGGGAGTAGTGTGGGTAGCGTAGTAGTGTTTTAGGGTATAGGGTAGTGTCGGGGTGAGAGTAGTGTGGGTAGCATAGTAGTGTTTTAGGGTTTAGGGTAGTGTAGAGGTGGGAGTAGTGTGGGGAGGGTAGTAGTGTTTTAGGGTTTAGGGTAGTGTAGGGGTGAGAGTAGTGTGGGTAGTGTAGTAGTGTTTTAGGGTTTAGGGTAGTGTCTGGGCGAGAGTAGGGTGGGTAGCGTAGTAGTGTTTTAGGGTTTAGGGTAGTGTAGGGGTGAGAGTAGTGTGGGTAGCGTAGTAGTGTTTTAGGGTTTAGGGTAGTGTAGGGGTAGAGTAGTGTGGGTAGCGTAGTAGTGTTTTAGGGTTTAGGGTAGTGTAGGGGTGGGAGTAGTGTGGGGAGGGTAGTAGTGTTTTAGGGTTTAGGGTAGTGTAGGGGTGAGAGTAGTGTGGATAGTGTTGTAGTGTTTTAGGGTTTAGGGTAGTGTCAGGGTGGGAGTAGTGTGGGTTGTGTAGTAGTGTTTTAGGGTTTAGGGTAGTGTAGGGGTGAGAGTAGTGTGGGTAGCGTAGTAGTGTTTTAGGGTTTAGGGTGGTGTAGGGGTGAGGGTAGTGTGGGTAGCGTAGTAGTGTTTTAGGGTTTAGGGTAGTGTAGGGGTGAGAGTAGAGTGGGTAGCATAGTAGTGTTTTAGGGTTTAGGGTAGAGTAGGGGTGGGAGTAGTGTGGGTAGCTTAGTAGTGTTTTAGGGTTTAGGGTAGTGTAGGGGTGGGAGTAGTGTGGGTAGCGTAGTAGTGTTTTGGGGTTTAGGGTAGTGAAGGGGTGGGAGTAGTGTGGGTAGCGTAGTAGTGTTTTAGTGTTTAGGGTAGTGTAGGGGTGGGAGTAGTGTGGGTAGTGTAGTAGTGGTTTAGGGTTTAGAGTAGTGTAGGAGTGGGAGGAGTGTGGGTAGTGTAGTGTGGTAGTGTTTTTGGGTTGGGGTAGTGTAGGGGTGGGAGTAGTGTGTTGTGTAGGTATAGGGGTAGGGATGTCACTTACCTTGCATACTTTTACCACATGTATGGCTTTTTACCACGCATGCTTTTGCGTTGTAATGGCATGCGTGGTAAAGGCATCCTCGTGGTCAAAGTATGCGATGTAATGGTATGCGATGTCATTGACATCGCGTAGTAATACCCGCGTTGTAATGGCATGCGTGGTATTACTATGCGATGTATTGACATACATTCCCTGGGAGAACCTGGGTGTCATTATGCATGTAGTTTACATACGCCTGGCTAAGAAGCTAGTGTCTGGAGGCTAAAAGGTAGTGTCTGGTGGAGGTCTGGAGAGAATGTTCAGGTGAGTGAGTCAGAATTGAATCCCGGCTGATGCAGTGGAGAATAGTGACTTCTATATGTTTAGTGCTAGGGGGTCCCAGTCTGTGACAGAAGGCAATGTGAATATTTGTCATTATTTTAATCTTGCATTACACACTGTATAAGATAGGCTGCTGCAAAATCTGCAAAATGGTTTAATATAAAGTGCTTCCAAAATATAGATTTTAGTAATACCCAGACTATTCAGAGTGCAATATTTTTTTTATATCTGGACAGTAAAAGTACACATTCATAGCTCTGCAGGTAACTCCCTTGTAATACTGTTTAGAAAGAATAAATCTGTGTCATCAGGAAGCTTCATGTGATTCTATTAATTAAAGCCAATTTCGGCTCCCTGGCTTGTTAAGCTGTCTGGCCATCTGTCGGTTTCACAGCACAGGAGACCCCTGCCTTACATTTCAGATGAAGCATTTCAGCTGTTGGAATTTACCATCTTAGGGCAGTTCTCTTTTCACAAAAAGTAGGGGGGACTGTTTTTCTTAAATTAGAAATGTAAGGCATGACATGCCTTATCAGATCCTGACCACTTTGACACTTGTCTAGGGTGTGTATTGAGCGGGTTAGGGTATTTGGTAGTTTGCGTTGTAGGGCCTCATTTACAAGACCATTGAGCCGCCGTGCGTTATTTTGTTCAACGTACCGGTGACGTAGTGTGCCTGCCCATATTTACAAGCCCAGGTAAAGTCACCCTACGTGACTTCACATGGCCTTGTAAATATGGGCCCCTTTCATGCCTTACTCTGCGTAAAAGGGGCATTCAATGGGTGTTACTGTGGGTGTTCCCACACACCATCAATGGAACGGTCACATTTCCAGATGTACAAAGTTTTCTAAAGCTGGAAATGCATCAGAATCCTGCGCCTCCCCAGGGGAGGCGTAGGAGTGGGGCACGAGGAGAAATACTGATATTTCTCCTCATTTTTCCTCTTTCTATGCATAAGGAAAGTGCCATCAATGATTGTTTTTGTGCCGGATAGTGTACCTTCCTGCACAAAATAAATCATCCCCGCAACACAGGCACCCTTGTTGCATTATACAAAGGTACTTGCTCTGGCGCATGGAAGCCTATGGTGCGCCAGCCCAGTCCAGGGGAAAGCACACAGATGCTTTGTGTTGTTGTTAATACATTGCATCCCTGTGTTTTTAAAATGACGCAGCTCAATGCCTTAAAATGGTTTGCAGCGCTGTGTCATTTTTTTGTACATGAGGCCCATAGTCTAGCATGTGTACCGAGAAGGTCAGTATATTTTAGTAGCACCCAGTAGGTGTGTTGTGGCGGGATAAGGTATTTTAGCAGCCCGTCAGCCTAGGGTATGTTTTGGGTGGGTTATGATACTTGGGTGGTAGCTAGCCACTTTGCCGCCCATGGCGGTCCCTGGGGGGGGAGGGGGTTGTGGCCCCCAAAACCTGTGCCGCCTGGGGCGTACTGCCCCCCGCCCCTTGCTACACCACTGCACAGCATTAGTCTGGGGTGTGTGTTAGTCCCCAGATACCGGTAACATGTCGGGCTTATTCCTGAGGGATCCTGTAGAGGGCATTTTGAAACACATGTGAGTTAGAGCACCTGCAGTAAGGTGTGATGTGTACACTTCTTTGTTATTAAAACAAACCTGGAGGCCCTTTATTAATATTATTATTATACAATATTATATAGCACAAACTAGATCCCAAGGTTTTGGAGTGCTTTGTATGAGCACCAGTCACATTCATTGCCCAGGATCACAGGATGTGAGAGAGCTAACAAAATTTGTCAAAGATAATACCATCCTCGACCCATCCCAATCTGGATTCTGAGCGTACCACAGCACTGTAAAAGCACTACTCGCCACGAGAGACGACATCCGCACCCGCCTGGACCAGGGCCACTCAGCAGCCCTCATCCTCCTCGACCTGTCCGCAGCATTCAACACCTTCTCCCACCGCACACTAATCACCAGACTACGAGAGGCCAGCGTTCAAGGAACAGCCCTAGACTGGATGCGCTTGTTTCTCACTGGAAGAAGCCAAAGGATCAGACTACCACCCTTCATCTCCGCCCCCACCGATATCACCTGCGGAGTACCACAGGGGTCATCTCTGAGCCCGACCCTCATCTACATGGCTCCCTTCGCAGACATCGTCCGACAACACAGCCTCAACATCATATCCTACGCTGACGACACCCAGCTCATCCTCTTCCTCACCAAAGACCCCACTACAGCCAAACTCAACTTCCAGAGAGGAATGCAAGAAGTGGCAGTCTGGATGACCAACTGCTGCCTAAAACTCAACGCAGAGAAAACAGAAGTCCTCGTCCTTGGAACCACCCCCTCAGCATAGGACAACATCTGGTGGCCCACTGCCCACGGAAGCCCACCCACCCCCTCAGACCACGCAAAGAACCTCAGCATCGTACTCAATGCATCACTCTCCATGAACCGACAGGTCAACGCAATCACCTCCAGCTGCTTCAACACCCTCCGCATCCTCCGAAAGACCTTCAAATGGATCCCCCGAATCAAGGAAAATAGTCACCCACGCACTCATCACCAGCAAACTCAACTATGGCAACGCACTCTACGCCGGCATCAACAAGTCCCTACTCCACAAACTGCAAACAATATAGAACACCATGGCCAGACACGTCTTCAACATCCCCCGGCGCGAACACATCAACCAACACCTGCGGCGACTCCACTGGCTCCCCGTGGGGAAGAGGGTCACCTTCAAAATCCTCACTCACGCCTACAAGTGCTTGCACAACTACGGACCCAAATACCTAAATGACAGAGTAAACTTAAACGTACCCCAAAGAATTCTGTGATCATCCAACCTCGCACTGGCCGACACCCTGCCAGATCAGGCGGAAGATCGTTCTCCCACATCGCTGCAAAGACCTGGAACGAGCTACCCCTCTCTTTCCCCCCCCCCCAGCGCCTTGAGACCCTCACGGGTGAGTAGTGCGCTTCATAAAACACCTGAATTATTGATTGATTGATGTTGAGCCGACACTCAAACCTGGTTCCCCGGTTCCAAAATCGGCAGCCTGGCTGTTTCCCCCATCCTGTCTGAATCTTTGCACTATTTGTGTTATTAAGGCTAATACTTCCACAGGGAGTGATCACAGACTCTAGCATTGCACTATTAATCTCCACACACCCCCAGGCAGGATAACTTACAGGTGTGTGTGTATATGTACATATATGAATTAAGAATATTCTTACCACTCTATACTTATTTATGGCGCAATTCTTTGCTCTTAAAGTTCAGTTCAGAGACAAACAATACAGGTGAATGTGGGCCGACCGACAGGCCCCGCAGGTGACACTCATAAGAGGGCAGCCCCCTTAGTGCCACAAGATGGCACACGGGGCAGCCCAGTGTTCCACGACCCCTGTTAGGGTCCCGCTCGTCAATTCCGGCCGGGGTGGGGGCGGGGAGAGGTATATATTCCTCCCCCGCCCACCTGGCGGCCTCTTTGTCCCCTCACCCTGTCGCTGTTTTTGTGCCCTCTGGTCGCTCCGTCCAGAGGCCTGGTCTGGCGTCGGTGTGCTGTTTTCCTTCAGTGGGGTGAGTCGTCCCCTTTCGGGGACGGGTTTTGGTTTTATTGATCCACTTTGGTCTTGGCTCCTCGGAGAGGCCGCCAACGGAGGGCTGTGGCGTGCGCTTGCGGTGTTTCAGGAGAGAGCAGGCAATTGGGGTTGTGTGCACTATGCCGCTGCCCCCACTTTGAGGTCTCCACGCCAGCGGTTCCGGGAATGAGCTGAGGCATGTGGGACCGCTGGGTTGTTAAACAATTTTAGCTTCTGATAGCCCGGGTGTGGAGTGGATTAATGTTGATGCTTACTGTTTCGCATCATTTATTTGTGAATGAGTTGAACGACTGCGGAAGATGAACGCGGTGATCTGAAAATCAGGAGTTCGAATACCCGCAAGACTCGCCCTTCTCTCTTTCCGAGCCCGGTAATTTTGTCGTGGTGCCGGGCAGACTTTTATACAGCGAGCGGAGCATTGTAGGTGTAGGTTGAGGTTAATTATAATATTAGGGATAGTATACAGGGAGCACTAATGCTTCATTGAAGTGGGACTACAGACTATGAGGCTACAGCCACAGCACTAAGGAAAACTATTGGGTGTTTGAAATGTTACTGTTTGCTCGTGCATGTGCAATACTCTGGGTGCGGTAAGGCATTTTCACCACGGGGTGGCGCTGTTCCTCGGTTATGGTCTTCCTGCACGCCAGAGCTTGGGTTAATAGCGTAAGGGGTTTCCTGCATCCCTTCTCTACCTTGGTAAAGAGAGTTTTTATTTGCGGTGTTACGCCTTTATTTAGGGGCCAGTCGGGGAGTGGTGCTGCAGATCTCAGGCACCGTGTCTTGTTTCTCGGGGCGCTCATGGGGAACATCTCAATGTCCAGCTAAGTCCAGACTGGAATTGCGCTATTATTGGAAACAGGCCTCTCTATGGCGCGTGTTCGATGGTTTGTAACACGGCTGAGATGCGCTTGGCTGGGCTTATAGCGGGCCTCGCTTAAAGCCCCCTTTTTGCGTTGTGCACACCAAGTCCTGCGTTTGAGGTTGGTGTGGGGGCCTCTTGGCCAGGCACGTGCTGGGCACTTTGCCACAGGCTCGTCCTCCCACCTTGGCCCCACCGCTATGTTCCTCAGAATAGTCGAGTTAGCTCAGGGTCATGGTGCACAGTCGGCAGGCCAATGGGGTTGTTGGCCAGGGCTGCGTCCTCCACATGCGACTGGACTTGCCCTGCTCCTAAGTAATGCATCAGGTCCACCGAAGCGCTCGGACACACGTGGGGCACGAAGAGTTTTTTCGGGGACCGTTCCGCCATTGTGATGTAGCAACTATCTTGCTTTAGCTAGTGCTGGCATTCTTTTTATTGTGGTAGTAAGCTTGGTGTTTCTTTGGAATTGTGGGTTAAGTCCTCAGATGGGTGCAAAGGACCCCGTGTGTGTAAAGTTTACAGGTTTCTCTGAAACAAACGCACGTATTTCATTAGGCATAGGAATACATTAGCAAATTTCACTTCAGTTCTGGACGGGTTCACGGATCGGGGGACAAAGGTTGTAAGAGCGAGAGTGACGCTAGCGTGAGTGGTTTTGTCTGTTTATGTATAGCACGTTCCTTGTGCCGAGTATTTAAGTAAACATAAAACTTCCCAGCAGCTCCGGCTCGCAGTCGCACCGCTCTGGCTCAGAGCTCCTCCACTGGCTGGGTGGGCGCTGGCAACGTGCCTCACGAGCTTTGGAGCTAAAGGCACGGTCACACGCTGCACGCATTATTTATGGTAAATCTTCGATTTTGAGGTGCCACAGTTCTCGGGATATGTACATACTAGGAATTGGAGAGCACCCAGTCGTTGCCATTTTATGCTTGTCCTCGTGGAAGGAATGGTACCGGGTGGATTTGGTGCTGCGATAAAACTTTAATTAGGGACCGGGTGAACAGCTTTGTCATGGTTTTATTTCCGTTGTATAGTGTTACTGTCATGGGCCCATGTTCTGGTTTTGGTCGGCCATTGTTCAGCGGCCATTGTGGGGTCCATTGTTAGTTTTCTGCCGGGGCTCTCGGGGTTGGCGGTCGACGGAGCCATGCCCGCTGCCGGGGCCTCCTGTGTGGCAGAACTATGGAGTGCGCTTGGCAGCGGGGAACTGTAAGAGGCACGGGGGTGGCCCGCATCCCCGAGGGGCTCGACCCCCCCATTGATGCCACGGAAATGCAGTGTCTGGGAGGAGAGTAACTCGCGGTGCTCTGTGTGAGTTTATCGCTCGCCGCAGCTTTCTGTAATGCCGTGATCTCGTCCATGGCAGCGTTGGTGTCTGCATTGATATCTGGTGCGTGGGGGGTGCAGTGCGTACGGTGGAAGCTATTCCTCCCAGGAGCGATGTCTCGGCAGGGGTCGCGCAGCTGGCCGTGGCCGTAGCCGCTTTGTGTTTTGCGTACGGCCCTGTTCGGGTACAGGGAGCTGCTCTATTCTCTGGGCCGGCATCTCGCAGCTACCAGCCGCGGTGGCATTCCAGCACTCATGGGTGCTGGGGTTCGTGGGTGGGTGGGCGGTCGAGTGACCCAAGCCGGCCGCTCTGGGCTTTTAGGCGGCAGAGCAGTAGTGACTCGCTTGTAGTGCCCCGTTGTGCACGATTTTCGGTTGATGCGGGGGAACAGGGTTCGAGGCTTAATTTTCGCCTCGCAGCCCGCTGCAGTTCATAATTTCGTACTCACTCTTTATTGTGCCTTTATTTAGCGCGGACTTTACCGGAAGGTGTCAGGCGCTTCACAATAGGGACAGAACTGATACATGGGAGCACTTTAAGTGAACACCTTACAAAAGCTAACACTAGTTACATGAAGCAATGTGACAAACTTGGCCAAATAATACAAGAAGTAGCTAACGGTGCATTACAGGAGGAAAAAGTGACATGAGTGCAAGTTACATAAGGGTACAATGTACAAGTAGGAGTATAGACTGCATTCAGGCAGAAAGTCTAACACAAGAACGAAAGTTACGTAAGCAATGGTGGCACTTGTGCAAGTACAGGAAGCAAGCACGTAGTAAGAGGTATCAAACAGTGTGTTACAAGATATAAGTGACGTGTGCATGTTACAAAAAGAGTACCTAAAATAGGTAGAAGGATATTACTGCAATAAACGGCAGACTCTCAAATCACAAGACACTGGGAAGACACTTCCATAGTCAAGGAGAATAGAACTTGCTATAATAAGAGGTCTTCCGTCAGATAATAGAGAGGGCACAAATTGTATTTGGAAGTGTCTTTAAAGGAGGAAAACTTTGAGGCCAGTTTGAAGGCCTGGGATGAGGAGGTGTTCCTGGGTAGAATGGTAAGGGGACGAGTTATGATGTGATTCTCAGTCACACACACCTAAGTGCAATGGTCATGATCAGACTTAGCAGTTGAATAGTTGACGTAGTTTCAAGACACGATACCACACTACTGCCTCTGGCGCTGGAAGTACGCAAGTGATTGCCCCACCCAACTCCTTACGAGAAGGTACTATGGACAAACTAGTTCTCGTAACTGACAAACAGTCTTGGCCCTGGTAGCGTGGGGGGCATTGATGACCCCTGCCTCGTTGCAGAGAATATATATTGATATTGAGGGGGGACAGGGCTTCTAACGGATGTTTTATGTGCCACATGCAGGAACCACGCTGGAGAACCGCTCGACTCACATGGGGGGGGGCACCTGAACTATCAACAGGAAGAGGGTCATAACACACTGGGGGGGTCAATGAGCTAGGGTCTGGGACCCCCAGTTTCTCCCAAGGAGTCATTACTGTCCCTGTTGTCGGGGTGCGCAGGTTACGCCCCATGGAAGTAATACATTGGTAGTCAACTGGTGAATGTGAGCAGAGCAGGTAGTTCCTGTGCAATAATGGGATGTTTTCTTTGTTAAAACAACTGATGAGTCTGGGCAATTTGTTGATTTACTAGGCAATAATTGGGGTGTTCTCTCGGTAAGCAGTGGCAGAGTGTGGGCAAATCTTGCATCCCCTGTGACAAAATTGAAATGCGTTTTCTTATAAACAAATGGGGTGTCTGGGCATATCATGCATCCCATGTGCATTAATGGAATGTGTTATTTTGTACAGCAACTGGTGCGCAAGTAAGGGGCTCTGATCCTGGCGATCGAGTTAGCAATAGGTTTACTGGTCAATGCTGGGTAGGGGCTGTTTTCATGGATTTGTTCTCTCTTCCAGAAATGAACAGGTTTCGTTTTATAATGGTGAAACCACGCCTAGCAGACCTGCCTGCCACGGCTTGGAACAGGTACAGGGGAAGAACAAACTGGGGCCAGTGTGTGGGGTTCTGGGTCAGCACGTCCAGGATTGGAGTGTAACCTTTTTTCTAATTTCATAACAATCAGATCAAGTACACAGGTACCACTCTGAAAAGCACAGGTGGGAAAGGAAGCCTTTAATTGCCAGGGCGTGCTCCAGGCCAGGAGCCTGAATGCTGTTTCTGTTTAAGTGCTCTTGGGGGGCAAGGTGGCAACTCGGTTCAGACTTCTTGTAGGGGAGCAGTAGAAGCAGTGTTAAGTGTAGCGGTTGTGCTAGTACCATGACATCCTTACACTTCAGCCCAGTTGTGCTCATTTACCTTATTCAACTACTGGCCTCAACTCATAGATGACAGGAGGGATAACCACATGGGTAGATTGGCATAAGACTGGTATGGTAATCGTTAGGGGGGTACCCAGGGGTCTTTTCCAGAAGTTATCCGAAGGTCAGTACTTGTGACACACTATAGGGTTTGCACACAGCATGGGAGAGGGCCTTTTCAGGTGGTCAGGGGCAACGGTATTGTCAAGTCTGGACTTCCGTAAGTGCGACAATCTTGGTCCACGCCGAGACATTCACATAAGTTGCATCACCAGTTTTCTATACTCAGGCCCATTGGCACTATGGTGATGCGGGATCAACTTGCACAGAATTTTGTGCCGGATTTAGCCACACATACATCCTCCAGTCTGACCCCACTAGTACCTTCTAGTCTGGCTCCGCTCCGGGTCTGGCTGATAAAATAAAGACTCTAACTTGTCTATTTCTCTGGACACAGGTTCGTGCGTTTTTGGCCATGTAGGCAATTGTTTTACTTTTTACTTGCAGGGTCCGGATGGACAGGCAAATTCTAACAGACAAAAATTCAGCAACTTGGGTTGACACGCAGTGGAGAGCCCTTGGCGAAGTCCACTGGTAAGCTTTCACCTAGACAGTATGTTACTTGATGGCTATTCAGGTACTAAAGTAAGGTTTCATTTTGCAGTTTTCACACGCCAGGAAGTACGAGTGATGAAGTAACAGCTCCCCTAGTTGCACAACTTGTATATACAGATGTATAGGGTGCTTGTTATAAGCTTCATAGGGTCCAACGAGTGCCAGGCAAAGGGGGACGAATAGTACAAGTGATAAACACGAGGAGATACTGTACACAGTGTTAGAAGGGATGTTGCCTAAGCAAAACTCAAACTGGCCTTATACTCATGACGGGGAAGTTAGCGGCCAGACAGTGGGCGGTCCAACTAATGTAATATGTTAAGGGTTGCAAGCATGTACCAAGAGATGGATCCTCGAGATCATCCAAGACAGACAATAAGTCCCATTCTATAGCCAGGCTTTGGCAGAAGCGGACAGCTATTTTGTGGGTTGGGGTGCAATATGCTGAGGGGAGCATGGGGTCAGAGCTTAATTTGGCAAAATGATTGAAGAAGGATTGTTGGGCGTTCCCAATGCTCAAATACGGGCAAGTATGCGTTCGTGGGTTTCCCCTCTTGTTTCACGGCAAGTATGCGAGGACACCCGTGCTTAGGGCACATACCCCATGGCAAGATAGTCACCAAAGTGGGGGGATTGGCCTCTGTCAGGCCTTGCCAGGACCGGGGTAGCCAATCACAATAGCTGGAGCCTGTAGAGGTGATAATGTTGGAAACACAGTCTGGGGTGTACTGGGCCAAAGAACCCCTCGCCTGAGCGGCAGGGGTCATCGGGCTGTAGGTGTCTTTGAGGGACGGGCAAGGGCATTATAGGACTGAAGTGCGTGTCACGGAATTTACACTATCTCAGAAGGGTACCAGCGGATCCACCTTAAAGACCAAAAAGGGGAAACTTGTGACACACATTCTTGTAGCTCGACACCATTACTGGTGTAAGTATCAAGGGTCACAAGCGGATAGCAGGGCCCGGGCATCTGTGACCAGTCGAAGGTTCAGCAAGAAGGGTAGGCTGCGTGGGTTGACTCTTCATGAAATGGTGCAGTGTCTTTTGACGGGCACAATAAACTCATTCCCTCAAACCTGTTGTGACACCTTGCTGTGTGCATCAGGGATAGTTTGATAACTATGAAATTGTCTGGTCATTGTGGCGTAATATTGCACCAGAAAAGAAGACCACAAAGAACATACGGTGGGAATTAGCCACCAGTGGGGGACAGGTAAAATGCAGTGGTCGGAAATCTCTCCCGGCTCTGTAGGCAAGGCGCTCGGCAGGGGGGGCCATGGAGCCAGCGCGCAGGAAGTTCCTCTGCGCTATGCGTAAATTCAATGGGCAGAGGAGACTGGGCGTCATTAGACTTGGGGGGCTACACGCCAAACGCTAGGAGTGTTTGGAGGACAATGTGGCACTTTTGCCCAGTATAAGCATGGACCTGTTCCTGCTGGTTAAGGGAGAGGCCCCAGTAATAGCAGGATGTAAGTAGGAATGCCGGCATTGGTGGGGGGCCCTGGCTGTGATGGTCGCCACACCTAGGGCTGTGGTGGAGTTACAGGGCGATCCAGAGGCGGAAAGGTACTCAGGGGTACTCTCTTCAGGAGCACAAAGGGTGCTGATGCCTAATATCCCCAGGAAGTCTGTGCGGTGAACCCTAGGGTGCGACGGCGCCCCGCTATCCTACGGGCGGTTGGAAACCTGTACAACCGGGGGTCCTTGAACACTCCGCCCCTCGTAGGGGGGGGCGTGAGCAAGAGGGTGGCCCAATGGTTCACCGGAAGTGGGAGTGGCTATCCCCTCACCACAACCGCTAAGCAACGATTGGCTAAGGCCACGATGCAAGTTGGCCCATCAGGTGGTAGGCCGCGAGGGGCGGCTTGCCTTTGGATCGCCGGTAAGATAACCCACCATGTTGGCATATGTGTATGCTAATAAACCTGCAGCAATTTTTCTCCAACAAAAAGTTGTCTTGCCTGCTTACTTATGCTACATGTATGTTGCTGTGGGAGGGCTGGTGAGTGGGCCGATATTGGCACTATGCGGGCCGACCGACACGTCCCCGCAGGGGACACTCATAAGAGGGCGGCCCCCTTAGTGCCACAAGATGGCACACGGGGCAGCCCAGTGTTCCATAACCCCTGTTAGGGTCCAGCTCATCACTTCCGGCCGGGGTGGGGGGCGGGGAGAGGTATATATTCCTCCACCGCCTACCTGGTGGCCTCTTTGTCCCCTCACCCTGTTTCCCTCCCTACCACGTACCCGGCGCTTGAGGGTGGGGGGGAAATGTGTTCTAATCTTTTTATTTGTCTTGCAGGTGGAGTTACTGGGCGATCCAGAGGCGGAAAGGTACTCAGAGGTACCCTCTTCAGGAGCACAAAGGGTGCTGAGGCCTAATATCCCCAGGAAGTCTGTGCGGTGGACCCTGGGGTGCGACGGCGCCCCGCTATCCTACGGGCGGTTGGAAACCTGTACAACCGGGGGTCGCTTGAACGCTCCGCCCCTTGTAGGGGGGGCGTGAGCAAGAGGGTGGACGATTCGTTCACCGGAAGTGGGAGTGGCTATCCCCTCACCAAAACCACTAAGCAACGATTGGCTAAGGCCACGATGCAAGTTGGCCCATCAGGTGGTAGGCCACGAGGGGCGGCTTGCCTTTGGATCGCCTGTAAAATAACCCACCATGTTGGCATATGTGTATGCTAATAAACCTGCAGCAATTGTTCTCCAACAAAAAGTTGTCTTGTCTGCTTACTTATGCTACATGTATGTTGCTGCGGGAGGGCTGGTGAGTGGGCCGATATTGGCACTATGAGTGTTGCAGCTCCCGTCAGTCATTGTACAGATATATATTTTTTTTGTTTAAGAAATTTTTATTAAGCATTGAAAAGTGATACAAAAAGTATGTCATGAACAATTAGGAAAAAGTACATATGAGTATAATAATAAAAGACATCAATCCAGAGGAATTTATATATGAAAGAGAAGGGTAGAAAGAAATAGAGAAAGGAAAGAGGGAGAAAGAGAGAGAGAGGAAAGCAGAAGGAAAGAAAAGAGTAGAGGGGAGAAAGAGGAGAAGAGGGAAGTAAGCGATGGGATCATAGGGGATAAGGAGCACGCGGTAAGGGAGAGGGATTAGAAGAAAGATAGGAAGTGAAGGGAAGCCATAATAAATCAGATTTAATTTTCAAAGGAGCAGAAGTAGAGGAGGCAATAGAAATTCTGTGTTCATCACAAATATAATTCCACCATGTGTGGACCGAGAGTTTTGAATTATCTTTCCAACACGATAAAATAACTTTAGATGCAAGTGCAATAAATAGGTCGAACAATTTAGCAGAAGAGGGTGTAACAATATTAATATCTTCAGATAAAGAACCTAGAAATATGCGTAAAAAAGATAATTGTGAGGAAAGAGATAACATTTTCATACATATATTCCAAACATCAGTCCAAAAAGATAAAACAGGGGAACAGTGGTATAGTTGGTGTTGTAGAGTACCTGTAACTTTGGAACAAGACCAGCATAAAGGAGAAGAGGTTGGAGAAAATGTATGAATAGTAACCGGGGTGTGACAGGGCGGCGGGGCCAGGGAGTGACAATGCTGTTGTACACGCAGACGGCTGGTCTGCTCTACCGTTGACCCCCCTTTCTGTTGTCCTTATACAGACTGATGCCTATGCTGACGTACCTGGGGAGTGGTGGTCGGCTGTCCCGCGGAAACCCCCTGTCACCCCTGCATTGACTGATGACCCTGGCCTGCAGGAATGGGGCACAAAGGAGACCGATAGTATGTGGAACTTTGCTCCGGTAGAAGAACACGGCCCCTTTAACTGCGGACTACACGACGGCGTGGCCACGCCCCCTGCGTGCGTCGAGGAGTCAAATGCCGGAAGAGAGAAGGAGACGGCGGACGGCGTTTCCCTGGAGGCGGAAGGTGTGTTGGAGTGGAGACGGAGAGCAGTGGAGTCGAGTGTTGGAAGCGGAGGTGGAGCGTGTGGAAGGAGCCCAGCTGAGAGCGACAAGCCAGGAGGCCACCGATTTGGCGCTTCGCCCTGCCACGGTCCCACGGGAGGAGCGTGGCTGGACAAGGTACGGGGTACTGTGGCTGGCTGGGTGGGGAGGAGCGACCCGAAGAAACCGAGAGCCCCAGTGTAAATATTGTACAGTCAGGAATTTCCCCATCCCTTCACGAGCACATCGAACGGCTGTTGTTAACTGAGCACTTGGTTTCCCTCACTCCCTGGGCCCTTGCAAGTCGTGCACGGACATCCCAGTGATTGTGCCTTCTCTTTTTCTTTCCTTTCCGGGACGCCTCCGGACGAGTCTACACTCCTGTACCAGAGGGCGACGGCATCACCTTCCCTCCATACCGACGGGAGTGTCTCGATACCCTACATCATTCTGGAGAATTCAGGATTTACAAGAGGTGTCAGGACGGAGACCTCAGACTTTGCCAAACTAAGAGTGTCCTCTAAAAGGCGCAAAGCATACTTAAAAATAAAACCTTCTTTAAGAGCACTCTTCCCTGACTCTGCATCTTTGGATCCCACCCCCCTGGCTTCTGCTGCGTCTTCCCCAGCGTTCCCCGAGCCTGCCCCTTTACATGGGGTAATAACAACTCTATGATAAATAAAAAGCAAGGATTGGGTAATGCATGCAGCAACGGAGACTTTGAAAATTCTGGACCATAAACGATCCCACAATGCAATGTCAAGAGAGACATCAAGATCGGTTTCCCAAGCAGTCTCTACTTTAGATTTAGAGCGAACAGAAGAATTGGACAGTAAAAGTGAATATATAAGAGCAGCTTTAGGTAGTTGAGTAGAAAAGAGAGGATAAAGTGGAGTGACAGGAGTGAAAGAAGAAAAAGAGTCAGAGGAAGAAGATAAAGAGGATAAGTGAGATTGAATAGCAGAGGTTATAATAGAATATTCAGCGAGAAATGAGGGAGGTAAACTAAACATGTTTTGTAATACAGGAAAAGAAATAAGAGAGGAATCAAGGAAAAACTGATGTACAAACATTATATCCTTTTCTTTCCAGTGTTTAAAATAGAATGATTTACCTTTATATCTAAGGAATGTGTTGTACCAAACTACAGAAGATAAGAAACATTGTAGAGGGGAAAGAGTAGAGGAAAAAACATTTTGCAATGTAGATTGGGAATATTTCAAAATGGGATATTTGGATATAAAGGTACAATTTGACATAAAAGTAACATGTTGAAAGGAGAAATCTTTTAAAAGAGAGCGTTCCAGAAGAACCCACTTAGGGACAGGAGTATCAAGGAAGTTATAAGCTAAGGAGAAGGATTGTTTGATCAAAAAGGCAGAATGATATGAGCCAAAATCAGGGAAACGAACACCACCTTCATTTTTAGGTCGAATCAACTTATGTAACCCAATGCGGGGATGTCTATTATTCCACAAAAATTTTGTGCATACAGAATTAATACGAGAGAAATAGGATTTAGGAATTTTGAAAGGGAGCATAGAAACTGTATACAAAACATGAGGGGTAATCATCATTTTGATGGTGTCCAGTCTACCCCACCAAGAGAGAAATAAGGGGGACCAGATCTGCAGGAGGTATTGAATTTTATTGGTCAACGTATCAAAGGTTATTTTAAGGGTATCTTTTAGAGAGGAAGCGAACCATATACCAAGGTACTTAATTTTAGATGGACACCATGCAAAATCAGTATTATTAAACATGTATTGAAAACACAGTGCGTTAAGTGGAAGCACTTCCGTTTTGGATAAGTTGAGCTTATATCCTGATATTGAGGAATACAACTGAACTTCATTTAAAAAGGGTGGGAGGGAGGATTCGGGATTGGACATGTAAATGAGGACATCATCAGCATACGCTGACAGTTTAGTTTCGACAGAGGAAAATTTTATACCAGTGATATGGGGGTTGGAGCGAATGCGCTGTAGAAAGGGCTCAAGACATAAAATAAATAATAAAGGGGAAAGGGGACAACCTTGTCTCGTACCTCTGGTCAAAGAAAAGAATCTGGAAAATTGGTTGTTAACAAAAATACTGGCACGAGGGGATGAATAAAGGAGTTTAACTAAAGATATAAAATTTGGGCCAAAACCAAACCATTGAAGGGTGCGGAACATATATTGCCAATTAATACGATCAAAAGCTTTTTCAGCATCCAGGGAAAGGGCTGCCAACGGGGTTTTGACATTTTTACTGTGAGCAAGGACATTGGAAAAAAGACGAGCATTATCAGCAGCGAGTCTACCCTTGACAAAACCCACTTGGTCTGTGTTGATTAAACGAGGGATAATGGAATCAAGGCGAGAGGCAAGGATTTTAGCAAAAATTTTACAATCATAATTAATTAAGGATATGGGACGGTAATTTTTACATTGGGAATGATCCTTATCAGGTTTTGGGATAATTACAATGAGAGCATCCAAAAAGGACCCAGAGGCTTTAGCTTCCAAAATAAAAGAGTTAAATAACTGAAGGAGTTTAGGGGCAAAAAAGGAATGGAAGGAGGAATAAAATTCAACTGGCAGACCATCAGGGCCAGGGGCTTTTGATTTTTTGAGGGAATGAATGGCCATGGTGATTTCTTGGAGAGTAATTTCACGTTCCAAGTGCGAAAAATCAACAGGGAGGGATGGAGGGGAGGGAAGGCCTTCAAAAAATGTTGTTAAGTTTGCATCAGAGGGGTGAGTGTCATCTGTATATAGGGCTTGGTAATAGTTGTGAAATACTTCAGCAATGTCTTCATCGGAAGTAACTAGTTTATTGAATGAATCATTAAAAATTGGGCCGACAGCTTTGCGTTCAGACTTGATTTTCAAATAATTGGCCAACATTTTCCCTGCTTTATTCTGGCCCCCATGAAATTTGGATTTTATTTTAAGGAGGGTGTGACAGGCTTCATTAGTGATAATTTTATTAAGTGTTGTTTTGGCAAGAATCAAGTCCTGAAGGGCAGAAGGGGATTTGGAGGTGAAATACATGTGTTCGAGAGTTTTAATCTGTTTAAGTTGATCCTCATACTTTTGCTTATTAAGCTTCTTTTTAGCAGAAACATAGGAAATCGTAAAAGCTCGAAAAGAAGCTTTAAAAGCATCCCATGTGTTAGGAATTGAGGTATCAGCGGGGTCATTTAAGGAAAAGTATTCATTAAAAAACGCAGTGCTTTTTTTCATAAAAGTGGCATCAGATAAAAGAAAAGAATTGAATTTCCAACGACTAAATTTAGAGGGGCTAAGGGAAAGATCAAGGGTAGTATATACAGGGGCATGGTCGGAGATAAAAATAGAACCAATAACAGATTTTTGAATGGAGGGAAGAAGAGACTTACTAATCATAATATAATCAATTCTCGAGCGCGTATGATGGACATTAGAAAAGAAAGTATATTCCAATAAATCAGGGTTACACACCTTCCACGAATCATATAGAGGACGTGAGGCAATGGCAGACTGAAAACTCTTATGAGATTTGTCAGGTTGAAATTTACTTGAAGACAACCGATCTGAAAAAGGGTCTAACCATTGGTTAAAATCACCAGCTACTATAAAATCAGGGCAATCTATAGATGCAAGGAGTAATTTAATGTCTTTCCAAAATTTTGGATCTGGGCGAACAGGGCCATATATATTTAATAAAACCATCGTCTTGTTGTGTATAACAACCTTTGCCATTGCCCAACGACCTTCATCATCATTTTGAGAGGAAATAATTTGTGCATTTAAAGTCTTATGAAATAATATAGCAACCCCTCCTTTTTTGTTAACAGCAGGAGAAAACACAACCTGACCCACCCAATGTCTCTTAAGCTTAAGGGATTCAATGTCAGAGCAATGCGTTTCCTGAAGGAAAACAACCTGTGAATGAAATGAAATTTGGTTAAGTGAGACAATACCTTCTGACGCTTGACAGGGTGACCAAGACCTCGAACATTCCAAGAGACAAAATTACACATGTTGGGAGGAGGGAAGGATGGGCGACAAAAGGAGGCGACACATGGCGAGGAGATCACTACAAAAGGGGAAACAAAAAATAACAGTTAAACAGAGGATTCGTAGAACGCTCATTTTAAGAAAGCGACGAAGAATCAAAAAATGGGGAAACAATAATCGGACAAATAGAGAAAACAGTAGAGGCCACTTAAGAGGAAGAAAACAAAGAAAAAGAGAGAAAAGAGAGAGAAAGGAAAGGTACATAAATAGAGAAAGAGAAAAAGGAAACAGATCAAGGCGCAAAGGCTTGATCTGAGAAGAAGATAGTAACCAAAACATGTGAGACGAGGGTACACCAGAGAGAGGACATGTCCCACGAGCACACAAGATACGGACATTATGAAAAAGGAAAAACACAAGGATGTGAGGAAAAGAATAAACGAAGATAGAGAAGGAAGATAAGTTAAGAAAAGTTAGATAGGGTAGAATAATGGTTGTAAAAAGAGAAAACAAAGAAAGACATAAAAGCATTAGCTAGCAGTGTCCATGGTGGAAGGTGAGACACTCAGCAGATAATCGCTGAGTTTCTGTGGATCATCATAGGACCTGGTACGACCATTATGTGTGATCTTGCAGAAGCAGGGATGGAGAATTCCATACTGAATGTTGAGTTGTCTCATCGTAGGACGAAGGTTCAGGAATTCCTTACGTCGAGCATTTGTAGCAGAAGAGAGATCCTGGGAAATGAAAATGTTATGACCAGACCACTGGAGACGACGTTTGGCCCTGGCGGCCTTCAATACAGCCATTAACTCTGTGAACTCCAAGAATAACATGATAATTCCACGTGGTTTGGAGGCATTGGAGTTGAGGCGGCCAAGACGGTGTGCTCGTTGGATGTTGAGAGGATGAGTCGATGATTGAAATTTCCGAATAAAAGAGACCATGTCAGTCCCCTCCAAATTTTCCGGAACACCATAAACGCGTAGGTTATTGCGTCTATTGCGATTTTCCAAATCCTCGGTGTGAAGTTTGAGTTTGTGGATTTCTTGTTCCAATAGTGGAATCCGAGTTGAGAGGTCTTGGACATCGCTTACACGTTGTTCTAAGTTCAAAACTTTATTTTCCATAACCACCCAGCGCTCCTCAATCTGCTGAAGTTTAGCATTGGTAGCAGACATAAAAGGCTGAAGACCACGCACCTCCTCAAGGATGGAGTCCAGAACAGGATTAGTCGAAGAGTTAATGGGGGAAGGTGGATCATTTTTAGGCCTTTTAGGTTTTGTTCCGGTTTGCAACAACTTCGGCGAAGTAGAGATATTTGCCATGGTGTAGGATAGCAAAAGGGAGATATGATCCAAAGTTGTAGAATATGAACCGGAGTGTGGATGCACAAAGATGATAGGGGCACACAATGTGTCAAATAAAAGACGATGAGAAAAGAAATCGCCTATTAGCGCACTATTTTTCAGTGCGAAGACACACTAAAAGCCACACAGCACCGTAGAAGAAGCATCTACCAAGAGGAGCATATGAATATGGTGGTAGAACATCGTACTAATATAAAGTGCAAGGCTAGAGGAAGAAAAGCCGAAACACAATAAGGCTGATATAAACAGGGTAATGAGAAAATGCAGGAGGCAGATGGTCACGGGAAGCCAGGAGAGCAAGAGTCTTGAAAAGACGGTGAGGCAGTCACCACAGTGCCTTTATGTAGCAGTAGAAAGCATGGCAATCAGGAAGTCAAAATGGCGGTCGTTTCACCACAGAGAATAAGCTGCGCATTTAGATTCAAAATAGACAAAGTGCATAAATTGGAGAGGAACTCACAACAGTCAGTGAAGGGCTCAGCATCATACTTTTGTATCGAGACCAAGCTAATGCCAAAACGGAAGGTTGAATGCAGAAGGTGCGCAAAGAAACATTCTCTTCAGCGGCAAACAAAATGGCGGCCGTTCGTGTTGCGCAGTGAAGAGAAAGTTACCGTTGTAAATTGCCGGTGGAATAGCGCTCGTATGTGCGGCAAAAGCGCTTCATCATATGCTGCCCACCTTCCGACACCGCTATACAGCAGGAAATCCTTCCAAAAGATGGCAAGACGGGTCCTCACGGCATCCGCGGGTTTGGTCCGAAGCGGAGCTCACGGGGAAGACGTCCTCTGCTGCCGGCGCGCAAGCCACGCCCCCATTGTACAGATCTATAATCTTGCTGTTTTAGTTGCATTACATCGCCTGGTTATGTTAATATTTTTCAAAAACGTTTTATTGTGTTTGTCAGTGTATCGCAGGAGTAGCATTAATCCATACTATTAATGACAGACGCAATACGAATGGGGAATAACTGCATGTTCCTTCTTGAGTATCAAAGGATTACCCCTTTCTTGATTGTGTCTTTATCTCCAGTAGGTGGCGAACAGCCAGTCCAGCTACGTCAAGCCGTAGGATGTGACTTCTAGCCTGCACCTGGATTTTCCACACACTGCGCTGTCGCCTAGTCAACGTCACCGCCACACAATACTTCCTCTTGTAATCGTGTTACAGAAGCCGCACTCGGACAGCATCTCTCTCCCTTGTGCAGATCCTGTGTCGGGTTTCTTCGCTTCCGAAGGTAAAAGGTGCCAGTTATCAAGCAGCCAGTGGAAACAGACTGCCTGGCAAAACACAGCTGTATGCGCGCCTTCCCGTCCTTTATATGCTGTATACAGATACCTTTTAAATACACAATGTATTAATTGCATACATTACTTGTATCTACCTAGCCTCAAATGCTTGTCTTTATGTCAGAGTAGTGAACGTGCAAGTGAACATCCCGCCATGTCCGCGTGCATCTGCTGGTAATCCTGGAGAGGGGCGCCTAATAATGTTTCACCAGTTTGAACCGGGGTTGATATAATGCAGCAGTTTTACTCACTGATGATGCAAGTCATCAAGAACGTATGGGAAAAAAGCAAGGGGACGTGGGCCTGGTTTACAGTCTGGCGAAGAGGGTACTCGCCAACAGCAACAAAGTACCCTTGCCGCCAAACTGAAGTTCCGCCCATGCGCTCATGTAAAGTCACGGTGGTTCCTGCCAATATAAAATGCCCGCAGGGGAGAGGGATCTCTAAATCTGGACTATGGTTCCATCAGGCCAACGGAGTACTTCATTTCAGTCCTTATTTAAAGTTTGGCGGATGTGAAGATGTGACGGATATCCTGCCCCTTGTTAAACAAGTGCCATGGGCTATAATGCACTTGAAATAGGGCGCTCGGGACATCCGCCACCTTTGTGGCAAAGTATCAAGTCACAAAGTTCTAAATAAGGCCCTAATTTACAAAGTTTGCTACATTTGCGACATTTCTTAAGATGTGCCAGTTTATCCATGAAATTTCAGAGCTTTGTTACTTAACATATTTTTCATTTCAGTGACATTTTTCCTTCCACACACTTTTTGACAGCTTTGTTTGTCAAGAACCACTTTCTGTTGCTTTTATTCCCTTATTTATATAGAAGTGGCCCTTCGGTAATAAAGTTAATATCTTTGGTGTCACTGGTGTGAGATTTGCCGCTGTAGGGCTTAGTAAACAATGCAACATGATAACTAAACTAGTCCCTTCACGCTGGAATTAATTCCTTAATCCGACTCCTGGCCTGGACAGGAGCAATGCTGTTTTACAGAGATTTATGTTTCAGCACGAGCATCAAAACACAGGTGCTGGGCATAGAACATCATTATATATCTGTGGGCACATTTGAAACCAAACCCAGATGTGATTGACAGGGAAATGTAACTGGGTTAGTACTTGAAAGCATACCTATTTTTACATTAAATATAGTTATGTAGATTTTACAGTATAGCATTCCAGCCTACTTTTTAGTACCACTTGTTACAGGCTCGGAGCCAGAGTTATAGGTCTGAGACACAGACAATGGCCTATAAAAAGGGAGAGGGCTATTAATATCCGGTATAGCTCAAAGCAGAAGGGCTATAATGCTTCATCCCATATATGCTATCAGGTTTAGTTTCAATGATCCACCAAACATCGAAGCTGAAATGGCTGCCGTCATCATCACCCACATCTTTGATCACTGTTTTAAACAAGACAGGGAGAAATAATTCATAAGAATTGCTACACACACTGTGATATTATTGAAGGAGTCAGCCACAACAGTAATTGGCAGCCATATTTGGATGGATTTTGCTGGGTTGGTACAGACACATTTGTTTTATTTTGACCACAATCAATAAATATTAACAGTAAACCAACAGGACCGCACTTTCATGGTGGAAGGATTCACTTATTCTTTTATGCTAATAACAATTTGTTTTATAGAGCGTTTGCATATAAATTCCTAAATGTCTAAAAAAAATTTAACTCATTTTAATGCAGTTCAACCTGGTACCATTGTATTATACGGTTCAGACTCCACATCTATTCCACTTGTGAGGATCTTAACATGAGAGCTGCATGTCACAGGCAGATCTCAGCCGGGAGTGTTTAAACTACTGCACTGTCTTTCCATAATAAAAAGATTTAAACCTAAACTACTAAGCCCTGTGAAAAATGTGACATGGCTAAGATCTAGCACATAATAGTATATGAGGGGGACGTCCTGGAACTTTATTTTGCCTTGCAGGTGTCATTTTTGCTACCGCTGTAGCCAACGCTGCTTCACTCCTGGATTATGCCCCGCACTTTGCCGCCACGATACCGCAGACCGCCACCAGACAGGACTACTGGTCCCAGGGGGCAGTGCGGTCCTGCGGGAGGAGTCTGCTGCAGGTTTGCGCCAAGCCGGCGCATAAATCATCGGAAGGGCTCCCATGACGCGGGACGCCCTGGAACTTTATTCTGCCTCGCAGGTGTCATTTTTACTACCGCTGTAGCCAACGCCACTTCACACCCGGATTCTGCCCCGCACTTTGCTGCCACGATACCGCAGACCGCCACCGGACAGAACTACCGGTCCCAGGGGGTAGTGCGGTCTTGCGGGAGGAGTCTGCTGCAGGTTCGCATCAAGCCGGCGCATAAATCATCGGAAGGGCGGGCCTGTCTGCGACCGTCAGAGCCAGGAGGAGGCAGGGCAGGGCCACCCCACTTTCAGATTTGAACTCCTCTCCACTTTGGAGGACAATGACTGACTGCCGCCTGTAGCAAAGAGTAACACGTTCTCACAATCATTACCGAATACGGGAGTGGGAGGAGGGGCCTCAGATTCTGTCATGTTAGGTAATCCTCTTCAATCTCCGTTGGATGGTATGGGGCTCGAAAACTTTGTGGGCTGGTCCAGGAGGGGCATGGGAAGGGTTAAGTGCAGGAGAACAACAGACAACTCCATTTGTGAAGTGCCTCCTGCCACCGGGACGTATACTGACTAATGTGGTCAGCCAGGTTATGGTAAACATCCATGTGATGTGGCAGGGTTAAAACTTGTTTCTTGGAATATCGCAGGGCTCTTAAGTACAACAGTCTCTGCGGATTGGTCCAACTTCATTGAGCGGGCAGACATTATTTTTCCAAGAAACATGGGCTAATGACGCAGTATTTCGTCAGGGTTATTTAAACTTTGCAAAAGCGGTGGAAAAAGGGCAGCGTGGCAGACCCATGGGGGGCTTGACCACTTGGGTCAGACAGAGTGAGCAGTACTCGGTAGAGGCGCTCCATATCGATTCCAGGGATACCCTTATAATAAGGTTATCTAGAATTAATGTCCCTGATTTGTTACTTATAAATGTTTTTTCTCGAGGCCTGCATGGTGGGAAAGCCTCCCCCACTGTAGCCTCTTTGGATATGTTTTTAATAGACCACAGAGCTGAATACAATGTTATAATAGCTGGTGATTTTAACTGTACATTTGAACCCCTGGACAGTCATGATGTAAATCTTGGTGTAGAGGAGGATGCCCAGTGGTCCTTCCACCCCGTTAGATATCCCTGCAATAAAAAAATGGTCGCGTGCAGCACTCCAACTAAAAATATTTTGCTCGGAAGATGGGGTAAGGGCTGCAAATGGAAGAACTAATTCTGATTAATTAGGTTCCCATACCTTCAGTAATGGCCTACGTACCAGCAGAATAGATTTCTTCTTACTAAGGAGTTTTGGTTCAATCTTGTAGACATTGAGCTCTGTGAGAGACCAGAGAGTGACCACAATCCTCTTTTGCTTTCCATATTACCCATGTCTTCACTATGCGGAGTCAGCCCGGCTCCACGTACTGATTATGTGGAGCCCCAAATGACAAACGATACTAGACGTGTTAAGTGGGCAAACGTATTTAAAAGGGAAGAGGATTTGAATGAGATGAGTAGTCTGTTAGTCAATGCTCTAGGCACTCTACAGACCTGTGCCATGCAGGGGAAGCTTAATGCCAAAATTGAACAGGTCCATGAGGAATTGTTTTGCACAGCTTAAAAGCTTTTTTATTATGAAAAGCAAAAAATCCAAGACCCAACAGGAATTTAAAGCCGCAGCCTGGTACAGCACTACTTGTCGTCAGGCGTATCGAACATTAGCGGCAGCAATTTCGATCTAAGGATAGGGTTGAAATACGCAAGGCCAGGGTAGACTATCAGAGAGTACAGTATCGTGCCAAAAGGGATTGGGATGATCAGCACTGGGCGGACTTGCTGGAAGCATCTACAGGGAGAAATAGGACTGCCTTTTGGCATCAGGTGAGGTGGGGTAGTGGGGCACCTAATAAGGTCCCACAGAACTACGTGGAGCCCGATCGGTGGGTCTCTTATTTTAAAACTCAGTTCTCAAGTGCAGGCAGTAATCTAGATTTCCAAATTACTCCTACTCCTCCCCCGAGCCTACATTTTACTATGAAAGAGGTGGAAAACGCACTCCAGCTAGTACCAAGAGGTAGGGCACCAGGGCCTGACTGCATCCCCGCTGATCTGTTCCTTTACGATCTACCCAACTGGGCATTATACATTCAGCTCCTAGTGAATGCTGTAGCCAGTGGAACTCCTATGCCTGGTACTTGGGCAGGAGCAGAAATTCTTCCTATCTTCAAAAAAGGGGATTGCACCATTCCAGGGAACTATAGGCCCATAAGCCTTATTGATTGTATACAAAAGGTTTTGGCTTGAATGGTACTAAGCAGGATTCAGACTTGGCTGGAGGAATGCTACATCCTGTCTCACCTTCAGGTGGGGTTTCGGTCATGTACAAGTACCATCGAACACGTGTTCAGATTTGTCCTTATCTACTGGCGTACTGTGGTCTTAGGTGGAGGCACCTTATATGCAGTCTTTGTTGACTTAAAATTGGCTTTCGACCTTGTCCCCTGAGCCAGATGTGGCACAATTTTTTACAGCTAGGTATGCTGTTAGACATACTGGCACTTTTGGTCAAGTTACATTCCGCTAACTAAGCGTAGGTGAGATGGGATGTACAGGGAAGTATCACACATAAGTTTCCAGTAGAGAAGGGGGTCAGGCAGGGTTGTGTTCTAGCACCCACCCTCTTCTCTTTACATATAAATGAGGTGGTGAACTATTTTAAGAATTTCCCTACAGATGCGCCTTCATTAGCAGGGAATAGGATCCCGTTACTTATGTTTGCCGACGACACCCTCATCCTCTCTAAGACAAGAAAGGGCCTCCAAAGTGTCCTCTCTAGATTTGAGGAGTTTTATGAGGACCATGACCTAATTGTCAACGTGATAAAACCAAGTACATGGTCCTGCACAAACAAAAGATGAATGTCGGTAAAGTAGAAATGAAGGGAGGCACATTGGAACAAACTGACATATTTTCTTACTTGGGGGTAACCATCGATAGAAAAGTGAGCTGGATTCCCCAAATAGAACTGCTCACAGTCAAGCACGCACAATTGTTGGGTGTATTGCTCAAGGAGCAGAGGTCATCATATACCAAACCCATCGCCCCTGCACTTCAAATTTATCATACTAAAATTGGCGCCTCGATCCTATACGGGGCAGAGCTGTGAGGCTATGCCAATTTGGACTCTTTGGTGCTTGCACAAAACAAGTTCCTGCAGTCCCTAATTGGCCTCCCACCGTCCACCCCGCTATTACCTTTATATCTGGATCTGGGCTGTCACTCTATTAGGGATGTGGCACATTACAGGCCAGTTGCCTATTGGAGGAGGCTTAGGGCGACCCCTGAGCTTATGCACTACGCATTGGCATTAAAAGATGTTAAAGAGGCGGATGGTACCAACAAAATTCCATGGCTGAGGTGTGTTAAGAAAACACTAAGTGAAATGGGGATGAGCCGATTATGGACTACCCCCGATGCTACTGTCTTTCCATCTAAATCAGAGTTTAAGGTAGCATACTGGAATATGATTACTATGAGGCGCTTTGCGGCCCTCGCTGCACCATCTCTGTCTAGAGCCTTCCTTGATTTTAAACAAGAAGAAAAGTATGAAGGATATTGGTATTTAATTACCACCCCTAAAGACAGGAAACTGTACCATCAGTTTAGGGTGGGTTCACTCCCTACCAATGCATTCACCAATAAATGGAGTAGCTCGTACACTAGTTAATGCCCCCATTGTCCGAATGTGATTGAGTCAGCGATACACATATTCATTGCCTGTCCAGCCTATAGAAAACCTAGGCTAAGATGGTTGAAACCTGTATGTGCGAATCTGGGTACCCGGTCTAGCAATGAAGCATTTAGGATCCTAAATACATCTATGGATGAGTCCATCGTGATCGCTGTCGCTAAGTTTTTGGGATGTGTGTGGGTAATTTGTTGGAAAACTTGCAGTTCAAATGAAGATGACTAGGTTTCCGTATCTGCACTTTGCACTTTATATTACTGTTACTGTGTACTATGAAAGTGGAACTCTCTTATTACCGTTATATGGCAGTTGGTATTTTAGGGCCTACCATGGCAGGGCTCACTTTGAGTTTTTTAATAGTTGCATTATTTATTCTTTTAGATTGATTGATCTGATACTATATGTTCTGTTTGAAAAATGTAATTGTACAGATGTTTTTTAATTGGAATTATTTTAACCTCACCGCTATATGTTTTCGTATCAACTTTTGTGATTTTTAAAATCGAAATAAAGTTTATGAACTGAACAGTATTTGAGATTTATGAGCAAGTATAAAAGTATCACTGTCTACCTGACTAAACTGAACGCTTGCAAGGTGAATACACAGAATATTAGATTTTCGTGAACTGTAATTCAGACACATTCCCATTCAATGTGGCATCACTTCCAGTGAGGGTGCAGTATATCACCAATGCAAGTTATTCCCGCCACTTATTTCTTGAAGCCCTGGGGATCCCCACATACAATGGGACTGACTCTCCCGGTGAAGGGCGACTACCTGTTGCTGCTTCATTGTTGCTGTACAGGTGTTTCCCTCGCCTCCATGATAAGTATTGCTAATCTCAATGGAAATCAGGGCCCTGGTCCAGAGTTCCTTCTGCATAGTATAGTACAATGGAGGGAACTCCAGCAGTGGATTCTAGCTCGAAAGTAGTGCTTTCTCCACAAATCGGAGGATTCACTATTTCCACCCGGCTCCCGATTTCTTTTTGGGGCTGATAATTACATCAGCGGTCAGCGATTTGCACGTATGAATGCTATTATAAGAGCAGTATTTCCAGCCGTTTTTTTATTTAAAAAAAGTTTTAACAAGTGGTATTATGATTGTATTAACGGCGTATATGGCGTGTAGGCACAACACCAAGAGGCCTTCTGTTGTTGCTAGAGGCCAGATGGTTAAACAAAACTGCATGTGTATAAACAGTTCCTTACCAGTGCCATTTTCGGAGTTTTTCTCTTCAGTCCCACACGGAATTATAAACAATACGCGTTTTAGTCATTATTTGAGCTCTACGAAATAAAATATGCAAACCCAATATTATATAACATGGACGAGCAAGGCCTCTTGTACGTAGACTGCCCGTACACAGACAAGTTGGGCGAGGGGATGTTCCAGACTTGAATAAAGGCGGGAGTGATTTATGTGCGTGTGTGTTTGGGCTGAAGCTCGAGGCTGACATGGTTGCCACGGTGCCTCCCTTGTCATCCGGGGAAATGTCTTGGGAGAAGACTTCCGCACTCCGCGGCGCTGCATTGTTCGTCGCCACCTCTGCTGTTACCGGGAGAGGAGACAGCAGCAGGGCAGCAGGCGGGGGGACTGGGCAGGAGCTGGGTTTACTACCCCTGGACGCCTCAAAGATGGCGCGCCTCTGAAATGAAACAGCAAACACTGCCCAGCGGACGCTAAAGGGCAGGCGCAGCGTGAGAGACAGTTCAAACAATTCTGGACCGCCAGCAGCACTAACAGAAAGGGGGGACCATTTGTTGTGTGGGAGTTGCTAAGGTAGCTGAAGAAATCTATTCAAACAATCCCATTTTAAGCTCTCTTTGAAAGGATGAAGGGCATTTTGCAGCACATGGGTAAACTTTAAAGGACACGCCGTGCTCCGAGACATTTTATCTGGCTGTGTTTGTGTGGGCCCAATGTACACTATATTGTGGTTGCTTCTGGGGGATATCCAACAAGACCTGGATTTACATCATATAGATTTCCAAACAGGGACCACAATGCAAACAATAGATTGTGGTAGCATACAGGGATTTAATAAAGCCTGAGTTGGTGAAATGGGGAAAATTCCCCCTCTCACACCCGGACAGACTTTCTGGCTATGATGACAGGCAGCCATGGAGCCGAGGGTTCCCTCAGGACCAGGTAATCAGGCCTCCCCTGTGGAGCAAGGGATGCTCTGGCAATGCTTATTTTGTAAAATATTAAGTGCCGGTGCTCACATTTTTTTAGGCTGCCACACCCACCTCACCCGGCTCCACCTACGTCCTCCACTGGCTCCACCCCCTCCTTTAATGGCTTCTCCCACACTCACAAACCTCAACACATCAGAGCCACCTCCTCACTTCGTGAGTTCTGCAAGAAGCTGAAGACCTGGCTCTACATATAAGCACCATGGGGACCTCACACGTACACACCTGCCCACGCACCTGAATACCCTCTTGGGTGATTAGCGCACTATACAAATCAATATAACATAAAAGAATATAACATATGGACAACAGCACAAAAGTGAATTCAAGTTAGAGAATGTATTACACATCTCAAAATGCAGCTTTTGGAAAGGTCGTTTGAGGACTTGAGGCAACTTTGCAAACTAAAGAAAATGTGCTTGTACTGTGCTGCTTAAAAGAAAGGAAGGTATGAAGGAAGGAATACATTAAAGAAGGCAGCAACAAATGAAGGTAGGAAGGGGAGAACTGGACTGAGAAAATTAAGTAATGGATGAAAAACGGAGAAACTAAGAAAATAATGTGAAATGATGAAATGAAGGGTTAGAGGGAGAAAGGAAGTGAACGATGTGTGATGGATGAATAGAAAAATGAAAGGAGGAAGAAAAGAAGAAGGAAGTGTTGAGGATGTGAAAGGAAGACATTAAAGAAGGGATAAAGGAAGGAGCAGGAAAAAATTAAAGTAAGGAATGAATGAATGGAGGAAAAAATGTACCAAGGGAACAAGGATGAGGAATTAATGAGGATGAATGGAAGCAAGAATGGAATGAAGGGAGGAGCTATGCTCCTGACAAAGATGGCCACGTAGACCCTCGGCTCTGCCGAGTCCGTCTGCCGGCCCCACTATCCTGCAGATCATCCTGTCCCCTGAGCCCAGCAGTCGTGACCGGAGGTCACGCGGAGCACTTGGGACTGACTCTGGAGTCCCAGAGACGCCGGGGGCCGGAGTTACGCCCGCTTCAAATCTGGGCCTGCAGAGGAGCCAAAGCCGGGGGCTGGAGTAGGCGCTCTGGCCGCTCCAGAGTCGAACAACAACGGTGGCCCAAACCGGAAGTCGCCGGCCGGATCTGCCCAAGGGGAAGCATTGGAGGTGGCCTCCGCCGCGTACAGCGCCACAGTGACTGCGGGACCCACTCCCCCCCCTCCGCAAAGCAAAGTGAGTAGCTGGGGGACCCTGGGTCCGGCGGGGCTCCGGAGATCGGCGTAGGCGGGCGGACGTTATCCTGGCTGCAACGGGCGGTGAGTGTGGATTGGGGGTACACCGTGTCCGGCATGCTGGGGGGTCGTCCCGGTGAAATCTGAGATTCCTGTCTCCTTGCCCATGAGTTGGAGCAGACTCAGCTGTAAATAGGCAATCCGTCATGGCCGGCTGAGGTGCGGCAAGAGGGACGGTGGCATATCCAGTGCAGTGAAATAGCAGGCACTGAGGAACGCTGATGGTGGGAGGTGTATTGGTGCTGGTGGCGATTGACTGCGACTGGGCTGCGGAGTGTGCGTAGGCCCCCCCCCCCTGGAGAGAAACTTGCTCGAAATATCCTTCTGAGGTAAGAATTGTGCCAAAGACCCTGGAGTGTTGAACTTTCTGATGCGGGTGACCAGACTGAATACCAGACTGTTCAGTGCATACCATATGAAATGGCGTCCAAGCAGGATGGGGAGAAGCACTCCTCCAGAGGAACGAGGGCACCAAAGCCGGTACAATCTAACAAGTTGAACCACTATACTATGCCGAAGGGTTCCCCTGGCCGGCCTGGGGTCTTCCACTGTCAGGACAGAGGGGTCCCCGGTTCCGGGAGGGGAAGTCACGCTGCATGACATCAAGGCTGCCATAGACGGTGTCAAATCCTCCCTGGGACAGCAAATGGTGAGGCTAGACGCCAAGCTGGACACAGTTTCCATGGAAGTTAACCTCATAAGAGCAGACCGTACCAAAGTCAATGAGAAGGTTAAATTACTTGATATTAAGACTTCCAGCCTGGTAGAGGATGTGGCCCAGCTGCAACAAGACATACGTGTGCTTAAATCCTCCCATGAACTGGCAGAACGCAAGCTGGACGATTATGAAAGTAGGGCCCGGCGAAACAACATTTGTATTTTGGGGGTGCCCGAGAGGTCGGAGATTTATTTGTGGAGGACCTTGTCCTCAAACATCTCCAACCTAAAGGCCTAAGCAAATTTTTCACTATCGAGCGTGCTCATAGGGTTCCAGGGGGGAGGCCGAGACCTGGAGCCACGCCGCGCCCCATGATCGCCAGGGCCCTGAACTTCAGGGATAGAGACACTATCCTGCAAGCTGCAAGGTCCGGGGACCCCATCCGGTATGAGAATGCTGCCCTCTCCTTTTTTCCGGATTTTACGCAGGCGGTCCAGAAGCAGCGACGTAACTTTTTGGCTGTCAAGAAGAAGCTGAGAGACAAGGGGTTGAAATACGCCATGATGTTCCCAGCATGTCTAAGGGTGGAGGTCAACGGGAGGGTTTGGTTTTTTGATAACCCAGATACTGTGGCCGATTGGAAAGACACTCTCCCTCTGGACGGAACAGGAACACCAGACCGATCAGAAGAGCAAGAGACAGTGGAACGGAAATAACATTGACTTTTATTCCGCTGTGTGACTTGAATCTGTCAGGTATTAGTGACTCTATGGCCTTTGAACTGTCGCGTGACTCTCTGGGAGTTTGGTTTGTTTTTGGGATTCGGGGTTCGGGGGGGGGGGGACTTATTAGTTTAGAAGGGGGCGGGGCGGTGAGGCCGAACCCTCCTCCTTTTTTTTTTCTCTGAATCGTTAGGGGCGACAGGCACTCTGCATTTTTCAATGGGCAGGTTGGAGCCCAGCGGGCAGGGAGCGGGTGGGGGGGTTTGGTTGTTATGTTTGTTGGTTTGTTTGTAGCATCAGCACAGAATTCTGTTTCAAGAGACGAAATGCGAGGGTGCATGGGCAGTACTGGGTAGATGATGTGGGGTAGAGAAATAAAAGTATTGAGTTGGAACGTTAACTGGTTGGAGGACACAATTAAACGAAGTATAGTTCTTCAATTCCTTAAAAGGCAGGCACCGGATGTGGACCTGCTTCAAGAAACACATCTCATTGGAAACTCATGTAATGCTTTGCACAGAATGGGGTACAAATTAATTGCACACTCTGGATTCACGTCAGGCTCCAGGGGTGTGGGTATTTTGATTCGTAAAGCATTTCCACTGGCAGTGACCTCCACATGGGAAGGACAGGTATATTGGAGTTACGGGCATGTGGGAGGCTAGGCATATAACCTTCCTATCTGTCTTTGCTCCACTGAGGTTACAAGGCACAACGCTAGCAAATTTGGGGACGGTCCTACTTTCGCTCCCTGAGGGACTTTTACTTTTAGGGGGCGATTTTAACCGCATCGCTGCGGCGGCTATTCCGCCGCAGCGCTAAGGGGGCGGGCGGCCGTGCGGCGGCCGCATGCTGGTGACGGAACCGCTCCGTCATCAGCCGCGGTCGGGCTGTGCTCATGACGGTGCGGTTCCGTCATGGCCCCGCCCACTCAATAGAACGCGCTGCGCAGGTGCGAAATGAGCGTCGCGCAGGCGGGGCGGCCGGGCCATGACGGAACCGCTCCGTCATCAGCACAGCGCCACCGCAGCTGATGACAGAGCGGTTCCGTCATCAGCATCGAAAGGGTTAACGCAGTCGTCTCTGGTACGGTGGACAGGTATCCCCCACGGGAAATGGGGAGGGCAATGCGGTAGCTACCAGACTTTATAGACGCAATGGGCCTAGTTGATAGTTGGAGGTTACTCCACCCAGATCAAAAACAATACACTTTCCACTCTGCGGCACACGATAGTCTCTCACGACTGGACTACTGTTTGGTCCCTGCTGCACAAGCTTCAAATATAACGAAAGTTACACACTTAGCTAGAGGCATATCAGATCATTCTCCACTTTGGATTCACATAGTCATAACCCGGGGCACGGCGGGAAGGGTGGCTCCAATAAATCTGTGGTATTTGCGAAATCCCAAGACCCGCAAAGAACTCCTTGCCAAGCTAGATGACTACTTTGCCAATAATGTGGGATCCGTGTCTTGGCCTGGGTCCTTATGGGAGACCTTTAAGGCAGTTATCAGGGGCCACGCCTTGTCAGTGATAGCGGGTTCTAAGAAGGAGAAACAGAGGAAAGTGGTGGAGTTGGAGACTGAAATTTGTAGACTGGAAGGGGAATTGGTGCAGGGAGTGATGCGGGCTAAACTTCACCAGTTGAGCATGAAGCAGCACGATTATACGGCGTTGGTCACCGATAGGGCTAAGGCTCTTGGTAGGGAGCAATAGGGTAGACTTTACGAACTGGGAGACAAGGCAGGGAAGCTTATTGCATGTCTGGATAAGAAAGACTGGGCTTGCTGGCTGCTCCCTGAGCTCCTAACGAAGGAGGGAACACAACTCACTGAACCGCAGGATATAGTAGATACATTCGCTGACCAATTCCAGGCGGTTTATACATCGGTCTCTTCCTGCTCGGAAGCTGACTCCCATCTATTGCTCCGTGACATACAACTCCTGTGTCTTTACCTCAATGACCGACAGTTTATGGATAGTGCGCTGACAGCAGACGAGATTGCCCTGGCCATCCGCTCATTAAACTCCGGTAAGGCACTGGGCCCCAACAGGCTCCCCATTGAATTTTATAAACTTAAACCGGATAAACTCACGCCTTATTTGAAGGAAATGTTTTTGGAATCCAGGGACGCAGGGATTCTCCCTAGAGATCAGAGAATTGTTTCAATAGTCGTGATCCATAAGGAGGGCAAGATCAAAACTAACTGTGCCTCCTACAGACCTATTTCTCTCCTAAACGCCGAGCTGAAGATTTTGGCCAAGCTCCTGGCAAATAGACTGGTATATATGCGTAGACTGCATGGGGTATTAGCCAGAGCTTACACTCTACAGGAGCCAGCTATAATTGCGTCACTCGACGCAACAATGGCATTTGACACAATTGAATGGCCTTATTTGTGGGATGTTTTCGCAAAGTTTGGGTTCGGCCCCAGGTTTATCGGATGGGTACATCTGCTGTACTCGGAGCCGTTAGCTCAAGTAGTGGTAAATAATAGAGCTTCAGCTCCCTTCTTGCTGGGACGGGGTACCCGCCAGGGTTGCCCGTTGTCCCTCCTTCTTTTTTCTTTGGCTTTGGAGCCTCTGGCTGCCTGGATACGTTGGGAGCCTTCGATCAGAGGTCTGCGGTGGACCCTGAATGGGAGGACCGCATATCTTTGTATGCAGATGATATACTACTTTATCTGACCTCTCCTTGTAAGTCCCTTATCGTGATCTTTGATGTCCTGGCTTCCTTCGGGAGAAACTCGGGGCTTTCCATCAACTGGGAGAAATCCTTGTTGTTTGTATTGAAGGGAGACCCTCCTGTCCTCTGCGAAACTCCTATACAGTTTAGCACAGAAGGATTCAAATATTTGGGAGTCTTTGTTTCATTGGACCCCTCACTTAGGTATACCGAAACCTTCTTCCCCCTCTCCAAAGACTCAAGAGCGATGTTTCCAATTGTTGGGAAGGTCAGCTCTCTTTTAAAATGATGGCCCTCCCCCGTTTTCTCTATGCCCTGCAAAACACCTTGGATGTGGTACCATCTAGATACTTCCGTATGATCGAGAGCTTACAGCGTAGTCTGTTGTGGGAGGGTAGGCCCCACATTGCTTGACGCAAGTTAACACTTTCCTTGTATGACGGAGGCATTTCCCTCCCAGATATCAAGACATATAGCTGGCAAGGATTAAACATGGCACGTATGGCCAGGTTGATGACCCTGGATATGCTATGGATAAATGGCTTCTTCCAAGGGGTAGGTATAGCAGAGCCCTATATTCTCGACCTAATAGACTGGCATTGACAGGGCCGACTAAGCACTCGGTCAAGGTCTGGCATGTGGCCACGGGTTCACTGGGCTGGAAAAATAAGCTTACCATGGCCACCCCGCTGTGGGACTCGGAGCATTTGGGCACGCTCTGGAAGACGAAAGGCTTCGATAAATGGGATCTCATAGGAATCCCCACAATCAAGGATATTTGGGGGAAGGGGAGAATTAAATCATTTGAGGACATGCAGGTGGAATATAATCTGGCGAAGTCTGAATACTTTTGTTATGGGCAGATTTGTCACTCCCTTCTCTCTGCACTCCCCGAGGGGACAGAACCCCCAGAGGCTTCCCCTCTGGAAGATAGGATACTGGGCGGCCACCTTCCTGACAAAATGATCTCCTTGATGTATAACAAACTGATCAATCACAGACCTGACCCCCTTGAGGTGCTAAGAGACAAATGGATGCAGGACGGAATAGAGCTAGATGAGAAAAATTGGCAGACAGCAGTGTCCTCCCCTAGGGAAGTCGCAATTCCGGCCCACCTGCGACTAGTTCAGCTCAAAATTCTCCACAGGATTTACCTCACGGGACCTCGGTTGGTGCATATGGGACTCTCAGACAGTGGGCTATGCAAACGACAATGTGGTCATGTGGGCATCTTTATACATATCATCTGCGAGTGTGAACACCTCATTACATACAGGCGCAACATACATGACATCATACATAAAGTCCTTGGGGTCTCCATTTCACTGGAGGCGAGGAGGTGTTTACTTAACACCTGGGAGCCTACTGATTTGAATACCTCACAGACTCAATGGGCTACATTGGGATTCATGATTGCCAAACGAAATATAGCCCAATTGTGGGGAGCTGGGCAACCTCCCACCCTAGAAGTGTGGGAAAACAATTTGGATTGGTGCATGTTCAGGGAAAAAACTGTATCTTGTGAGGGGATGTCCTCGAAAGTGGTCATTGGTTTGGGGGCCTTGGAATAGTTACAGAGGGGAGGTTTGTACACCACCCCTGAATGCTGCTGTGGATAACAACCCCCTCTCAGTGAAGTTCCCATACAATCATGAGCGTTGTTAATCTGTAGCCCCCTGATGTGTGCTCGGCTGCTTTATTTGACCCTCTGTAATGTGATTTTACTGATGCTTCTTTCAATAAAAAGAGTTATAAAAAAAAGAATGGAATGAAGGATAGTGGCATGGCTGGGGGTGCGGAGGAAGAGAAAAAGGAAAGGAAAACATTGGAACGAAGGAAAAGAAAGGAGGACAAGGGAATGTATACGAGAATGAAAGGTACTGGGTCAAAGAGGGACAGAGGGAATAATGACAGTGTAATATTGCAAAGAAACTAAAAAACAAAAGTTTAAAATACATTTGTGTCCTTCCCACACCATGTATGTTGTAAAGCACATATTGACCAAAGAGGATCTTGACACGTCAGAAAGATGAAAGACTGGGTGGCCACACCAATATTTAGATATATAACCCTGAGCTCAAAGTAGAGATACAAAGGTCCATTATGAGCACACCTGGTTAGCAATCAAACACCTGCCTTTTAAACGTACTGCTCTGCAACCCTCCTTTACCCTGCTTTGCACACTGAACCCATTTTCAGCCTGTGCTGGTCTCCCACCCCTTGGAACCCTTCAGTGGTCTCACCCCTCAGCTGCCTGAGGCAAGGCACTGTCCCCTACCTCCCTTTATACTCCGTGCTGCTCTCCCACCCCTCTGGACAATGCAGTATTCTCCCCCCTCCACCACCCTAGGGCTGGCAGAGTTCTCTATAGACCCTGTGCTTATCTTTGCAGCATGCTAATGTCAGCCCTCTGAGCTCTCTTGGCACCCTGCAGCTCTCTGCCTCTCTCTGCTCCTTGCTGCCCTCTTTGCTGCTCTCTGCTCCTGTTTGCTTCTCTCTGCCCCTCTGCCCCTCTCTGCCACTCTCTGCCTCCTATACCATCTCCTCTGCTCCTCTGTACCGCTCTCTGCTCCTCTCCTATGCTGCATGTTGGAGCCTGAGCTGCTTCACCTTTCATCTCCTTTGGACCCTGCACTGGTCCGTCCTACTTACACCCTGAACTGCTCTTGAGTCGACTCAACTCCAGATCCCAGTTCACACAGTGAATGTTGCAGTGAATTAGACTTTGTATAGTGATGAGATATTTACCAGGCTTCATATTCAGGCATTCAATGGGCAGCATCACTGGTGCTGCAGTATATGAAGAACAAAAGCATCCAATACTAACACCTAAGTGGTGCTATCTGTTATAGCAAACAAATTATGGACGGAATCCTGACAATGCAAACATTCTCCCCCAGTCAAAAGATCTGGGTTAAATCCATTGTTATTTTGCTCAACGTGCCACCCCAGTTTAGACCCAGCCATATGCAAATCAGTCTTGACCCTGTACCTCATGGGAACAGTCCAGACCGAATTGCCAAGCCAGGTCCTCCCTATATCTTGAAACAAGCATCCTGGGACCAGTTTCAGGGTATGTCACCCTTCAGCCAGGCTAGCTTAAATCCAGTGGCACAGTGAGCAAGGGACCCCCGTATGGGCATACCCATCCCACTTAGGCCAAAAAGTGTTACAGCGAACAAATGATGGACGGAATGCTGACAATGCAAACATTATCCCCCAGTCAAAAGATCTGGGTTCAAACTGTAATGGCATGGTGAGCAAAAAAACAATGGATTCGGGTCTAGATCTCCGTACTGGAATGAATGTAAGACATTGTTCTGCATTCTGTCCATCAATTGTTCTTTTTGCTGCTATCTGTTATAAGCTGGCAATCTAAAAAAGCCTAAACTATTGGCATCACAATGCAAATTAATATAGTACCTATGACGCTAGCCAGTTTCTAGCTCTAAGAGCTTAGTTAGATTTAAGATCAGAGATACAGTGAGAAGCTGACCAGAGCAGGAAACAGAGTTTGATTAAGTTGGATCAAGAGCCAGCATTAGTTACCAGGTTTGTAGATTTCAAAGTTGCGACTGGGCTAAAACAACCTATCATAATACAAATATTCGTAGCTGAGTCACACACTGGCACTACTTTTTCTTTTACATAGCAATCGGTACCACAGATGAGTGGCAGTGTAAATGGTAGTTTTTTAAACTATTATCCAACTGAAATCACATTTATCAATCCTAGAAGCATGAAAGGCTGTGCTATCACAACGAGATTCAAACATGCGACCTTTCAGCTGTCCTCAGCAAGCAGTACAATGTGGTACATAAATGCATCTGAAGAAGACTAGCTCAAAGGGTTAAAGTGCCCATTGCAGCAACTGGTTTGTATGAAGTTGGTCTCTGATCTTCTGTTAAGAGAGCTAGGGTGGCTAATGACCTTGCTGCAGATGCCTATGTGGAACCTGCTGATCACAGGTTTCCATCATCTTTAAAGAGCCCTGGTATGTTCACATGCCTGCTGCTGAGCAGTGATAAAGGAAACGCTATGCGCCATCATCCAAGTATCATAGCTTAGCAGGTTCATGTGCTTGCTGTTGTGATTCATGCCTAGCTTTCATTCCACAAGACATACAGTTTAATCTTTGAAGTGCTACGTCAAGTTTTTTATTGATTTCAATGTGAGTACTAGTGAGTTGGAAACCAAACACCACCAAAAGTGTAAACAATTGTGTGGCCTGAACATCTACTTCTCCAGATGCAAAAATGTGTTCTACAACCGCCCTACTGACCCTGACTGATAATTAATGTAAACAAAGACAGAAAACCCATGTTAGAAATATTAGAGACCTTTTTATATGAAGTGTTTCGTAAGAATCCTGCCAGGCCTTTGCAGAACGTTAAAACATGAAGAGGTGATCACTACTTTTCTCTGGGAAAGTTGGCAACACTAAGCAGTCAAGAAACATGAAATGTAAAATATGAGGCCAGCAGGACTGAGTTGTCTCTACTTTGATTTACCTGATTTAAAAGCAGGAAGGCGGAGCACAGGCTCTTGCAGCACCTCGGAGTGCAGTGCTGATGGAAACAGCCTCTGAAGGGCAAGTCATATGCTTTACTATCACAGCACAGCTCATCAGTTTGGAGTGGAGACTGGTACACAGAGCTGTATGTGAAACTAATTTGTAGTTTCAGTTCATCCTCAGACTAGGGAGGTCAGGCCACATCCACTCCTTAAAGGAAAAGCCCGGGCCTCCTGCCTCACGAAATAGACACATTTCGGCTCCTGAAATAAAAACCCAAGCAGGGTCTAGTGATTTGTTTTTATCATCATTTTGAAATACACAATCCAGGCTGAGAGGTTCTAGGTGACCAGAGCTCCCCCACGCACTGTGGGGCCTTATGTTACACCTCTGCATCCAAGAAATGCTGACAAAATGGACCAATGTTTTCTTCTCTCCCTCGCCAGTGAGCTCGGCCCGAATATGCACAGTGCCCCCCGCCCGAACAACAGAACTTCTCTTTTCCTCTCAATCGCACTGCAGTTAACCAATCCGCTTCTGCTTCCGTTCCGAGGCGGAGACAATACAGTGGAATGCGAGAGATTGAAAATGGACTGTGAAAACATTTAGTGTACCTTAGCGGCCATCAAGCATTTGCAGTCACAACACGTCCTGAGGTTCAATAGACCTGGCCCTGTGAAATAGGTGCTGGTGCTGAGCACCGGAAAGCCCCGGCACAAATTAAGCACTGCTCTGGGGAGTTATTTAAGAGTAAGAGCTGATAGTAGTCTGTCTTCATCTGTCACAACATCGATCATTTACAGCATGGCAGGCTTCAGGCAATCGTCAACATACCAAGCAGATTCTTGGTACCCCGAGGTTAAGGAGGTCTGTTCTCTCCTTCCCTAGACTTGACATCTTCACAGTGTTAAAGGTGGGCTATGCACACGTTTCAGTCTGTCTAACATGTGCAGCCTTTTCCTATCATGGTACAATATCCAGCTCTTTCTTTCTGTATGTGGTTTCCAAACATATCCTGTCTGTGTGTGTTTAGTTGGACAAAGGCCAAATTCCAGAGTGGTGTATATGGGGAGCATTTTGGTGTTGTGCGTGAGTTACCAGGATGGGTCTCCTATCCTACCTTAGGTTGCTGTGCTGAGGTGCATAAGAGGAAGGGTGTGAGAGACAGAACACATGCAATTTACACTGAGTGTTGCTTTGTAGGATCCACAGAGGAGCAGTAGATGAAAGGACCATTGTATGTCCTGGATACAGGCAGTCATTGCAGAAGCCCTACAAAGTCTTGTACAGTGACAGATAAAGAGCAATTCAGTGGCATTCTCTGGTTACAAGTAGTTGGATTCCAATATCACAATTGGGCTTGCAGATCCACAAAGAATATAGGCAAATGAAACAGATAAATGTGGCAAGTCACAGACCAAATTACATTCATTCCAACAGCATCTGTAATGCATGTGCAAGGAGCTCACCCAGTGTACAGAAGCATGGCTGCTGTTTAGCATGGTTAAAAGTTAGTGGTGTGGAGTGACGTGGAGTGGCATAGAGTAGAGTGGCATATAGTGGAGTGTGATACGGTGTCAGAGATAGGGTAGAGTGGTGCAGAAAGGTGTGGCATAGAGTGGAGTGGCGTTGAGTTGAGTAGAATAGCATAGACTGGAGTGGCATACAGTGGCGGCCGGCATGGGCAAGAGCGGTGAGGCGTGGCGGGGTGGGTGGGGGTCAGGGAAGTCAGCAGACAACGGGATAAGTAACATTAAATAAAAAATAAAGCACTTACCTTTCACTCGCTGCATTGCCTCGGCGAGTGGAGTGACAGAGTAGAGGGACATAGAGTAGAATAGTTTAGAGTGGAAGGGAGTGGCATGGAGTAGCATAGAGTAGAGTTGTGTAGAGAGGCATTAAGTAGCGTGCCTTTTAGTGGAGTGGCATAGAGTAGAGTAGCATAGAGTGGAGTGACATAGGGTAGAGTGGTGCCGGAAGGTGTGGCATAGAGGTCAGTGGCGTTGAGTGGAGTAGAGTAGCATAGACTGGAGTGGCATACAGTGGTGGCTGGCATAGATAAGAGTGGCGGGGCGGGGCATGGTGGGGTGGGGGAAGTCAACAAACAACGGCAAAAGTAACATTAAATAACAAAATTAATAAAAACACTTACCTTGAGCGGCGAGCTCAAGGTTAGTGTTTTTTTATTAAATGTAATATTACTTATCCTGTCGACTGTCAACTTCCCCAACCCCCGCCTCGCCCCGTCTCACCGCTCCCCTGCTCATACCTGTGCTAGCCACCACTGGTGGCATAGAGTAGAGTGGAGTGACAGAGTAGAGGGACATAGAGTAGAATAGTGTAGAGTGGAAGGGAGTGGCATTGGGTGGCATAGAGTAGAGTGGTGTAGAGTGGCATTCCGTAGAGTGCCATTGAGTGGAGTGGCATAGATTGTCGTAGAGTGTCATTGTGTGGAGTGGCATAGAATGAAGTGCTATACAGTGGCATAGAGTAGAGTGGCGCAGAGTAGAGGGGCATGGATTAGATTGATAAAGAGTAGAGTGGTGCAGATTAGAATGGCATAGAGTGGGGTGGCATGGAGTAGAGTGGCGTGGGGTGACATAAAGTGGTGTAGAGCAAAGTGGTGTAGAGTGGCATAGTATGGAGTGACAGAGAGTGGAGTAGTGTAGAGTGGAATGGCGTAGAGTGGTTTGGTGTCCAGAAGAGTGACATAGAGTGAGGTGGGGTGGAGTAGAGTGGCCTAGAGTGGAGTGGCATGGAGAGGGATGGTGTAGATTAGAGTGGCATAAAATGGAGTGGGGGAGATTGGCATTGTGTAGATTGGAGTGGCATGGACTGGCATAAATGAGAGTGGCATAAAGTAGAGTGGGATGGAGTGGCATAGAGTGACATAGAGTGGGGTGGAGTGCATTGGAGTATAGTGGCGTGGAGTAGACTGGAGTGGCAAAGAGTGGAGTGACATAGAGTGGGGAGCGTGGATTATATTGAAATGGCATTGAATGAAGTGCCTTTGAGTGGAGGGGAGGGGCGTAGTATAGAATGGTGTAGAGGAGAGTACTGTGGAATAGAGTAGCATGGATTGGCATAGAGTGCCGTAGAGAGGCATTGCAATTACAATTAAAAGTGTGTGGAGTGGCGTAGAGTGGAGTATTATAGAGTAGAGTAGAGTGGCATAGAGTGCCGTGGAGTGACATTGTGTGAAGTGGAGTGGCGTATAGTGGCATAGAGTAGAGTGGCATAGGTTGAAGTGGAGTAGAGTGCCATGCAGTAGAGTAGAGTGGTGTAAAGTTGAGTGGCGTAGAGTGGCATTGAGTAAAGTGGCATAGAGTGGAGTAGCAGAGTAGTGAAGACTGGAGTGGTGTGCTATGGCATGGAGTACAGTGGCATAGAGTGGTGAAGAGTAGAATGGTATGGATTAGATTGGTATAAAGTGGAGTGACGTAGAGTGGAGTAGAGTGGAATGGTGTAGAGTGGCATAGAGTGGGATGAAGTGAAGTGGATTGGCATAGACGTTAGTGGTGTAGAATGGCATAAAATACAATAGAGTGGCATATAGTGTCGTATATAGAGTAGAGTGCTTTAGAGTAGCGTGCCATGGAGTGGCACTTTGTGGAGTGATATGGAGTGGCATCGATCAGAGTGGCAAAGAGTAGAGTGTCATAGAGTGGAATGGAATGGTGCAGAGTGGTGTGGCATAAAGTAGAGTGGTGTAGAAAAGAGTGGTAAAGAGTTGGCTGGAGTGGAATAGAGTGGCATAGAGTAGAGTGGCATAGAGTGGAGCGGCACAGAGTGGAGTGAGAGACTAGTGTTGTTGTTTTGAGAGAGTTCTTTTGATGTTATATACCTCGAAATAAATGATGTTTTCATGTGCGAATTTTCACTTTTGTAGAAAATAGGACCCCTTAGTAAGAGAATGGGATGACTGACTGACTGAATTAATAGCTTCATTGTATACCTAATTTAGAGAGAAAGGCGCATATGTTCGTTGAAAGTAGGCATGATGAATGTAATATCTTGAAAATTTTACACCGACTACCACTTAAAAGGTAATTTCGTCCATTTGTTTTACATGTAGGAAATTACACTTAAAACCGTAGAATGATTGCCGTTTTACAGCGTATTGAGCCAATTAGTATTTGTATCCGGGGAGATTAGCAGCCAGATTCATCATTGTCCTGTTTTGAGAGTCTTTAATAGCGATTATTAAGGAATCGCTATTAAAGACTCGCAAAACGGGATTCATGTAGAAATCGCAATATTATTTGCGATTTCTACAGCTTCCTTATTTGTGATTAGCAAATTGCTAATCGCAAATAAGGAATGACTCCCCATTCATTCCTATGGGCCTAGAGGCTAATCGCAAATAAGGATGCGATTCAAGGGTGCCAGGGGTAGCACCCCTGAAATGAAAATGTAGACTGATGTTGCGCACACACATGTCCAAAGGACATGTGTGTGTGTAACATACAACTTAGAAAATGCACTAAAGTGCATTTTTCTAAGTTTTCGCTATTTACCACGAAGTCAGACTTCGGGTAAATAGCGGCCAAAAATTGCGATTTCGCAATTCTAAATTGGTTCATGAATTGCATTTAAGGAATCTCAAATAGAGATTCCTTAAATTCAATTCCTCGCAAATTAGCGATTTCGCAATTTGCGATTTTTGCATTTGGTATTCACAATCCCAAATGCAAAAATCGCTATGTAAGAATTCGCATATTTGCGAGGAATGGCATTTAAGGAATCTCTAATAGAGATTCCTCAAATGCTATTCATGACACAAAAAAAAATTGCGATTTTGCACTTTTGGGCCGCTATTTACCGAGAGGTCAGACCTCTCGGTAAATAGCAAAAACTCAGAAAAATGCTTTTAAAAGCATTTTTCTAAGTTGCATGTTGCACACACACATGTCCTTTGGACATGTGTGTGCGCAACACCTGTTCAAATGTGCATTTTAGGGGTGCTACAGGGTGTCCTTTGGACACCCCTGGCACCCTTAAAATCGCTATCTGATTTGCGAGTAGCAAATTGCTACTCGCAAATGAGGGATACTCCCCATTCATTCCTATGGGCCTTTTGGCCCATAGGAATGAATGGGGAGTTATTCCTTTTTTTGCGAGTAGCAATTTTCTACTCGCAAATAGAGATCATGTAGGAATCGCTATTTATTTAGCAATTCCTACATGAATGCCGTTTTGCGTGTCCTCAATAGCGAGTCGCTATGATTCGCTATTAGGGCCACGCAAAACGGCCCGTACATGAATCAGGCTGATGAATCCCAAATGAAAAAATTGCGCTCGCATAGGGCCAGATTCTCAGAATCTGGCCCTTTGCGAGCCGTTTTGTGCTTGATGAATGTGGCTGTAGATGCCTTGCTATGTATGCATTTCTAGTTGTAATAAACCTTCTGGTTAAACTTGCAGCTAGGAAGCCCATTTGACTCACTGCCTCTCTAGCCATCTCCAAGTACACCAAACAGACGGCATTTCAAGGATTTTTTTCTGGTTTTTTTTTTTTATCTCAGCAGCATAGAAAATGCAGTCACACCTTGAACCTTGGGGAGTCTTAGGCAGCACGAGTTAAAAAGTCCCTCTCTTCCTCGGAGCGGTGCATGGCACCAGCTTTGAAAAACTTCAGATTAATTTTAAAACAGTTCTGGGTTGTCGCAGGGTCGCTTTGCCGCTTGCTCCGGGGAGGCAGCAGCAAGAGGCGCACGGCGCAGCCCCCCCCCCCCCCTTGTCGCTCCTGAGAGAAGCCTGGTGTAACCCCGCCTCTGGACTGCCGGGTCTCCCCGTGCCGCCGTTGTTTATCATCTCTTCACAACAATACGCACAGCCTGTTCCCTACGCCTGGCTGACGGTCTCACAGGAGCGCGTCTTCAGTGCGGCTCAGAGCTCGCGTGCCCTCAGCTCAGCCTGACATTCTACCGCTGGTAGTGTCGTATCTTCTCTTACTGCACCGACGCCCGAGGGGTTTGGACGGGGGATGCCTGCTCTCCAGAGGAGGCCCGAGGAAGGGCCACCCTGCGCCTGCTGCCATCAGATGGGTGAGTACCACCTGAAACTAGAATAGGGAGGGTGTAAGTGCATCCTTCCAGAGCTCCTGCTGGGTGTTATGGTAGCTACGTTCTGTGGGGTGCAACCCCCCCCCCCGCTGCTTTTTTCATGGGCACATATTATTTTACTAATAACTTATATTTTTCCAGTCCTAAAGACTCGAGATAATTGGATGAGAAATCAAGTAGTGTTGTACTTTTTCTGCATGCTTCCCTTGCCTTCCATCTTTCCTCTTGCCATTTGTTAGCTTGAGTTTTGTATTTCAGGAGCGCGAGTTGTTTTTGCGCGTTCAATTGAATATGTTGAAGATTTAGCAAAGTCAGAAGAACCCTAAAGCTATTCAGGCTCAGAGTGGGCTCTGTATACACTTTTGAATATTAGACCCGTGAAGGACGGAAAAGATTGCGCAGTGTAACAGCCTGCTTGAAATACTGCATGAACAACTGAATATGCATAACTTGGTGCAATTGTGTTGAAAGGCACATTAAATACTGTTGTAATTTTAGTACTGGTAACAATAGTATTCGTTTTTACTAATATGGCTGTCGTGTTATTTAATGTTGTTATTTTACAACGCTGCAGGTCTGAAATAAACACGTTCTAAACATATACTTTTAAAAATCCCGTGGGGAGGGAAAACGGTCAATATTTTAGCTATGTATCTATACATTACGGATTTATGATGTTTTAGAAAGCTCTACCCGTCTCCTTTTGGTCACTTCAAGAAGTCGTCAAACTGAACGCATAAAAATGACGGGAGCAGTGGTAATACAATGTTTCTTCGATGCCACAGGTGCCCTAAGCTACATCATTCAGGGTTGGTTTATCCTAACCACTTCTTCTGACAAGTCCTCTTTTCGTTCTTGCTTCTCAAAAGCTCCAACTTAGCCCGTGTTAGTTACTGTCTGCTGAGATGATCTGTTATCACTCCATATCCCAAGTCTGTCTAATAATGCTCACTTCTGCTAAGACGGAGACCAGTAACATCCCAGCTGTCATGAGCTGCAGCCATAACTTTCATCTCCCATCCAGTGCTTAATTTGTAAAAAAAAAAAAAAAGTAATTGGCAGGACCCTCCTCAGGGGACCACTGCAGCTTGGACCACCCATTGCCCCAGCCAGCGCTGCCAATGACAATACCAACACAACTGCTATCTATCACACTCTTACAAGTTTGACAATTCAGACTATTCTAGGCCCCCAAAGCTATCAGAAAGCACTGGGTGACATGTATTAGTAATTTTTAGTTTATACTGGGTTAAAAAAACAACTGTTGTTGTGCCCCTCTTTAATTTAGACAGCGCCACCATGTGGCAGAAATCATAAGTGCCAGTGTTGACAATTAAGTGCTGCTGCGATCACCGGACTCAAATTAAGCACAGATCCGGCTCCCATCTCTCCACCCCCCCATCTCTACTTCCACCCCTTCTAACTGAAAAATCGTGGGCTTTCCTTCCTTTGTGAAACAAGTCAGTCCACCAGGTTGCCTCACACTTTTCCTGCTAGATGTGGATCATCTATAAATCCCACCACCATGTCTCATTCTTCGAACAACCCAATACACACATTATGGCTTAGCAGCATCTCTTCCTCTAACACTATGCTGCCCACTCCACCCACTTAAAACAAGTATTCAGTTTTTCCACCTGCTCCCTGTTCAATGTTTCAAAGTCAGCCTCGGTTTTGCCATACTAGCATCCAACTGGCCTTCTCACAGAGTCGCACCTGGCCCTTTATAAGTTCCTCTGTGTTGGGTTCACTGATGTTTGGACCGCTTCTGATTTTACAACTCAGCGCCCCTTTACTGTCAAGACATACTGTCTCACCTCCCCCACATCTACTTGCCCATCCTCAAGCTTTCAGGTCTCTCTTTTTTTTTTTAAAGAGTTTTATATAGCACAAACTAGACCCGAAGATATCAGGTATCAGAGCGCTTTATATGAGCACCAGTTTGGTTACAGAAGGACACATTTATTTTGGTAGGCACGGGGAGATGAAGTGATTTGCCCAGGATCACAGGATGTTGAGCGTCGTTGCCGAGACTCCAACCCGGCTCCCCAGCTTCGAGGTCGTCCGCTCTAGCTGTACGGCTACATCCTCTCCCCAACTCTTGCTCCTAGCGCTTGAAATTTAGAACACCTACTGAACCTAAAAATCTGTCTCCTCCCAGATCACCTTCACATCAGCCCTATAGTACCTTAAAGCCTGCATGAATTTATTGAGATACTCAGCTTCTCTGTGCCCTCCGCTCTCACGTCTGATGTCTCAGGAACAGCAGGTATCACTATCACTCCCTGGTCTCTAATGTATAATGTATGATGTGTTGTTGTAATCATCATGTACTGCCTCACTCATCACCCTCTCCTTCGAATGATTGTCATTACTTTGTACTGTGAAGTTCCTGTGTGCTGTTTGATGTAACCTAACTCTATTTCAGCAAATAAACAAAAATGTATACATAATACATAACATAGTACCACAGTGCCACAGACTCTGTTGTCTCTAAAGGTTACTCAAAATAGCAACAGAAGTGCCCCAGCATTGGTAAGTTGAATAGCACGTGGACTTAGTGAAAGGAATTATACTTGGACTTACAGTTGTTTGAAGTTGTTAAATTGCTTCTGTTCTTCCTCCATCGCGGGGCAGTGTTTTTGAACATAGTCTAGTGGTTCGGTGAATGTCAGCCGGCGCCTGCCCAACCGGCTACGAAAGTCAGCCTCAGATGAGGATGCGCAGCCAACGTTAGTCCGGTCGTTTGCTATATGTTACAAGCACTCTCAACATTGCTTTTAAAATGTTTTTTGTGTCATATACTTTGATTGACTTCCGCTCCACGCTCCATGAGGGACTACGGGGACCATCCTGCATTCCCCTCAGGAGTTGGGGTTTCATCACCATGTCCAGGGCCCGACTGGCTACAGAGCAGATTGGAATGCTGCTGAGCTGGGGGGTGATTTCGTTCATGGAGATCTGCGTGTGCTAAACCAAATTTGTTTTGCTTTAATTATTTCGAAGCACACGCAGGTCTCCATGAACGAAATCAGCCCCCACCACAGTGAAATCAGCCCCCTGTTCAGCAGCATTCCAAACTGCCCGGTAGTCAGTCCGACCCTGACCATGAGGCCCATAAATTGAACGCGGGCCTCCCGTGTTGTCGTGTTTCCTGCATGGCCCATTGTAATTTTCTCTAAGTTAGCCTAGTTTTGCACGTTGTAGGCCGCGTTTCTTTCGTACCCGTTACTACACTAAACACACTTGCTTTTGTGCCACATTGTATTTTCGCACAGAACCGGCATATGTTTTTGTGTTCTGTTTTTCCCTGGGCTTTAGTCTGAACACCATAGACAAGGTCAAACAACAATGCCCCTGGTTGTTCTCTCTGGTCACCTAGACATAGCATAAGAATGCAACTGCAGTTTGTGAGAAAACATGTCTTGTCATATAACTGATGACAGGAGTTCTAAAAATACTCTTTGAGTGAAGGTCCTGAAGCAAGATCACTGCATCAACTGAGATGTAGAACATCCATCTATATATGCGAAGGTACAAGTTCCACCACTTATCGCAGAGATCTTTAATATATAATTATTTAGCTTCAGTAGGGGGGTGGGTTAAGCTGATCTGTCTTATAACATGACAGGGGCTTTTTATGGTATATGGTTTGTTAACCATGCTAACAATATTTTTGTTATGAATTTATTTTTAAATTGTGGCACAAATACTTCATCTTCGAGCACAATAGTTTATATTGATATTATAAACTTCCTTTGTGCCTCTTGTTTATCTTATTGTGGGCAAATACGAGTGACAGAGCGAAAGGGTGTATCCTGTTACCACGCTCCCTGAGAAGGCCGAGAGTGTTGTGTTTTGGATGGCAATTCACTTGTTTCTCTGGAAAGTTAGGGGGGAAAGTGAGGCGCTAACGTTAGTCGAACTTGAGCTTATAAATACTCAGATGTTATGGAGACTCAGTCCCTACATGCTGATGTTCGATGGTCCAGAGCGTAGTTGTGTTCCAGAGCAGAATCCCTGCAACAGCAGCTCAGGATACTTTTATTGAGGTCTGCTCCATGGACCATCAGGGACTATGTGGATTAGCCTAACTTGCCCGCAGGAGCTGTGGTTTCATCACCATGTGGCCCATAAAGTGAACAAGGGCCTCCCATGGCACTATACCCGCGTGGGATGCGCCTAGGCTCATGCCCAGGCAAAGGCCAGGCCAATGTAGTAGCTAGGCCTTAGGCCACCTGCGCTGGCCCCTGCTTTTGCCCACCACAGCGGCCTGATTGAAGAGGGGGCAGGGTGCTGCCGATTCATGTGGCCGTGACGGCCGCTGGTAAGAGTGGAGGTTCAGGGGGGCTGCCGATTCATGTGGCTGCATCAGCTGCAGTAAAGAGCAGGAGGATGGGGGCCAGCCGCCGTCCCCAAAACTCATGCCGCCTAGGGCAGTCTGCCTCCACCGCCCCTGCCCTTTAGCTACACCACTGGGCCAGGCCACGAGGCAGTCTGTGTGAAACCATCAGTGGCTGGAGGAGGCTGGGCCACCCCTCTGATATTATCCTTTTATGTTTTTTTGTTCCTTGATCTTCATATACGAATGCCTGGGTAGCTACCATCAACCCAGACTTACTGGGGAGGCAATGTGATAAATATGAGTATCCACAAGCTGACACAGCCTATAGCAAGAGACCAATCTTTTTTCTATCCTGAGAACTTACCTCGTACTCTCGTGGCCGCACTTGTCCACCTGTGTCAGCAAATGTGGTGCTGGGGCCAACTCTGTACATGTGCTTATGGAACCTCAAAGGCAAATCCCAACGGATCCTTTATCTATTTTGCAACTGCCTCCAAAGCCTACACCTTATAAAATAGTCCTTAAAGAGCTCACTTCCCTGAGGTTGGACTTACTAGAGAATATTTACCAGCTAGTTAACAAGGTGGTACATTGGATTAAAGGAGGGGGGCAACTGTATGATCAGATACATTTGGTGCGTTGAGTATTTCAGGTGGAAAATTGGCCTGAACCTGACAACAGTGAGTGTATTGTTATACATTTTAGGAATAAGCTTGTTGTACACATTATTCTGGAAAGGCGTAAACATCCATTGAGTGCTTACAGCTGGACTGAGGTGTTTCCTTTAGGTTATGTTTACAGACCAGCAGTTCACCCATCCCCAGTACTTCCCCCTGTGGCATGTTCCATTTCAGTTGCTAACAGATTTCCACCTCTTTCGCATCTTGATCATCTGGACTGACAGCAAGATGGGGCTATCCTCTCCAGCTCTTTGGGTGAGTCTGATAGGGGGTGCCATCGTGATCTTTCTCCAGCTGTTTTATACATTTTGGCTCCGACTTTTGCCAGTGCTGTTGGTGAGGTTCATACAAGTAAAAGCTCAATTAATCGAATAAGCAAAGCCTATAGGGTTTCTTCCTTGAATATTGCAGGCCTGGCTGCCAAATTGTCCAATGCAAATTGGCAGAGGTTCATTAAGAGGTATGAAGTGTTGTGCCTGCAAGAAACTTGGGGGCATATTACCAAGCCCCTATCGCCACCACAGCGTCACTTTTTGTGACGTTGTGGTGGCGATAGGGTCAGCGCCCTATTACCAAGGCAGCGTTAAACCACCTAACGTGGATAAAAGCTATGTTAAGTGGCTTAATGCTGCCTTGGTAATACGGCCCCTTTCACGCTAAAATTAATGTGAAAGGGGCGTGCAGTGGGTGTTGTGGTGGGCGTTCCACCGCAACACCCATTCACTTCGACCCTACCACCTATTATCAAGAGAGGCGATAATAGATGGCAGCGCCAAACTTAAGACAAGGACAATTCTGGTCTTAAGGTGGCAAAACGAGGAGAAATGCTTAATTTCTCCTCGTTTTTGCTTTTTCCATGTGTGTTGCCTTGTGCAGCACACATGGAAAAAACTAAATGCCAAGGTTTGTTTATTCAAAGGAAGGTGTCCCTTCATGTACATAAACAGACCTTTTTTAAAATGCCATTTTGTAACTTACATGTGTGCTGCATAAAGCAGCACACATGTAAGTTACAAAATGGCATTTTATGTTTGTTTGTGTACAGGAAGGGACACCTTCCTGTAAATAAACAAACCTCCCTGCTCACAGGCACCCTTGCACTCTGGTGCAAGGGTGCCTGCGTTGACGTTAAGTTGTGAGACTTAGCGCCATCGCAGGGGAAAACGCCAGGCTACACCATATCCTTGGTAATATGGTGCAGCCTGGCGCTTCCGAAGTGGCGTTAAGCCAATGAGGCTATCGCCGCTCACCGCCACCTCCTACATAATATGCCCCGTGGTTGCTAGCCAGTGAACATATAGATGGATTTATTACTTTTTAAGCCTGCTGTACTGGGGAACTGGGGAAGGACAAATGGAGGTTTGATTACAGTAGTTTCTTTCCCATTTCCCGGCCGGGTAATTGGTCTAATCTTTTTTCCCCGCACTATCAATTAATTTTGATCAACTGCTGTGCACATAAATTGTTAATAATACATTTGTTTAATAATATCTTTAATCCCAAAAATATTGTTGTAGCTAATACCTTACATGAGTGTTTTGAACACTGCTTAAACAGCCTTGGTGGGAATTGTGCTCTCCTATGGATGGGAGACCTCAATTATTGCACTGCCAATCGCCTGCTAAAGGGTCTTGTGGGTTCATGGGCTCAGAAGGAGATCTTAAAACACATTTTTGTCATAGTCCATTTGGAGAAGAGCTCAGTCCATTAGTAATTAAATATAACTAGACTGCAGCTGGATACCTAGCCTGCCATTTGCCTGTGGCCTCCAGTTCCTGCTAGTTCCAGGCTGAACCAGTGACACTGCAGCTGCCCGTGTTTTACCGCCCGTATTTTGCCACTTAATGTTCTTCCCATCAACACACGCCCCGTCACCCCAGGACCGACGTAATGCAGCCTGTGGCGCTACCGCATCAGTAGGCACCTGGACACCTAGCCTTATTTTCCTTTTTGCGCTTCACCATGTGCCATTTTCTATGTATCACGATCACTTCGTGTTCACTTTGCACTTCATTTTATGTATACCAATGCTGCCTCCTATGAATTAATATATACAGATTGAACTAATACTTCTTGACTTCTAATTTCATTGCTATATGTTTTATTGTGATTTGGTTTCCCTGTATTTCATGTATGTTTTCAGTTAAGTGAATCCCCTTGGGACATTGTTCCTTGTTACAATATATATCCTGATCCCATAATGTGAATAGGTTACTCCTGTAGCTCTTATTATACTTCACCTGATACAGCACACACACCAGCCCACTGTCCAGCCCCACCCTGAACACATCACAGACACCACCTGAACAAAAACACCAACTTGCATGCACCCTTCTCAACACACGGTCACTATGCAAGCATTCCACCAAACTACGGAAACACATTGCCACCCTCGCACCTGACATTCTTCTTCCTCATCAAGACTTGGCTCAACCCCACATCTGCCCCAGAAATTGCCACAGCGATCCCCGATGGATATAAAATCACTCACCAGGATTGCACCAGCAAGCCGTGAGGAGGAACAGTCATCATCCACAATGAGACCATACAGTGCCCCACTCCCACCGACAACACCAACAACCCCATGGAATATCACGTTAAAGCTCCACACAGACGACAAGACAACCATCATAGGCACTCAGCATACTGACCCCAAGGCCCGTGCTCCAGCTTCTGCCAGACCATTGCAGACTTCATTGCGCCCCTAGCCTTGGACTCTAAGGACTACATTTTCTTTGGTGACCTAAATTTCCACATCGACGACCCAAACGACAACACCACACCTCCTCGGCAGTAAGAGCAGCCTCGGATTGACCCAAATTGTCTATGACCCTACACACACCACAGAACACATGCGGGACCACATTTTCACCTCCAGCAACTGCTCCAAATACAGCAGCGCGACAGAACTAACACGGACTGATCACTCCATAGTCCACTTTAGCATCTCCAGGCCAACACTGCCACCCTCAAGACGACCAGCGCCCCCCCCACCGGAGGCGGAACAAAATCTGAAAGACCGGCTGGAAGAACGCCCTCAACAACTCCAACCCTGCTACCAACCTTGAACAGGGAGCGAAGAACTTCAGCACATGGATAACCAATTGCACCAACAGCCTCTTTCCCCTCAAGAGTAATATCCAGATAAAACTTTCCAAAAAGGCCAGCTGGTACACCTAAGAACTTAGAACAGCAAACCGAGACAGCAAACAGCTGGAGGGGAGATGGTGCATCAGCAAGGACACCTCCAACAGGGCAGTCTTCAAGACCTCCCTCAACCTCTACCAGTGCCTGCTGAGAGCAAACAAGAGGACAGTCCTAGCCACACACAACAAAACCAGCACCAACAACACCAAGGAACTTTTCAACATCGTTAGAATTCTCCAACCTGGCTACCAGCAAAAACAACAATAACACCCTCACAGGAGCTGTTCGCCAACCTCACTGACTTCTTTCACGACAAGATCGCAACCATATACAGAAACTTTGAACCCCAACCCACACTTACGTACTTCCTCGACAGATACGCCGCCACTGCAACTGACACAAACCGGAAACTGACCACCTGGTACCTCCTCTCCATCTAGGACACCACCTTCACTGTGCAATCTATCCACTTGGGAGCTGCCACAGAGCCATGCATGCACCACATCTTCAAACTCAGACGCCAATGGATCGGCCAGCAACCCACCACCTGCTGAACACCTCTATCAACACCGCAACATTTCCTGATGCCTAGAAACACGCTGAAGTCAGACCACTACTAAAAATACCCTCCTATGACCCCAGTAAACTCCAGAACCTTTGGCCAATTCCCCTGCTCCCATTCCCAGCAAAGGTACTGGAAAAGATCATCAACAGGCAACTCATGATATACCTGGAGATGAACCAGCTACTCACTGCCTCCCAATCTGGCTTCTGCAGCAATCACAGCACCAAAACTACCCTGATTGCGGCCACTGACAACATCCAAACCCTCCTTGACCGAGGAGAAACAGCAGCTCTGGTCCTCTTTGACCTCTCGGCAGCCTGCAACACTGTATCCCACCTCACTCTGATTGAAAGTCTCCACCACATCGGTATCCAAGGGTATGCGCTCATTTGGATCACCTCCTTCCTCACCGGAAGAACCCAGAGAGTCCACCTTTCACTTCTGAACCCATGGAGATCACCTGCCGTGTCCCCCAGAGCTCATCCCTCAGCCCCACGCTCTTCAGTGCATGTAAGACCCAGCTGGCCAACATCGTCAGATCCCACGGTCTCAACGTAATTTCCTATGCAGACGACACTCAACTAATCCTCTCACTCACCAATGACCCCACCACCACCACAACCAACTTCCACAGACGCTTGACAAGAGTCACTGACTGGTTAAAGAGCAACAACTGCCTGCAGCTGAACACAGACCAGATGGAAATACTGGTCTTCGGCAACAGCAGCAACACATGGAATGACTCCTGGTGGCCATCAGGCCTATGACCTGCTCCCACTGCCTCCAACCACGCAAAAAACCTCGGAATCGTCATTGACAACAAGCTCACCATGAAATTACAGATCAACGATGTCTCCTCTGCCTGATTCCTCTTCAAGTGGCTATCTCTACACATGAAAGGCAAAGTGACACAGGCCCTCATCACCAGCTAACTGGACTACGGCAACGCCCTCTATGTAGAAATCGCTGCACACCTCCTACAGAGACTTCAGACCATACAGAATGCTGCAGCCACATTCATCCTTAGCCTACCCCGACAAACCCACATCACACCCCACCTCAGGCAACTCTACTGGCTCCCCATGCAGAAGAGATGCCAGTTCAAGCTACACACATAAGGTTCTACACAACTAAGGACCCGTCTGCATTAACCACTGCCTGCATTTCCACCAACCATCAAAACTACGCTCCGCGTCCCTCTCACGTGCCCATACTGGAAGATGTGGAAGAGGTGTGGGCGACTGACTCCTGAACCCGGGGGCTCACGGTGGCAGATCAGCCTAGCACCATGTGACTCTGGGCAATAGCTTGCTTAATCTTCCTGACGGCCCCCAGCGCCTTGACACCTTCGGGTAATTGTTTGCACTTTACAAATACTGGACATTTACATTTTACATTTACATACTCCCTGCATCTGTGAAGCAAAAGTGGAGGTTGCTCCTTCTCCAAAATCACAGCAAAAACCTGGAACATCTCCCCCCCGCGCAAATCCAGACCATCACCTCACTTCCAGAATCCCGAATGACCTTTATGACCTGCGTGTTCAAATAAGCCTCCTGGTCCTGCAAGCGCATGAGTACCCTATCGGGTGTTTTGTTGTGCTTTAAAATATCCTGATTGATTGATTCCTTGACTGTGGATCCAACATTAAGCCCCACTTATTTTGGGAGGAGATGCTTCAGCTTAATTGATTTAATATTGTTTTCCCATGATCTTAGGAGATGAATGGAAGAATACACAGTCACAGAAACTGTGCATAGTGATCATAAATTGTTAGCAATTGTGATTCATTTCTCCTTGTTTGACAAGATTCAGGTTGAGATGAACCTATTATCGGTGGTTCATTCCGATAACAAAGGGGACTACTGAGTTGGTCTAAAATCGATACAGACAAATTTCTTTCTGACCTAGTTGCCACCAGTTACTCATATTTTTCCATATGTATAGATGAGAACAGTGATACTGGGGACAACATTGCTAGCGTTGGCTCAATTTGCGAGAGAGCCCGGAATCTGTATACCATCCCATTTGAGATACACAAGAAGAAACATGTTAGATGGTTTGACTCAAATTGTACTAGCTCATAGCCTTTTACAGAGAGCGCTGAAACTGTTTCCAGGGATCATGATATGGTGCGTGGATGAGAAAGAAGTATAAGAGAGGTTTAGTGGCTCAGAAAAGAGTAGTCTGGGATGAAGCTTACCAAACTTTTATTATGGCTAGCACTCTTACAAACACTTAAATGTTTTGACAGACTGTTCACCAGAATTATTATCATGATTCTCATGCCACAGGTCTTGATACAGTGATTACCTCGGATGATGGGGCCAGACAGTGTACTCAGGCTCAGCTTGAATTGAGGTGTATTATGGCATTCAGTTGCACAATAGAGATTCTTCTCTAATGGATGTCACTTCTTTCCCTTTCGCTGGCCTTCATGTAGGACTTGAAGATGTTGTAGATGCTATAAATAGATGCCCGGGTGGGAAAGCTTCAGGGCCAGATGGAATCCTTGTGGATATTTTATTAGGAAAACATGCCTCTGTGGGCCCCTCTTTTGACAAATATATTTACAGCCATTTTAAGTACAGGCCCTCACAAAGTATAGTCACATGCGATTATTGTGTCCATCTTCAAGAAGTGATGCAAAGGAAACCCTCAATGTTACCTCCCAATATAATTAATCAATTATACAGCAAAATTAATGGGCAGGATTTTACTAGAGCGTCTTCAAACCTGGGCCCATGATAATTCTGTTCTTTCCAAATTGTAACTTTGCTTACGTGTTGGCCTTGGGACAATTGAGCAGTGTCTCAATCTTTACCTCATGATAGACAAATACACAGTGTCTACGGAAGAGAAGTTATATTCAGCCTTCATGGGGATGTATGACGTTACAACGCAGGCAATTACAACGCCTGCCTTTACAACGCGGTTTTTACATCGCAAACCTTTACAACGCATAGCGCTTAGAGGTGCTGGATAGTGATAAGTTTAATTTTCTATTCCAACTCCAGTCCCCGTGGACACTAGGGAAGGTGTTGGTTAGAAAATTAAATGTAGTCCCTATCCTAGAGCGCCCCCCAGCGCAATGCGTTGTAATGGTTTGCGTTGTATGACCGCGTTGTAATGGTAGTGCGTTGTAAAAGTTTAGTTGTAAAGGTTGTTCACCGCCTTCATGGACCTTGTTTTTTAATAGACCCAAACTTTGGAATATTCTGACCGAACCAGGGATTGAGTCCAACATTGTTAATATTTTGAGCGAACTCCACTCTGAGGTAACTGCTAGTGTTGGTTAAGGGCCAGGTCAGAAGACAACACAAGCTTTTAGCTTAGCAAGAGGTGTACACCAGGGCTGTGTTCATTGCTCACTCTTTGTCAATGGCCTGGATAAATATCTGCTTAGTCACAACGTTGATTTTCCGTGGGTAGTTGAGCGCTAAGTTGCACTGTAATATACGCTGATGATACAGTTCTTCTCAATGGGAGCCTAATCGTTAGATCAGTCTTCGTGTATTTGTGGCCAATCTAGATCTGGTAGTGAATCAGGGCAAGACTTTTTTTTTTAAAACATAATTTTATTGTTTTTTTTGTAGTAGAACATGTACCTTTCAATGCACTGTTGCAGCTCATATACTTCCATTTTCATGTTATAAATATAATATAACATTATTTATGCAGCTAATATATTTTAACCCTATGTCCCGTTATTATTTACCGCTAGCAGAGAGACATTGACATCTTATAGATTCTATGATATCAATGTAAACAATAATGTATTCCACACCAGAATTGTCCCTTATCTTAACCTGGTACAGAGGCAAATATCTTTCTATGATTGTGAACATGACCAATGATCTAAAAAACGTGTCCGCCACCCCCAACGCCCCCGTCCCATTCAACTCCCAACTCCCGCCACCCCCAACCCCCCCGGTCCCATGTACATTCAGAAAACCATAAATACATTACGACGAGCGTTGGCAGCTCTAATAACAGTTATGCATTTGTAGACAAAACCACTGCATATTATGCGTCATTCGGGGAATGTTCGTCCTTCTGTGCAGTCAACTGCATGAGTCCAGGGGTTTACTGATTAAAGTCTAATGGTTTGAGGGCCTCTAGCATAACATCCCAGTCCAATGCTATTGGAGTCTTGCGTAAGCCTCTAAGTTCCTCTCTGCGCAATGCAGCACTCTCTGCACTGCCCCAGCGCAGCAGCTCACTATGCCAGGTAAGCATAGTGGGGGGTTTCCGCGACTTCCATTGCATAGTGATGGCATGTATCGCTAAAATAAGCGCCAAGTCTATAAATCAGTATTGTACTTTATGTTTGGACACCTGTTTATGTAGGCCTAATATACATTCCTCCACAGTGTTTTGAGGTTCACAGTGTGTGACCCCTCTGATTATGTGCCTAACATTGTCACAGAACCCCCGTACTTTCGGACATGTCCATAACATATGAACAGCCGCGGCCCGTGGAGGGTGTTTCGGTGGGGCAGAGAGGCAGGGCGGGGGAGGGGTAGGGTGGGGGGTGCTAAAAACCGGAGCATGGATAATTGAAGGTAAGTAAACAATTTAATTAATAAAACAAATTTCGTAGCGCGCCCTGCATCGCAAAATGTGATGCAGGGTGCGCTACGAAATTCGTTTTATTTATTAAATTGTTTACTTCAATTATCCATACTCCGGTTTTTAGCACCCCCCCACCCTGCCCCTCCCCCGCCCCGCCTCTCCGCCCCACAGAAACTCCCTCCACGAGCCGTGGCTGCATATGAAGCAAGTCCGCCCCTCCAATAAACATCTCGGACAGCAATGCTGCGTCTGGGGAACATTTGATCTAATCTATGAGGAGTAAAGTAAGCCCGGTGGAGAACCATAGTCTTAATAAATTTGAACTTTGCGATCCTGGAGGTTTTTTTGGGGTGTTCAAGAACACTCACCCATTCGCTATCTTCTAATTCCCTGTCTCTGTCCCCAGTCCATGCTGCCCGCAGTGAATCTAGAGCAGCCATTGTATGAGAGCTCAAACCAGTATAGAGCCACTTAATAAGGTGTCTGCCTCCGCCCATATAAATAAGCATCTTGACCAGATCATGAGTGGGGGTTCCTGTCTCTGTGGGGCCCAGTGCATTTTTATATATTGGAAAAGTGCAGCATGTAATAAATATAAGTGTGCCGGGGCTCCCGTTTCGTTAACAAAAGTATCATGATCCAATAGCATCCCATCCCCAAACAGATCCACCACTGTACTAATCCCTGCATCCAACCACGGTGCTGTCCTATGCTTAGTGAGCCGGCCGTTCGTCAGAGGAATTTCCAATAATGGAATGCAGGGGGCGCATGGGTATATTGCAGCGCTGCTATCCAGCACTGGAGCGCCGTGCCCAGCAGAGGGGGGAGACCCCTCGGTATTCTACTACCAGGCAGTAACAAGGTATGTAAGGTACCACGATCTATGTCTGCCTCTGTATACCCTATCTCTTGCAAGTTACGCCCCGCCGTCCAATATGACAGCCATTGTATTTGGCATGAGTAGTAATAGGCGCGCAGGTCCAGAACTCCTAAGCTCCCCTTGCACGTATCCAATTGCAATTTCTTAAGACTAATACGTCGTCTACCAGAACCCCAATTAAGATCAATAAGTAATGTATTTATCAGCCTAAACGTAGATTGCAGTATCATAAGTGGTAGGTTAATCAGGGCAAGACATATATATTGATCTATGGTTCTAAACAAAAAAGAAATGTAATGTCTTTACTGCCAATAACAAGGAAACTAGTGCGGTCCCTTTGAATCTACATTTGGTAGCCCTATTTGATGACAGACTGAGATGAGACCTCGTAAAGCTGAGACCCTGGCTAGAAGTACTGAGCATGTCTTAAACTTCACCTCTAGACTTGGTAGCAAACCAACTAGAGAGTTCATGGCGGTTTATAATGCAAAATGCAGTTTCTATAGCTACTTTTGGGGCTGGTTTGTTGGGTATCAGGGAATATCCACACATTCAGAGGGTCGAGAATGGCTTTATTAGAAGATTGCTGGCCGTCCTTATAAACTATCCTTAATCATATATGCCACTCGAAGTGGGATTATATTATATTAACGGTCTGATCAAATCACAACAGATTTTATTTTGGCTTAAGATTTGGAGCTAGAAGGAGACTTCTTTCAATCAAACCGTGTTAGCTTACTGTCTTAAACTGGATAAAGGTTTAAAGATCCCTTGGCTGTTGTATATTTATAATACTTATAAAAGTCTGAACACACCAGATCTTTTTGACAAACCAGAAATCTTTTCCACTAGCTACTCTAAATCTTTGAAGGCAAATTGTTAGGTCTAATTGTATTACTGCAAGATTGTACAGTATCTCTGAAAAATCAACAGTATTAACTTATGACATAATTTGCACTACCCCGGGTCTTGAACAATATCTTATTAGGGTTACGAACAAGAACCACAGATTACTACTGGCTAGGTTGAGGTTGACTCTTGCACAATTCGTGGTGGCTTTTCAAGTACAGGGTACTTGTTTTAAGAATTTGCCTGTTTGTCCATGTGACTGCTCCTCTGCACAAAATACAATGCACTTTATGCGATTTTGTAAGGTCAATTCCGCACTAAGGAAGTTCCATATATGGCCACTTTAAACCCAAGCAAATGTTATACAATGTAGGGATTCTATGATTTTTTTACAATCTCTTTTGTCACGCAGTTTATGCTTTACCGTAGAATATTTTATGCAAAGTCTATACGTCAGAGGGCAATGTTTATATGTTGGACCTGTTTGGTATGAAATAAAGTTAACTTTGGAATGGTTTAACCTTTTTATTCTTATTCTTTGTATTGAATGTTTTTATCATGATTGAATATGTTTTGTAATATTTGACGGAATGTGAGAATGAATCTTTTATGGTCACTTGTTTTGTTATTTAATAAATAATTTTGACTGACTGACTAACAATGGTTATATTTATGCTATTGGAGCTGTTTTTACTGCTACAAGCGTACAGTGAGTACTTTTTATAGTGTGCTCCTCCTTGGGTGCTGTGTGAAGTGTTGACCAAGTACAGGCTCCCGTCTTTTCTTCAAGGTCGCTTACTTGTAAGGGTTTATCTGCTATTTTCGTCTGCTTGAATTTTTGTCCACTCTCTCCCCGATCTGCAAGTCTTTTTGCAGAGGGAGTAGGGCTTCTTTCTGTTCCTCCCTCATTTTAGGTTATTTTTTTCAAGCATGGTTTAGTTGTTCAGCATACGTCAACTGCCCCTGCTCAAATGGCTACCAAATCAGCCTCAGACATGAATATGCAGCGGGTGTGCTGCTGGCTCGCCAAAGGAATATCAAAGGCAAGCCCATCTGGGCCCATCCGCACCCGTATTGCACCAGGGTGTCAGATCACTGCAGGGCTTACCATTTGCCCGCGGTGTGGCCTTGGCGGGACATATGAACTTGTCTTCATTGTTCCTTTCCCTCCAATTGTGAATGTGTAATACTGGACAAGAAAGAAGGAGATCAGGGCACTGTGATGTGTTGCCTGAAAAAAGAGAGTGCAGCGTAGGAAGGGAGTGCCATAAGGGTCAGAAGAGTCTGGACAAAGGTTTCTTTAGTTAGGCAGAACCGAGACCCTTAAACCTATAAAAGGAACAGGATTCTTGTCAAGCATGAGCAACCCTGGGTCCAGTATACGTTTAGACACTCAGTTAAAAAACAGTGAGTGATTGTGGATGAACAGTGGTGTCTCTACTTTATTGAAAAGAAAACGAGCGCTCCATGCACTTTTCCCAAGTGGGGCTCCAACCAGGAAAGCCAAGTCTAACAATGGGCATGTTTCCACTTGCTTGCGGATCTTCACAAATAATAAAGCGCTCCTCATGTAACGACAACACTGTAATAATGCCAAATACAACATGATTCCACTATGTGCTGTTTAAATGAAAACCAGACTGATCCATGAGCATGCTTCCAAATGCCTGCTGATTTGGGGGGTAGTGCGCTCCGTACATGGATTAAGAATTGTAGATGCTGTTTAATAACACGCTTCCATTGCACGCTAAAAGAGGAAAACAAATATTCAGTCACCAGCACGCTTTCAAACGTGTGCGGTTGTCTCAAAGGTATAAAGCGCTCCGTGCGCGGAATAATCACCTTGAAGTACCCCATATCACAACACGCTTCCACTGGATTCTACAACAGGGGCCGGAAGGCACGTGAAGAAAGTGTGAAAGGACACAACTCCTGCGTGTGAAAGGGACAGGATCTATTTGTTCAGTATTCCTCCAATGTTGATCCTTTGATGGTTCTTTTTAGCAGCATTAAAGTGTAAAGGGGAGCAAATTTCATAAATCAATTCAATATACAGTGTAACTCAATATGGATACTCAATAACTCAGGCCGACAACCAAATGAAGGTCATCAAGTTTTATTGCAAATTCAAAAATAGTTGGACATATACGAATCTCAGCATGAAAGTATAAAAATACAGAGGAAATAGAAGAAATCCAAATCTCCTGAAGAGATTCACTCGATGCAGTAAGAAAATATGTTCTATGAGTATTATGCTTTTAATTAGAAAGCAAGTGTCAAGGTTCCCCTGCATCAGTAGTTCGTTGGAGAAAAGCATTTAGTTCTACCTACCCCTACTCTAACTCTAGAAGTTGCATCCCTAATTCAGCATTTAAGCAAAAGGTTCGAAAGAGAAATAGGTGTCAGAGGTGAAAGTCTTCTTAAGAAGTCACTCCACCATCAGATGGGCGAAGCAGCATGAAGCCACAAGCAGGAAAGAAGCAAGCTAGCACTCAGGTGCTTTCTGTCAGAAAAGCAGGTTGGAAAATGGGTATCTTTCCCTCTGTTCAATGCATCATATATCCATTCCAAAATTGTATTGAGCAAATGTCCCATAATGCTTTTCTTACATGTACGCTACAGTAGGCTTTTCTTACATGTACGCTACAGTAGGCTTCAGCCACAAACTTTTCCATGATGCCGATTCCCTTCATGACCCCCTCCATGTACGCCCCTCTGCAGGGGCGCAACTAGGTCTTAATTTCGGGGGGGGCTAACATGGCAAATGAAGGGGCGTGGCTAATGTTAATCAATGGGGCGGAGCTAAAATGGCAGATAATCAGGATCGGTTAATGCCCCCTCACACCTTAAAACCCATACCCGACCTGAACCCTAAAATTACCCATGACACCCCTAAACCCATACCCATCCTGATCCCTAAAATTATCCCCCCCTGGCACCCCAAAACCCATACTCACCCCACAACCTAAAATTACCCCCTGGCACTCCAAAACCCATTACCACCCTGAACCCTAAAATCACCCCCCTGGAGCCCCAAAGCCCATACCCGTCCTGAACCCTTAAATTACCCCTGGCACCCCAAAACCCATACCCACCCTGAACCCTAAAATTACCCCTGGCACCCCAAAACCCATACCCGCAGTGATCCCTAAAACTACACCCTTGCCCCCCAAAACCCATACCCACCCTGAACCTTAAAATTACCCCAGGCACCCCAAAACCCATACCCATGCAGAACCATAAATTCCCCTCTGGCACCCCATAACCCATACCCAACCTGAACCCTAAAATAGCCCCCTGACATCCCAAAACCCACACCTGCCCTAAACCCTAAAATTACCCCTGGCACTATAGAACACATACCCACGCTGAACCCTAAAATTAATCCCATGGCACCCCAAAACCCACACCCACCCTGAACCCTAAAAGTATCCCCCCCTGGCACCCCAAAACCCATACCCACCCCACACCCTAAAATTACCCTCTGGCACCCCAAAACCCATACCCATGCTGAACCATAAATTCCCCCTGGCACCCCATAACCCATACCCACCCGAACCCTAAAATTGCCCCCTGACACCCCAAAACCCACACCTGCCCTGAACCCTAAAATTACCCCTGGCACACCAAAACACATACCCACGCTGAACCCTAAAATGACCCCTGGCACCCCAAAACCCATACCCACCCTAAACCCTAAAATTGCCCCCTGGAACCCCAAAACCCATACCCGCTCAGAACCCTAAAATTAACCCCTGGCACCCCAATTTGTAACCCACCATGAACCATAAAATTACTCACTGGCACCCTAAAACCCACACCCACCCTGAACTCTAAAGTTACCCACTAGCACCCCCAAAAAAAAAACAAGCATTGGAAATGCAATAGGTCTCGCAGCATTAGAGTTAGTGCATTTAGAATTGTTTATGGGTTTTTTGTTGTAAATCTTTTGCATTTTTATTTTTTGTAGCCAATGCTAAAGAATTACAAATCAAAAAAGCAATAAACATTTGTAAAAGCTTTAACTAAAAATCCTGTGAGACCTATTGCACTGTGTGAGGGTGAGGTGTTGAGGGTGAGTGAGGGTGGGGGTGTCAAAGCAGTGGCAAAGGTGTGAAGCAGGGGGCGGGGGGACTGGATGCCTTTCAAGTGAAGCTCTCGGAGGCGGGCGGGAGCAAATGGCAAGCGAGTGCTAGTGTTCACGTGAACTGTTTTGTAAGTTAAAAAGATTTATGCTTTTAACTCGAAAACTGAGAGAACCAGAACTGGATGCGGTGGTGGATGTGGTGGATGCGGTGGTGGATGTGGTGGTGGATGTGGCGGTGGATGTGGCGGTGGATGTCATGGTGGATGCGGTGGATGTGGTGGATGTGGTGGTGGTGGATGCGGTGGTGGATGTAGTGGTGGTGGATGCGGTGGTGGTGGATGCGGTGGTGGATGTGGTGGATGCGGTGGTGGATGTGGTGGTGGATGTGGCGGTGGATGTGGCGGTGGATGTGGCGGTGGATGTGGCGGTGGATGTCATGGTGGATGCGGTGGATGTGGTGGTGGTGGATGCGGTGGTGGATGTAGTGGTGGTGGATGCGGTGGTGGTGGATGCGGTGGTGGTGGATGTGGTGGTGGATGTGGTGGTGGATGTGGTGGTGGATGTGGTGGTGGATGCGGTGGTGGATGTGGCGGTGGATGTCATGGTGGATGCGGTGGATGTGGTGGTGGATACGGTGGTGGATGTAGTGGTGGTGGATGTAGTGGTGGCGGTGGATGTGGTGGTGGATGTGGTGGATGTGGTGGTGGTGGATGTGGCGGTGGATGTGGCGGTGGATGCGGTGGTGGATGTGGTGGTGGATGTGGTGGTGGATGTGGTGGTGGATACGGCGGTGGATACGGCGGTGGATACGGCGGTGGATACGGCGGTGGATGTGGTGGTGGTGGATGTGGCGGTGGATGTGGTGGCGGTGGATGTGGTGGATGTGGTGGTGGTGGATGTGGTGGTGGGTGGGAATTAAATGTAGAAAACATACTCTGTAGGGCAATGAGACATGTAAAATAATCCGTTAAAGTACCGTCCAGGGCCAGTCCATTTGAACAGTAAGTAACAAATCTTCACATTTCCTCTGCAGCGTGAGGAATGTGATTTTAGAGGCGTGATAGTTTTTTTTTTGTAAGACTGTCCTTGTGCTGTATGTTGTAGTGTAGAGGAGTAATTGAGTATTACAGGGGAAGGCTACTGATAAATTAATAATCACCTCCGCTCCAGGGGGAGCACGTCAGGAGCGGGGTCTTTGATGTGGAATGGATCAGACTTCGATGGTCCGCTGGTGTGTTTGTTGCTCCATGCCATGAAAGTGTTAAAGATGGTGTGGCAGAGAGGAAAGGCCAGTCCCTTTTCGCCTGCACTGAATTATAATTAACTTACGCATGGTGGAGCAGGAAGGCGCTGAAGAGCAAGACTGGCATGAAACACATGATGGGGACCCAACTCGTCACCAATTATCCAGGCCGTAAAATCAAGTAGCTGCTTGTCGGCTCGTTCAGCCACCGGGTTTTGTGCTTACTAGCTGGCAAGATTGATTGGTGAAATTAGTACATGCAACCGGAGTAGTTACAGTCCTGTAATGAATGTCTACTGTTGGATTTATAGCTTATTAGTCGGGTCTTGCTATTATGAGCATCGTTCAGCTTTATCTGAAGTCTCATTTGAAGCAACCTCTCCAACCCACTGATGATAGCTTAATTTGCTTTGCAAAGATTTGTAATTGCTCTGTCACTAAGTACATCCTAGAAGAGATGTTGCATCAAAGTAATTACAACACTGACTCGCCAGAGATCAAGTTGTAAAAACCCAAGATGACACAGAACTAAATTCTAAGATGATAGTAAAATCTATTAAGAGTATCCATCCATCCACTCATTCACTATGAATTCTGTTATGGAAGATGTGTAAAATGCTTCAAGTTAAATACACAATTTCTCTCTCATAAGATGGGGAGTAACTCATTTTAGGGACTCTTCGGGATTACATTTTAGGTTAATATAATGTGAGTAGTAAAAAATATACTTTTTATTTTTGCTTGCTTTGTTTTGATTAGTTTTATAAATACTAACAATAAGCCCCTATTTTTTAAGCAATTCAATGCAACAGAAAATGCTCTTAACAGGAACACAGAACGCTGCTATCAAGTGAGTAACCGCTAGATGGCAGAGCGTAGATGAGTAAAGTACAGGGAAGACAGGATGTGTTTAAGTGCCACTCCTCCGACTCCAACAACGAGGTGCGAGACTGCTAGTTTCGGCTTGGACGAGGAGTTGTCCACAAACCGTGCACCTCTCCAAACCTTCGGACCAGTCATAAATCACACCAGTCTAACTTCCAAACACTTCCCGGGCAGAGAAAAACACCGCGTACTGTGAAACGGACCACGGGCGGCAACAGGTAATAAGCACCGGCAAAGCAGACACAAGCTGGTGCGATCGTTACATTTTTAAAAATGTTTTTCCTGCAAGCCTAAACCTCTTTAAAAAAACAAGAAGCAGGAAAAGTAAACATGTCACCACCAAAACTTGCCAGACTAATAACACTGGCAGTAAGAACAACAATTCCAAAAATAGAAACGGCACATTTAATTGTGAAAAAATTTGACTTTGTGTTGTTTCTTCCACAGAGGCGGACTTGGAATAGGTGCAGAAACCCTTTTCAGTTGTAATGCACATCGATGTCAAATAGGATTCTTACTGGTGTATGGAAAAGGTGCTATATTGACTAAATTACTGTAAAACGTACACACGTATATAAAAAGAAGGAAAACAAGAACATCGACAAAAGAACCAAGACGGAGGGAAGAGAGGGGAGGGGGGAGGAGAAATGCGACACGGCGGGAAGGGGCAGGCAGGATGACTCAGGGGAGGGGGCGGAGCGGGGCAGAGCGGCATGTGGGTGTGAACAAGCCGGGCCTTTGAAGTGAAGCTAAGCTTCACTTCAAAGGTGTCGGAGGAATGCGGGCGGCTGTGCACGCGCTTTTAAGCTCAATGCACATGCGCATTGAGCTTAAAAGTCACGGGCACTGCAAGGAATCGCCACGATTCCTTGCAAGTTAGATAAAGTGTGGATGAGCCCCTATAGTCTCGCTTGCTCGATGCGCATGCGCATCGACAGGCGAGACCTAATGAACACTACAAACTTACATTACAGTTGCATATTTGGAGGGGACTGTCCTCTTTGACTTCTATGCATGTAAGTCAAGAACAACATTCACAGTAACCTAGATATGCAGGCAGTAGGTAATGCTGTGCTGAAAAATGCATTAAAGTTACTGGAACTTCCATAAAAAACTGCTGCCTGCTCTTCTAATGCTATACTGTAAGTAAAGTAAAGTCCACATTTGTAAAGCGCACAATCACCCGTAAGGGTCTCTAGGCGCTGGGGGCCGTCGGGAAGAATAAGCGAGCTATTGCCCAGAGTCACATGGTGCTGGGCTAACCTGCCGCCGGAGCCGGGGATCGAACCGTGGTCCCCAGATTCCAGCGTCAGTCGCCCTGGCCGCGGCGCCACACCTCTCCCTATATATATCTATATATATATATACTGTGGAGTCTGGCTGATCAGCAGCACTGTGTCCTGGCATCCAGCCCAACGAAGGTCTCAGAGTAGATAGGTCTCCTGAATTGTCCTTGCCTGGGTCTCCTCTGCTTCTTCGCTGCTGCCCTTGGATGCGAAAATAAAAAGCTCCATGGCCCTGTTCACCATTCATCTAGTGAGCAGTGCAGTGGATGTGAATTCCATCCAAGTGCACAGAGAGCAGGGTGAAAGGGCTGGCCAGTGCAGGTGATGCTTTTCCTTTGAAAATTAATTTCTGCTGGTGTCATAGCCCAGGGTTTGCTGTCTGTGCACTTGTATGGAATACACATCTATACAAGTGCACAGACAGCAAACCCTGGGCTATGACACCAGCAGAAATTCCCATACAAAAGAAAAGCGTCACCTGCACTTGCCATGCCTTCCCCCTGCTGTGCACTTCACACCCCATGCTTACAACCCATCAAGTGCTTAGGTGAAATCCCTGCCTTCAGGCAAGGATTTCACCTCGGCGGCGCCACTCTAAAGGAAATCAAGAGGTGGGGGCAGGGGGTTCTCTCGAGGAAACTGTTCAGAGGCTGGCTGTCTGGCGGCTCGGGCTGCCGGGCCTCTCAAAGCATTACACAAATCACATTCTCGGCTTTGATGCGCAGCCTTCTTGCATCATTTCAGTGCGTGTCATCTTAGCCCGGGCAGAGGAGGCGAGGGGGGGGGGGGGGGGAGGCTGAAGCCCGGTGAGCCCAATGGGTGTTGCGCGCCTGCCCCTCTGCAACAGTATGTCCTTGGTCTCTTTTCCTTTTCCTGTGTGAACGCACCTCCCATTACCTTATCTTCGCCAGGTGAAACTAACTGTAACACTTTCATTCCTCAAGCATCTAATGGAAACAATATCCTTACTCTTCACTAACAGAGTGTTTGTTCACCTGCAATGCAAAGCGTGGAAACAAGTAACATTCTACAGGACTCGCGTGGGAATATAGGCATTCATTTCAGAAAAGAGAAAATTCAAACCTGCTGTGGATTCAGGCCTACAACGTATGCTAAATTAATAAATACACCACGAGACTTGCGTTTAGCATTTCCATAAAGTCATTAACATGCTCAATAGAAACGTTCACTAAACAACACTAGTGCATCTATTTCAACTACATCATTGGCCTAATAAACATTCAAAATGCATTCAATATGTCAATGCGTCACATCACTATTGAGCCCTATATAAGTGTGTTACGTCGCACTGAATAATACGTGTGTGCATATCACAGGGGGTTACATTGCACTCCTAACAGGAACCCCATGTAGAATACGAATTTCCGCTCTATCACGTGTGCACTCACAGAAACTATCAAGTGGCCTGTGACCAAGAGTCAGGCATTTGTTGGGCAGGACTGCAGCTTGCACAATGACGCCGAAGAGCAGAAATCCAGGAATTACACCAAGAGCTCTAAATACAGGGCACAGCTTCAGGAAACAGGTCAGATACGAAGCTGCATTGGATGCGTAACCCAGGCATGAATATACCATGACCTGGATGCATACACCGACCTCCTAAGTCCAGGCAGCCTTGCCGGAATTGAACGACTACACTGCTATCCTCGCAGTGAGTCGTTATGGTTCTTTCTTCATACTTGCCTGCATTATAGGAAATATTACATAGTATCATGCTGAGTCAAGAAAAAATGGGAAAGGTAGGCACCCACCCTACAATCATACAGAATTCAACCAACAGTCCTATCTGGATGCTGTCCTGAAAACAGAACCCAAGCCCAAACCATGACACATTATCCAGAAGCACTGGCCATTTTAACACTCAGTATTTCCACTACAGTAAATAGCAGCTCATGGCCTGGCACACAACAAGTGAGGCCTGTGACACCTATAGCTTTTCACCCAGGGATACTTCTCAGGTGTGTATGGGGCGTGGTTTTCGGTTTGCTCCTGTGGCTAAAAGGAATAGGGGATTTGTTAAAGCCTTCTTGAATGTGAGGTTGAATATCTTTCACCTTGCTAGTGTAAATTATCACACCCTACCCTAACAAAAGTTAGACTTTTTTAAATCTGATTTTAGTTCTTAATCTGGATGTACTTTTTTTTAACCAAAACTTGGTCTAAACTTTACTCAGTGCCTGATATAGTTCTAACCCTTCCTGATAATTTCTCCATTTGCAGATTGCAAGAATTCCTCTCATCACCTTTTTTGTGTTTCATGTACCGCCCTAAGTGGCATGGGTATGCCAAGACGTGGATCTCATGCTCACTGGGTCACTGGAACCAAGCTGTACCTGGCTGATGAGTCCTTAACTAGGGCAATACTAGTACTGGGTTTCTTGTGTTCCAGTTCAGGGAGGATCTGGCCTGGCATTTTAGACTGGACTGTTCCCATGAAGAGGGGTCAAGACTCATTTGCATATGGCTGGGTCCAAACTGAGGTGGCATGGTGAGCAAAAGAACAATGGTTTGGGATGCTACCCCAAGCAATTGCAAGTGGTTAGACAAATTGCAAGCATTCCTCCCATCACCTTTTGTGCTTTTAATAACTCTGAACTGGTTCTGGCTCAGTTCTGAGCGATAACTCTTTTCAGGTACTATTTAAAGCTTCTACGTCATCAGTGAGGCAAATTCGATCCCCTTGCTATAGACTGGGGGTCTATCATGGCGGAATTAAAGAAGATGACTGCATCCACAGTAGACATTCAGGAAGAAACAGGGACCTCATCGGCGTCAGGGTAACATGGCACTATCGCCTTTGCGTCGGCCCACAGGGGGTCCCCCCCTCAATCCCTTCTCAAGCTGTCACCTTGATATGTCCCTACAGCGTTCCACAATCTGTTAATCACCTAATACAACACTTTGCGGCCTCAGGTCACAGGCGGTTACCCCCTTCCCTAAGGTTCATAATTTTGTCCTCATTTTGTTGAACCTTCTTCCCACTGTTCAGAGATCACACCGTAGATAGACTGGCACTGTGATACACAGCAAGACAGCAGAACTTACACTGGCCTTTTCTCCTTGAGGGACTGGTGTAACCGATACCCTCATTTCCTCATACAGGAGACATTGCCCACATGCTGTCGCTGTTATATCCTTCATCAATTGATTTGCTATTGTATTGCCCCCAGTACATGGTGTTGGTGCTGATCTTTTATCGTACCACATTGTTAGTAATGGTAAATGAGAATAAAAAGATTTAAACAAAAGAAATATCAGTGAGGCTATTTCGGTTTGGGATGCCACAAGGCTCTCCTCTGAACCCCACGCTTTTCAATGACTTTGTTTGCCCTTTAGTAGATATAGAGGAAGCTTTTGAATCTCTATAATCTCCTATGCAGAAGACATGCAGATTATCATTTGATTAATGTCTGATGAGAACAGAGGCTCATTTAAATTTAAACACTGTCTTCGATCAGTGACCAAATGGATGGAGGTTAGTTTTCTGAAAATGGATGCCTAAAAAATGGAAATTATGGTGGTAGGTAATCAGCGTACTTTATAGGGGTCGAAATGGCGACAGAAAGAATTTGGTCCGGTCCCAGCACCAACATCCATAGTGAAGAATCTGGGCATTTGACTGAATAACCAGGTTAAGTTTGACCAACAAATTTATAAAGTGACAGCTTCTTTGTTTGGTATTCTCCGATACCTGAGGACAGATTCTCAGATGCTTGAGGACGATTATATGGTCTTTGCTGGATAAGAGCCAAAAAACAGTTATTCAAGCTATTATCTCTCATCTGGACTATGCAAAGGTTTAATAATTGGGTGTAAATAAAGCCCTTGTTCAATGCCTTCACATCATCCAGAACTTGGCCGCCCGCTTTTCGGGACATCTGCTAAAATAGGCACATATTTTGACCAGACTTAAGGACTTTTACTGGCTTTCTGTTGACGAATGTATTCAGTTCAAGACCCTCTGTTCTGTCTACAGAGCTCTGACGGGAAGTGGCCGGCCTATTTTAGCCGCCTAATCTCTTGATATTCTCCTGTGAAATGCCTGGGATAATCGAATGGGGACCTGGCCCATGTGCTGAGAGTTAAACAAGCCAACACGACGGACGTTCATTGATTTACTTGGCTAGAAACTATGGAATTCTCTTCCTCCCCAGCTGCAGGCCTCCCCCACTGAGATCGGTTTTTTTCACGAATGGGATATTAACTTAGTTTATCGAAAGCTTTTAAGATAAGGCACCACTGGAACATTGTCTTTTTTTAAAATTGTTTTTATTGAGCATTGCAAGTATCATACAGGAATATACAGTAAATCCACTGGAACATTGTCCTGCAGGTTCTTTTAGTGCTGGGAAACCCTGGTTGGGTAGCCACATGCTCTACAAATTTAATACATGGGAATTAAAATAAAATTGCTTAGCCAGCTCTAAACTGCTCACATCAATGTCCTATCAGTATCCTATTGGAGATTTTGACATGTTAATTTTTTTTCCAAACATATTATTATTGGATTTATCCACCAACATTTCAATGCATTAACATGGATAACCACTAAAGTCAAATTATGTCAGCTTATTATTCTCAAATTTTCAAATATCTTCTAGGTGTACACAAGTACTCATCATAATATAAGGGCTTGATTTAGAGTTTGGCGGAAAGGGCATTCAGTTGCAAATGGAATGGAGTGCTCTGTCTGCCAAACTCTTGGTCACCTGCCTCATTTTGAGACCAATGGATCATAAGCTTTTTATCGATGGTGCCCCTATTTTCTCCATTGATAGAACGCGCCCTTTAATGGCCTGAAGGAGCAGGGGCCATTGGATGAAAGGCATTACACCGTCCGCGCTATGTAGATTGGATGGTGCAATGTCCCTTTTTTTCTGTCCCTCGCTGCCAGGAGTAAATTGGTGGTGAGGGTCAGAAAACAAAATTATGACCCCACACCCTAGGAGTTTGGTGGATGTTTGCCAAAACTGATGCCAGCCATCCACTAAACTTTTTGCACCTTGATGGAAACCTCCATGACCACTGGCTAGCAGTCATCTCTAAATTTGGTGAACCGTAGTACTTCTGTTGTACAGCTTGTACCTCTCTGGTAACACTGTGCATTTGTTGTACAGCATAAACGTCAGGATTCTGCCAGACTGATTCCGTGCACACCCTCAGGATAAGTTGCCCTGTAGTCCTAGTAGCTCACAGCGCACCATCTGCACCCCTAACCATACAGGGTAACAAATGTGTGTGCATCCTTAGAACATGGCAACCCTGATCCCCCAAGGAAATTGTTGTAACAGATCTAGAACCCTTTCGTTCAGACTCTCATGCATATCCAAAGAACTACACACGCAATACTCAGTAAGGAGTTTCAATATTTATTGAAGCATTGGCATTCTTGTATAAAATATGCGTGCTGTGATATTCAGTAGAATGAAACAGAGTAGTGTAATTAGCATTATGAGAATAGTGAAAAATATGAACAATTCCACCATTGTGCTAAAGCAGTGAATATATGCTTGCATACTGTGTAAAGTGTATTCCTGTCTAGCACTCCCTAACCTAGTCTTTCCTAGGCTGGGTTATCTGCCAAATCCCTGTCGGGTGGTCTAACGCCCCATTACCTGCAGGCAAGTGCCATCAGACTGCCTTTCTTGGTGTACAGCTAGACATAATTTCTGTTGGTAAACAGGAATCAGCTGAGATGGAATTCCTGCATGCATGCAGTGACTTCACACTGTCAGCTGAGTGTTCCTCTGCCTTAACAAGGAAGTGGTTCTGTACAAATAATAAACATCACCCATATGGTTATGCTGAAACCCCAGTCAGCCCGCAGTTGTTTATTCTAGTTTGATAGCTTCATCGCCTACTGGACAGAAACAGCAATGACATTTGCGCAGGAAACTTTGTCCCTTAAACCGAATGTTCAAATACTCATGCTAGTGTGTCTACAAACTGGAAATGAATGCAATTCCGATTCAGAGAATGTTATTCTGCATTGTCTCGCACACAAATGTATGTCAAAAGAGATTATGTGTAAAAGAGAAGGCAACTTAAGAAACATGAACATATAAATGGTGGTGTTCCTTACCAGGCCTATCCAGACCACGTAACACTTCAGGATAGCAGACCATGATGTACTGTACTATATCTGCCAAAGCCTAAATCAGATTAATATTTGTTTATCCTTGTATAATATTCAGTGAGTCTCAGTAGACATTCATTGGCAGTAATATACTACATCACATATATTTATTTCTGGTTTCATAGTCAGTGGTGCGTTTCTCAGGAGTGCTCATTTTTACCCTGTTGATTCAGAAAAGTTCCTCACATAGTGATGGACTTTCACCTCTACCCTGAGTGCCTCAACTGTAATGATGTCTGGATCACTCATGCATATTTTTGTTGTCATAGGCGAACATGGATCAAGAGGTGTGCCATGATACAGATCTGTCTCACAGATTGAAGTCATTTTGAACCGAGAGGAGTGCCCAAAGCGCTACCCTCATAGTGGTGAAAAGCTACTGCTTTTGCCAGTAGTTAAGCAGCACGATCGTGGCAACATACCATGTAGTGATTAGTAGGATTGAACAGGCTTTTTCTATCTATGTCACTAGAGTGAAGCCTACAGGCCCACTTGTTTAAAGTTCCTCTGCTGTGTGTTTGACTCACCCTTGTCCTACATCGGTTTGGTGTATAGTGCTGCACAGTGTGTGTGTGTTATATATGTGCTGGGTGCATGTTTGCCTATGAGTAGTACAATACAGGGATGATGCTGTGTGTGTATGTTATATGCATGTGCTGGGTGTATTTGTGCCTGAGAATGGTATATTACCTGAAAGATGTAATGTTATGTAGGGCGTGTATATTGTATGTATGTGCTCTGTGTATGTGTGCCTGTGAATGGTTGAATACATGTAAGATTCTGGGTTCCATTTTGGGAAACCCAGGGCTAAATGGAAGAACATGAATAGGTAGAGGAATCCCCCAGACAGATTTGTGGAGTGCTGCATTTCTGTGAGATGGGTGGGACACACTGAAGGAAGGGAGAGTCAGGCTCTCAGTACATTTCAAAGGGTGCTCTTTGATTCGAAAGATGTCACTGGGAAGGGGTCTTGGCATATCTCAGGAAGGAGATTGCGCTGATAACTGAATCGTAAAAAGTACGGTTGAGTCCCTGAGGTGACCTTTTTATACACATATCCCTGTGGCTGTGTTAGATCTGGCCCTTTTCACAGGTTTATCCCCAAACATTTTGCCTCCTATTTTTCTGACCCTGTTTTCTTTGGCTATAGGATTCTTGGCACCTTACCACTGCTGACCAGTGCTAAAGTGCTTATGCTCTCTCTATAAATTGTGACAATGATTGGTTATCCATGATTGGTCTATTTGATTTACTGGTAAGTCGCTAGTAAAGTGCATGGAGTGCGCCAAGGCCTGTAAATCAAATGCTATTAGTGGGCTTGCAGCACTGGTTGTGCCACCCACATGAGTAGCTCGGTAAATGTACCTCAGACCTACCACTGTAGTGTCTGCGCGCAGTTTGAAACTGCCATGTTGTCCTAACGTGTACACCCTCTTGCCTGGCCCAAACCTTCCCTTTTCTTACATGGAAGGTACCCCTGAGGTAGGCCAAAGGTACCTCCATGGACAGGGTGCAGTGTATGTAAAAGGTAGGACATGTAATAGTGTGTGTGACATGTCCTGATAGTGAAATACGGTGTAATTAGTTTTTTACTATTGATAGGCTATCTGTCCCATAGGCTTATCATTGGAGTTGAACTGTAAAATGTTTACTTGTGTAACTTGCAATAGGGACAAGATAGGAAAATTAGGTTTTGACTCTGAACTCAGAATGTATTATTGCACCTTTCAATGAAGGTGGTTTTTAAATCCTCTGTATTAAAATGGCACTTTTAGAACATGGGATTTCCTTACTTACCATTTTGTGTGCCTCTGGCTGTTTGTGTATTCAGCGTCTGGTGTGTGAGGGACAGGAGTTGAGCTGTGCATTCACTCTAGACAGTCACTGGGGGGGCGGGGTTGAGGTGTGCCTTGCCTGGGTGACTCTTTGCAGACCTGAAAAGACCTGATCTGCATTTAGAGTAGCGGGAGGAGTTGTAATTACAGCTGAATAGGCTGTGTCTTTTTGCACAATGCAGTCTCCGCCCCTGTGGTCATGCTGCACCAGTGAGGGCAGAACTGGTTTGGACTGGGTTCAGAGACCCTTGCCACAAAGAGAACGAAGACATTTTGGGGTATAAGTATTACACCTAAAACCCCAAGACTTGAGAACTTCCAGGAACAAGAGTACCCTGCCAAGAAGAAGAGCTGGAGAGCTGTAAGGAGGAGTACTGCCCCTTTGCTGTGTGCTGTGTGAGGTTGGCCTTCAGTGGCTGCTTCTTGCTGTGGTGGCGGAAAAGGACTGCCTCTCTTTGCCCTGCTGTGGTATCCTGCTTGTAAAGAATCTCCAAGGACTTGTGTGTGCTGGCCTCCTGGTGGAAGTCTCAGAGATACAAAAGACTTCAAGATAGGACTGGACTGTTCTTCACCCCTTTATGTGAGGTACATCATGAAAGAAGCTCTGTAATCTCTAGCAGCTCAGTAGAGGGCTTGTCTTTACCCATAACCTCTGGATTCAATAAACATGCGCTTCCCAGCCTAGAGCGTGTGGAGAGCTCTTCGCTGGTGGAAAACGCATGGTAAGCGCTACATTGGGGCAAATCCAGGTTGCTTGGAAGCTGGCATGATGAGCTTCTCTACTACCTGGTATCGGCCGTAAGAAGAGTGCTGCTCCAGGCCCTGAATTAGGAAGGTAGCGGAAGTGCAGCTCGTGTGGGATTTACTGGAGCCCGAGCCATGGGTTCTTTTTGCAGTGCCTACAACTCTCCCTGCCCTCTCCAGTGAGGGAGGGAGTGGGGCCGCCGTAGCCAAGCAACGTCCTGAGTTTGAGGAGGAAGGCCGCAGCTTGTGGCAGCCCCGCCCAGTGGGGCACTGACCAGGAAGCTCCGAGGGTCCCCTAACAACGTCCAGAGGCAAAGGAGGAAGGCAGCAGCTCGTGGCGGCCCCGCCCAGCAGGATGCCAACAAGGAGGAGTACTGGCACGTTTACATCTTCGCAGCCCCGGTAGCAACCTGATCAGCTCAGTCCCCAGTTGCACCGCACCTTCGCGGGCTTCCTCCCTAGTAGTCTGCATGGAGTAAAGGGTGGGGGGGGGAGGGTGGGGGGAGGTCCCTGTCCCGCCCAAAGCAGCCGCACAAGACCAGGCGAGATTTTCTCTCCGGCTGAGGCTGTTTTTTTTCTGGCAGCAGGGAAATCGCGAACAGCAGCCCCACTCCTTGACGTGACCTACCTTTTGGTGGGCTCTGATTTTTCCCTATGTTCATTGCGGGGGGAGCCCAGAACAGGCCCCCGTGGCAGTAAAGAGCAGGATGGGCGGTAATCCTCGATGGAGGTCCCGATCCTGCTCCGGCGACTTCACCTACATAATTACCAGAGAGCCCATGATAGAGTCTCAGATGCTTCTTGCTGTGGTGGCGGAAAAGGACTGCCTCTTTTTGCCCTGCTGTGGTATCCTGCTTGTAAAGAATCTCCAAGGACTTGTGTGTGCTGGCCTCCTGGTGGAAGTCTCAGAGATACAAAAGACTTCAAGATAGGACTGGACTGTTCTTCACCCCTTTATGTGAGGTACATCATGAAAGAAGCTCTGTAATCTCTAGCAGCTCAGTAGAGGGCTTGTCTTTACCCATAACCTCTGGATTCAATAAACATGCGCTTCCCAGCCTAGAGCGTGTGGAGAGCTCTTCGCTGGTGGAAAACGCATGGTAAGCGCTACATTGGGGCAAATCCAGGTTGCTTGGAAGCTGGCATGATGAGCTTCTCTACTACCTGGTATCGGCCGTAAGAAGAGCGCTGCTCCAGGCCCTGAATTAGGAATGTAGCGGAAGTGCAGCTCGTGTGGGATTTACTGGAGCCCGAGCCATGGGTTCTTTTTGCAGTGCCTACAACTCTCCCTGCCCTCTCCAGTGAGGGAGGGAGTGGGGCCGCCGTAGCCAAGCAACGTCCTGAGTTTGAGGAGGAAGGCCGCAGCTTGTGGCAGCCCCGCCCAGTGGGGCACTGACCAGGAAGCTCCGAGGGTCCCCTAACAACGTCCAGAGGCAAAGGAGGAAGGCAGCAGCTCGTGGCGGCCCCGCCCAGCAGGATGCCAACAAGGAGGAGTACTGGCACGTTTACATCTTCGCAGCCCCGGTAGCAACCTGATCAGCTCAGTCCCCAGTGGCACCGCACCTTCGCGGGCTTCCTCCCTAGTAGTCTGCATGGAGTAAAGGGTGGGGGGGGAGGGTGGGGGGAGGTCCCTGTCCCGCCCAAAGCAGCCGCACAAGACCGGGCGAGATTTCCTCTCCGGCTGAGGCTGTTTTTTTTCTGGCAGCAGGGAAATCGCGAACAGCAGCCCCACTCCTTGACGTGACCTACCTTTTGGTGGGCTCTGATTTTTCCCTATGTTCATTGCGGGGGGAGCCCAGAACAGGCCCCCGTGGCAGTAAAGAGCAGGATGGGCGGTAATCCTCGATGGAGGTCCCGATCCTGCTCCGGCGACTTCACCTACATAATTACCAGAGAGCCCATGATAGAGTCTCAGATGCTTCTGGGCCCACAGTAGTGTGTTCATCACAATATTTCTGGTATTAGAAGCAGAGGCTGCTCCTGGGGATAGTTGTGACATAATTTGCATAATATGTTCTTCCTCTGGACCAAAGTAATCTTGGGCCTCATGTTCAGCAAAGTGACCTCATGTTTTGCAACTTCTGTGCACTACCTATGATTATGATGCATATGATATTATGACAAGTGCCTAGAGGCATAGCGACTTATGTTATGTGGTATAAGGTGTTATATGACTTCTTTATGAGAAGAGCCTAGTGGTGCAGCAATTCATGTTATGTGGTCTAATGTGCTTTTTATGCTACGCAATGATTTATGGTGTAATGTGTACTAATTGTTTTATGTATGAATACAAAGGATATGTTTATATTGCCCCTTGTTACGATTCTCTTGTGTGGTGTGCCTAGTATGTCACTAGTGTGAGAGTGTGTTGCGCAAATGCTTTACACATTGCCTTTGGGATAAGCCTGGCTGCTCTGCCAAACTACCAAGGGAGTGAGCAGGGATTATCTTGGATACGGGCACAAAGGTTGAGCCGCCCTGATACCTGCAAGCTTCTGAAGCCTGACACCACGCCTTAAGTCCTGCTCTGCGCCTATTGCAGGTGTGAACACGACATACCTACGCCACGGCAACCTTTGTGCCCGCGTGCAGAATCTGTTTCCCAGTCCCTGTCCTGAAGAGAACCTTGAATACTTAGGTTCGAAACGCGTCGACAATACCACCCTGAGGCTACAACAAAGGGTGCCGCTAGGATGTAAATCATACCACCACTCTGTATCCTAGCCTTGCAACCCTATTTAACATTACACCACAGGCTTTCGTTGACAGGCAGGCTTGTTTTTGATCTCAACCCCGCCTGTCACTTGGTTTTTTCAATCTCTAGGACTGGTTCCCGTTTGTTCGCTTACGGATTAATCTCTGCACTGTATATAATTGCAATTTATTTGAATTATTATACATTTGTGATTGTCTTTTGGTGTGTCTAACCAATCTTTTGTTTGATTCTTTGTTGTAAATTTGTAAATGTGTGCATTTGTAGATACTGTATATATGAACCTTTTGAATTGACAGTGGTTTTGTTTGTGCTTGTGTTTCAAAAAATTGCTGATAAATGTAAAAAATAAAAATAAACTTGTTTGGAAAATTAAATCCAGTGGTCACACGGTACAGATTGACTGTGTGTCTGGTGAATTGTTTCACGAATAATCCTGTCCAGCCACCCTGTTCTGTTTTTCCCTTCTGGGCAGCATGTGAAGAACTTACCAGAGACGGTTGGTGCAGCTTCAGGGCCTGCAAAGGGGGCACGCTCAGAGACTTCGGTCATTTAGAGCCTGCTGATGCCGCTAAGCCTGTTTTGTGCTGGTTGAATTTGCCTGCCATATATCACTTTAGTGTTTGTACACTTTTTACTTTTATAAAGAGTTGGAGTGGGACTCCGGAGACTTGGACCACTAATGGGGCCTAACCTGAATTACGCCTATAGTGTATGAAGAGTAGTAACTACCTCTAGCTAGAGGTTAGTAGAACTCAAGAACCCACCTGTAAAACACTGGAGCCCTCGTCACAGGGGACTGTCTGTATTGTTTGTGAATGTCATAGTATACTTTGTGCTCATATTTAAATGCTTATTTTTTTCATAAAAGCAAGTATTTGACTGAACAATCATATATTGCTGCTGTGGAATGTATTTTGAGTTGTGAGCCTGTGTTCATCCCCCTGTGTCTACCTCCCCACTGAGAAGCCTTGGATTGTGCAACCCAAACTACCACTGAGAGTCAAGTGCTGAAGGGTACTTGACCCGGTTGCACAGGATTCATACAAGGTCGGGCCCCAGGATATTAAGGGTAGAGAGCCTCAACCCCTACGGTTGGGCTTAGTAAATACTGCTTTCCCCGTGGCCTTCTGAACAGCGTTCTGAAATACCCCAGCCCACTATTTCATGCTAGGCTTTGGCAATGTCTATTTACCTTTTCTCTCTTTGCTTCTCTAAACAGTAGGGCATCTTCAGCTTCTGCATCCTTGCCACGTCCCTATGCAAGATTTGATATTTAGGAGCTGTGGGGCCCTTACAGTTGATATTACTTTTTGCTTTGCCAGCACTAAAGTGCTATCTAGTCATAGCTTTCTTGGCTTTTTTTGGCCTGTGGGAACAGCCCTAATATACAAAGTTCTAGTTTGTCATTTTAAATAAGTTCAAGTAGCCCTGATAATCATAATATCCACCTTTTCACTAATATCCATTGGACCGCTCCAGATCATGTGAATAAAGCTAGAGTTATCTTCACGGCATCTGAAACATGTGACCTTGGCGCAGAGTAGATCTTAACAAATATTTTGGACATGACGTATGCTCTATGTATGTAGTAAAGGTGAAATAATCTGAACAGTGTGCTTCTCTACATTTTTAGTGCACATCTCAGTATTCTTCCCCAGTCTTCTTTGGTAACTGGGTTGCGTGTATTTGCCTCGAGTTTCCCTCAGTGATTCAAAGGATCCCTTGGACTGACATAAGAGCAATGATACTTAAGAGTCACCACCCTTTAATTACCATTTGTGGAGCACATCACTTTTAGGCCTTAGTGTGCATGGGGGTTCATTTTGAGCAGTTTTCCACAGGTTTTGTCCTGTTGTCCCTAAGGTCCATGTGTAGCAGGAAGTGCCCTGTGGGTATCCCATAGTCTTCCCGAAGATCCATTATGCTCCTAAGTGCCCAAACTATGCAAGTCTTCCACTGTCTCAATACCCTTTTTTGCCCATGTTAGTATCCTCCACTAGTCTCTCTGACCTTGTTGAGTGTTTAGAGCCAAAATAGGAAGATCCAAGGCATAGGGTACACCAGTGAGAGTTTTTAGCAAGGCTCTTGTCCAGCAATTTTGAAACACTTTCACCAAATATTCTCCTCTCAGCTTCTTCTTTTCAGTCTCCGCTATAAATAAAACAGTGTACCTGCTAGTGGTTTGAGCATGTTTTCTTCCACTGGGTTTTGTAGCCTCCTACATACTCTTCTGGTGACTGACTGCTGCTACACTGTCATATATTACAGTTTGAAGTTGGGGACTACCATTCCTCCTTCTGGTATGGGACTGCAATTCTGCGTCCATCAGTCTCCACATATCAGATCTACCATGACTGCATCTATTCTCCTGAACATATCCCATAGGGACTCTAATAGGAAGGGTGGTGAAGTAATATAATAATCGAGGTAGAGATTCTATTTTCGACAGGGTTGTCATTCCTAGTTGCAGCTCTTTTCAGAATGCTGTACTTAGTTTCACGGATGCTATAGCTGGTCTTATATAACCTACCAAGAGGTCAATCGCTGTCCTATACATTTGCACCCTCAGATACTTTATGGTGTGAAAGTCCCATTTTAGTCTATGCACCAAGTTGGAGATTCCTGCTGCAGTCATGTCCAGATATGTCATCGTGTCAATGACTTTTTGACATGAGAAATCATTTAAGAGGTCTCATCAGGACAAAGATAGTGTGGAGACACCTATGTAAAAAACAAAGACAAGAAGCGTAAAATGAGGCTAAGCAACAAATATAGGTAAAACAAAGAAGACCATTACCTAGTGCCAAGTAAGAGCAAGTCTAAAGCTAGTTTTTTTAATAAACACATTTTATTGAGTTTTAGACCAGCTACACTGGTGAAACAGAGGGTATGGCACACACAGAACAACATCGAAAGTGGTAAACAGTTCGTACAAGACGTCCCGCAATAGTAAGGTAATACATGCCCAAAATATCCCCAGCACAAAGCTATAACCAAGTTGCCTGAGCTATTTCCCCCCACCCGCATGTGTTTCTGAGGGCAGCCATGTGCTTCAAAGACCACCCGCTCCTGCAGCGCACAACAATCGACACCTCGTCTCCTCTTCAAATGAGAAGGGTATCCATGGGCCAAACATTGCGAGGCAGTATCTCACTTCGCCACCAGAAAAGCTCTGCCCAGGAAATACCTTTTTGCCCTTGTGCCCTGAGAGCCCTCAAACACCCCAAGAAGAGCCAATAAGGGAGAAAGGGGAACCTCCCACCCCAACACTTCTGACAACTCCTGGGTCACCCTTGTCCAGTACTGGAGCACCTCATCACAGGTCCACACCATATGATAAAAATCTGCTTGATCGGCTCCACACCAAGTTCATGTGGGAGTGTGTGTGTCTCCCAATTTGGGAAGTGGGGCCCTCACACACACATTTGGGTGCCATGCTTCATCAAAGGGCTTGCTCCTTGTCAGGCCGGTGCTGCAATGCCTGACGGGCACCCTATGAGGGGCTCTTTGTCAGAGATATTTTTCCCAAGCTGCATAGGTGAGGTCCGTGTGAGGGGCATAGTGGTGTAGATGTGCATCATATGCATCATGTGCCCTATGATGAAGCATGACACCCAAATGGGTTTGTGAGGGCCCCACTTCCCAAACTGGGAGACACCCACACTCCACTACTGAGGAAGGGTGTTGACCAACGTAGTCTCCTTCTCTTCTTTCCCCACCCTATGGGAACTTCATCCTCCTTCGGTGCTACATGCTAATAAGCGTACCAGGAAGAAGGAGTCTGTCCACTCCCTGGGTGCCACAGTGTCTTTTCCAGCAGCTGGTACCACTTCTCGAGCGAGCCAGAACATCTGAGAGGGATAGTCACAGTATCTTGTCCGCCCAAGTGTCTCTGAGCCAGTATATGAAAGCAAGTGGGATCTCACTTAGACCAAAGAGTAACGCAGCCGACAGACAATCGATTGACAGGGCTGTGGGACAAGTTGGAGTCGGTGTGGTGAATAGTTAATTCCCAGAGTGAGGGCCCCTGCCAATCAGCCACAACATCTTCCTCCTCACACCCAGAGGCAGGATTTGAGGTTTGCTGAGAAGATGGAGGAGGAAACGCTTGAAAGGACTGCTCGGTTGAGAGTCACCTTACCATCCTGCGCCCCTCCACGACCAGTTACATTGTCTGCATGGCTTGGGCAGAGTCTGCGTACCCAGGGTGCCGGGCACCTCCTGTTGTCACAGGGGTGAGTCAGAAGGGCCACGCACTGTGCTCTCTCAATTGCAAACCACGAGGAGAGGCGATTGGCTGGTATCCAAGATTTAATCCGATCCTCCACGAAGTCCACTGCCTGCTGATAGATCATCACCCTCTGCCCACTCCGGGACTCCAATCAGATGGATGTTGTTGCGCTGCAAGCGATTTTCACCATCCTCGGCTTGCCTGTGGAGATCCGCCGTTCTCATGAGTAAGGTGTAGACCTGTGTTTTGAGAGTGGAGATATCATCTTCAGCAGAGGAGATCCAGGATTCAGCCTTGGTGAGCCACGCTGAAGCCTTGCAGAGATACGGACATAGCAGGGAAACATCCATTCTAACCTCCCCAATTTTGTTCTCTACCACAGTCTGTAAGGTCTAAATCATCTATAGTATCATAGTAAGGTCGAGAACTGAAGGGGTAGGTCCATCGCCACCTGGACGGTCTGGGGGCCACTGCAAGAGACAGGCGTGGACTTATCCATTTTCGTCTGTGTCTGTGTGGGTGCCCTGTCTTTGCCCATCTTGCTAAGGTGGAATGTGGCAGGACTGGTGGCGCAGTATCAAGTTAGTCTGCGTCTAGGCCGCTGACAGCAGTGATGGAGAGGGACAAGACGGGAGAATTCCCTCTCCAGGTTAGCAGTGCCCAAGTGCAGCCAAAAGAGGGAACAGCACCCTCAGTCAGCTCAGAGAGGCGCAGTGTTGGGGGCGTCTAGTCTGTATGGGCCCAAAGTACAGAGTGGTCCTCTACGGGAGCAACATTTGCCGATATAAGCCCCTCTCCAATCTGGGACTGTGTTCCCAACGACTGGTCAGTCGCAGCAGCACTCCATCAGCGGGACCTCAGTGGGTGCAGGTGATGAGAGACTCAGGACCCCCAGGTGGGGCTCTAGGGTGCAACGGGGGGGTCACAGGTTCCGTTCCATGGAGACTCGCAAGGGGCGTGGTGGGGTTATGGGCTCACGCAGGAGTATGTTACCTCAGTGTAGACTTTATGGCAGCCTCCTCCTTCACTGATGCCGCGCTCAGTCGATCCAGGCCTCAGTTCAGCAGTCAAGTGCTGGCTGATGACAGGAACGCAGGTACAGGGCAGGGGTCCAAGTCAGGAAGTCGTAGCCCTTCACCAGTCCCAAGGCTTGTGAATCTCCTGTGGCAGCACACAAACGGACAAAGTGCAGACAGGGGGGCCCCACCCCAACAGCCCTCAATGGTGAGGTACCTCTCGGGGCCCGGTCCAACCCTGGACCACAGCCGTCACAGGGGTCCACACCACCCCAGCCCCCGCTGTTGCACCTCTCAGTCTGGTTCAGGTGACAGCAGGGGCCGAAGCTGCAGGCCTCAGGGCTCACTGGACCTCCGCTGTGGCACTCAGGTGGGAGGTGGAGCCCAAGCCCAGGAGACAAGGCCGTGGGTGGACCGGGCCCTAAATGGGCAAGACACACTCCAACAGCGGCCTTGCAGCACGGCGCTCACTTACCAGGTCTGCGCTGGTCCTGCATTTTGTGCCTGCCCGGAGCGGGCTTGTCCAGGCTTCAAGTTACTGTTGCGGGATCCACAGAGGCGGCTCCAGAGGAAGGGGTGGGCCTCCTGGCCGCACCACCCCTGACGCCATGTGGTGGTGAAGATTGATTACAGGCGCCGGTCCCCGCCAGGTCCCATTAGCCATCAAGATATTCGAGACGCATGAAGAGGACTGCCACGCTGTTCTCCGGAGTCTCCCAAGCAGCCAGTCAGCTGATGGCAGTCAATGGTCTGGATTTACTTCGGATCATGGGGGTCTGCTGCAGAGAGACGTTAGGGTGCAACCACTATGTTGCCTTTCCTGGTCACGTCCCCTAAAAGCTATCTGATAAACTCACAACGGAGTATGTTCCAGGATAGCTAAAGTTGTGGTCCTTCACTGAAAAAATGAAAGAAAATGTCAGATATATGGTCCACAAAATCAACTCAGCAAATGAGGAAAAACCAAGTAGGATTACTCACTTATCATCAAAGAATAATCAAGAAGGAGTTTTTTCACTTTAACAAATACAAAATGGAGTATGTTCAGAGAAAATCACTGCAAAATCTATGATTTTTGGTCTTTTCTTTTTTGCATACATGGCCACACATTGTCTGTCTTTATGAGACCATCCAAATGATGCCCTAGGTTGAAATGTCATTGACACTGTGGCGCTCGGACTAGGTCTTTCTATGTCCATTGCTGGGCATAGATGTGAATTGGGACAATTGCTATATTTAGCTCTTCTATTGAGATTGCAGTCACCTGTCTTGTATATACACAAGTGTTTATGGCAGCAATGTTATTTCATTTGGTGTGATCACTTAATCTCTGTGCCATTTGCCTATTTTTTTTATGGATATTGCTCTATGATTTTTAGTAATTAAAAACAACCTTTTTTGCTCCTTTTTTGCTATACGAAGAGGCTACTTACATTTGTGTTCATACATTAATAGTTAACAGTAATTGGTTTGATATTATTTATATGTTTGTGCTTTGAAGGAGCCCCCTAAGAACCATTGTTTTCCAGCTTTATGCTCTTATTAACTGACGTTCCTTGTGACATAATTGGTTCTCTTGACCTTTGGGTAGCTAATTCTGCTACTTTAGGTGGAGCAGAGGATCAGAGTGAAACGTTTGGGGGCTCCTCTCTGACTGATCTACATATTCAGATTGATAGACAAAACATCCAGAATGTACAATCACCAACCCTCCCTCAAACTCTAGAACTTAGAAAAAACATGCTCCAATTCATTTTCTTTAAATTGTATTAGATTAAATCTGCTGGGTCAGACAATACTTCTGTAGTAGAGCGATTGAATAGCTAAGCATATGTTCCAGATGAAAAGATAAGTTTGTTAGTGAAAGATCTGGTGGGAGCTGCACAGCATAGGCAACATAGGCCCAAATGAAAGTAATACAATTGGGCCCTGTCCCCTTGTTTGATAGTAAAAAGCAACCACAAATTGGGGTAAATGGGCACCTTACACCCAGGTGCCACTGTACCTGCTGCACCATTGATGGCTATGTCCTGTTTGATAGCAGCAGAGGCCACACTGAAAAAGATGGGTAAATACTCTTTCCAATTTAAAATGTTATAATAAAGGTGTGAAGACATAGAGAATATGTCCTGATGATCTATTTTATGGATCATTGTATACCAGAAGGGATGAAGGGCTTAGTGAGGGGTCCAGCAGGACATAAATCTACAATCAAATAGGTTGTTGAGTTGTTATTGATGTTCATGCTGGGAGGGAGTAATAACTTAGGAACAGAATTTCTCTCTGTTGCTGTGACATAGTGCTTCATTTAACCCTGAAGGATGGGAGTTGTCACTTTATGATTGTGCATTTCCAGGATTTTTCACTGAAGGAAACATTATTAGGAATATTTTGAGGAAAGTGTTATATCAGTACCCTTAGTGTTTTCACTTTTTATTTTTCCTGGTTTGTCCTAAGAATCTGCTAGGTGATAAAAAGAGATGAAAGGGCTTTACTCAAGCTAAAAGAGCTGGCAGTCCATGTCACAAGGGTGCATATTTGTAAGTTGAAAGTAAGTTGGCAGTGAGATTTCCTCATTCTGGACCAGTTGAAGTCTGGAGTAGGCTACGGTAAGACCTTTTGGATAGTTGGTCAGCTATAGTTGTTATGAAATAAAAATGGGTTGTGGGGTATATAGTGTCACCGTAGTGCAATGTTTTTCTATGTGCTTTAGGAATTTTGTGTAAGAAGCATGTAGGAGCCTGGTCCAATGCATACTTCCCGATTCAATAGGACACAGGAACGATGGGTGGTATAGAGAAATGCTTTTCTGGGAGAATAATGTCGTTGTCTGGCTATTGTCTTGTGATTGTTTATAACATTGAGTGAATGTTAGCAAATTAAATGTAAACAGATTGAATAATGTGCAGGCTTAGATCTGTTTTGGAATATCTGGTGAAAGAAAAAGGTAGTTTGAATCCAACATTGGTTTGTTTCATTGTGCTGGGCTCAGAAGATTAGCCTGTTAAGCACAGAACCCACTTTGAATGGTAGGTAGTAGCCATGCTAAGAAGGGCGATAGAAGTGAAAATATGCAAGATGTACAAACAATAGAATTGGGTTATTGCCCTGAGCTATGGAGAAAATGTAGAGAGGTATACTTTAGTATTAAATCTTTTTTATTGAAAGCAAATACCTCGACCAGTGCCGCTGGAAGCAGGGGCTGAACAGAGACAATACAGATGCTACGCCATCTCAAATGCAGATGCCTTACGATGCAACTTAAACACGGCATGTCGCCTACAACCCAGCTGGGCCGGCCGCGATTGAAAAACCGAGAAACAGTCGGTCGCAGCAACAATGCAAACATTATTTGAGAAAAGAAAAACCCCCCGCCGTCCCTCCCCCACCCCTCCCCCCTCCCTCCCCCTTGTCCGCTGAGGTAAAAGAAAGGAAATCCTAAAGAAACCAAAAGCAGTGGCCAGGACCTCGCAGGTGGAGCCCTACTTCTGGGGTTTCTGCTTGCGGGGCTTAGACTTAGGCTCTGTGAGAGGTGTGTCAGCCAAGTGGAGTAGGCGGAGGTATCTGGGACAGCTCAGCTCCCTGTACTCCCCCGTAAGAAGCGTCAGAAAGGGCCGCCAGAGGTCTGCGAATTCATCTCCCCTGCCTGCCATGGTCAAGGAAAGCTTCTCCATACCCAGAATGGTCCAGAGTCTATGTAGCCATCCCAGCTGCACAGGCGGCTGAGGATCCCTCCAGCGAGCCACAATGTTTTGCACCGCCGCCCCCAATGCAAGTGCTATTAGCCTCCCCCTCATGGACTTCAGGGGATACATCAATGCGTTGGGTAGTCCCAGTAACACATAGGCAGGGAATCGGGGGAGCTGGGTGTCTAAATGGAGGTCTATTAGGTCCCGTATAGGGGTCCAGTATTTCTGCAGGTGCTCGCAACTCCATAACAGGTGCTCCAATGTGCCCAACCCACCACAACCCCTCCAACAGCGGTCACTGACGAGGGGGTCCCAACGGTGTATTCGTTCGGGGGTGTGATACCAGTATGTGGCTACCTTTGTGAGCGTCTCAGTGAGGCCTGTGTGGTAGGCTGAGTGTCGGGCCCTGTGGTAGATCCCCTCCCATTCCTTGCGCGTGAGCTGCCTTCCTAGGTCCTTTTCCCATCTAGCCTGCCCTGCGCTGTAGGTGTATTTGTTAGTGAGCAGCAGGTGTTGGTATATGTCCGAGAGCAGTTTCTTATCTGACGTGCGCGTTAGCAGCCATTTTTCGTAGGGTGTAAGAAAGCGCTGCGCCCCTGGTTTGATCTGCGGCTGTGAGACCCAGTGCCGAACCTGCAGGTAGGGCATACGGTCCGCTTCCAGGATGCCATAGGCCTCCTTTACCTTCTGAAATGGGAGGATGCCCTGAAGATCAAACATGTGGCCTACCTCTCGACAGGGCGTAGTCCTCCAAGTCGCGAACGCCTGTGCATCCAGGCCTGGGGTGAACTCGGGGTTGTCAAATATCGGCGTGAGCGGGGAGGGAAAGGAAGTGAGATCTCTCCGGGTCGCCACCCTATCCCATATTCCCATGACCGTGCCGGTGATATACGATGCATACAGGTTAGGCGGCCTATGGCGCCGTGGCAGGAAGGGTACGCCCTGGAGTGTCTGGCCCGCCACCGCCTGGTCCTGAAAAAGCCAGTGTTTGTTGGACTCCAGCTGGAACCACTCCACAAGCGCGCGTAACTGGGCCGCCTGAAAGTACAAGGTTAGGTCAGGTAACCCTACTCCCCCATGTGCTGGAGGAAGCGTGGCGATTAAATGCTTAAACCTGGGGCGACGGCCATTTCAAACAAAATGCGCTAAATCAGCCTGCGTTTTCTGGAGCCAGCCCGTCGGCGGGCGCAGCTGTAACGTCTGGAAGACATATAAGGCCTGTGGGAGCAGCGTCATTTTAACAGCCGCGATGCGGCCTAACCAGGACAATGTGAGGTGTTTCCACTTCCTAAGAGTTTCAGTAAGGCATGTGCTAAGTCTGGAATAGTTGGCCTCCACTGTGGCTGGTATCGTGGGCGCTAGCAGGACTCCCAGGTAGGGAACTGTGGAGGTGGACCATTGTATGTCAAATTCAGCTTTAGCGTCCGCTAGTACCTCCGGAGGTAGAGACACATTCAGCGCCTCCGATTTATCTACATTGATTTTAAAGCCCGAGGCCTGGGCAAATGTATGCAGCTCAATAAAAAGCGCTCTCAGGGATTGCATTGGGTCCATGAGTGAGAGCAGAATGTCATCTGCGTAGAGACTGATTTTGTGGGTATCTCCCCCGAAGGGGATGACCCTGATGAGTTGGTTTTGCCTAATCCGCTGCGCCAAGGGCTCCATGTAGAGCGCGAATAGTAGGGGGGAGAGCGGGCAGCCCTGCCTGGTCCCCCTGTTAATCGGAAAGCGTGGTGAAGTGTGGCCATTTACTCGGACCGTGGCGTTAGGGTGCCTATAGCAGTTAAAGATACGATTTCGAAGAGTAGTCCCGAAGCCGAAACGCTGTAATGCCAGATCGAGATATGGCCAGTGCACTCGGTCGAACGCCTTCTCAGCGTCGACCGTGAGGAGCATGCAGCCCGGCTTCGTCCGGGAACCGGCCTCGATTAGATGAAGGACTCTCTTCGTGTTATCACTTGTCTGCCGTTGGGGGATGAATCCGGCCTGGTCCGGGTCCACCAGCTGTTGCATATAGGGGCCCAGTCGGCTAGCTATGATACCTGTATAGAGTTTGAGGTCGATATTTAGTAGGGATATCGGCCGGTATGAGCCGCATCTGGTCGGGTCCTTACCCGGCTTGGGTATCACCGAGATTGCAGCTTCCAGTAATTCCGGAGGAATAGCTCCGGGTTGATCAAAGGTGTTAAACAGATCCCGCAATAGGGGGGCCACCTGGTGACAGAACTTCTTATAGAAAGCCGCAGGGTAGCCGTCGGGTCCCGGAGCTTTCCCGAGCTTGAGGCGTGATATCGCCGAGATGACCTCCTCTAGACCAATGGGCCTATCCAGAAACTTCGCCTGCGCCTCGGTCAAGGCTGGGAGGGTCGCCCCATCAAGATAATCGCTGCCTGCTTGTACGTCTAGCGTATCCGCATCGTACAGGGTGGCATAAAAGCTACCGAACTCCGCTGCTATAGCCGCATCCTCCGTAATCGGGCCACCCAGGCTAGACTGAAAAGTTCGAACTTGTTGCCTCTGACGTTGTTCCCTTAGCTTGCTCGCCAGCAGCTTCCCACACCTGTCCCCTCCGGTGTGGTAGGCATGTTTTAGGCGCAGGGCTGCAAATTCAGCCACGTCCTGATCCAGGGCCGCTAGCATCTTCCTCTCTGCGCATAGTTGGCGCCAAGCCCTGGCAGCCCCCGTGCGCTGGTGCATTTGCTCCAGCTCTGCCACCCTTTGCGTGAGTTCCGCTCTCTTCTTCGCGCGTTCCCTATTGTTAGCAGCGGCCACCGAGATAAATTCCCCCCTCAGGACCGCCTTAAGCGCAGCCCATTGAGTGGCTTTGGAGGTGTCGTCATTGGCGTTATCAACCAGAAAGTGGCCAATAGCAGCTGTTATTTTCTCCACCGTGGCAGGGTCTTGCAAGAGACCGACACGCAAACACCAGCGCCGCTGCGGGCCGGGAGTGTCCGGAACCGAGAAGGACGCCACCACTGGGGAGTGGTCCGACAATGAGGCCGGGAGGATCTCGACGTCTCGCGCGCGCGTCGCCAGTTGAGTAGAGCATAGGAAGTAATCTAGCCTCGCATACGATTTGTGGGCTGCAGATTAGTGTGTGTAAGCTGTAGCGCTCGGGTGGAAGACCCTCCACAGGTCAACTAAGCCCAGATCAGCCAGACGTGCGTGCCCCTCTGTGGAGAGCGCCCCGACCTGTCCGGAGCGCTGGTTAGAGCGATCTGCAGTGTTATGAAATACCATGTTCAGGTCCCCTCCTATTAGCAAATGCGGGTGAGTGTTAGCTGTGGCCGCTTCCAGCGCCGAGTGTAAGTATCTCTTCTGCCCCTCATTAGGTGCGTACGCTGAGCCTATTAGTAACGTCTGTCCCGCCACCAGGAAGCGATGGATTAACAGTCTACCCTTAATTTCTGCCTCCTTTTGTAACACCCGTCCCCTAAATGATCTCGCTACAAGGATCGCCACTCCTGCTACTTTCTTGGATGCCGACGAAAAAAACTGCTCCGGAAAGAAGCGGGTTTTAAGCCTATGGTGATCTTTGCGCAGTAGGTGTGTCTCCTGCAGTAGGCAGATGTCTGCTTGTGAATTTCTCAGGTAAGAGAGAACTGCTCTGCGTTTGTTTGGGTTATTGAGTCCCCTCACATTAAGGGAGAGAATCGTCAGGGACTGAGTCATCCCGGGCATACAGTGAGGGCAAGCGCTCTAAATGCGATAACTGATGGCGTGGTACAAAAAAAGGAAAAAGGGGACAAACGGTGTCTCTCAGCACTAGTGGACAAGGAGGTCCCTCCCCCCACCCCCCCCAACTCTCCCCCCCAAAAAAGAGCCCTCCCTGGCAACCCCAACCGTGCCATCCTCCCTCCACCCAAAACGCACCCCCCTCCCCCCCAAACCCAACCAGGAAAACCCAAGAGAAAGTCATAGTCCCAGGTCAGTCAAGAGTAGCCCAGACCTGTAGAGTAACCAAAGTCAACTCAGATCCAAACCCGTCAAGACCGGACTGGAGATGTGGCTTCAGTGACCCTTATGGCCCCCCGCCCCCCCCCTAATGTCGCAGCTAACCAAAAATTGCCCCCACAATTGTAGTCTCATGGAGGCCCCGAGGTGTCTTTCGCCACCTCCCGGACTGCTGCAGCATGTTCCTGTGCAATTGTTTACCTGTCCGGACGTGCATTGGATTTGGGCCTTCGCCGTCTGCGGACTTTCTGCCAGCCATCCCGTCGTGCCCGGGACTGATTTTCCTGTGACGACTCCGTGTTGGCGTCGTCGCTGTGGTCTTGGTCGGGCAGCTCGAGCCCTAGGAGATCACAAGTATCCTGGAGGGAGCGCATCTGGTGGAGGGCTCCGTCACACCGAAAGATGAGTCGAAACGGGTGGCCCCAGGAATAGGACACCCCTTGTTCCCTCAGGAAGGTGGTGACAATCTTAAACTCCCTTCTCTTTTGGAGTGTTATCACTGAGAGGTCCTGAAAGAGTTCCACAGATGCGTCTCTAAACCGGAGGGGTTGGGACTGGCGCGCCTCTCTGAGAATTCCCTCCTTGAGTGGGAAGTCCGGGAGGAAAGCTAGTATGCCCGGCGGAGGGGCCGGAGCCCGACGTGCCAAGCCCACTCGATGCGCCCGGTCTATGCGGATGGGAAAGTCCGCAGGTTCCTTGAGGACCTCCCGGAACAGATCTTGGAGGTACATGGTGACGCTGTTCCCTTCCGCTTTTGATGGCACACCCCGGACCCCTATGTTGTTCCGCCGGGAGCGGTTTTCTAAGTCCTTGTTATGCGCCTGAAGGTCCATTTGCTGATCTCGGAGCCGCAGGACCTCCTGCTGTAGATGCACCAGCTCTTCACAGCGGACATGGTTGGAGTCCTCCATCGTCGCCACTCTCTCCCCAACACCATCTAGATCCCTGCGTAGCTCCCTCTGGTCGCTCAGCAACTCCTGTTTCAGGGTTTGGAAGTCGTCTCGCAGGGATTCCAGGAAGGACCTCGTTACCGGGGCTTCCACTTGGGCCACGTCCTTGCTGGTGGCGGGCGTGGATGACGGCGACATTGCTTGAGACTTGTCCCCTTTCGGTGGCTGCTTCCCCAGGAGATCAGTGATGGAGCGGCCTCCTCTGCGGTTCGCATTCGCCATCTTGGTGCTTCCTGCCGTGCCCTTTCTCCTTGTCCACGGCTATGAATGGGCGCTTCGACCGGCTACCGAACAGTGGGGGATGGCTAATTTGGGAAGGGTGGCTTGTGTAGCTGCCTCACTCACCGCACACGTCGCCAGGGGCCCTTGCGTGCCTTCACTCCTCGCCAGTCACTGTCCAGCCCAGGCCGCTGCTGCCTGCCTGCCCACTGCTTCTGCGCTCTGCCGGTACACCGTGTAGTAGGCCTAGACCGGGCTCCCAGTTTGCACGCTCCCGGTTCCACCACCCGTCAGCTGCCGGGAGCTCAACTCGTTAGGGGAGCCCCCTGTGTACCAGATATCTCCTCCGTGGCGGCGATGTCCGCTGTGTCCCACCTCCGCGGCTATGCCTTCGGCGCTGCACTCTAGCCAGTTACCGGCCGTCAGGAGGGGCCTACTGGAGCCTGGGCATTAGCGTGGCCGGTGCGGGAGTGGGGTCCGCCAACCTCGAGGCGCGCCCACCCCGGACCCGTCCGCGTTGCTTCACCTGTTCTTGGGGTTGCAGCCTGTGAGTCCCCTGTGCACGGGCCCACCGCCTATCTGCACCGTGTCTGAGCACCCTTCGTGCCTTCTCGCTAGGGCTCCACTGTCAGTTCTCGGCCCTGGAGCTCTGCGACAAATGTGGGCCGTCCCCACTAGGCCCCGTGTGCGTTCTTGTAGGGAGGACTCCAGGGCGCTGGTGCCCCAGCCCCTGACCGGGCCTCCGGTGATTTTGCAAATGTCCCACCGGGGGGGGGGGGGCCACGGGTAGATCCCCACCTCAGGGCCGCCCCCGTTGTCCCAGGGGGAAGTAGCCCCACTGCAGCTCAGAGCTCACCAGCCCGCCGGGCCCCGACCAGGCCTCCGATGCGCTCAATCACTCACCGCCGGGGGCTCCGCAGGCCACTGGGATCTCTCCTCCTCCTGTCCTGAGCCGCTGATCACGGGCCAATCTCCCCCGCGGCCCGTCGGCGCTCCTCCGCATAGGCCCAGACCGGGCCCTCGATTTTCGCGCTTCCAGCGCAGCAGAGGTCTGACCGCAGGGGGCCCAGCGCGCCTGGTCCGTCCGACGTGTCCCTTCTGTTCCCGGGGGTCAGGGGCTGGAACGCGGCGTCCCTGGCTGCGGACCCGCCCCGACCGGCGCTCCACCGGCCGATCCGTCCAGGCCCAGCCCGGGGCCTCAATTTTGGTGCCGCCCGGTCACTCACCACTCCGGGCCAAGGCGTCACCCGGGCAAAGTCTCCCGTCCGGTTCCCGGACTTCCCGGCGGTGCCGCCGGCTCAGCTGCAGCTCTGGGGATGCGGGAGAGGGTGGCGGATAGTAGGGCCCCCAAAAGGCGGCGGGTTGGGGGCAGTATGCTCTATTTAGGGGTGCTAAAGGGGGTTCAGGGCAGGGAGCCACGCAGACCTGCGTCCGTTCAGGCCGCCATCATGGCCACGCCCCCCGAGAGGTATACTTTAACAATGTTTTAATCATCAATGATTGATGAATCATTCTCTCTGAAGGAACTTAATTTTGCTTTGTCACAATATCTAATTACTCTTATTTTATTGGGACATTTTAGTTGACTTTCGCCTCCTTTGATAAGAAGAAGCATTAGATAAGAAAAGTTCACCCGTTTCACAATGCTAAAGTGAGGATGTTTATCTATGAATTGATGGCCACAAGAAACTTGTTATTTGAGGCTTAAAAATCCTGGCACTCAATTATACACTTTTTTCTGCTCAAGATTCCAAAGTAGATGCTGGATTGACTATTTCCTGTATTTGAACATATCTGGATAATGCATGGTTCGAAATAAAACCCATGTTTTTCTCTGATCATAATCTGGTGGTAGTGCCAAAACCAGTTGATATTTCTAAAGGATTGTTTGATGTTCAGCATGTTGACTAAACCCCTCAATGTCAAGGTAGAAACCATGTTATTATTACAGTGCCTAGACTTCTTGATGGCCACAAGAAACTTGCCATTTGAGACTTAAAAATCCTGGCACTCAATGATACACTTTTTTTCTGCTCAAGATTGCAAAGTAGATGCTGGATTGCCTATTTCCTTTATTTGAACATATCTGGATAATGCATGGTTCGAAATAAAACCCATGTGTTTCTCTGATCATATTCTGGCGGTAGTGCCAAACCCAGTTGATATTTCTAAAGGATCGTCTGATGTTCAGCATGTTGACTACACCCCTCAATGTCAAGGTAAAAACCATGTTATTATTACAGTGGCTAGACGTTTAGTTCAGAATGAATAATTAATTCATAATTTCGGAGGCCTATAAGGCAATCTTGAATAGGGTAGTTGTTGCAGAATAAATTAAGATAAATCAGGAAAGTGTACAAGGATAGAAGCCTTACACACCAAGCAGATCCAGCTGCATTCAGAACCATTACACAATTTGAGTGCTAAGTTTAAATAACTGATAGATTGAAAGCAGAATTACAAAACACGCTAAGATTTGCTGAAATTGTGAACCCAAAGACTCTTAAAAAAATTATTATGAGGAGAGAAAAAAATAAGAAAATTACACCCTTTGAAAGAGCAACGGACGAATTGCAGCTAACAGAGCACAGATACTTAAAGAACGTAAAGGACACAAAGGAGCCGCTGGAAAGGTATCCTGGTATTTTATCAAGATTTGTAAGAAGAAAATGTAAAATTGAGTTATGAAAGAAAGAAACATTTCTATTAAATATGAATCTCATTATTTTGTCACCTGCAGGTGGGGACAGGTGCAATTGAGTAAATCATAATAAGAACTGTCCCAAACCTGGCCAATGGAAAACCTCTTGGGAAAGGCACAAACAATGAGTGTGTCCCCACTGTTTCAAAACTTGGTTCTGGGATAGGGACTGATTCATACCTGATCAAGAAGGCCATCAACGCCCAACTTTCCGAGTTGATCTAAGTGAACCACATCCTGGACCTCTCCCAATCCGGCTTTCAAAGTAACCACAGCACCGAGAGCCCTCTCCTTGACGCCACAGATGATATCGGCACCCCCCTCGACCAAGGTGAAACTGCAGCCCTCATCCTCCTGGACTTCTCGGCCGTCTTCAATACCTCACTGCACCCTATGCACAAGACTACACGACTACGGCATCCGCGACAAAGCCCTGGAATAGATTTGCTACACAGAGAGTCAGATTAATTTCATTCCTCTTGGACCCCGCAGAGGAGTACCACTGCGCAGTACCTCAGGGCTCCTCCCGGACCCCATGCTTTTCAAAATCGACATGGCCCCGCTTGCAGCCATTGTCAGAATCCACAGACTCAACATTGCTTCCTATGCTGACAACACCCAGCTGATCCTCTCCCTCACCAACAAACCCACAGCCGCCAAGAATAATTTTACCAATGTGATGAAGGCTATCATCACCTGGATGAAGAACAGCTGCCTCAAGCTCAACTCAAAAGAGACCGAAGTCCTCATCATGGGCTCCACCCCCTCCACCTACGTCGAATCCTGGTGGCCCTCAGCACTTGGAACCTCCCCCACAGTCCACGTGTGGAACTTCTGCATCCTCTTGAACTCCTGGCTCATGATGAACTGCCAGATCAACGCCGTCTCATCATCCTGCTTCCAAACTCTACACCTGCTCCAAAAGATCTTCAAATGGATCCCCACTGAGTCCAGAAATTGGTCACCCACACACTTCTCAGTAGCAGAATCGACTACAGCAAACCACTCTATGCCGGCATCACCCAGAAACTCATAAAAAAAACTGCAAAACATCCAGAATGGATGTATGACATTACAACGCATGTTTTTACATCGCATGCTTTTATAACGCTGTTTTTACAACGCATACCATTACAATGCATAGTGCTTTTAGGCGCTGGATAGTGAATTGTTTAATTTACTATTCCAACTCCAGTCCCCGTGGACAGTAGGGAAGGTGTTGGATAGTACATTAAACACATTCCCTATCCTAGAGCGCCCCCCAGCGCAATGCATTGTAAAAGTTGCGTCGTAAAGGATGTTACCCTCCAGAATGCCTCCGCCTGACTCATCCTCAACATCCCCTGCACCAGCCATCTTAGAGACCTCCACTGGCTCCCAGTCAACAAAAGAATCACCTTCTAGTTCCTCACACACACCAACAAAGCCCTACACAACGGGGGACCTGCGTACCTCAACCACTGCCTTGCATTCCAAGTACCCACTAGAGACCTTCGCTCTGCCCAACTGGCCCTGGCTACTGCCCCATGTATCCTCAAGACCACAGTCGTAGGAAGATCCTTCTACCTCTCAACAAAGACCTAGAACATCCAGCCTCTTCACCTCAAGCAATCACTGTCACTGCCTCAATTCAGGAAAGACCTCAAGACCTGGCTCTTTGACTGATCCTTAGGGCCTTCGATGGACCAGCAGCCCCCAGCGCCTTGAGACCCTTACGAGTGAGTAGTCATGATCTACAAGCCACTGATTGATTTAAAAAATCTTAACAATTCTGAAATCAAATAAAGACCCATTGGGTAGTAGCTGTTCACACCAAGTAACTCTCCGTAACCGATAATGGGATTCTAGATTAATCATGAAGATTCAGTCACGTTGATTGTCAGCTGCCAATACACACTCACTGGCTTGACTTAGCTACCATGATTGTAGATGCTGAGAAGGTGCTAGGTGCGATGAACAGGGAGTTTTTAGGCTTGGATTCCTCTGGTTTTTCTTCACACTTCATCAGCTTGATGGCTCGAATTTATATATCTTGACCCCCCAACAAGGGTGCCCTTTATCCTTGCCCTTTCCCCTCTATTGAGCCCCTTGCTGTTCTGATGCAAAGGCAGGCATGTATATTTTTTATATTATTAAATCAATTTAAACAGACACCAATATCCCAGCTGAGAAGAGAGAAATGAGAAAAAGAATACATAAGATGTATTTATTTATTTGTATTTTAATTGAAGTCTGAAAAAGATTCAGCAAGAAAATAAACCACGAACTGATAAAGATGCGCGGGGTGCTTCATACGTATATATTTTAACAGTTGATGTGATATATTTCTCTTGTCACAGTGTCCAAAAACAATAACACCAAAGCTCCAGCTGGTTTAAGTTGTGAGAACAGCAGCACCGCGCTGATGTAATGCCTTATTCATTGTGTCTCTTGTTTCACTTGCTGTCCTTGCAAAGCTGCAACTGTCTTGCATGTCATATAATACTGTTTCAAAAGAACAAACACCCAACCCCCGGCACTTTAAAATCAAAAATGATCTTTTCTTTAGCTCCAGATTTTTGCCTTTCTCGAGTTTACCTGTTTTGACATTCATGATGATCAGAGGGCATTCATCAGATTTGCTTATAAACAAACTTGGTATATTTACAAGCTTTTCACCTCTCCCTCGAAGCACTTCTCACATACACCTGTAAATTTACCGACTCTCTCTCTCTGTTTCAATTATTTACAGTAAGTCACTTGAGCAAGGCAGTATCGCTACACCTACTTAAATTACATGCTGCAGATTACAACAACAACACAATGACACAATTAAAGTGAGCCACAGGAGGAAACACGAGCAATCGAAAGGTGGCTGTCATCGGGGTGCAGTCCAAGCTTTCGTGAGTTAAAATCTCTGTCACATTTTTAACGTTTCCTGGCAGAGTGAGTTTCTGGGGCAAGCTCGGGGGCTGGGGAATTTTCAACAAATGCACACCACCAATGTAAGCATGAACACTTTTTTCAGTTCACAAAGTATGCTTGCATCTTCTTGTGCCAACAGACCAGTTAACAGCTACATTGAATAAAAGGTATTTGCTGGTACCTACTGTTAGCTGAGTGAATTGTGGTTGGATGATGTAGGTGGCATGTCACTGCATCCAGGCACCTCTGATCTGTAAGGCTGGAGGTATGAAGATAAGAGGCAGGTATTTGTATTGTGGACAGGAGCAAACACATCACTGATGGGGGTAGAAGGGAGGACCTAGTTATGGAAACCTTTAGTTTATTTGCTAATGAATGGTATTTGTTCAAAGCAATAATTGAGATTAAGGTGGTCTTTTGGTGCTCGGCCCAAGAAAGAAGAGAGGACAGGATAATTGAGCATGTGGTATTCAAGTTATGATCAAAAGGTTAGTAGTTCCTAGGTAAAGGGTGGATAATTTGGAAAGTTGTTTGATGGAAGACAGGAGGAGGGTCAACGGTTTTGAAGCTTGTACCACAAAAGCTCAATCACAGAATTTTGATTTGTGGAATTGTTGAATTGAAAGGAGGGTGTTAGTTATGTTATGTTATATGTTATGTTATAAATGGATTTGTATCGCGCACTGCTACTCAAGAGTGTCCTGGCGCGTTGGGGGAACAGTGACATCGCAGACTTGGGAGGCTACGCAGCTTGTTTGAACATATATGTTTTCAAGAGTTTTTTTAAGGTGGTAAGTTCCCTCATGTGTCTTAGCGCGTCAGGCAGAGCATTCCACATGGGAGACGCTTTTACCGCCAGGGACTGACCTCCCAGGCATACTCTCCGGAACCTAGGGATTACTAGCCGCCTTTGCACAGCGGAGCGCAGGTTGCGGGTCGGGAGGTAAAATGCAAATCTAGCACTCAGGTAGGAGGGGCAGGGACCATGTAGACGCTCACCTTGCTGCTGAACTACGGAGCTGGGTTGCAGACCTTGGACCCTTGTTCTTGCCCTTTCCTGTGGACTTCTGTGGACGACGCTGCGGCTTGCCGCACCCGCTTCGCGGGTGCCGCTTCGCACCGAGGACCGAGGACCGAGGGCAGAGGCGGCAGGCTGTGTCAGTGGACCTTGTTGGGAGAGTGGGAGCGCGGCAGCGGCCTCAGGGGTGGTGCACGGCAGGGACTCTGTTTCCCAGGAGTTCCTGCACACCCAGAAACATCGCGGACGCGCCCCCTGATAGCCACGCCCCCTGCCTGTCCAGGTGTAGAAAGTTAGGCTCCTCCTGTGAGCTTGTGGGACGCTCACCTTGCTGCTGAACTACGGAGCTGGGTTGCAGACCTTGGACCCTTGTTCTTGCCCTTTCCTGTGGACTTCTGTGGACGACGCTGCGGCTTGCCGCACCCGCTTCACGGGTGCCGCTTCGCGGGTGCCGCTTCGCACCGAGGACCGAGGGCGGAGGCGGCAGGCTGTGTCAGTGGACCTTGTTGGGAGAGTGGGAGCGCGGCAGTGGCCTCAGGGGTGGTGCGCGGCAGGGACTCTGTTTCCCAGGAGTCCCTGCACACCCAGGAACATCGCGGACGCGCCCCCTGATAGCCACGCCCCCTGACTGCAACGCCCCTTATTTTAACAGCTCGTCCAATGTCTCGCGGGACGCCGAGCAAAGCCCGAGCAAAGGGCGGGCAGTCTGTGGCAGTCCGGGGCTGGCCAAGGCTGGGCTGGGACACCCCACTGTCATTTTGCTGCCCCCGGCAGTAAGGGCTGGACTTTGTTAGCTATAGTGTGTTGCTATTCCCCTATTGTTATTACCAATGTCCACACGCTCGGGGAAAATCCTGAGGGGAAGGGGAGAGGCGGGGCCTAGCACTATTATAGGAACTATGGACCAGTTCATCACACGGGTAGCTGCAGTTATCGAGAAAGAGATAGTAATGACAGAGCGCCGCCTTTCCCAAGAACAGCTTCCATCAAAGCGCTCTTCTCTGGGCTTATTAGCCCAGGTTATGTCACCAGTATGCAGCTCTGGTCTCCTCTCCCTCACCCCCCCCACATCTGATCAGTTACGAATTACTTCCTTGAGGGACAGTATTGATAGGCTGGAGAACCTGATAGCACAACCCATGCCCGCCCTAGTAGTTGCTAGTGGATTAGATTTGTGTTCCCAGGAAGCTCCAGCACCCTCACTATGCCCGACATCCTCTCCTAGTGGTTCTGGTTCTCCACTGGTCATACCGTTGATGGAAACCAAGAACCGTTCCCGCGCCAAAAGGAAAAGGATTGCTAGTCCGCGTAAAGGTAGTTTCTTCAAATTATATAAGAGATCGAAGAAGCTTGGAGGTAGGGGTACAGGAAATGCAATGGGGGAGGGTTTAATTGAGGACAATAACGATACTGAAAAAAGGAGCAACCACCCTGGTCCTAAAGTTAACGAAGCATGTGTAGCCCCCCCTCCTAATTGTCAACCAGGTGCCAGCCATGACCAGATAACAATTGTGCAAATCGAAAACACGATGAACTCATTACTGTCCCCGATAGTTGATAGAATAAGGGGGCTAGGGGAAAGGGTGGACAGGTTTGAACAGACAACCTTAGATAACTTCTTCTCGCTGAAATCTCTTATCAAATTGCACTCTAGGATGAGGGAGGATGGTCAGGGAGGGGTAGCTGGTAATAGGGTGACCCCGGACACTTTGCAGTCAACTCCCACCACATCAACACTCTCAGCAAACACAGTAATTCTACAGGCGTCTGAAAATGCTCCTGCAGTTTGTGTTGTGGAGAACCCAGTGAGTACTACCCTGACTGCCCATGTACCCACGAGTATCCCCACACCTTCTGTAGCCCAGGGGATGAAGCCTAGTAAGACCAAGCCAACGGGAGTGAAGGGCTCCGGCATTAATACGAGCACATCGAAGGGGAAGGGTCCTGGTAGGGGTCCTGGTCGGGCACGTCCCGTCCCAACTTCCAGTAGTATATCTGGGGTCCCAGCTCCCACTAGTACATCTGGGACCACCAAACCGGAAGGTTCTGTGCCAAAAATTGCCCCAAAGTGCCCCCGGTCAATCTGCCCCCTGACTGTCATCCCTATGTTGCCATCCTTACAAATGTTCCAATTCTGAAGGAAGGACAATATGAATCCCAACAAACACTTAAAAATAAAACCCTACACTGGTTAAAAAACAACAGACCACTTCCCAGGGGTGTTGACGGGCTGATCCTGGGAGTAAGAAGAGTAGGGTGGGTGGGGTATGGCAAAAAGCAACTTGAAGGGGATTGTGTGATAGTCAACTTCCAAGACAGTAGAGTAGCACAAGTTATTTGCAACCACAGGGATGCTAATGGTGGTCCCAGTATTGGTGTAGTAGACCTGACCTATTTTTATCCAAGGCCTGCTGCAATCTTCATTTGTCCATATCTTGATAGGGGATGGAGTAGTGGTCCATCTAACTCTGGTAAACAAGTGGGCCCTCAGTTCCATCCCTGCGCTATATGGCCTGGTTTGGAATGGAGCCCTCCTGGATATTGAACCGACATTTATAATGGGGAGGCTACCCGGGCACAGAGTATGGGTAAAGTTGGTGCAGCCCCAATAGAACTAACAGAGGGTAACATCCTGGTCGACAGCCCAATGCCACCTATAACTGCACTTGGGGATAACGTGTCCCATGGGAGATCAAGCAGGGGCAGCGAAATAGAAAGCCAGGATCAGTTGGAGGACAGAGATGGCACCGTATCCCGCGGCGAGAGAGCTGTGGCGGATCCGGCCTTAAGGATTTGCAGCTGGAACGTCGCGGGTATTGATAGGAAGTTGGGCCTGCCGGATTGGAATACCCTTGTACAGGGTTATTCAATCTGTATCTTCCAGGAAACCAGGTGCAGGGAGCCTCGTCACAAGGTGGGTTACTCAACCCACTTTGTCCCAGCGGTTCCCCCGGTGGCAGGGAAGGGAAGGGACGCCCTTCGGGTGGACTCCTTATCTGGGTTGAGACTTCCCTTGAGTGCAAGGTGGAGGAGCATCCTACTAACTCTCCCGACCTCCTTAAGATCACCCTAAGGGACTCTAGGGGTGTCCTGCTTTTGGACATCTTTAATATTTATGCTAGAGGAACTAAGGGTGGTACACAATCGGCCACTATTGCTCTTCTAGAGGATCTCCTTAGGCAGCGCGCCCCTGGGTCCCATATCGTGGTGGCGGGTGACCTTAATTGCACGTTTGAGCCTCTCGACTCGGATGATGTACTAGGCACAGAAGAGGAGGACTCAAGGCGGGGGATTCCTGCTCTGACTTTGCCTCCCATTAAGAGGTGGTCTCAAGTGGGTTTACAGATCAATTCCCTCAATATGGAATTCGATTTGAGGGCAGTCAATGGGAGGTCTAAATCAGATCTAAAAGGGGCCCATACCTACAACAGGCCAAATCACACATCAAGAATAGATTACATCCTGCTTGATGTACGTTCATGGGGTGATCTGAGGGATATGGAGATTATTCCGACCGTCGAGAGTGATCACAATCTCCTCTCGCTTGTTCTTTCTCCCCTGTGGCTTAAGGGAAGGAAGAAATCCCTCCCCCACATGGCCCCCAATCCCCAGGCAGTCGATATCTCTAATTGTGGTCGACGGCTGAAGTGGGCTAAATTTACCCTATCCCCAGAGAAAGTTGCAGCCGTAGGGTGTCTTCTGCTGGCAGCTTCGAACAAACTTGACCTGCCCCCTCACGTCTCTGAAGAGGTCTTGTTGACTTTTTGTAACCTAACTAGAGAACTAAGTAATTTATTCACTCTTCCTGGAGGGCGCATGGGAGCTAATAACAGGGAGCGACCACCTATCAAACAGGGCTGGTATACAAAGAAATGTAGGACTATGAAAAAAGCCTTGGTGGGTGCAGTTAAATCTAAATCCCAAGTAGCTACCAGGCTGACTAGAAAGGATTATAATCAAACATTGAAGGCAGCGAAGAAGGAGTGGGAGGAAAAATTCTGGGCGGACCTTTTGGCAGCCAGTATAGGCAGGGATGCTAGGGGTTTCGGGAGCATGGTCAGGAATAGGGATAGGCCGGTGGCCACGTTGGTCACATGTAATATTTCAGCCTTGAGTTGGTACAACCACTTCGAGGCCTTGTACTCCTACCTGATGGGGACAACAGCGACATTCCTTCCACGGTGGTCAAAGCAATGGTTGACCTCCCCGATGCCTTTACGGCTAGGGAGGTCGAAGCTGTAATAAAGACCTTGGTCCCACTAAAAGCTGCAGGACCAGATGGGATTCCGGGCGACCTGATACGAGCCTTCCCTAATGAATGGGGTAAGTTGATCGCATCCCTACTGAACGCAATCCTGGGGGGGGGGGGGAGGGGCCTGTACCCGATTCCTGGAAAGGGGCGGAGGTTGTCCCGATTTTCAAAAAGGGATGTCGGGACAGCCCTGCCAACTACAGGCCCATAAGCCTTTTAGATTCCTCCCAGAAGGTGTCAGGGAAGGCGATCCTGGGGAGGCTTCTCCAGTGGGTGGATGATAATAAGATCTTGTCAGACTTTCAGGTGGGTTTCCGGTCGGGAACTGGAACCATCGAACATGCCTTTAGACTAAAGCTCCTGCATTAGAAGGTGGTGGTGCTGGGCAAGGGCAGTCTTTATTTAGCCTTTATAGATCTGAAGACTGCCTTTGACCTGGTACCTAGGGAGGAATTGTGGAGGGTCTTGCAAAACATGGGGTTGCCCCCCTACATATTGATGCTTCTAACCAAACTACACTCAGGGAACTATGCGCAGGTGCGGTGGGGCACAGGGGGGGAAAAGACAGATAGGATCCCGGTGTGCAGGGGAGTCCGCCAGGGATGTGTGCTAGCCCCCACCCTATTCTCCTTGTATGTGAATGGGGTGGTGGAGTATCTACAACAAGAACCGGCAGATGCACCCTCCCTGGCGGGCACCCGAATCCCTACTCTGCTTTTTGCGGACGACACCCTCCTCATTTCTAAGTCCCCCCAAGGCTTGCAAAGGCTTCTCGACCGCTTTCAGGAGTTCTGTTCCCTGAGGGGATTGGTGATCAATATCGGCAAAACCAAATATTTGGTCATGAATCCCCCCAGGAAGGTAGGGCGTCCACCGGTGCTGAATAACTGCCCATTGGGGAAAGTGGCTGAGTTTGACTACCTGGGAATTCGGCTTAGTGACTCCATGAGCTGGTCCCCGCACACTAACAAAATGCTACTTAGCCATAAAAGAGTGGGTGGTGCGCTACTTAGGGACTACTGTTCTTCCCCTAAACATTGTATGGCCCCTGTTATTGATATATATAAAGCTAGAGGGGTCACCGCTGCATTATATGGGGCTGAGCTGTGGGGTACTTGTAATCTGGAGAAACTAGCCAAAGCGGAGAGCAAATTTTTGAAAGATCTAATGGCTCTCCCCCAGAGCACACCCACAGTCCCTGTGTTACTAGACTTGGGATGTAGACCGATTGAAGATCAGGCACGATTACGGCCCCTGTTGTTATGTGCTCGTTTGTGGAGGGTTCCAGAACTTGCCTCATATGCTGAGGGCCTGTCCGAGGTGATGGATATGGGGGGTTGGCATAAGATAAAGTGGTTGAGGGATATCAAAAGTCTCTTGGGGGAGTTGGGATTGGGAGAAGCATGGGTTACTCGCTCCGCCCCTCCCAAAGCCACCTTAAAGAAACTGTACTGGGACTGGGTCTCCTCCAAACTCATTAGCAACCCACGCCACTGCAACTCCACCGCAGCTTTTTTACGAATTAAAGACGTGGTGGCTTACGAACCCTATCTTGATTTGATTTCAATCGGATTTGATAGGGCTCTGTACTTTAGGCTTAGGGTGCGTTCTCTACCAGTAGGCTATTTGACATCGAGATGGAAATCTACCTCCCAGCACTCCCCTTATTGTGCCCTATGTTCCACGAGGGTGGAGACGGTTGCCCATATCTTTTTTGAATGTCCAGATTACTGTAACCCAAGAAAGTGCTGGCTTAAACCTGTGTGCAGAACTTTTGGCACTCGCCAATATTCAGTGGTCCTTCGCATCTTACTTCCTGAGGGCTTTGAGTGTACCAAAGCATGCTCCTGAGAGTCGTGTGATCTGTTCGCGAAAACTCAGGTCGGCTCCGAACCAGATCCCCAGGTTCTTGGCTACACCACAGTCCCCTTTAGGACAGGGGAACCCCTTGGGCCATAGGGATTCCCTGAATGCCACCGGGAATTGGCCATATAGGAGTACTTCTGATTTGTCCTCGTTGCATTTCAGGCTTGCCTGGGCCAGCCATACAAACACAGAAGATAAGCAACGCTGAGCCTCATCCGTCTGGAGGCCATCACCCTTCCAAGTGAAGAGGAGCTGGGTGTCATCGGCATAGGCCATAATTTTGGCACCCATCCTGTCCGCTAGATATATGAGGGGGTCAAATATACGTTGAAAAGCAGGGGGCTCAATGTCGACCCCTGCGGGACCCCTGTGGCCACATCACTGTTGGATGAGTGAAAGGGGGGCATCCACACCTGTTGGGACCGGTCTTCCAAAAAAGCCTTAACCCAGGCAAGGGCCATGTCTGTAAAACCAATATCTGACAGCCTGGCGAGTAGCTGGAGGTGGGGTACCGTGTCAAACGCGGCAGAAAGATCCAACAGGATCAATGCCGCCCTGCCGCCCCTGTCCAGACATTCTCTGATGGCCTCCGCGATCTCCACCAGCGATGTCTCGGTGCTGAATGATGTTCTAAACCCAGATTGAGCAGGGTGTAGTGCCCCGGATGATTCAACAAATTTCTCCAGCTGTCTGAAGGCCACCTTTTCGCACACCTTGGCCAGGGCTGGGAGTAGAGAGATGGGGCGGTAGTTGGACAATAGGAGCGGGTCAGCCGTGGGCTTCTTGATAAGGGGAAGGAGTTTAGCGTGTTTCCATTGTAGGGGCATTATACCTGATTGAAGTGACTCATTGACCAGGGCCCCTTCTACTGGTGCGATCATTTCTGCCACCCCGCTCAGAACTCTCGCAGGGCAAGGGTCCACTGGTGACCCTGATTTTAAAGATTTCAAAATGGACAGAACTCCCTTCTCTTCTGCTCGATCAAAATGCGTGAAGAGCTGGCTCGGCATGTTGAAACACTGAGCCGGCAGCAGAGTGGAGAGATGTAGTTCCGGAGTTGGAGTCCGTAGACTTGCCTGGATTTTGTGGATTTTATCTATAAAAAAAGTAGACAACTCCTCGCACCATTCAGAAGAGATGGGGCGGTGGATAGCTCAGCCACCGGTGACATAAAGCTGCGAACAATAGCAAAGATTTCTCTACTGTTATTGTTAGCTCTGGATATTTTGTCTGCAAAAAAGTTGCCTTTGGCTTCTTTAATGGCAGCATAATATTCTCTTTGGGCAGTGCGAAGAGCAGCCTTAGCTCGAGGGCAATACTCCAGGCGCCAAGCCCGTTCCAATTTTTTGCAACCCAGCTTCAATGTTTTTAGGTGGTCAGTGAACCATGGTTTCGATGGGGCGACCCGTGTGCGACCACTAACCGAAGATTACGGGAGCGAATGGACGGCTTCGCTAATCCATTCCGAGAATCTCTCTACTGCACTCTCTAAGTTGGAGGCTTTGGCGGGGGACGTAAGAGCCAGGGCTGTGGCCAGGGCTGAGATGTTGATCTTTTTCGGGGGTGAGCCAGGGGTTTTCCCTCCAAGCAGGGGGGGGGCTGCAAATGTCCCACGAAAAACTAATCAGATGGTGGACCGACCAAGTCACTGGCCGCGGAAGCCCCATATCAAGATTAAAGTTAGAGCACACTAGGTCTAAAAGGTGGCCACAAGTGTGGGTGGGATCGTGCACCTGCTGAGTAAGGTGGGTAAGTTCACAGAGGTCTATCATATCTCTAGTCCCGGGGGCCAGTGGGTTCTTCAAGTGTATATTGAAGTCAACTAGCAGCAAAAATTTAGAGAACCTGAGCGCTCTCTGGGTAATGACCTCCTCTAGAGATTTGATGATAGTGCCTGGCGGACCAGGAGGACGGTAGATCAGAACCCCTCCCAGAGTAAAGTGTGGGGATAAGGCTAGGGAAAACTCCAGCGCTTCGCCTTCAAGAATTTCCCATGTGCACTCCTTTAGAAGTGCCCATCTTTCCCTGAAAATCACGGCGATGCCGCCTCCTCTGCCTGACTTACGATCTAGTCTAGCGATTTTATACCCCCGTGGAGTTGCTAGTTCTATCACCGGAGCACAGGAGTTATGTAGCCATGTCTCCGTAATAAACAGAAGATCTAGCTTCTCATCTACAATCAGCTCATGTACATCTTCTGTATGTTTAACCAGTGAGCGCGCATTAATAAGGGCCGCACGAATGTTGGCGTTGTATTCGGAGCGAGAGGAAAAGGTGGAGGCAGGTGAGGATGTCTTGAAATGAAAGCGGCAGAAGGGGCAGGTTCGTGACCTAGAGTGCAATACATCCCAGTGCTTATTGATGTTACATAGATTGTCATTAAGCATAAGCAATGACTCACGTCTGTAGCATATTATGTCGTCCCTAGACCCTGCCTCATTAGAGCCAGCGTTTCTGGCCCTGTGCGCTGTCGGGCGCGGACGGGCGCAGACGGGCTTACCTTTGGCGCACCTTCAGCACGCCACCGGCGTGCCCGCTGCACGCGTCCGCTGCGCGCACGGGGACAGGTGTGCGTTATATGGCATGCTCCCCCGATAAGCTGGACCGCTAACTCCGGCCCAACCTCGCTTCGGGACACAACCCAAAATGGCACCTCGCCCTCCACACAATCGGCACAATCAGCCGCAATGGAACGGGGCGAGGGAGGCCACAGAAAGGTAAAAAGTGCTCTGGCAGTAATGTGATCTAAAACAGTATTATAGCTGGTGAGTAACACATTTAAAAAAAAAAGTGAAGTGAAGTAGAGGTGGCTCTTTGCTGAGTTGTGCTGATGGAATTATGGAGCATGGAGCATGGAAGTCTGAACCTTAACCATGAACGAACAAGGACTTCAAATTGAATTATTTGCCCTTTGGTATCTTCTGCAACGCAGGAAAATCAAGAGACAGACACGGTCTGGTAAGAAATCTGACAGCAGCGTTTTGCACTTCTTTTAGCTTTTGAAAGAGGATGAAAGGCAAAGACAAACGTTTTCCCCATAAGTGGGTCCAGATGTGATGAGGGCATTACCTACAGTCACATTAAGAAGACAAAGCGAGTACAATAAAAATGGATTGAGGGCGTGACAGGCGGAAAGCAGTTTCAAACATTCGAGCTGACATGGAGACCAGGCAGAGACTAATGTCTAAACAAATGCAATGTTTTCTGATAGAGGAGGAGATCAAGGGCTCAGTGGTGACTGGTTAATGCTGAAGACTTACTTTTGTATTTGATTTCCATTTTATTGCTCTGGGATTCAGAGGACGCCCTGCTCCAGCAACCAGGGGCGCTTGCTGCATCTTCTTTCAACAGCCCAGCGCTGCACCCGGGGTGAGGACTCCAGTCCCAAGGGTGCACCGGAGCGCACACAGCTGCCGCGAATGAGGGGGGAGGCGTGGTCCATCGCGCTTAAAGCTCTGCCTCTCTACCTGTGGCACGGGACGGGCCCGGACGAAGACCGGGCCAAGGGCGGGCCCGTCTGAGGCCGTCAGAGGCCGAAGGAGGCTGGGCTGGGCCACCCCCTTTCATGTGTGAATAAACTGCTCTTGATCCCGACAATGCTTGACTGCGAAGCCATCTATTGGCCTTGTTAATGGCCTCCAAACGTAAAATTACTGGTCACAGGGTGGGGGTTGTGGTGGGTATGCTGGATTCGTTTCTATCAAGGGCAGAATCTGTCCTACAGCACGAAATCCAGCTTACGGAGAAAAGACTCTCACTGGGGTCATATGTGGAGCAAAAAAGATCATCCCTGGGGGTATTAACTATGGCTAAATCTCCCATGGGTGTCCCGCAAGATGTGACATGCCCAAGTACGGAGTCTTTAGAAGCCGGTATGGCTGGCGTATCGGATAAAGGTTTCACTACCAACTTAGGGGTATTAGAGGCGGATACCTTAAGCACTGAGGAGTCCAATCAAGACCCAAGGTTGAGTGCTCATGGGGCTTTGAATGGATCGCCCCCTGAACAGAACCCAGATCTCCCTGTTTCCCCTGCCTTATCCCAAGTCCATACCTTAATGACGTCGCGAGTAGCACAGGGTGATCGAGCCACTAGATCTAAAAGAACTGCTAAAGAAAGGGAAAATGTGGCATGTACATCGAATTCTGGTCAGGGAATCAACAATGAGGGAGGGAACGGGGAACCACCCGCAAAACGCACAAGGGGCGGTGTGGCACAAAGGGGTAAGGTTAAAGCCAAACTCAAACACCAAATCCCGGGGTCACGTGAGAATATTTCCCCTAAACCCAACAACGGTTCGCCTCTTACCTCTAACTCCCCCATGTTGGTGGATTATGGAAGCGATCCTGATCACTGGAAACGCCTGGAGACTTTAATCCCTGTTCTCCTAGTACCTTTTTGGAACAAACTAGGGACGATTGAAGAAAAATTGTCCCTCCTCTTAAAAGGTACTCAAGTCCCGGATAACCTGGAAGTAATTGGGTCGTATAGCACTACTGGGGGGGACGTATGGCACCCTCATTGCCAAGGTGCAGTGGCATTGCTGGGGATTGCATAGGGGATGTGGACCATGGGGCAGGAAAAAACCTTACTGGCAATGCGCGCCATGTAAGGCTGCGATCGCCTTGTCCGCTAACGGCCATAGGAAGCCAAGGATTAGGCGGACAGGTGAATGCACCCTGTACAGACCAACAGAATCTGCCCATGTCGGGGGGCCCTCAAGGACCATTAACTGCAGAACAAGCCAATCCATCCCTGAATCTTGGTAATCAATATGGGGAGGGTACTATCACTTCAAACCCTATGATTATCAAGCCTTCACGGGACACTTTAGACCTGCCACCAGCAGCTTGTCCTTATGTAGTGGTTCTGGCTGGTGTTCCCCCACTTAGACCAGATCAATCTGAATCCTGGTCCCAACTGCGAAATAAAACTGTTGACTGGCTATCAAGGCAAAAAGGCTTTAGGGTAGCCATGAGTAATATAATGGTGCGCAGAGTTAGGTGGGTGGGGCGGACTCCAAAGAACATTGTTGGGGATTGTGTGGTTGTCAACTTCCGAAGCCCTGCAGTTGCTCAAATGATCTTAAGGGCACAGGATTTGTGTCCATTGTCTGACACCTCTATCTGGGCCCTACCCCTTGGTTATTTTTATAAGCCCCCGCTTAGAACACTGAAGGAGATAGTTCCCCAAATTCCAATTTTAAATAGGTTTGAGGCTTTATCTGGACTAGACACCCAAGATTGACTACCTGTTACTAATTCAATCTTAGTGGACAAATTGAACCCAGGGGAAATGACGAAGGTAGAAACACATTTCCCCTTGACCAGTCCTTCGACTTTAACTATACTATATTATGGAGTCACGACCCACCATACTTGGCATTCCCAATTCTAGCCCTACTCGGTGGTCAACTAAGGGAGGCTGCGTAAAAGTTCTATCATGGAACATAGCGGGCCTAAGTGCCAAAATGGGAGCCACCACTTGGGAACTCTTCCTTGCTACTCAACACATTATAGCCCTCCAGGAAACTTGGGAAGCTAAAGAATGTTATTTTTTGTTGGTTCTTATCATTTTATAACTTTGCCATACCATCTTCCATGGGGAGAGCTAGGGGGGCTTTTGTTGCTAATCATTCTTAAATTGTCATATAAAGCTAAGCTGATAGACTCCGGTTCACCCAATATTTGGGCAGTCGAACTAACAGGGAAGAATTTGCCAACCTTCCTAGTGGTCATTTTTTACATTTCCTTTACGAGAGGTGATGACTTGGAACATTTAAGATCCCTCACTCTCGAGGACAATGCTGGCACGTATTATAATGTATTAGTCCTGGGAGATTTAAATATTCATGTTTGCCCTATTAACTGTTTAATAAAATTGAACGAGGAATGTGGTCCTCAGGTGTTAACTCACTTTGAACACTCTGCCTCTGGGGCATTCTTAGAAAGTTATTTCGCGGCCATAATTTGTTCTGCCCAGTACAGTCGGATAGGTTACCTCGTATACTCACATATATTGGTCAAGGCCACCCAAGCACTATTGATTACATTTTAGTTTCAGCATCTTTGTTGGCCTCAACAGGCACACTAAGTGTAACAAATAATTGTTTTAGTGAACATAATCCATTCACACTGGACATTAACATCCCGGTTGTGGATAAGTCCAGCCCCATGGCCCAATTAACCAACATTAATATCGCTCCAATAGACCAAGCACGTAGGATAAGGTAGGAAGCGATTTCTTCTGACAGTTTTACCGATAATTTAATTAGCAATTGTGCGCTGGAGTTCAGTATCTGCTTGGACCAGGATTCCGAACCATTACTAGCTCTGGGTGCTTTTGAGCGAATCATAAGGCAAGCAGCGGCAAATTTGTCTGTATCCCTCAGACCAAGGCCCCACAAACATAAAAAATGGTTTGACGAAACTTGCACAAGCACCCATAAAGTTCCTATGCAGGAGCTCAAAGAAACACCTAGGGTAGCAGAAAGAGTGAACTATGCTAGGAGGGAATATAAAGCCGCAGTGGAAAGGCGGAAAAAGCAGCTAAGAGAGATGGCATGGGAAGAGCTCAGCCAAGCAAGTGTTTTGGCAAATAGCACTAGGTTTTGGAGAGTCGTGAATAGTCCCATATTGTATGATTCTCCCAACTCCGTTATAGACTGCCACATTCCGGCCGATAGGTGGGTCCAACACTTCGGAGGAGTCTATAGTGAAGTGAGTAACGGATCCCCTGCCAGGTTAGCTGGCAGTGGGCGTGCTTCGCACCCCTTGGTATTTACATTGGACGAAGTTACTAAGGCGATTATGTCAACATCTAGGGGGAAAGCCCCGGGTCCTAACGGAGTACCGGCCGACCACTATAGAGCAGATCCCAAGTTATGGGCTAAAATTTTAACTCATGTTTTTAATGCAGCCACCCAGTTTGGCTTTCCCTTGTCTTGGGCCAAAGCGGTTATTATACCAATTTTTAAAAAGGGAGACAGAAATGATCCAGCCTGTTACAGGCCCATTTCGCTTCTGGACTCCGTGGCTAACATTATGGGGAAAGTCATCCTTGCTCGCCTCACCAAGTGGCTTGACCAAAACCGTATCGTGTCTGATCTTCAATACGGCTTCAGGCAAGGAAAAGGATCGCTGGGCCAATGTCTTAATCTTCACCTGGTGATAGGGAAGTACACAGTCGCAAAGCACGGGGACCTTCATCTGGCCTTTATGGACTTAACCTCGGCCTTTGACCTTGTTAATAGATCAAAGCTTTGGGCAACCCCGCAAAACATAGGTTCAGATTTTGACCTGATTTCCTTTCTGGCTACCATCCACGAAAATACTACAGTGGTTGTACGCTATAATGAAGATGCTAGCCTAACCAACTCTTGGTCTGTCAAAAGAGGGGTCCGGCAGGGGTGCATTTTAGCCCCCCTGTTGTTTACACTCTATATCAAAAAACTAGGGGACGCTCTGACTTCCTACTGCAAAGATATCCCAAGAGCTGGAACAAAAATGATCCCCGCACTCCTGTACGCTGACAACGCAGTCTTGTTGTCAAGGACTGCGCGGGGACTGCAAACGCTTTTAAATTGTTTTATTGATTTTATGGAGTCCCTAGACTTGATTACTAATTTTAAAAAATCACACTCTATGTCCATTGGTTCAGAAAAGGCAAGGAAGGCCAAATTCTATTGCAAGGATATGGAATTAATAAATGTCCCTGCTTTCCCGTATTTGGAGGCTCTTTTTGATGACCGGCGTTTGTGGTCCACGCAGCGCTTACACAAAAAGAACACATTAGCTAGAGCATCGGGGGCTATTTTAAGCTTTGCGAAAGAACTGGCTTTAAGCCACTCCCGGCTCTCATGAAGATTTATAATGCTAAGAGTCTCCCAATGGTGACCTATGGGAGCGACATTTGGGGGTATATAGACACTAGAGAAATTCAAGCGGTTGAAAATACTTTTTTCCGTAGATTGCTGTCGGTTCCGGCCTCTACCCCAATTTTTAATATACTTGAGGACCTAGGAGCTGGTTTTATTTCTGATCAGATTGCGGTGCTCCCCTATTGTGTTGGTTAAGAATTTGGGCTCAACCTGCGCCTAATCTTAGTCAACTGATCATCCAAGACTGTATTTCCTTAGATAAGGGGTTAGACATACCATGGGTCCGTTATATTAAGACCCAGATGGAAATTTATGGATGTCATGACTTATTCTTGAGACCCAGAGCTCTGGCTAAGCCAGCCATTAGAGGTTTTAAGCTGCAGTTCTTGGACAGGTCCAGCCTGATAAGGGAGGAAAGGGAATTGGTAAAACCTACCGTGAGAAGTTTTGTCACGCTGATTCTAGGTAGACAGCTGCAACCATACTTATCTTATATAAACAAACCTTATCACCTATTTTTATTAATAAGATTTAGGCATAACATGGTTCCCTGGCTCCTAGAATTTCCGAAAGGGTTTTTGAAAGAGGGGTAATAAGGGACCTGTCCATGTGACAACTTCTTTGAACAGAATACTCTCCATCTGATATTCTTCTGTGCCTATTACGATTCACTATGTAGGAAATATATTATCCCCCCCCCCTAAAAGGTCACAACTTTGAACGAGTCAGGCCAGCGCTGGCATACTTGCAAATGCTGGTGACACCAGTGGTGTGTTTTGGGGTTGCAAGTTATATAGTAGGCGCAATCAGGCGTAGGAACAAGCTATCACCGAACCATAGTGGGGACTCTGTTTCTTAATTATGTTACTTATTTACAATTATTTTAACCTCGTTTGATAATGGTTGAGTTTTGATCTGGCCAACTTTTTATCTTAGATATTTATTTAAATCCCAGGATTGATTAATTTTGGTTGGAGTACTTAATTCTGATTTCTCCTATCAGGGACTGTTTGGGGTTTGACTCTTTTATATGATGTTTTATTGTAATTTCAAGGAAGGCATCATAACTTGATTGAGTCATTTTAATGTATTTATGTGCTGTACCTGAATTGTTTTGATTCCTGTTATGCACTTTGATGATTTTAATCAATCAAATAAAGTTACATTTGACTTTGACTTCGATTATGGATAGATATTGCAAGCTGGGTGGAGTTTTGTTTAGATTTCTGTGCATCTATTCTAGACCAGGACTTGTACCTCACCATGGGAGTAAAGGTAAGGGCAAAAGAGCAAACATTGGAGGAGTGCACCACCTACATTCTCATTGGTATCTTTGTGTAGATCGTAGATCATTGAGGACAAAGTTGATTACTGATTTTGTGCGTCTTTATTTATTAGTTTTGGATATTTTATAAAGCATCACCTGTCTTAAAACAATCATTTCTAAGCAGTGGAATTCATATAAACAAACAATATAGAGGATAGATAACAAGGCCACTGTGCTCCCTTTGGGTACAATGGTAATGATTACAACATTCTTGTTAGCGACCCACGGACGGTTTAGGTGGAGGCTATCTTGAAAAGTTTCACAGATTTTCCGAATTAGAGGCATTTAGGTCTGGCTGCAAATGTATGATCTGGGCTTTTCACAGTTTGGGGACACACCAGCCTAGTTATCATCAAGAGGTCTATTACCTTCAAAGAAGGTCTAGAAATAGCTGGTAATGACAGAAGACAGAAATCCAGATTGAAAAGTAGCCTGGGGCACAGCAAGCCTCAAAAAGGAAGAGTCAATCACACAGAGGAAATAGATGAATAGTATGTTGATGGGTGCCCTTGAGATTACTGAATAATTCCTAACACTTTGACCAATCAGAGTCCCTTGATGGTACCTAGGGCACCAGGCTCATTCTAAAAGTTGCGTAAAACCAAAATAAGCAAAACATAAAACCCAGATTTAGCAATAACTTGGGGAAAATCGCACCTAACAGCAGTTGCTGTGTTTTAACAAAATATATGCATACCTACAAATGATTGAATTGTAATATAAACTAACGTTGTCACTAGTGATGGGAACCATGATCAATCCTGGTCTTGATTCATTCGGTTCATCCTAGTTGAATATTCTTTCTTTCTAAAATTCTTGATTGCTTACAGGCCACTGAGAATGTAGCTGGCCAGGTGGTGTTTGGAATGAAAAAGAGATAACACGCTGTGAAGGCCTTGAGATCTCTGCATAACCTTTCTATTAGTTCAGAGCTAAAATCAAAGGTGGCGCAAGCTCCGATTCACAAAGGCGCAGGCTGAGAAGTCGGAAATTTACACTTGCAAGTTTGATCCTACAATTTGTGTTCTTTTCTGATTTTCCTGGAGTTCACAAACATACTTTTGTGTACCTGTGACTGAGACAAATTCACTGTTCTTTCATTCTTAAACATTAACATTTACAAGAACATAGCAGCCACTTTTCTGCATGTGGAAAGTAAAGCTAGAGTTGTGCTTCTTCACGTGGAAACAATATTTAACCATAGAAAAATATCTCTACACCTCTTCCAATAATGGGGGTGTTGGCTTCCATTTACCTCCCTTCTATTTGAATTAGTCTTACAAAGGGTGACAAACGACCTGTAAAACACTTGTGAATATCTGCAAACTTGCAAGTTTCTGGGTTTGCACCCACTTTTTCAGGCTTTCCTGTGCTGCAGAATGGAGCCTCATAAGTGTGTGACAAAGCAACACCATGTCTCTTACTCAGAAAATGTGGGCATAGTGGTAACAATGGAATCTAGCATGTTCTCCCTTTGGAAAAGATCCTTCAAGCTTTAAATGATCACACTGGGTGTATAGCGTTGACTTCCTCTGAGCCAGTTGCAAAACAATGTTAGCTGGCCCTAGATCCTTCTGATGGGAAAAGTGGAGGGCCTTCACTCTAAGAGCAAATAGATCTGGAGTGGTCAGAAAGAGAGCTTTTACATTATTTGAAGTTGATTTTGAATTATTTTGCTCTATTTCCCAGGATGAGGACCCTTTTGGTCAATATCAGCTCTCACGTCTGGGGGCTCTAGCTTTGAAAGGTACTGTGCACAAGTTAATGATAGAGTGAAGTGGGATTTTAGAGCTGCTTTGCCTTTGATTGTGACTGACATAAATCATTTAAAGTGGTTTAATGCTGATTTCCCCTCTCTTCGAAACATTTATGCTAATTAAGTGCAGTAGTTCCCTGTGGTTCCTGGTGACATTTATTTCCTTGATCCTGTAGATAAGTTAAAATGGCATTGAAGAGAGTGTGGCGCGACACAAGAGAAACGGCATGCTCTGCACCTTAAACAATCTGATTATCGAGCTCTGGTGACGGACGCTGCCAAGGCTAGGAGCCGGGAGCAGCAGGGACGGCTGTATGATGTGGGGGATAAAGCGGGGAAGTTGATTGCCTGGCTGGATAAGAAAGAGAGGACGAGTCGTGTTGTGCCTGTGGTAGAAAGTGCTGATGGAGTGCGAGTGGTTGACCCAGTGGACATAGTGGAGAGTTTCGCGTGTTATTTTCAGAAGGTGTATGCACCAGTCTCAGGCAGACCGGAGGAAGACTCGCATATGTTGCTAAGGGATATCGCCTTGCTCTGTCTGTCGGATTCGGACAAAGAGCACATGGAGTCGGAATTTTCCAATGATGAAGTAGCGCTCGCTATCCGCTCCATCCGCTCAGGTAAGGCCATGGGCCCAAATGGTATCCCCATCGAGCTGTACAAGTTACGTCCGGACAAAATGGCGCCTTATCTCCGCGAGATGTTCCTGGAGTCGCGTGATGTTGGGTCACTCCCACGAGACCAGCGACTCGCGTCCATTGTTGTGATTCACAAAGAGGGTAAACCCCGGGATTTATGTGCCTCATATCGACCGATATCACTTTTAAATGCCGAACCCAAAATTTTGGCAAAACTATTGGCTAATCGCCTGATAAAGGTGATTGGCGACTTGATACACCCGGATCAGTCTGGATTTATCCCGCACCGCAACACAGCGCTCAATTTGCGCCGTCTTCATGGTGTCCTGGCGAGGGCGGGGTCCCTACGTGAGCCGGCCATCTTGGTGTCCTTGGATGCCACGATGGCCTTTGACACCGTGGAATGGCCGTATTTGTGGGCCGCCCTCGCGAAGTTTGGGTTCGGCCCCGGGTTTATCGGTTGGGTTAGACTTCTGTATGAGGAGCCGCTCGCCCAGGTTGTGGTTAATGGGAGGGTCTCGAGGTCCTTTGTGCTCGGGAGGGGTACACAACAGGGATGCCCGTTATCTCCTTTGCTGTTCGCGCTCGCCCTGGAACCCCTGGCTGCTTGGCTACGGTGGGAACCGTCACTTAAGGGAATCAGGTGGACCCCTGACTTTGAGGACCGCCTATCATTATACGCGGACGATATTTTGCTGTACCTCACCTCCCCACAGAAATCGCTGGGAGTGCAGTTTGATGTCCTCAGTTCATTTGGCAAAAACTCCTGCTTGGTGATTAATTGGGCTAAATCTAGTGTTTATGCACTCACTGGTGATGTGCCCCCGCTACCGCGTACAGGCCCGATACAGATAACATAGATCGGATTTAAATATTTAGGGATTTTTATATCATTAGACCCCACGGTACATTATGAACGCAACCTGCTCCCCCCGCTGCTCTGGCTTAAATCTGATGTAGTGGCCTGGAGTGGCCTGCCGTTGTCCCCGCTCGGAAGGGCTGCCCTTTTTAAGATGGTGTCCCTGCCCCGATTCTTATACGCCCTTCAGAATACACTCGATCTCGTACCAGCACGATACTTCCGCGAGGTAGAGAGTCTGCAGAGGCAATTAGTTTGGGGCGGGCGTCCTCGTATCGCCCTAGCAAAATTGACCCTGCCTTGGTACGATGGGGGCATCGCATTGCCGGACATCAAGCGCTACTATTGGGCATCTCAATTGAGTGCAATTAACCATGCCATGTATGGCCCAACGCCAAACCCCGTGTTTGAAATGGATAAATGGCAGTTACCAGGAGGGAATTATAACAGGGCACTATATTCTAAATCGACTTGCAAGGTGCTGTCAGGGCCCACCGGAGTGGACGTGCGGGTGTGGAGAAGTGCAAACGCAGCCATGGGATGGTCAGACAGATTGACCAGGGCGACCCCGCTCTATGCTGCGGAGAAACTGGGTAGCCTATGGACGACAAAGGGCTTCGAGAAGTGGGACCTTATCGGTATCAGTACGGTGGGGGATTTATGGGTCAAGGACAGGATCAAGACCTTTGCGGAGCTGCAGCCAGAATATGCACTTAGTAATAGGGAGCTTTTTCGCTATATGCAGATCCGACATGCACTCCACTCGGTCTTCCCGACCGGAACTGTCATTCCGGAATCCTCCCCCCTCGAAGATAGGGTGCTTGATGGCCATACTCCTGATAGCACCATTTCTCTAATATACAAAAAACTGATTAACGACCGAACGGATCTGCTTCTGCAGCTCCGTGAGGCGTGGACTGGTGATCGACAGGAATTGGACGATGAAGATTGGCAGGCAGCGGTATCCTCCCCGAAAGAGGTCGCGATCCCGGCTCGTCTCCGGCTGGTGCAACTGAAGATCTTACACCGTATCTATGTAACTGGTCCCCGTCTGATTCGTATGGGTCTCTCTGCGGATGGAGTGTGTAGGCGTGGCTGTGGTGCGCTGGGTACCTTCCTACATATTATATGGGAATGCCCGGCTGAGGCTCTGTTCTGGAACCATGTGCATGTGATTATGGAAGAAGTCACAAGAGTTTCTTTGCTGCCTGAGGCCCGCCGTTGTCTGCTGAATATATGGGAGCCGAATGACTACACTGTGGCACAGACACAATGGGCTACCCTTGGAAACATGGTGGCTAAAAGAGACATAGCACAGCTATGGGGGTCTCAGAGGGCACCTACGGCTTCAGCATGGGAAGAAAATATGGACTGGTGCATGTTCAGGGAAAAAACGGTATATGTAGCACGTGGTAGACCCAAGAAGTGGGGTAGAGTCTGGAACCAATGGAATTCATATCTTGGGGAGATTTGTGCCCCCCCGTTTGTAGAGGTCCGGTGATACCACAATCCCCATGACCTGATGTTCCTACATTATACAGATTTTCACACTACATGTCCGATTACCCAGGGGGCCCCCCCTCCCACTTCTCACCTCATCCTTATTACTGTATATCTGTTTAATATGACTCTCCCCCATGAGACGGACGTACGCCGCATTGCCTCTTGTTTAGTTTGTTATTGTCGTTCTTGTGTTTCTATAAATAATTAAAATAAGTAAGACCTTGCTGCTGGGCCCCCGGGCTGTCGGCTGAAAGCTGTGTAAATTTGCAATGCTAACTGTTTTCTATTGTTTTAGCGACGGCCGTCCCCTGTGGTTGTAGGCTCGCAAATGTAATACTGTAATTGGAATAAAGGTTAAAAAAAAAAAAAAAAAGATCGCATTGAAGAGATTGTATGCCGCTCTCAACTTTTCTTTAGGGTCATCCTTATATGCTGCCTTTACTATCCCATCCTTGTTAAAAGACTTACTTATGATCTGAAATGTCTTCTAGAAAGATGGTTTTGGTATCCAGTTATTGGGTTATATGGAGCTGCAGAAGTGCTTATTGTTGGACCTTACTTTACTTGAGGGTAAGACTAGAGGCAGCCTTCAGGCACCACATTTAGATTCATTTGTGGAAAACTTGATGTCTTACAGGAAGTGTTTACTGCTCAATCTGCCATTCCTGGGTCATAAATTGCTTTAGAACCAGCAATTAGAATTCAGAGAACTTTAATGCATTACCCACTTTTAATCAGACACTGGGAAGGTGTTGTTCCTTTCTTTCACAGTAGGGGGCTTCACAGACTGTTGATTAGGGTCATCCCTTTTGCTGTAGGGCATGCGGCTCTGTTTCTGCCTACACTGACAGATTCTGTCCCCAAACCACTTTTTCTCTCCCTCTACCCCATCCAGGGAAATACTATGCCCAGATTCCAGCAGTCAACTAGGAGGAGAGGGGGCGACTGCATCATTCCCATGACAACTTGAAAACAATGATGCCAGAAGATTGGTTACTACAGGTTCTTCAACTGGGATATTTAGCTCTGAGACAGGTTCCTCAGTGGCTAACTGGGCTGCTCTCTTGTTAGGCATCCAGGCTCAGGTATCCAGGTAAGCCATATAGAGTGCCCTGTATTGTGGGCTTCACAGACATGTATTGTGTTCTCTTCCTCGTATAGAAACCTTGAAGGAACTATGGCCCTGTGCTGAATGTGCGTGATGTCACCAAGTTAGTGCTATTTCATTCCTCCAGGATACTGGTATTACAGTTGATCATTTCTTTTAATCAACTAAGCAATTCCCTGATGTAATGTAATGTAATGAGTACTTGTAGAGCACATGGCTCACCAGGAAGGGTGTTCTGGAAAGAATAAGGGGGGTCTTCATTGGCGTGTCTGAGGTCTAGGTGAAGAGCTAATTCTTCAGTTTCTTTGTGGAATTCGAAGACTGAGGAGTTGCCTCTGATGTGCCGGGGGAGGTTGTTCCAAGCTTCAGGAGCGGGATATGGCACTACTTGACCCCTGACTCTGGCTTTGAATAAGCATGAAATTTGTTCGAGCAAGATGCCAGCATAGTGTAAGTTTCTCATTTGGATGTGAAAATGCAGCTGTTGGGGTATGAGGGGAGCTTAGATTGTGCACGCCTTTGTATTTGCATGTGTGAAGTTTGAAAAATGCACATTTGTGAACTGGGAGCCACTGGAGGTCTCTGAGGTGTGGGGTGATGTGTGTGTGTCATAGGAGTCCGACTGTAAGCCTGGCTGCTGTGTTTTGTTTGGTCTGAAGTGTTTTGGGCGGTGATGGCGACATAGAGTGTGTTGCTGCTGGTGGTGAGCGCCTGGGTGATTGTTGAGCAAGAGGCATTTAAATACATTTTATGAGGATCTTAAGGGTGTAGAAGCTGGAAAAGTCAGCTCCATTGACTTGGGTCGTCATCGCAAGTTGGTTTTCCTCCAATATTCCTAGGTTTGTGGCTTTAGTGGCTAGACAGGATGTTGGCCCTAAATCTCCTGGACACCAGGTGGAGTTGTTTAATGAGCTGTCTTTTCGGAAGAGTACAGTCTATCTTCATCCAACTGGTAACTTTAGACTTGCAGGAGGTAAAGTTGATGTGGGAGCTTGGTGTTTCATTGGAGAGGAAGAGGAATAGCTAGGTTTCCTCAACATAGTAGATAATGTTGATTCTGTGGGCCACAGGATGTTAGTGAGAGGTATCATGTAGGCTTTGAACTTCATGAGGCTGAGAGAAGATCCTTGGGGTACTCCACAGATGAGGTTGGTGACAGTCATAGTGTAGAGGGCCAGGCTGCCTTAATCAGTGTGGCCTGTGAGAAAAGAGCAGATCCATTAGAGGATGGGTACTTGAATGCTGGCCTTGTGGAGATGTTGGATGAGGATGGAGTGGGAACGTGTTGAAGGTGGCGGATAGATTGAGGAGGATGAGGGCTGTAGTGTCTCCTCTATCCATGATCAGTCAGATGTAATGTATGGAGGTGGTGAAGGTAGTCTCAGTGCTGTGGTTGAGCCTGAAGTCAAATTGGGTGCGGTTGAGGAGGTGGTTGTTTAGGTGGTCGGCAGGTTGCTTGTTGATAATTTTTTCCAATATCTTATCCAGGTAGGGCAGCAGGGAGATAGGTCAGTTGCTGTCCAGCATCTTTGGGTCTACAAAGGGTTTCTTCAGGAGGGGCAGTGCCTCCAGACCTCTGGAAAAACGGCTGTGTTGATGCAGCTGTTGAGAAGCCTGGTCAGGGCTGACCTGATAAAATCCAGTCCTTTGGTGAAGATGTGGTGCAGGCAGGGGTCCGATGGTGCTCTGACAAAGAGTCTGCCAACCCCATCCTCCTCAAGGTCACTGAACCTTTCAGGTGGCTCCTAGATAAGAGCTAGATGGTATCACTGATTTTACTTGATCTCAGCGCTGCCTTCGGCACTGTGTTCCCTGACATGCTCATTCTAAGGCTAGCACAATTGGGACTCCAGGGAACGGCACTTGCTTGGCTATCGTCTTTTTTAAAAGGCTGAACCTTTTAGATTTTCTTGGTTAGTGACTCCTCTAAGTGGCATGAATTGACTTCTGAGGTCCCACAGGGTTCGGCTGTAAGCCCGGCAATTTCAATATCTATGTTCGTGCCTCTGGCGGACTTGGTGGAAAGTTGTGGTCTAACATTAGTCTCTTATGCGGATGATACTCAACTCATCTTTTCTTTATCATCTGATCATGACCACAACTCTGTGGCATCCTGGATGAATAACATCTAGCTGAAATTGAATGAAGAAATGACTAAGTGCTGGTGCTTGGTAAGAATCCGTCTCTCTGGGGAGCCCAGCACTGGCCTGATGTTTTGGGTGATATTCCTGTCCCTTCCCCCCGAAGTCAAGACTCTTGGCTTTTTAGTGGACACCAAGCTCTCAATTACGCCTCAGGTGGTGAAGGTGTCAGCTACTTGCTTCGCCATCCAGGATGGCTTCAGAAATTCATCTGAACCTTTTCCTCTACCTACTCAAAGATTGGTCCTCCAGGTACTTATTCTGTCTCGCATGGACTATGGCAACATTCTGTATTTGGGGGTTGTTGGAAAGTGGTTTATTAGTAGTGGCAAATGTGTTTCTGCCACTGGCAATAAGGCCACTAACAAAATATAGGACTCAGTATAGATCTTAGAAAATCATTTCCATGCTCAACCCCTGCTTGGCTGCAAGCAGGCTGGCTTAACTTCAAAGACAGGCATGTAAAGCATTTAAAAGCACCAATACAGTAAATAATTAAGATGCAACACACAAAAAAATGTAACACCAATTTATAAAAATAGGAAATATTGTTATCTTTAAAATGGCACCAAAATGAAAGACATGCAATGTAGGGCACCATAGATATGATTTTTTAAAAGGATTTAGCACTATATAGCACATGGAAACCTATAGCGCCTATCGGGACATCTGGTCACGCAAGACTGGGACAAAGTCAACGTTTCAGGCGACTGCGATGAAGCCCTGCATGGCTACCCCTCGCAGTAAGTCTCGGTCAAAGTTTTTACTTTCTGACTTAGGAACTTTTCTGGAGCTTTTCTTCCCAGGGTCCCTTAAAGCTTTCAGCCAGTCCAGATACAGTGAGGGTTTGCCGGCTTTCCTTGCGATGAGCTCCGGGTCAAACTTGTGGAAGTCAGGCCTCCGGAGCTTTCCAGTGGGATGAACCAGGTATCCAGGCTAGCTTGCGGTTGAAGGTAGTCTTTTTGGCTCTTGTGGTTCGTGCTGGTCACATTTTCTCCATTCGGACGTAAACATTTTTCCTGAGTTTTTTCTTCAGGGGTCCCTCGCTGCTCTTCACCAGGCAGGATTCGGTGAGGGTCCGCTGGCTTGGGTTTCAACCTACTCCCGGTCAAACTCTGGAAGTCGGACCTCCGGAGCTTTTCAGCAGGGCGAATCTGGACGGCAACCTAGCTCGCGGTTGAGGGTCGCCAGCTGGGCTGGCCAAGTCGAGTTAGGCCACTTATGGAGCTTTTTTCCAAAGTTGCTCCAAACTTCTGGAACTTCTACCTGAAGTTCCCAATGGGTCCCAACGTGTCCAAAACTTACTCCAAGGGTCTGGAAGCTCCAGGATGATCCTTGAAAGTATGGGAGTTCAGTTCCCACAATCCACTTGGACATAAACCTTAAAAATCTACTGGTAGTACTCCAGGCTGAGGATTCTTGCTGGTGATGTTCCAGGTGAGTTTTGTTAACCTGTAGCTTGCAGGCAGTCCACTCTTTAGTCCTTTTGAAGCAAGGATGCCCACAAGGCTGTAGCTCAAGATTGTGCAGCAGGCACAGACTTCAGAGTGCAGGACCTGGTTGGTGAAAATAAATCAAACTTCTCAGCATGGACCCTTCTTCTTTCTTGAGTTTCAAGCAGCAGATCTGAGAGGCTCTGTCCCTCTAAGATATTTATTCCAAGTTCCTTTAAGCAGGAGGTCACGCCTGTCCAATGAGGTGCAGGGCAACACCCCAGTTTATGACCACATCCTCCAAAGGGTGGTACTATTTCCTCCCAGAGAGCACCATTTATCCAAAATTAATCATGTCTGATTTTCCAGCAGGGAGAGAAGAGCTGGCTAAGCACACCTTCAGGATGCCTAATCGCCATAGTCTCTCTCCCTTGCATCTGCTCATTCCTTCCTTAATCCTACCATCTGGCTAGGTTCAAATATTAGAGGTGTAAATGAAGCTGGTTTCTTCTACCTGTCTCCTCCTTCCTTTGAAGAATATTGTTTACCACCCACCCACCTGCTCTTGCATTCTTATATGGCAGAACCCTGTCCTCCAGAAGAGCTGGCCAAACCCAGTTGGTATTTATCACCTCATCAAAGGAGCCTAGCTAATCCACTTAACTCTGACCAATCAGGACAGACCACTGGAAGGCTGAATTTTGGCTTACAGACAAGAAAGTCTTCTAATTTCTTGGCTGTAC